>NC_057343.1:124926875-125549062 GCF_016509475.1 Prionailurus bengalensis | reverse complement strand
GAGTTCATTGTTAAGAAGCAAGCTTTCCTAATCATTGTTGTCCTCTCTGTAAATCTTGCACTCATGCCTTTACTTTAGCAAATACATTTTTTCTGGCTTTGATTTAAAACTGTAGTTTCTCCTTGGTGTTAGTGTTACTGTATCTGACTGTGATAAAAGCTGTTCTGACTCAAGTCGTTGGTTGGGTATCAGTATTTTTTTCCCTATTTTGCATCTCTTGTGTATGTTTACATGGCGAGTCTGAGATTTCTGTTGGGAGAAATAATAGCATTGTAACAATATGGGGAATTTTACTCCGTTTTGTCCACTGGGATGCTATCAAAATTATTCAGATGGGATAGCACCCTAACCATGGGAAATATTAATTATACTGGATAAATGCTGAGCAACTTGCTTGCAAATAATACCATGGAAATAGTCCTTAGTCTCCTAATATGTAAAATGAATATGTAATATGTAAAATGAAAAGATTGTAGATTAGATGAATTCTTCATTTCCTTGCTAGCTAGTTTTCTAGGCCTTTAGATTTGAATTCCAAAAAAGAAAGCTCTAAATAGATTCAATATTTACAAAATGACCTTATGAATTTTTACACTAGACCCTTATATTCAGCAAAGGTTTATAATTCATCCTCTAAGTCTAGGCACTTGAGGATATAGAAATAGATTAAGCATCATTTTCTATTCTGAAGGATCTCATGGTCCAATGGAGGATGGTTGGCAAGAAAAAGTTCTCAAAATTGGCAAGAGTTTAAAGGCAAAATTCTGCTTGAAAAAAAGAAGTTATCTTTTGGTTTGGAAAAGCACCTCAATGGGCATATTTAATGTAGAGAGATGAGCCTCTGCCTCCTCCCCTCTAATCCCTCCTGCCCCCATTGGCAGGGCCAGGACTAGCGGGGTGTGAAGCACATGCCTTGGGTGCATGTGTGTGATCTTGCCTCACTTTCCTCACCCTAATTCTGGCCTGGTTCCAATAAAACAATAAAATTTGCCAATTTTGATTGTTTTAAATACTAATGCACTAAAACATCTAAAGGTTTAGACCAAAAATTGTATAACTGAGTTTAGGGTTTGGAGGGTTGTCATTGGAGAAAGACCTTGAGGGAGATGGAGTCCCTGGAAGATGATGGTGAGCACAGTCAAGAAATTCTTCATGGCAGAGAATGGTTAATAAATATTTATAAGAGAGATGACTAATAAAGTTATGCTATGCTGCAGTTACCCCCTCTACCCTCCACCCTTCAGTTAAAAGTAAGATACATACAATAATCCTTGAATTTGTGCTGATGTGAGAAAAAGGAAGGAAGAAGGGTGGTGTCCAGCATGGGAGGAAGTGGTCTAGTGAGAGGAACCACGCACGATGTAGCAAGGCCTAGCTCAAGAGAAGCCTCACTCTCTGAAATCCTTTGGAAAGAAGATGGAAAGGGTGGTGGGTCTGGAGTTTGCAAGGCATGGGACGTAACCATGAGCTCAGGCAACAGACATTGAAGCCACACCTGTAAATCAATAATTATGTTCTTTAGTGGATCTTTGGTTTGCTCCTCCATTCACCATTCTCCCTGCTTTCCTCTTGGGAAGCTGCCCTCTATGGTCCATATCAAAGGGCTCTCTTGTCCCCTGGCTTCCAGCTGGAATGGCCAGCATTGAGCACCAGTAGGTAATTGGAAGGAGGGAGGAGAAAGCATTGACTTTTTTCCTGGGGGTTTGCTTTAGGCCAGTGGTATCCCTTTATTGATGGTTGCAGCTTTGTCTCATTCCTTATCCAGGCTCAGGGAACCATTTTCTCGTGTTACCATTTTCAGGCTAAGGGTGGTAACAGAGCCCCCTGTTATTTTCTCTGGGGTATGCACTATCTTTTGTGATTTCCTTGTACTTTGCTTCTTTGTAAAGAGTCTCTGTAATAAACTCTCTGCAGTGTCAGAGTGCTATTTGTCACTATTAAGACCCTATTGATACAGACATGAGAAATACTAAGAAAGATTGTTCAGATTGTTATAGGTTGACAGTAGGGGAAGCAGCCAATTGCCCAATGGGATGGGAAGATGGGTGGATATATAGGGCTTCATGGGTGATATTTGGGCTGAATCTTGTAGAATAAGATATTTCTCTGGGAGTAGGGTGAGCTGCAGCATGATAACAGCCAGGTAGGTACTCATGTAGGTAAGCTCAATGGTCTGATTACCTACATGGTCATACCTAAATGGTCGTAAAAGACCGTGATTATCCAGTGGGCTTTAAGAAGCACAGGAAAGCTTAAACAATAAAATAGCAATCACCCATACTCCTGTAACCCCTGTCGATAATCTGGCATACTTTCCTCCAGAGTTTTTACAGTTGAGATCATACTCTGCCTATAATTTGGGATCCTTTTTTTTCTTTAACATTACATAATAAGTGATTTTCCCATAACTGAAAGAAGCTACAAATATCTGCTCCTTTTAGAGGTAGCAGAATAACTTTAAGGAACCAAGTGCTGGGGCACCTGGGTGGCTCAGTCGGTTGAGCATCCGACTCCTGATATCCACTCAGGTCATGATCTCATGGTCATGGGATTCATCCCCACATCACCTACGCTATGGGCATGGAGCCTGCTTAAGGTTCTCTCTCTCCCTCTCCCTTTGCCCCTCCTCCCTCCCAAAAAAGAACCAGGTGCTATTACATCATGTAGAGGTACTATAATTTTGTGCTTGCTGAATTTAAAAAATTGCTACTAAAAAACCTGAGTACAGATGTATTTGTGCTTCAGGATTGCTGAATTATTGTAGAGTTTTTGTTGTTTTGTTTTGTTTGTATTTTTTAATGTTAAGGAAGATTGAGTTTTCCCTTGCTGGGTGAGAAAAAGGAAATGGTGCCTGGGACTCCATTCTGAGGGCTGGCCTGGTAACTTGGCCAGGAAGGGACTCTTTATGGATGGACATTAGCAACAATGATAGCTGAATTAAATTTTATCCTGTTCTGGAATTACTTTCCAAAGTTTCCAGTCCTTCAATGTAAGCCTGAGAAATAGGGCCTTATATTGGTAGTGCCTTGTGTAAGGGAGGGGCAAGAATAGAGTATGTGTGAAGGACAAAGGGCTGTGAGGAGTGGACAAGAGGGGCACATGGATTCAGAGGGACCAGAAGCAGGGATCTGGGGAGAGAGATGACTGGCACTCTCCCAGGAGAAGCATCCTGTGCTGATCCTCTGAAATACTGAGATGGGTATTAGACTTCTTGTGGTTCTAAGACTGCTATTTGGGTATTAATGTCAGAGGTAATCCTGAAGCTTGAAGGACTCAGGTTATAGTTCCTTCTAGTGGGAAGAAATAAGGGAAAACAAAGGAGGAAATGAATGAAGAGGCATTATGAAGGAAGGATTTGGTGACATTGTGTGGGAAGGTGCTAGGTATTAGCACTGGGTAATGGAAGTGATATTTCATCACAACAGAACTGCAAAATGATTGAGAAGAGTAAAAGATAATTTGCACAATGTTTTTGGACCTGGAGAGAGGTAAATTTCTGGAGAGAAGTAAACTTCCTTTTGTAGGGCTGAAATGTGGCAAGGTAAGCTATGATTCAACTTAGTATTTGTAATAGGACCTTGTAGGAAAGGGATTTCTATGACCTCAAAAAGTAACAGAATTACCTGGGTTTTCCTTCTGATTGTTCATCCTATGATGAGACAAGTTCAAAACCTGAACTTAGCTGTGACTTTTTTTTTTGAGTGAAGTTTTTTTTCCATTAGAATCCTGAAATAAGTGACTTATTTATCCTCATGTTGTTACCCCGTTCATTTTTCAGCTCACGCTCTACCTCTGTGAGACATGAAGCTAGAGAATGGCTTAGGGAAAATATCTGATTTGAGACATGATTGCATTTTTCACATGACTTTGCCAGATGGGGTGTCTGCATTAAAACTGAGGTTTCCCACCCTACAACTGCCTTAGCTGAGTATTCAAACCTGCTTTGCAAGAGTTTGGATATGATATTCATGCAATTATCTGCAAATAATTTATAGAATGGTTCTATTTTTCCCTGGGTAATGAAAATATAGTGCCTCTTTGGGGAGGCTTTGGAGAACCCCAGGACAATAAGGGGTAAGATTTTGGTGTCGCTTTTATTGTCATATTGATTAAATTAGCTTTGGTATAGAAATCTTAGAAAAGAAGACATAGGATTTTGGCAAGAAGGCTGTTTTAATAACAAATAATCTTTTTAAAAGATCAGAGACCCATTACCTAATGCATAAGGTAGGTTAAAAGGCCACTGCTTCTGCTAGCTCCATAGAATTTTGTATTTGTATAGTATGAAAAGCAATACTGACCACCCCTATCCAAAATCAATTTAAAGAAAACATAAAAATATTACCTTATGTCCAACAGTAAGATATTATTTTATGTGAGGTGTCTCTGGGCTAGAAAGAAAGACTGAGCTCTCAGGGTTCTGGCATCTGTTTTTGTTATATAGACATGGTTTTGAACATGGCATTGAAAGATCTCTAACATTAGGTTTCAGGGCTCTTTATCTGAGCTTCTCAGTTTTGCCTTCACTTTTATTTATTCTGAATGAAAATATAGAAGATGTATTTGAGTATTTTTATAAATTTGAGAGGTTCTTTTCTTTAAAAATTTTTTTTTCAACGTTTATTTATTTTTTGGGACAGAGAGAGACAGAGCATGAACGGGGGAGGGGCAGAGAGAGAGGGAGACACAGAATCGGAAACAGGCTCCAGGCTCTGAGCCATCAGCCCAGAGCCCGACGCGGGGCTCGAACTCACGGACCGCGAGATCGTGACCTGGCTGAAGTCGGACGCTTAACCGACTGCGCCACCCAGGCGCCCCAGAGAGGTTCTAATAACCGAGTTCATATTCTTAAAAGATCTCTATATGTTAAATTGATGGGTTGAAATGAAGGGGATAAAGTTTAATGAGAAATTAAGATTAGATCTTAGATTAAAAAAATGAATTGACTGGAGATGACTGGCTTAATAGAAGTTCATGTGAAAAGTCTCATGAGTTTTATCACTAGGAAGTTCAATGAGAGTCCTGTGTCCCATGACAAGCATCGACCCAAGAGTGCATTCGTGTAGGTAGGATCCTCCTATCAAGGATTGGTAATGGTCCTGTATTTTAATTTCGGCCAAATATCAGATAAGTTCCTTATCTTAAAGGGTCCAGGGAGTTTATCTAGACACAGTCAACCAGGTGGTAAAAATTAGGCAGCGGATCACATAGGAAACTTGCAGGATTCCCAGAAGCTACGATTTAGCCTGCAGAATAGCTCAGGAGGAGGCATGAGTGATTGCTGTGTAGAAATAGTTATTGGAAGGGTTGGGGATTTCATGGATTAGAGAATGTAGCATTGGGGCAAGACCTGGGTCAATGTCTGGACATTGTAAGGAAATTGTGTGATATTGGAAATTATCTGATGAGTAAGATTTGTTCAAAAGTGGAATGGACTGGCATGGGAAGAGAGGAGTCCCCTGACCCTGAGAAATGAGGCCAGATATCAGCCTTCTGGCTGGGAGGTTGTGGAGGGATTGAAGAGTAAAGCTGTACTAGATCACTCTTCAGATTCTGTTCATTGACAAGTAGTCAAAATTTGTCTCTGGAGCTGACTGTCTTCCTTTTATCCCAGCTATTACTCTGGGAAACGCACGATCACCTACATGCCATCAATCACTTATAGGGCTTAATGTCTAGAGCTCAGAGAAATTTATGCTTTGGTAAATTTCTTTTCTTTTTTTTGATGTTTATGTATTTTTGTGAGAGAGAAAAAGAGCGTTTGAGTGAGCGCACAAGTGGGGAAGGAGCAGAGAGGGGGATGGGACACAGAATCCAAAGCAGACTCTAGGCTCTGAGCTGTCAGCACAGAGCCTGATACAGGGCTTGAACCCATGAACTGTGAGATCATGACGCAAGCCGAAGTTGGATGCTCAACCAACTGAGCCACCCAAGCGCCCCTATGCTTTGGTAAATTTCCACCAAATAGGCATGCTTCTATTTATGCAGACCACCACTTACATCAACCTACAAACAATAGGAATGTTATAAGGATGGGAAATTTTCATGTGCAATAACAAGCTTCTAGAGGGAGAGATTTTTGTGTTTTTTTTTTAGATTTTTAAAATTTTTTTTTTATATATATGAAATTTATTGACCAATTGGTTTCCATACAACACCCAGTGCTCATCCCAAAAGGTGCCCTCCTCAATACCCATCACCCACCCTCCCCTCCCTCCCACCCCCCATCAACCCTCAGTTTGTTCTCAGTTTTTAACAGTCTCTTATGCTTTGGCTCGAGGGAGAGATTTTTGTAGGGCTCAACATGTACCCCTTAAATGAAAACATATAGGCATGCTTCTATATCCTCTGGAAGTATGAAGTCAGAGATAATAAGGCATTCTCATCTGTCTCTTCTGGCCAGTATGCTTATCTCTTTCCCCAGGGCAGTAGCAATCATTACCTAATGGGCACAGAAAAATTGGAATCTGTCTGCTGTCCTTTGGCATTGTTGTGGGATTAAATCAATAAGAACAGAAGCTTGATCTTGGTATTTGATAAGAATTTTTAGCCACCACTTCTTATTCTACTTGAGGTCACTTTGTCTCAGCATTGGAAGTGGGCAGTAAAGATGTAGTATTTGAACATGGCTGCAGTCATAAACTCTCTGCTTATTTCTTCTCTGTATTCTCTCTCCCAGCTAGCAAGGAAGGTAGAACAGAGAAGGTATCTGTGCCATGAAGAAGGCAAGATAGCAAATATTTTTGGGGTGCAGAACTGCCATCTCAGAAGATAAGAGAAAAGCCCGGAAAGGAGAAGAGAACTAGGGAGTATTTTTCTCTCTCATCCAGGAGGCTTTTGGGGACCCCTTTCTGAATCTGGCATTCCTCCTGTTAGTCTCTTTACAGACATGTACAGGGACCCTGTGGAGTTCCTGAGGATTCCTGCAGCTGCTGGGGTCTTGTAGGAGATGGGCAGTGTGTCTCCCGGTCCTTGTTAGTCCCACAAATAGCCCATTGAGGGGAGCAGGAGAAGGGAGAGGCATCCAGGGCTGTCCCTGGGGTACCTCAATGGGGGCACTGTTCAGGCTTGGGTGGAAGCCAGCCCTGACACCATGCTAGTTGTTAAAGCCTCATTCTTCCCAAGGAGACGGCTGGAAAGGCAGCAGAGCAGCTGAGGCTCCAGAAAAGGTACTTCTCTTGTTCTTCACAAGGCCCAACTGACACACGAGAGGAAGCCACTTCCTTTTCAATTATTTTCTGTTGTTCATTACATTTACATCCCAAGCATTTTTCCTCTTCCTTCTCACTCTGGTTTTATTACTCAAGACCCGAAACTGATGGGTTTTTCCTTTCTCTCCCCAGTCTCAACTGAAACTTAGAAATGATGTCAGATTTTTCTGTTTTGTACCAGTCTCCTCGGGCAGCCCATCACAGAAGCACCCTGAGAAAGGCTGCGGTTTTGCTGTTGCTCTTGATACCCTGAATAGTTCAAAGTCTCTTTTAAAATGAAGAGTGGGGCTTTGGAGATTGCAAAGTACTAGATGCCCACTGCAGGAAATGTGTTATTTTTCCTACCCACCGTTCATACTCTTTTTTTTCTCATAACACCACCTCAACTTTTTTTATAGGCCACCACTTTCCAAGCTTGGCCTATAGGCTTTTATGGGGTTAACCAGACCATAGAAGCCCCCTCATTTCAGGTTGGGCACAGCACCCTGGCCTACCTACATCTTCTGTCTTCCTAGCTTTCGGTCCAGGATAGTTGGGACCCGGACTGGGCTACATGAAAGATTTTGTGGAAGTATTGGGTAAGAGACTCTCTGTTTTCACTGAGGCTGCCTGCTGGGTACTGTATAAGTTGGGAGCTTTGCTATTACATGGGAAGAGTCAATGTTAGAATATAAGTCACAGAGGAAAACTGAGCCAGAGTGACACTGATGATATAGGATGTAGACTGGATCCAACTATGCCTGAAGCCAGCACACTGACCTTTCAGTTATGCTGGTGAGTACATTCCCCCTCCCCCTTTTTAAATCTAATTTGAGCTGAGTTTCTGCTAGTTAAACCAGTTTCTGTTAGCTTAACTCTTTTAATTGCAATGAAAAGAATCCTAACAGATACTAAGTATTTTTCTGTTTCCTAGTCTCTGCTCAAGCCATCCCAGTGCCTTGCAATTGCCCCAAACTGTACCAGAGCTAAGATGTACTAACTTTGTTCAAAATTTTAGCATCTGTGAAAACAGGGGACTCACTCACTCAGTTCTCTGACCCAATAGGGGAACAGGTGGAATCACCACCTACATTTTGAGTTTGTGGTAAGGACCCCAGCCTTGGCTATTCATTCAGCAGTCATTAATTCTGTATCTGTTACGTGCCACAGAATTGCTTTAAAGAGCTGACAGTTAAGCAGAAAAACTGGTATGAGTGGAAATAAGTTTAGCAGGCACCATGATGAAAGTCTGTGTCTGCTTCCATGGGAAAGAGAGAGTAGCCCAAGGAGAGAGTAGCCAGTTCTTATCTTAGCAGCATGAAGAAAGACCTCATGGAAGAGGTGGTGCTTGAGCTGTATCTTCAAAGATGAGTAGAGGTTTTTCAGCTAAAAAGAAGTGTAGGAACCATTTTATCCCAAGAGAGAAATGTGAAGTATTGTCTGAGTTAAAAATCTATCATCTGCATAATGGAGTAGACAGTTCAGTCTTGTGTGTTTAGTACTGACTGGTGTGCTGTACTGTCCAGAATACATCAGTCTGTGGCCACACTTGTCTTTCCCTTCTTCTCTTTCTAAAATTTGGAAGATACCTATAAAGTTCTTTTCCAGGTAACCAAGGCTCTGTAGACATTAGAGTTGATTGTGGTGGGTAGACTAAGCATTCCATGTCTAGCCTCCAGCTTTATGGGCAAATCACTTGTGGCGAGATAGCAGTGTCAGTAGCTGCAGAATCTGTCCTACTTCAAGGTCATAGAACTCTATGCCTTCAAAATAAGTTGTCCAGCAGTAGCCCCTTAACTTCCTCTTTAGCCCGTCCAGTGGTTTTGTAAGCACTCCAATCCCTATGCTAACTGCCTTGCAGTTGGAAATAACTAGAGTGAGTTCTGTTGTCTGCACTGAATTCTGACTGATGATTCCCCACTGTGAGGTCTGGAAGGGCCAAGACCTGATTATCTTGTTCTCCATTGCATCCCCAGTCACAGCTTGGGTTTGGCAATAGTAGGTCCTCAGTAAACCAATTTTGAATAAGTGCATTAAAAGTTGTCTTATGTGTATGTATACACATGTGTATGTATATGCAAATAAAGCAACTCAAAAGATGCTGTAAGGCTTCACATGGTCAAAAGCCTCCTTACCAACAATAAGTGTAATGTTGTCATAGGCTAGTGGTTACCATGGAAGTAGAGTGTTCATAGAAGACTTACTAGAAGAGTCTTGGTGGAAAGGAACTGGATTCTGACAGATTAGCAGAAGTTGGATAAGAAAAAAAAAAGAGGGACATTTCAGACATTAGTGCTTAGTGCTAATATTACTGCACACTAATGATACATGTGCACTTATTCTTGAAATAAGGACTGAATTCCCTTTGAAATGCATATGGTCTCAAAAGTGAAGGGAAAAGGTCTTGGCATGATGTTCTTGGGTTTTGCCAAACCCTAATGTTGTGTTTGGAACCCTTCTCCGCCCTGTAGGCCACAAGAATTCCCCTGTCCCCATCTCATACCCACATCAAGCATGTTTCTGAATCTTCTGGGAAGCCACACAATGAGCAGTCAGATGTTTGATCCAGCTTCAGAACAAGCAAGGCAAGTTCTAAGTTAGAGCAGCAGAAATTTCCATGGGGAGCCTTTGCCCAGGCTGACAGCCTCTGGTCCTCCTGAGCTCCAGGACTGGGTGAAAGGTTTGATGGACAAATCTCTCTTCATTATACTGTGATTACAAGGGAAGTAGTGTGATTGAAGACTTCTCTACCTGCCAGTCAAGTTGATCAGTATCAGCAGAGGGCAATAGGCTTATGAGCCCTTCTTTACATGGGAACCAACCCAGCCAATGCTGGTGTTATGTATTGTAAGAAAGAGAGCAAATGTCCACAGAACCTTTGCAAGCCTGCAAAATCTCTTCTCACACTGCATTCAGGTTAATAAAAGGGGGTGGATGGGTAAGACAAAAGCTGTGTGGTGTCCATATATATTGTGTAAGAAGGGAAGTGAACACCTGCAAAGATGAATACCTGAAAGCTGGGCTGTTCCTCTGGACCTTCAGAATTCACCTGATTGATGTGAGTCCTCTTTCTCATATGTTTAAATGAAATACTTTGGGTATTAGGAGTTTAAAATTAGGAGACTCCTAATGATGATAGAGGAATATGGGCCTCTAAAGCTTCCATATTTGATATGCTCTGAGACGTTATTGTTTTTTATTTAACCTGACCTCCCATTCTATAGAGCTATTGATTAAATTTATTCATCTCTCTAAACTTCAGTTTCCTCATCTGTAAAGTACTTGTTGTGAGGGTTAAATGATAAAATGCATGTATACTCTTTAGCCCAGAGCCTGACACAAAGTAGACCTCAGTAGCCACACTAACTGTTATTTTCAGTGTATATAAGGCCATCAATTCAAAGATTGTGGACAGATTAATTGTTGAACCATGCTGTGTTAGAAATAATAAATCTTGAGATGTCTCCTGGTCTCTGCCCTTGGCTTGTTGGGTAGCTTCAGTGACTTGCATTAAGTCTGGGGTGGAGAGAGATGGGACTTAGCATGATATCAGGTCCTATGATAAAGACTTGGAGGGGGGCACCTGGGTGGCTCAGTTGGTTGGGCGACTGACTTTGGCTTAGGTCATGATCTCACAGTTTGTGAGTTCAAGCCCTGCATCGGGCTCTGTGCTGACAGCTCAGAGCCTGGAACCTATTTCAGATTCTGTGTCTCCCCCTCTCTCTGCCCCTCCCCTGCTCACACTCTGTGTCTCTCTGTTTCTCAATAATAAATAAACGTTAAAAAAAAAAAAGGACTTGGAGGGGGTGTGGTTGCCCAGAAGCTCATAGGACCTAGGTAGGTGGCTCACTTGAGTGACTCAGTCTGAGACTGTATAAGTTTGTAGGATCCATAATCAGGAAGGTGGTGGTGGTTAGACTCACACTTGAGCACTAGGCTTTGAGAAAAATAGGGATAAACTAGAGGATATTATGGGATGATGAATGTTTTCTGAACCACACCTCCTGAAGTCAAGTGAAGGGGCTGGAGAGATAAATTTGGGGAAGTGGGAGTGAGGGTGACTGACTCAAGCTTCCAGTAATTTGAACATTTTTCCACGGTAAAAGCTGTGATGGGTGGGTGGGAATTCTGGGGAGGCATTTTCAGTTCTCTTGCTGAAAGGATGAGTGGGGATGAAGTTGGGATGAAGATGGTAGAACCTTTTAGAAATTAGTGGAATGGGCTGCCTTGCAATGCACAGTCTCTAGAGCTGTTAAGCTAGATAGGTTGGGAAGATTTCTGTGCAAGGTTGAGGAAGGTTTCTGTACAGGAGTATTTGGGAGAGAGTTCAGCCTTGTGGGGGAGAAGTGATGGCCAAGGAAGATTTTCCTGAGGAAGAAGTAGACAAGATTGGAAGAATAAATGGGGAGAAGAGGAACAGGGAAAGATAGAATTTGATGGGTGCTGAGAACTGAAAGTGGTTTGGTATGGCAGGAGCATAGGTGTGATGGGGAGTGAGTAGTTTGGAGAACAGAGAGATTTTAAGGGCCTTTTGTATTATCCTTAGGAGACAGGATTTTATTCTAAGCGTTTATGGAGGAGCCACAGAAAGGCTTTAAGCAGGGGAGTAACATGGGCAGATGTTATTATAGAAGGATTACCGTCACTCCATCAAGAATTGAATAAAGGAAGAAGAGAGTCAGCATTTTCTGAGAACCCACTGTGAAGTGGATGCTTCAGGTAAATGAGAGCATCCTGGGATGCCTGGGTAGCTCAGTTGGTTAAGTGTTCAACTCTTGGTTTTGGCTCAGGTCATGATCCCATGGTTTGTGGGTTTGAACCCTACATCGGGCTCTGTGCTGACAGTGTGGAGCCTGCTTGAGATTCTCTGTGTCCCTCTCTCTGCCCCTCTCCTACTTGCTGTCTATCTCTTTGTCTCAAAATAAATAAATAAACATTTATTTTAAAAAATGAGAGTGCCCCACACTCACAACCACTCTCTCTGGATGGATAATTATCTTAATTTCATAGACAAGACAATTAAGGACCCAAGAGGTACCTAGCCCTAATCCATCTTTCATGTGACCTAATGCTATAAGACCCTTTTCCTCCTGGCTGGAGATAATAGGCAAGGACCTTTCTGACACTTTTCCCCAGGAATTTGGGATTGGTGTTCTAAAGCAGCCAGTTTATTTTTCTATGTAGCTGGACACTTGGTAACTAGGGTGCAGCCACATACCCCTATGTGGATGGAGAAGCAGAGAAAAGGCATTATAGGGAGAGAAGAAAGCAGCACATAGATAAGCAGAGAGGAGAGATACAAAGACAGTCCTGCCCAAGGCTTTTTGGTTCTTCTTACAGTCCGTCTGAATTTCCTGAGATTTCCTATATCCTTATCACATAGTTCTTTTGGTTTAAATTAGCTAGAATTCGTTTGTGTTAAAATGGAAAGAAATGGATTCATCAGTGTTCCTAAGGGGGACTGAGGAAGGCAGGCAGTGAGATAATGTGAACTCCACTCCCCAATGTGCTGAAAATGGTGGGGATCAGGTATTGGGAAATGGAACCATGCTATGCTTCTCATAACTCCCCAGAGAATTACTAAACTGACAAAGTGCTGAGTGAGCCTGGGTTTCTTGTGGGAACAGAGAAGGGGATGGACTCTGAGGACATCCTCATGTGGGTTCTATTGAGACAACACATGAGAAGGCAGCAGGGCAAAGGCAAAGAGGAAGATAAATGAAGGCAGGAAAATTGTGGGAAGGGGATAGAACTATATCAAGCCTCAGAAGGGGGATTCAGGCCAAATTTAACAAATCCAAGAGAGTAGAAAGGTTTGAGCACACATCTGCCTTACAACTGACATCAGAGGCTTAATTTATATAATACTACAAAGTTCTATTTATTTTATTTTTATAGAAGCAGTGCGTGATGATCTTCTTGTAAAATTCCAAGTTATAAATGTATGTGGAGTATGTGAAGTCCCCACTTTATCCCCAAATATTTACAAGTGAAATTATGGGTGAAACCTGGCCAAGCCCTGAAGAGTACAGTCAAGGGTGAAAAGGGTCATGGACTATGTAGGAAGTAGGTGAGAGATGAGAGCACAGCACTGTCCTTCATCCTAGTGGATGTGGTAACAATGCCTGGGGCAGGATTTGCTTTTATTTAGCCTATAACAAGTATACATTAAACAATATCTGTTCTGTAATTTTTTGTTTTGTTTTTTGAGAGGAAGGTACAGAGGTTTCCTATATACCAATTGTGCCCATACCTCCATAGCCATCTCTGTTGTCAACACCCCCCACCAGAGCGGTACCTTTGTTACATTCCATGAACCTACATCCGTACTTCATAATTACCCATAGTCCATAGTTTACATTAAGTTTACTCTTGGTACTGTTGATTCTGTGGGTTTGTGAATGTATAATGACAAGTAGCTACCATTATAGGGTCATACAAAATTATCCTTAAAACCCTTTGTGTTCTACCTATTCATCCCCCCCTACTCCCTCTTCTGGCAACCACTGATCTTTTTACTGTCCAGAATGTCATATAGTTGGAATCATACCCCGGGGCACGATTCTAAGCCTTCCTGAATGTTTCTGACAGTGGGTACAGTAGACAGAGCCGGGCCAGTTGGTGTCAAAGTGGTAGGTGCCCATGGGACTACCCACCTCCCTGATCTGTTCCCAGTCCCCATCATGAAGAAGCAGGATGAAGCTAGAGTTGCTTGCTCCAAAATCTCACTTGATTGCCTGTGCTATATAGCCTTTGTCAACTGTTTCTGAACCAGTCATTGAGAAAGAGACCATCAAGAAATTAATTTTTTTTGTCTTTTGTCAACTATCCTGATGCAGAGCATTTCGATCAAAGGTTTTGCTCAATTTGAAGTGTTGGTTAATTGGGACTGAGTAGGTGAATCATATGTTTGTCTTGGGGAATTATTGGGCACCAGCAAGGAGTTAGCGACCAGAAACAGCATGTATAGCTGGAGGGTTTTTTTGTTTGTTTTTTATTGATTTGAAAAGGAATTTTTTTAATACACTTGGTAAAAAATTAAGACAAACAGAAAAATTTTAGATAAAAAATAAAAAGCCTCTCTTCTTACCTTCATTCCTAATGGTATGGTGTGAATATTTCTCGCCACCTCAAAACTTATATTTTGAGGTCATAACTCCCAAAGATGATAGTATTAGATGATGACCTTTGAGTGCTGATTAGATCATGAGGGCAGAGGCATCATGAATGGGATTAGTGCTTTGTAAAAGAGGCTCCAGAGAGACCCCGGTCTTTCACCATGTGAGGACACAGTGAGAAGTTGCTGTCCTATGAACCAGAAAAGGGGCTCTCACCAGAAGGTGATTATACTGGTACCTTCACCTTGGATTTTCCAGCCTCCAGAACTGTGAGCAATAAATTTCTTTTGTTTTAAGCATCCAGTCTGTAGTATTTTGTCATAGCAGTTTGAATGGACTAAGACACCTACCTTTACCATTTTCTTTCCTAGAATTAAAAAAAAACAAAACCAATGTACTAATGGCCTATTTGTGGAAAATTTTAAAAATTTCAAATAAAGTTTCATTGACCACTTTTGTACATGTATTTTTGGGTAATTTAAAGAATATTTATTTATTTTTGAGAGACAGAGACATAGTATGAGCAGGGGAGGGGCAGAAAGTGAGAGGGAGACAGAATGTGAAGCAGGCTCCAGGCACAGAGCCTGATGTGGGGCTCAAACCCATGAACTGCAAGATCATGACCTGAGGCAAGTTGGATGCTTAACTGATAGAGCCACCCAGGTACCCCTATTTTTGGGTACTTTTATATCTCTAGAATACATTTCTCATAATGTAATTTCTGAGTCAAAATATATGTACATTTTTTAACTTTGCTAGATGTTGCCAAATTTACTTTTGCAAAACTATACTTACGGAGACTTCTACCAACAGTATGTGACTGTTTCTCCACATTGTCACCAATATGGAGGATTACCAAACTTTTAGTATTTTCCAACCTGATAGGGAAAAACAGTGACTTGTTTTGATTTTTTTTACCTTTTTAATGTTGAGTAATGTTGTACACCTATTATCTTTTTTTTTTTACTGAGCAGTTAATTTCCTTTGTTCTTTTGTCTTACTGAATTATAAAGATTCTTTGTTTATTAAGAAACCATACCTTTCTCAGATATATTTCAAGAAATTTTCTTCAGTTTTTGTCTTTGGACTTCGTTTATGATGTCCACCGTATTTGCCATATGGAGGTTAATTATTATTATTATTATTACTGAGAGAGAGAGAGAGAGTAAGCTGAGGAGGGGCAGAGAGAGGGGAGAGAGAGAATCTTAAGCAGGCTTCATGCCCAGCATGGCACCCAACTTAGTGCTTGAACCCACCACTGTGAGATCGTGACCTGAACTGAAATTAAGAGGCAAATGGTTAAACTACTGAGCCACCCAGATGCCACTGGAAGTTTATTTCTTAATCTAATTTTTATTTTTGGTAGATACATTCATCAGTCTTTTCCTTCTTGATGGCCTGAGTATAATGGCCCATGCTGGGAGAAAGAACACAAAGACAGCCTTCAAGAAGAGGGAGAGCTACAGCTGAGACACCATTCATTCTAATGGAAACACTGGATCATCTGAGATTTCTCTATAGTCATTAGGAAAAGCAGTGCAAAGAAACTTCTTTTTTCTGTATTGGGGTGAGAGTGAGGGTATGTTAGAATTAAGGAAGGTGAAGAGTTGAGAGGAAGAACATCTCCAAATGCAGCCTGGTAAGGGAACAGGAAAATAGAGGCTAAATTACAAGTGAAAAAGGTAGCCTGTTCTTATGTTCTGAGGCTTATTTAGGGTGTGAAGATAACTGTGGGTGGGTGGGTGCAATAAGAAGGTAACTGCAGGTCTGGCTTAACCACCTCTTCTGGTTCCACTATCTCTTGTAAGTTGACCTTTCCTCTCTTCTCCATCTCCATCCCCTTTTCTCTGCAGCTTAACTCTAGTCTGGACAACGAAAATAATCACATCCCACAGAAGACACATTGCCTACGTCCTGGGGTGAATCTTATTCTGAGGACCAGTGACCTTGGGGTCCTTGGGGATGGAGGTTAATGATCCTTGAGGATGGAGGTTGATATTGCTGTGGCTCTTCCATTCTGGTCTTACCAGTTGACACTTCTCACTGAAATGCCCAAAAAGGGAAGGAGAAATTTGTAAGGTATCAATACTGTGAGAAGGAGCCATTTGGAACCCTGACAATTTGACCCTTGTCCTTTCCTATTTAGAAATTGACTTCCTAAATTGGACATCCCCCTTTGCTGCTTGTTTTTTCCTAGATTTCTGATCTTTGGGCATTTTGTATCTCTGGCTCACTCTACTAGAGGAAAGAGAGAAGGTACATTTTACACCAAGCACACTTGCCACTTTACTAATCACTCAGCAAGCCAAAGTGTGGCAACTAACCAATGCTAATGTCTCAATTGAGGTTTGGGATTGTGCTAATGTGAGGTCAAACTAACAACTGAGGATAGAGGGGGGAATAAAGGCAGAAGGGGAGGAGATGGGTGTGGCAAAGCTGTGGTGAACATGGTGGATGAAAATGAACAGAGGAGGTTGGGAGGTGGCAGCCTCTCTTGTTTCAATCACTGGAATTTACACCCACCACAGCAGCAGTGAGGTTCCTTAAGTTGACTTGCACTTGACTTGCAGAGAACTTTGGGGGCAGTTCGTTATCCATGTTGGAAGTAGGGGTTAAAAAGTAAGGATGCAGTGAATGAGAGAAAATCCTGCCCTGCTGAAGGAGCGCTCAGCAGGTTCCAGGGATTGTTGTGAATACAGACTTTCTCCAGGCTGATTAAATGGAATTAACTCCATGGTCTGGGATTGTACAACCTCCTGTTGCTCTCATCTCTCCAAACCCTTGTTTTACCTCTTCAGAGCCTCCTGGAACCCTGAGGAATTTATTAATGAGGTCCAATTACAGGAAATTTCAGGTTTTTAATCAACTCTGGATGCATGACTGTAGAGTTCAGCTCAACCCCCTTGAGAAAATGTATATTAAATAAGATTTCACTTGATTTCCCTGCTGTTTTTCCATGTCTCGCCGTCTCCCTCTTTCCAATCATCTGTAGCTTCCCCACCTCTGCTCCCCCATTTCTCTTCTGCCCTCATCTTTCCACCCCCCAGCTTTCACACAGAGGAGTGGACTTCAGCTGCCCCCCCCCCCCGCCCCTTTTTAAAATGCAGGACAAGCAGAGCACAGCAGACTGGTAGACAGCTGGTTTCTGTCCAAGCCCTCCCCAAACCTAATTTGTGGCTTTCATCTAGGTGTGCTGGAAAGACTTTTCCTGGTCATTTCTACCCAGGCCACTGTTAGCAAACAACCTTTGTTTCCTCTTCAAGGATATTTTTGAAGACAGATCAGAGGCTTGAAAACACTTGGAATAACTCTTTAAACAGGTTTTCCAAACACTGGTGGCCGGAAACAAAGGAGGTGGGTGGGAGCATCAGCCCTGAATAATGTTCTATTTATCATCCAGTGTTGCCTCAGGCCCTGCACAGCTTTGGGTTCTCCTGGCAAGTCTGTGGAAATTTTGTAGACTTCCGGGGCTTGGTCTCTGCGGAGGCTGCTCCTTACCCTGGGAGAGATGGGCCTTCCACCAGCTGCTGTGAGAATGGCACATCTGGCATTTCAGCAGCCACTTCCTCCCCAGGGAAAAGCCAGGACTCCACCCTGTGCAGTTTCACAAAGTGATGCTGGGGCTCCTGGGAATGCAGGAGTGGTTGTGAGCTGTTAACATCCTCCCGACTCCTGTGGGGCCTGCAGGCCCTGCTCAGCTGATTAAACATTCTTCATGTGGGGAAGACATTTAAAGTGACCATTGCATGGCATGCCCAGACTTTTCATAGTTGGAAATTTTATTTAACAAAGTGGGAAGTCCAGTTAAAAAAAAAAAATCTAAGTTTGCTGGAAGATTCTCCTTCATAGGTGTTAGCTGTAACCTTGCCTCTTAGATGAAGCCATCTTCATCTGCTTTAGCTGGCAGGGATCTCTTTAATAAGCCAAGATTCTTTTGGTTGAAGGTGACCAGAAAGCAACTGGATCTATATAGACTGGACAAATGAGGGCATTTGTCAGCTCCTGAAATCAGGATGGGAATATAGGTAGGTCTTAGGAATGAGTGGAATCCATGTTGTGTTAGATCTGGCTCCTACTGGTTCTTGAGAACTGATAGTTCAGTTTTTAGGAGTTATGTGAGCCCTGTTATATACAGCCATTATTAAAAGTTAAGTTGTATAAACTCATAACTAAAAAAATATATTAAACATAAAGATAATAGCATCCTAAAAACTCATCACTTCCTAATTATTTTACTGCATTTAGATATTTCTGTGCTCTTGAGATTGCTTATATCTATTGTATCTGTGTGTTAGAAACACTGTATAATGGTGGGCTGTTGTTCATCCCTTTCCAACTCTGTTTTCAGTAATGTTATATTGGAAGCTTGAAACTGACCATGGTGGAAGTATTTAAACCATAGACACTCACAAATGTTGCACATTGCGGCTTGATCCAATGTTGATTGTCTAGAGTCTAGACTTTAAAAAGTGATGGAGAAAACATTGATAATGCCAGTCGAATGGAAAAGTATGTCATATTTGTGAATGTTACATTGTGAATGGCATCAAAGAAAATGAGAAAATATTCTTTCATTTTTTGGAGGACTGTTCTCTGCTATCTTTGATCTAGGACAGATTTGCAAATGGCCACTTACCTGGAATATATGTGACTAGTTGTATCTGGCTGGTAGGAACTTTATTGTTTTTATTGCCTGTGTTTTACTTGGGGGAGAAATAACCATTATCCTCTATTCACCCTACTGCATTGCTTTTCTTGTGGATGGGAAAGAGATTTAATTGGGGGTTATCTTGGTGCCCTTTAAATCCAGGCCAGCATCTGTCACCAAGTAATCAGGTGGCAAGTTTGGTGTGTGCACATTTGTTCTCCTTCAGATTCTTTGGCCCATGGTCTTTATCATCATTGTTGTCCACTGATGCTGGCAGATAGACTTGGCCCTTTTTGCCAACTTGGGTCATGAGTAGCAGTTCATGAAGTTCTTATTCAGAATCCTGATTACAGATTAAAATCTCTGTGAAACTCGTGAAGGAGAGCCATTTCTGCTGGGAAGGTATCAGTGATCCTATGGATTGGCAGAGCTGATAGAGTGGGGCAGGGGAGGATGACCTTACACAGGTCATGCAACCAGTACTACTGAATGGTCATTGCACCCATTACTCTGCCTCCATGCAGTTGCACTGAAACCGTTTATTTATTTGTTTAAAAAAATTTTTTTAAGGGGTACCTGAGTGGTGGCTCAGTTGGTTAAGCATCCGACTTCAGCTCAGGTCATGCTCTCACAATTCATGAGTTCAAGTCCCATGTTGAGCTCTGCACTGATAGCTCAGAGCCTGTAGCCTGCTTCGGGTTCTGTGTCTCCCTGTCTCTCTCTGCTCCTCCCTGGCTTGTGCTCTTTCTCTCTCAAAAATAAATAAATAAAACTTTTTAAAAAATAAATTAGTTAATTAAAAAAAATTTTTTTAATTTATTTAAGCCATCTCCACACCCAACATGGGGCTCGAACTTATGGCCCTGAGATCAAGAGTTGTGTGCTCTTCCGACCGAGCCAGCCAGGAGCCCCTCACTAAAACCATTGAAAGAGCAGTATATAAAAGGAAAACTTAAAAAAAAACACATGATTATATTTAAAAATACATTCCAATGCCTTAGTGCAGTCTTTGCTTCTGCACTGTAAGCTGATTTCTCCTTATTTGGTTTTCCAGATATACACAAAGTATCACTGTATTTGATACTTGACGCTACCTAATTGTCCCTGTTCATTTTCTCTTCTGAGAAAAACTTTTTTTTAAACTTTTAAGTGTCTCCCACAATGATTATAAGGCATCACCCTTCACACATATGTTTTTTTTTAAGTCTTCAGACACAGGGCTTGCTCTAATATTTTGTTTGTATCCTTTTTTAAAAAATTAAAAAAAAAGATTTGGCCTCACTGAAATATTTTGTATTCTCTCCTATGCTGATTTCTCTTTTCTCTGAAGTTTTTAAAGCTATGGTCAGTGGTATGTAATTTATTTGTTTCTATTTGTTTCCTGTGTGGAGCTCTTTTGTATCCTCAACAGAAGTATTAAGCTATGGACGGCAAGGATAATAACTTACACTTTTCTGTCCCTTAGTACCTACTAAAGTGCTAGAAAATAGTTACCATTCAAAAAGGGATTGTTAATTTGCTGGCTTATTGGATGACAGCTGTAAGAAGTCTTGTTCCTCCTAATGTCTACATACTTCTGATTTGCTGCTTTTAAACTACTGACAGTGGGAGAAATCAAATGAAAACTTGTTAGAATTGTGGACAAAGTAAGGGTAACTTAACTCTGAGTGATATGCTAAAGTATCTCTTATGAATGAAATTCATGACTGTTAGACATAAATGTTGCTAATACCTATTTTGCCTACTCAGAAGCTCCTCCTAACTCTTGTCCTTACTGTTTGATCATTACCATGTTTTGAATTGATTGAGGTTGCTAAAACAGTTCTGGGTAAGTGATGTCACTGTCATGGCCTAACAAGTAAGTTAATAATTAAAACATTTTTAAATTAATTTTTAAAATTCAAGTATAATTAGCATACAGTGTTATGTTAGTTTTAGGTGTACATTATAATGGTTCAACAATTCTGTACATTACTTAGTGCTCATATGATAGTATACTCTTAATCCCCTTCACCTATTTCACCTATCCTCTGTCCCTCTCCCCTCTGGTGACAGTCTGTACTCTGTATTTAAGAATCTGTTTTTTGTTGTTGTTGTTGTTGTTGATCTCTTTTTTCCCTTATTTATTTTGTTTCTTAAATTCCACATATGAGTGAAATCATATGGTATTTGTCTTTCTCTGATTTATTTCACTTAGCATTATACCCCCCAGGGAATAGGGACTCCTTTTGACTCTATAGTTCTTGACTAATAAATGATTTGGCTGCATTTTTGGTGAACTATGAAAAATCTAATGAAAATGTGATATTTATAATGGGAGGTATACAATTTTGTCTTCAGATAGCTGAAAGGACTAAGTTTTTGCCTTCTAAAAATAACCCAAATGAATCCATAAACCATAGTAATACATTTAAGTTTATATAACATAATATTTTCTTCAACAGATCTCTGTAACTAATAACTTATTATTTGGTATTTTAAAAAGTGGTAAAATTCCTAACAATATTCACCTTTGTTTATAAATACAGGACATAAGGGATTTGGAAAATCACCTCAAGTATACTAAAAAGGGTTACAATTGTACTAGTATAAATCATTCATATCCAGGGGTTAGCACTTATTGAAAAAATATGGGACTTATTTTTATGGGTAACCCAAGATAGTTTTGTTTTCATGGGCATTGGATATACACTTCTTCTATACCAGTGCAACTTCACTAACATTTATTTAGTCCCTACCACGGTCAGTATTTCCATGCAGACTCTCAGCCAATATTAAACAGATAAAACATTGCTTGGTTTAAAAAAATCTAGTGGGAAAAAAAAATCCAGTGAAATTAGTGATAGGAAGGATGATATGGTTTTATAGTCTCAAGCAGGTATTTATTGAGTGCCTATGGTGTGCCAAGAACTGTAGTATTATTTTATATTCTTGGTTATAGATGAGCAAATTGAAGCTCAGAGAGGTTAAGATGATTTGTTTAAAGCTATGTTGTGTAGTCAGGTCTAATTCCAAAGGCTGACCTCTTCTTTTCCTCCCATTGCCTCTAATGTGGCTAAAACCAGTATTTCTTGCCCTGATAGGATCCCTTCTCCCCTTAATTGGGCTGGGAGTGGGGCTGTGATCTGGGGAAAGAGTGTTACCCACAACAACATGGGATGGAGACAGAAGGGCTCAGATCCCAGCAATGACCAAAATGCCTTGTGGATGGAAATTCTAGCTCCCTGACTTACAAAAAGTTTGAGATAATTGGCACTGGTATTAGCAAGAAGTGCTTTGAGCTTTTCAGATGAAAGGCTCTAGGTGAGTATAAAGTATGGCTATTAAAGGCTGTCATGGAATTTTATATAAAGGAGAGTGCTTGCTAATTATAAGATGGCTACTCATTTGTAGATTTACTTTCTAGTTTAATCTCTCATTGGTGTTATTACAGGAGCTAGAAAAGTGCCTAAAGGTTTACGACCAAGACTCAAAAGCTAAGTTTGCATGTCCTGGATAAACCTATCTGCTTAAAATAATAAAAATAATAGTAGTCATTAAAATGAATTCTGTTTATACCTTGTTTTTGCTTGA
Source organism: Prionailurus bengalensis (assembly GCF_016509475.1). Classification (NCBI taxonomy): domain Eukaryota; kingdom Metazoa; phylum Chordata; class Mammalia; order Carnivora; family Felidae; genus Prionailurus; species Prionailurus bengalensis. Next base: position 125,526,533 of record NC_057343.1, on the reverse strand, counting down.
ATGGCTTTAGAGTCTCTGCAAACTTTAGCCTTTAGCAACTATATTAATTCACTGGCCTGTGACTTATCTGAGAATCTGAGAACATTTTAGCAATAATAGGAACTGATAGGACTACAGAATTAATTAGACATCTCTCTGGAGCATACCTGTTGGGGAGGAGGAGAGGCGAAAGCTGAATATTATTTTTATGTAGCCTGGATGGCCACAAATTTTTAACTCCTTTTATCATCTTAGCCAATCCTAGATCAGCCCTGAAGGTTGTTATTATAAAGTCCCCCCCCCCCACCCTCCCCGCAAGTTAATGTTTTCCTTTGTTTTGTCTATTGTTTAGTTTTAAATGACCCAGGCAGTGGCTCAGAAAGGAATGCAATTCCCATAAAACATTTTCCCACATTAAACAATTAAAAATTATTTGGAGGAAAAAGAGAGAGAGGGAAAGCAAGAGAAGGAACTTGGAGTTTTTTAAAAACCTGTATTGGAAACTTGGTTGATATTTTTTCTTGTGCCTATAAATAGAAAGCTTAGGACAGGGTATGTGCCATGGCCAAGGTCATAGAGTAGAGGAGAGCCAATAAATAGGGATGGATATGGACTGACTGGATCGTGATGTGTAATAGCACATGCTTTATTAACAACATTTGTTTAAAGCCACATTTTGTTATTCTTTTTTTTCTTGTATCCTGGTTTCAAAGACTATCCATAGATACCCTCTGCCTTTATTTTCTTTCTCCCAGCCTTTTCCACTTTCTCTTCTTATAATTCTCACTTGATTGTTCAAAAATGCAGCCAGTGGGCTCCTTAGTCACCTCCCCAGCCTCCCCAGTTAAGGTAATGATAACTCTTATAATGAATTCACCTCCAACTGTATATTGGCTTGGACACAATAGACTTGTTTTTTCTTGCTGATGTTATGTCTAAAATAGATGTCTTGATAGTTAAAATAGATGTCCTGATCGATACAGTTCTATCCTTCAAGCAGTGATGCAGGAGTCTGAACTCCTTTTGTCTTGCGGCTTCATTGTCTTCAACATGTGGCTTCCAAAGTTGCCCTGGCCATGAGCACCCACATTTCAGAAGGAAAACAGCATGGAGAAACACAGGTGGAAGATTTTTGTGTACCTGGTTTGTGGAAGTGGCCTACAACATTCTGTTAATGTTAGTTTGGCTAAAACTTGGCCACCTGGCCACACCCAACTGCAGAGGAATCTGGAAAATGTAGTGGGTTGCATTTCTAGGAAGAAGACAGCCTGGCTTGGACATTTTTTCCACTTTTGGTTTCTGTGGTCCCTTTTCCTTTCATCAATTCTTCAGGGATTCCTTTACTGCTCCTGTTCTTATATTCTCTTAGTAGAGAGTAAAACTGACTCTTTTTAAGTTTCTTTCTTTCTTCCTTCCTTCCTTTCTTTCTTTCTTTCTTTCTTTCTTTCTTTCTTTCTTTCTTTCCTTCCTTCAAAAATTGTGGTAAGATATACGTAACATAAAACTTCCCATTTTAACCATTTTTAAGTATACAGTTCAGTGGCATTAAGCACATTCACATTGTTGTACTGCTGTCACCACCATCCATATCCAGAACTTTTTTCATCTTGCAAAAACCCAAACTCTCCATGTCTATTAAATACTTACTTCCTATTCCCTCCCTTCTCCCAGCCCTCAGCAACCACCATTTTCCTTTCCACCTGTATGAATTTATCTTTTTTATCTTATTCCACAAAACATCACACTGGCTTGCCATGTTATGTTGATTGGATCTGATAAGCAGGAAGTAGGTAGTCCTTTTTTTTTTCCTCCCAAGCTTTATTGAGATATAATTGACATATCACATTGTGAAAGATTAAGATGTAGGGGTCTACTTTTTGTGGGAGCCCCTTGGCTCCCAGCCTTTTTCCATGATGCCAAATCTATGGGATCCTGGATTCCCTCTCTTCAATCTCTTCTCATTGTATGTTATCTTATATCTCATAGAACAAATACTGAGGTCCCTGTCCTGCCCAGCTCTCCTCTTTCCTTGGGTGTCCCCCTTTTACCTTCTCCTAAGACTCTTTTAGTCTTACCCCCTGTGTACTTTATGCCTCATTCATATTCTGTGTAGTTGCTCTATCTGCCCCATCCCCCCACATTCCTTCCTCAAATTCTGACTACCTCCTCCTTATTTAACTTTTTAATCCCCATTTACTCTAGGGCCTTAAGGGTGATGGTCCTTTTACTCTCCTGATGAAACATAAGCTTCTGCTTTGTGGTCTCTTAGACCATCTGAGCTGTCTCACTCCAGTTTTCAGTCCTAACCACCATTTAGGTGATTCCAGTTACATAACCCTTTTGGGCTGATAAGAACAATTTCTCACTTTTTATTGTATGAATTACATAAACAATCTGAAATATAAGCACCATTTGTGTCATTTCACTCATGGGGAAACAGATTCAGGGAGAAAAGTGATTTTAGCAAGGTGACACAGTATATTCAGGATGAAGACCTTAGCTCAAGTTTATAAACAATAAAGGCTTAAGCTCAAAGCCCGTCACTCTTCTGAGTTTCTTGAAGCATACAGTTTTTTCCACCTAAATCATCTGTTGCAAATACTTATTCCTGCTCTCTTCATTTTCCTGCTGCTTCAGGCTCTTAACCTCCTCTGTTGTCTCTGGCCCAAAACTTAGAACTTCTTCATGCCCTGCCTTCACAGCTTTAAACTCAAGACTTCTCAGAACACAGTGGAATGCCCCTGGAAGGAGCATATGCTACATACATAGTTAAAACTCTGAAATGCTGAAAAGATATGTCAACTTGTTATTTATTTATTTAAATTCTGTTGTAGGAAGGGTAATGTGTTTGCCTAATGTGAGACTATAGACATTAAGCAAACAAGGGAATACATAAAAGATTTATCCATCATTCAGGCAACAGGTTTTGAGTCCCATTTAGGTAACTTTTGTGATTAAAGTTGTGAATGATATAAAGAATGAATGAGAGTCCCTTCTGTCAAGGAGCCTTAGAATAACAGAGGAGATAAGACTAAGATCCTGATAATGCTGACAAAACATGGAGAATGATAGTGCCAGCATGAAGCACAAAGTTCACCTGCTACTTCAGATGATGACTAACAAGAATATACTCAGCTGGAAAAGTTGAAGGTCCATCTTATGAAGGAAGTGGAAATTTGAACTGGTGTTCATCACCATTAATATAGTTATTAACTTGACAATCTAAGCACCTATTACCAGTTTGCTGTTAGATATGTGTCACAGAACATAATACATGTTGTCCCTATCTTTAGAGATCTCATTGTGTAGTGAGGAAGAAAGTAGCCCCACTGATGACTATACATATAAGCATTTTATGGCCATAGGGATAAGTGTTATGAAGGAAAAGGACAAGGTGTGTGAGAATGTATAATAGGGAGATACTACAAGGTTTGCAGCAGAGGAACATGATTTAAATGGAGAGGGAGTGAGTAGAAGGAGACATCTAGTTAGGCAGAAGAAAGGATGGAGCAACACAATAAAGCAGTGTTAAGTTGAAGTGGAAGGGAAGGTAGGGAAAGTAGTAGGAGAGCCTTCTCAGGTGTCAGGAATCTGAACTTGATTTATTGGACAATGAAGAAACCAATGAAAGTTAAGGTAATCAGGGAGAACACTTGTAACCCAGATCAGAACAAGACCACATGAGAATAAATTACACTTGTTTTTGTACATCAAACCATCTTGGTCCTTGCAAGAGGCAAGATGAGACAAGATCAGCACCATAGCAGTGGATTCATCGTACGTTTCCACGGAAATCCTTTCTATAGTTCATAACTGAAAGTCTTGGTCTGTTTGCCTATGTCACATTATGAAGAGCAAGAGGCAAGAACTTAGAAAGTGGATCAGGAAACAGTAAGGAGGAATGTCTTTTCACATCCCTGCAAATCTGAGACATGAAACAAACATGAAAGATGAGTACTTCCCAGCACATCCCAGGTCAGTGCAAGAACAGCCAAGGGAACACTCCACTTCTTCTTCTTCTTCTTCTTCTTCTTCTTCTTCTTCTTCTTCTTCTTCTTCTCCTCCTCCTCCTCCTCCTCCTCCTCCTTCTTCTTCTTTTTTACAGCTTGGATAGGACAGAAATGAGAACTTTTTCTGGATCATGAGAGTTTTCCTTTCTTTGTCTTTTTCAAGTGGAGCCCAGCATAGCTCTGTTCTGCCACAACTCACATAGCAGTTTTGAAGTGAGACTATTTACCAAGAGCAGAGAGACACACCCCACCACTGGGAACATCACCAGGTCTCCCCATGCACTTCCTCCTGAACGTCTTCTTCAGCTAGGTTACACCTGGCATGTAGACCCTGGCATGCAGCTACTCACTGCATTCCTTACGAACTCAAAGCCCCTGGTGGGCAGAGTGATGACTGGCCACCATCCAGACAGTAAACAATAGAGGCAATTATTATGCAGTCATTAAGCTTGTCAATTACATATTAACCCAGGCAGTGTGTAAATGGGAGCACTATCCACTATTTTTTCCTTCTCTTTCTCTGCCTTGTTTTCCCCTAGAAAATAAAAACAGACTGCGTTCTACCACTTTCTCAACATCATCACTGCTTCCAGTATTTTCATTTGTGGAAGCAATCATATCAATTTGGAAATTTCTTTAACATGAATGTTTATCTTTCATTTTTTTGTGTGACTTCTAATACAGACAACACTTTAATGGGAATACAGGGAGCTGATTTTTCTGCTTTCTATAAATCTGTGATTCCTTTTCCACTTTGAGTTCCTTATTTGAAAGGACCATGTTAATAGAAAATATCATCCTGATTAAGTAATACAATTAGGTATAAAAGGATATTATATGTTTTAAAATCTCTTTCTAGTACACCTATAAAACTCTATTTCCCACTCATCTTCATCTAGATAGATGCCACCCAAAGATATTCTTGTCCATTTGAAGACCAGTAACAGTTGCCTTTGTGGTCAAAGTTGATTTAAAAAAAAAAAAATGAGGGGGCTCAGGTCACAATCTCACGGCTCGTGGGTTTGAGCCCTGTATCAGGCTCTGAGCTGTCAGCACAGCTGTCATACTTTCTGTCTTTCTGCTCGCTCTCTCTCTCAAATATAAATAAATATTAAAAATAAATAAATAAATAAATAAATAAATAAATAAATAAATAAATAAAATAAAATGAGGAGTAGACCTGGAAGCAATTACACATAGCATTTTTCAGGGCAGATGGTGAAGTAGGCAGACTTTCTCTTCAATGCCTCCAGCCTTTCTTTTTTCCTGTGTTCACTCTCCCTTCAGTGCCCTTGACCTCTCCTTTTCCTCTTGTTTTCCAAAACTAGATCTAAGAATTGAGCCAAGTCAGTCTCTATCCCTTTATGTGCTTTAGTGAACCCAGGGAATGCTTAGTTCTGCTATGTTTACCCTGAAAGCCTTATCTTTAATTGTGGAATGAAAGGAATTTCAGGTATCAAATCACAACTCAAAGCTCAAGTTTTCAAGTTCTATTCACATGGAGGTCAGAAAAAACAATTTATTATTGGAAGGGAAGGCATTTTTTAGCAGGCTCCTTTCCTAGACTCTAGAAGTAACTGGTCTCTACTCTCTCTTTTTTTTGTGGAGCCATCCTTAGAGGAGAGGGTATGAGGCTGGAATGGGTAGGAAAAATAACAGAGAGAGATTTCTTAATATTGCTTGATAAGATGTTTGAGACCTATTCCAGTTAATTCTAATAAAAGTAGGAATAAGAGGATATGTGGATCAGAAGTGTGAAAAGGATCTGTCAAAATAAGGCAATGACCCTCTCCTTTCTTGTAATTTAGCAGAAATTACCCAGGAGGCATCAATGTTCAGGGCAGCCCTGGTATTTCATTTTGGGGGAAATCTGGAGTGAGGTCTTGCTTGCTTAAATTATCACATTGCTTCTAGAGACTTGGGAACATTTTCATGTTGCTGGGCATGAACTCATGAGATCATTTTCTCAGATTTGGTTTATGCATAGAGGGTAGTACAGTGTCTTCACTAGAAGGACTGCAGACTTGATTTTTCATCTTGAATCTGTCTATAGATATAGGCTAATGCATTTATTCTGGAGCTCAATTTTAGTACAATGGAATTGACTAGTCAGTCATTGAGGTTCCTTCTAGCTCCAAAATTCTGATGATCTCTGAGATCTATGAAGTAAAATTAGTTGGTGCAACTTGATATAATGCCATTTAAGCCAAAATGCTTTGAGTCAGAGCACTGGTAAAAGGTAAAAACCAAGAATGTAAGGAATGGTGGCCATTTTCCAAGGATCGTTGCCTCCCAAACTGGAACAATTTTAAGGTCAATACTAACTGCATCCCCAATAAGATTGTTCAGGGAAATATGCTTATAAAAGGTGGGAAGAAACAGACTGGGTCTTGAAGAGTAAAGGGAGAGGCCAGTTTCTCCTAATGATCATGTTTTGAGCTTACAAATGGCACAGCCTTTTCTTTGATATAATGATTAAACTGAGCCATAGGAGAGTTCCCTGAAAATCCAAGTCACAAGTCAGCTATCAGATGATCAAGAGTATTTATTTCACAATTGACTGACTGTTTCAAAAGTACTCTTAGCAGCCCAGATCTTCAGGTTAAAGGCATCCAGTAAGCACTGGGCCTCGTATATAAATGGAAGGACAATAGAAAATTTAAAGAAAGGTGATAATTTCAGAGATTTTTAGGATTTCTATTTTGGCAGAGTATTTCTGTCTTCAGTGCCATTGTGGGTACTTTCTTCAGTAGCACACCTGGTTAAATAATGGTGTTAGTGAAGTCAAGGTCCAGTGTTGAGACACATGGGCCAGTCATATCTAATTCAATAATAATTGACCAGATCTCTTGTGTCCTTGGTACTTTGCCAGGAAAGACAGATCAAAAGACAAGACATATTCATAGACCTGGAGGAATGTAGAGTTTAGCAGAGAATGCAAAAACATTTTACATTAGTTGACAAACTTGGAAATCTTTCAGTCTTGCAGATAAAGACTATGTCATCAGTCTTTCAAGCCGTCTCAAGAATGGGGGTCACTGGCTCGGAGCCTGGAGCCTGTTTCGGATTCTGTGTCTCCCTCTCTCTCGGCCCCTCCCCCATTCATGCTCTGTCTCTCTCTGTCGCAAAAATAAAATAAAAACGTTGAAAAATTAAAAAAAAAAAAAGAATGGGGGTCACAAGAGGAACTGAATGAGTTATTTGGAGCAGGGTAAACTCATCATTCCAGAGCTTGTGTATTTGGGGGGTTTTGGTGTCTTTATTCCATACGTGAAGATTAATGTATTTTCTAGTTACAATGTTGATGGCTATTTATTTTCTCATTAATAAATACAAGTACTGTATTTAATGATGGAATGACTGGCAATTGGGGTCAAGCTCCTCCAACTTTTAAAGGAACAAGGAAAGATGAGGAAGATGTTCTGTGACACAAATTGATAAAAATCTGTGAATCTGTCAATATTAAAGGCTTTATGCCAGTTTGTGGATTCCTTTTATATTCCCTACTCTCATAATCCTATGGGATTGATGAGCCATGTGTTTTGATCCTCAGAAAGGCTCTGCCTATGGGTTGCAGCATAGAGTTTTATTGGCTCTTCAAGCAAAAGCTGGTTTTAGAAGCCTGAAGATTGATGGGTACTTGCAGACCCTCTCATTCCACCCTTGCCTGCAGGCAGGACTGTTCCTTTTGCAGAGCTGGTACAGACTCCTTGAATAAGAAATGTGCCAGTATTCCTCTTGCTGTTAGCAGCTTTGGAAGATTTAAATATATTTGGGTTCTCTCTTGCTGCTCCCTGCTTAGTCTCAATGAGTTTTTCTCCCTTTAATCTTTATGGAAGAACTCTTGTAAAAGAGAAAAAAAAGAAAAAGAAAATCTTGCTTTTTACAATTTGAAAAGTTTTTTTTTTTTTTTTTTAATTTTTTTTTCAACGTTTATTCATTTCTGCGACAGAGAGAGACAGAGCATGAACGGGGGAGGGGCAGAGAGAGAGGGAGACACAGAATCGGAAGCAGGCTCCAGGCTCTGAGCCATCAGCCCAGAGCCCGACGCGGGGCTTGAACTCACGGACCGCGAGATCGTGACCTGGCTGAAGTCGGACGCCCAACCGACTGCGCCACCCAGGCGCCCCATAATTTGAAAAGTTTTAATAGATTGTTATTTTAAAAAATTATGACCAAGTTACATTTATTCTAAGAATTCTGAATTACTATACAAAAGCTATTATATTAACCAAATAAAGGAGAAAAATCACGTGATCATATAAATAAATGTAGATTATTATTATTATTTTTTTTTTACAGAAAATCGCATCCATTCTTGATATAAACTCCTAGGAAACAAGGTATAGAGGAAATTTCTTAATTTGAAAAACAACATGTAGAAAAACCTATGGCTAAGATCACTGTTTGTGGTAAAATGTTGAGTGTCTTTATCAGAGTCCTCAGAGATTGAGAAATTGAATCTTGAGGGAGAGCTCTCAGGTGAAATCTGTAATAAAGGGAAGGAAGCAGGCTAGGACAGGAGAAAAGGTAAGGCAAAGATGTAGATTCAGGGAACTCTAAAACATGAATAGTACTACAGAGTTACTCCCCATTAAGGCAAGGCAGTGGGTCTTTATGGTACCCCATATCTGTTAGTTATTGGCTGGAGGCCTTCCTCAGGGGCAGGGCACAACGTCCCATATATTCTATCTCCAAGTGGCTGCCAGTGGCCAAGGGCAATTCTGAAGGGTGGAATGCATCTGTGAGCTGATAGAAGCCCTCCCCACACCCCTTCTGTCTTGGGCAACCAGGAGAATCCTTGCACCAGTACAATAAAGGAGGGCTGGGCGGGGCACCAATAGAGTCGACTAGATTGAGTTTTTTATATTAAAAAGAATTTCATTCACCCAAAGCTAGGAAAATCTTTATTTTAATCATTTCTGGGGCTCTGACTGGTTCACATTCCAAGTTTTGATCTGGTATCATTTCCCGTCTACCTGTGGAGCCTCCTCTAACATTTTTTTTTTTTTTTTTTTTGTAGTGTAAGTCTGCTAGTAACAAATTCTCTCAGTTTCTACTTGTCTGAAAAAGTCTTTTCTTTCTTTTTTGATATGTATTTTCACCGGGCATAAATTCTGGGTTAATAGTTCCCACCCGCCCCCCCCCCGCCCCCAGCATTTTAAAGGTATCATTCTATCTTGTTTGATATGGTTTCACATGAGAAGCTTACTGTCAGTCTTAGCTTTGTTTCTCTGTATGTAATATTTCCTTTTTATTTGAGTGTCTTAAAGATTTTCTCTTTAAGTTTTAAGCCACTTAAGTATTATGGGTCTAGATACATGTTTGTGGTGTGAGTTTTGTTTCTCTCCCTTCTCCTCTTTTACTGTTATCTGTTTGGGGGTCCTCTGAGCTTCTTGGACCTGTGGCTTAATATATTTCATTATTTTTGTGGGGAAATATTCAGCTTTTATATCTTCAAATATTTATTCCACCCTACACATATGTTATACCCATAGTTCTAATGGTTCTATTTAGTATTTGCTTTTCTTCACTTGTTTTTCTCTGTTTCAGTTTGGATAATTTCTATTGACCTAGTTTCAAGTTCACTAATTTTTTCTCACTTATTTTTTTCCTGTTGGCTTGTTGAATCTTTTGATCAGTCAGTTGAAGACATTCTTTATTTGTTATAATTTTTAAAAAATTTGTATAGCATTTTTGTTTTTTTTCCCTAAAGTGTTTATTTCTTTGGTGAACTTTTCCATCTGGGTTTGCATGCTGTTCACCTTTTCCACTAGAGTGTTTAAGATATGTTATTTTATCTATTTTTTTTACTTGGTCATTTTATTTTATTAAATTTTTTTTTAATTTTATTTTAATTCCAGTAGAGTTAACATACAGTGTTGTATTGCTTTCAGGTATGCAATATAGTGACTTAACAGTTCTATACATTATTCAGTGCTCATCATGATAAATTTACTCTTAATTCCCTCTCCTATTTCACCCATTTACCACCCACCTCCCCTCTGGTAGCCATAATAGTCTGTTTTTTGGTTTGTCTCTTTTTTTCTTTGTTCATTTGTTTTGTTTCTTAAATTACACATATGAGTGAAATCATATAGTATTTGTCTTTCTCTGACTGACTTATTTCACTAAGCATTGTACTCTCTAGGTCCATCTATGTTGTTGAAAATGGCAAGATGTCACTCTATTCTAGTGGATGAGTAATATTCCATTGTGCATATGTATATCACATCTTCTTTATCTATTCATTTATTGATGGACCCTTGAATTTCTTCCTTAGTTTGGCTATTGTAAATAATGCTGTTATAAACATAGGGGTGTATATATATCCCCCAGTGTGATTGCTGGATCATAGGGCAGTTCTATTTTTAACTTTTTTAAGAATCTCTGTTCTGTTTTCCACAGTGGCTGCACCATTTTGCAATCCCACCAATAGTGCATGCAGTTTCCTTTTTCTCCATATTCTCGCCAGCACCTGTTGTTTCTTGTGTTTTAGATTTTAGCCATTCTGATGGGTATGAGGTGATATCTCATTGTGGTTTTAATTTGCATTTTTCTGATGATGAGTAATGTTGAGCATCTTTTCATGTATCTCTTGGCCATCTTTATGTCATCTTTAGAGAAATGTCTGTTTATATCTTCTGCCCATCTTTTAAATGGACTGTTTGGGTTTTGTTGTTGTTGCTGTTGTTGTTGTTGTTGTTGTTGTTGTTGTTGTTGTTGTTGTTTTTTCATGTTCAGTTGTGTAAGGTCTCTATATGTTTTGGATACTAACCCTTTATCTGATATGTCATTTGCAAATATCTTCTCCCATTCAGTAGGCTTTTAGCTTTATTAATTGTTTCCTTTGCCATCCAGAAGCTTTTTATTTTGATGTAATCCCAATAGTTCATTTTTGCTTTTATGTCCTTTGCCTCAGGAGACATATCTAGAAAAATGTTGCTAAGGCTAATGTCAGAAAAATTACTGCTTGTGCTCTCTTCTAGGATTTTTATGGTTTCAGGTCTTGAATTTAAGTCCTTAATTCATTTTGAGTTAATTTTTATGTGTGGTGTAAGAAGTGGTCCAGTGTAAATGTGGTCCAGTTTCCTTTTTTTGCACATAGCTGTCCAGTTTTCCCAACACTATTTGCTGAAGAGACTATCTTTTTCTTATATATTCTTGTTGATGATTCATTGGCCATATAATTGTGGGTTCATTTCTGGGCTCTCTATTCTGTTCTGTTAATCTGTGTGTCTGTTTTGTGCAAGTACTATACTGTTTTGATTACAACAGCTTTGTAGTATACCTTGAAACCTGGGATTGTGATACCTTCAGTTTTGTTCTTCTTTTTCAAGATTGTTTTGGCTATTCAGGATCTTTTGTGGTTCCAAACAGATTTTAGGATTGTTTGTTCAAGCTCTATGAAAATGCTGTTGGTGTCATGATAGGAATTGCATTAAATCTGTAGATTGTTTTTGGTAGAAATGGATATTTCAATAGTATTAGTTCTTCCAGTTCATGAACATGGAATATCTTTTTATTTATTTGTGTCATCTTCAGTTTTTTCATTAGTGTTTTATATTTTTTAGAATACAGGTCTTTCACCGTCTTGTTTAAATTTATTCATAGGTATTTCACTATTTTTGGTGCAGTTGTAAATGGGATTGTTTTCTTAATTTCTCCTTCTGTACTTCATTATTAGTGTAGAGAAATGTAACAGAGTTCTGTATGTTGATTTTGTATCCTATAGCCTTACTGAATTCATTTATCAGTTCTAGTATTTTTTTGGTGGAGTCTTTTGGGTTTTCTATATGTATCATGTCACCTGCAAATAGTGCAAGTTTTACTTCTTCCTTACCAATTTGGATGTCTTTTATTTCTATTTGTTGTCTGATTGCTGTGGCTAGGACTCCAGTATTATGTTGAATAAAAGTGGTGAGTGGACTCCTTGTCTTGTTCCTGATCTTAGGGGAAAAGCTTTCAGTTTTTCAGAGTAATGCCTCATGAATGAATTTGGAAGAGTTTGAGAAGAACAGGTATTAATATTTCTTTAAATGTTTGTTATAATTAACCTGTAAAGCCATCTGGTCCTCAACTTTTGTTTGTTGGGAGTTCTTTGATTACTGATTCAATTTAATTTTTGGTAATCAGTCTGTTCAAGTTTTCTATTTCTTCCTTTTTCAGTTTTGGATTATATGTTTGTAGGAATTTATTCACTTCTTCCAGGTTGTTTAGTTTGTTGGTATATAATTTTTCATAATATTCTCTTATAGTCCTTTGTTTATCTGTGGTATTGGTTGTTATTGCTCCTCTTCACTTCTGATTTTGTTTGAGTCTCCATTCTCTCTTTCTCTCTCTCTTTGATGATTCTGGCTAAAGATTTATCAATTTTGTTGATCTATTCAAAGAACTAGCTCCTAGTTTGATTGCTGTGTTCTGTTGTGGTGTTTTTGGGGGGTGTTTCAATTTTGTTTATTTCTGCTTATATTTTTTTTTTTTTTTTTTAAATTTTTTTTTCAACGTTTATTTATTTTTGGGACAGAGAGAGACAGAGCATGAACGGGGGAGGGGCAGAGAGAGAGGGAGACACAGAATCGGAAACAGGCTCCAGGCTCCGAGCCATCAGCCCAGAGCCTGACGCGGGGCTCGAACTCATGGAGCGTGAGATCGTGACCTGGCTGAAGTCGGACGCTTAACCGACTGCGCCACCCAGGCGCCCCAATTTCTGCTTATATTTTTATTGTTTACTTCCTTTCATTGGTTTTGGGTTTTGTTTGTTCTTTTCCTAGCTCCTTATAGATCTAGTGTTAGGTTGTTTGTTTGAGATTTTCTTTCTTCTTGAGGTATGTGTTTTCATTTTCGTTTGTCACTATGTATTTTTTTTTATTTCCTCTTTGATTTCTTAGTTGACCCACTCATTGTTTAGTAGCATATTTTTTTAACCTCCATGTATTTGTATTCTTCCAACATTTTCTTCTGTGATTGCTTTCTAGTTTCATAGTATTGTGGTCAGAAAAGATGCACGGTATGACTTCCATCTTTTGAAATTGTTGAGACTTGTTTTGTGGCCTAATATGTAATGTATTCTGGAGAATGTTCCATGTGCACTTGAAAAGAATGTATACTCTGCTGTTTTAGGATGGAATGTTCTGAAGGGATCTGTTAGATTTATCTGGTTCAATGTGTCATTCAAAGCCACTGTTTCCTTGTTGATTTTCTGTTTGGATAATCTATCCATTGATGTAAGTGTGGTATTAAAACCTCCTACTGTATTATATTACTATTGATTACTTCCTTTATGTTTGTTATTACTTGCCTTATTTATTTGGGTGCTTTCTTGTTGGGTGCATACATATTTATAATTGTTATATCATTTGGTTGGATTATTCTCTCTATGATTGTATGGCGTTTTTCTTTGTCTCTTGTTACAGTCTTTGTTTTAAAGTATATTTTGCCCAATGTAAGTATTGCTACCCCATCTTTCTTTCACTTCCATGTGCATGATAAATGCTTTTCCATCCCTTCACTTTTAGTTTCCATGTGTATTTAGGTCTGAAATGAGTCTCTTGTAGGGAGCATATAGTTGGGTCTTGCTTTTTTTTTTTTTTAATCCATTCTATCACGTGTCTTTTGATTGGAGCGTTTAGTCCATTTACATTGAAAATAATTATTTATAGGTATTTACTTACTGACATTTTGTTACTTGTTTTATGGTTGTTTTTGTAGTTCTCTGTTTTTTTCTTCTCTTGTTCTTGGCTTTCTTTAGTAATATACTTGGATTCCTTTCTCTTTAATCTTTGCATATCTATTACTTCTTTTTGATTTGTGGTTACCATTTATTTTTATTTATATATTTATTTTTAAATGTTTACTTATTTTGAGAGAGAGAGGAAGAAGAGAGAGAATCCCAAGCAGGCTTTAAGCAGTCAGCACAGAGCCTGATTTGGTACTCGAATTCACAAATCATGAGATCATGACCTGAGCCAAAATCAAGAGTTGGGTGCTTAAGTGACTGAGCCACCTAGGCACCCCTTATTAGGTTTATATATAACATCTTAAGCATATAGCAGTTTGTGTTAAGTTGATGGTCAATGAAGTTTGAACCCATTCTTTACTCTTCTCCCCTCTACCCCCATGTTTTAGATATATGGTGTCATACTTTACATCTTTTCATTTTGTGAATCCTTTGAATGATTTTGTAGATATACTTAATTTTACTGCTTTTATGATTCCTATTTTTCTTACTCTTATGGTCTTTTCTTTCCACTCAAAGGGTCCCTTTTAACATTTCATATTGGGCTGGTTAGATGGTGATGAATTCTTTTAGCTTTTGTTTACCTAGGAAACTCTTCATCTCTCCTTCTTTTCTGAATGATAGCATTGCTACATAGAGTATTCTTGGCTATAGGGTCCCCTCTCCCCACCCCCCCCACCCCCGCCCAGCACTTTGAATATATTATTCCACTCCTTTATGGCCTGCAACTTTTTACTGGGAAAACAGCTGATAACTTTATGGGGTTTTCTTTATATATAATTGTTTTCTCTTGAATTTTAAAAATGCTTTAGCACTACTTTTTGCCATCTTAATTACTTTGTGTCTTGGTGTGGACCCTCTGTGTTGATTTTGTTAGGAATTCCCTATGTCTTTTAGATCTGGATTTCTGTTTCCTTCCCCAGATTTGGGAAGTTTCTAGGTAATATTTCTTCAAAAAATTTTTCTGCCCCTTTTTCTCTCTCCTCTCCTGCAGAGATCCCTATAAGGCACATGTTATTATGCTTGATGGTATTGCTGAGTTCCCTTAGTTTTCGTTTATTGTTATTTCTCTCTCCTGTTCAGCTTGATTGCTTTCCATTACTCTGTCAGGAGTAATGCTTTCCAGGTTGCTAATCTGTTTTCTGCTTCCTCTAGTCCACTATCTATTTTATCTAGTGTTTTTTTTAAGTAGGCTTTGCTCCCAGTGCAGATCCCAATGCGGGACTCAAACTTATGACCCCAAGACGAAGACCTGAGCTGAGATCTAGAGTCGCCTGACTAACTGAGTGACCCAGGTGCCCCTCCATGCAGTGTATATTTAATTTCAGTTATTAATATTCAGTTTATAATATTTAATTTCAGTTATTTAAATTCAGTTATTGAGTTCTTCATCTCTGATTGGTTCTTTTATTATTTTTTTTTTTATCTATTTTATCTATTATTTTTATCTATTTTACCCTTAAAATAGATAAAAATAGCTGATATCCTCTGCTCTTTTCTCAAGTCTAGTGGGTATTTTTATGATGATTACTTTAAATTCTCTATCAGGCATATTTCTTATCTCTGTTTCATTTAGCTCTCTTGTTGTGATTTTGTCCTGTGCTTTCATTTGGGACATAGTCCTCTGTCTTCTCATTTTGTCTAACTCTCTGTGGCTGTTTCTTTGTGTTGGGAAAGTCATGTATGTCTCCTGTTGTTGAAAATAGTGGCCTTGGGGCGCCTGGGTGGCGCAGTCGGTGAAGCGTCCGACTTCAGCCAGGTCACGATCTCACGGTCCATGAGTTCGAGCCCCGCGTCGGGCTCTGGGCTGATGGCTCAGAGCCTGGAGCCTGTTTCCGATTCTGTGTCTCCCTCTCTCTGCCCCTCCCCCGTTCATGCTCTGTCTCTCTCTGTCCCAAAAATAAATAAACGTTGAAAAAAAAAAAAAAAAAAAAAAGAAAATAGTGGCCTTATAAGTAAGAGGTCCTATAGTACTCAGCAGTGCAATGTCCCCTGTTCACCAGAACCTCGCACTTGACAGGTGTCTCCTGGGTGTGTTGCATAAGCCCTGCTGTTGTGGCTGAGCTCTGTTTGTCAGTCTAGTCATCTGCCATGGCTCTCTTTGCCTGTTGTAGGCAACATTTAGTCCCCGTATTATTAGTGGGCCAGTCTGGGGCTGCCTTGGGCTCGAGTTGAGTTAGACCAATTGCTTATTAGAGATGCAGTAGAGATGCAGTAACACCAAACTGCTGGGTGCTTTCCCTGCATTGTCTCCTGAGAAGCTTTCTTTGGTAGGCAGGCCCTGAAGTTAGACCAGATGTCTGACCCCAGCCCATTGTAAGGGCTACATTTGGACTAGTATGTGTGGTTTTCTACATCTGTTTCCCTGGGTAGGAATTAAATTGGAGAGATGCTCTACCCTGGTTGTGGACTGCTCACACTCTGCCAGGTTTGTGGCACTGCTTTGGATGGACTCCAGTCATGGATGTATTCGAGGGGATAGAGCCACTGGAGAATTGCGGGGAGAGTCCAGGGAGGGAGTACATGGTGTTAGCAAGATTTGCCAGGTCTGCTGTGGGAGGCCTGGCTGGAGGGGGTGTGTCCACAGGAGAATTCGGGGGTGGGATATGCTGTGGCAGGTTGTGTAAGGAGTGTTGGTGTGGTGCTAGTTCAGGAGGTGTCCATGTGTCTAGAGTGGAGGACAGTGGAGAGAAATGGCAGCCACCAGCTCCTTTGTTCCTGGAGAAGTTTCCCTACAATCCCTGCCCCTCCAGCACATGCTCTGGCATTGGTAAACAAATCTGCTTCCTGTATACCCCAGGCATTCCTCAAACTGCTGTTTCTATACTTTATCTCCACAGGGCTATTTGTTAAGCTATTTCTTTAAGGTCAGGGTCTCAGTTTCCTGTTGGACTCCAGGCCACCCTGCTGACCTTCAAAGTTCGAGGTGTTAAGTCCTGCTGATTGTAAGAACAAGAGGAATTATGTCCCTTCAGTTTTCATGCAGGTTTCCCATGCTTGGAATGGTTGGTATAAGGATATGCTCTCCCTTCTCCACACCTGCAGCATCCTTCCCTCCCTCAGTCAGTCTCACAGGTCCTTTAAACTGCTGACTACATCTCTGCCCTCTTCAGTGTGGCCTCTTCTCTCCATTTAGCAGTGGAAAGTCTGTCCTGACAGTCTTTGAGTCATTTTCTGGGTTACTTACACTGATGTGGGTGTTGCCTAGTTGTATCTGTGGGATGAGATACAACTCGGGTCCTCCTACTCTACCATCTTCTCTGTAAGATAGCTAATCATTAATTTTAAATTTTCTGATAGTTATACATCTGGTTTATCTCTGAGTCTTTTTTTTCATTTCTCTGTCTTTTGAAAATGAATTGTTTTCCCTTGACTTTTTATGTATCTTCTAATTTTTGATTGAGTGCCTAATCTAATGTGTAAAACAGTAGAGACTATAGTAAATAATCTTTATGCCTACAAAAAGACATGTTCCTTCTTTTCCTAGGCCAGTAGTGGGGGGAAGAGGGTGGTAGTGTTGAGTCAGTCTAATCAAAAGTGAAATTGTGTTTGTTTTTTATTTTTGCTATAGTCACCTTCAGTATATCACTGGCTTCAAATTCCTCCAATATTACCTTGTGCATAGAGTGGAGGTTGAATTACTGGAGGGTTTTTTCAATGTTTTTGCTCCATCTTTAACTTCATATCTTTCTTGTGCTCCTGTGCCACAAATATGGTTTCTCTCTGAGCTCCTGACCCTCAACCAACAGTAGACTCCTGCTTCTTATTACTTGGTGCTTGCCAGCGTGGTAGTGGGAGCAGGGGGTTTCTCTGTTGTCCTGGTTCAATTTTTGTTATAGAGAGGCCCTATGTCCTTATATCTGGAAGAATATTTTTAATTTTTAAAAAATTTTAATTAATTTTTTTTGGGGGGGAGAATAACAAGTGGGGGAGGTGCAGAGAGAGAGAGGGAAACACAGACTCTGAAGCAGGCTCCAGGCTCTGAGCTGTCAGCACAGAGCCCAAGGTGAGGCTTCAACCCGCAAACTTGGAGATCATGACTTGAGTCGAAGTCAGACACTCAACTGAGTGGGCCCCCTAGGTGCCTCATGAGAGAGTCTTTTAAAAAGACTTTCTGGGGGCGCCTGGGTGGCGCAGTCGGTTAAGCGTCCGACTTCAGCCAGGTCACGATCTCACGGTCCGTGAGTTCGAGCCCCGTGTCAGGCTCTGGGCTGATGGCTCAGAGCCGGGACCCTGTTTCCGATTCTGTGTCTCCCTCTGTCTCTGCCCCTCCCCCGTTCATGCTCTGTCTCTCTGTCCCCAAAAAAATAAATAAACGTTGAAAAAAAAAAAAAAAAGACTTTCTGTGTGGAAAATATGTCCAAACTGATTGAACAAGTGGAGCCTTGGGCACTAAAGCTAAAGGATACTCTAACAGCATTGGGGTGAGATCAACAAAAGACTTAAGAAAAGCACCAGAGAATACTTCTGTCCTTCTGTTTTTCATTTTGCTCTTGTATAAATGTGAAGAAACAGTCTGGGGCAATGCTGAAAAACTTGAGGGGAGAACTTTACACAGAAAATAATACAAATTGTACCTCTGGGGTTGTTCAACCCAGTAAGTCCTGGGCAAGCACATATTCTCTGTGTTGGGACTTCAGGGGAAGTTGATTGGGGGTTCTAGTACACAGAAATATTTCTGTATATTCAACAGACCTTTCTGGCTAGTAGACTTTGGATTTTCTTAGAGAGGTGGGAAATGGTAGTTGATAGTGAAATGGGCAAAAAGAAGAACGTGACAACTTTCATGTTGCTCTGAGTTCTTCTACCCTGTTAATCAATATGCTGTACCTAGGGAGATTTCTTTGGTTTATCCTTTCAGTTGCTTTAGACCCAGATTGGGGGATAAAAGATTGGGAGAAGAATACCACTTCTGCTTGCTTATTTATGGCATAGGAGCTATTATACTTTTTTTTTTTTTTAAGCTCTGTTGTGATATCATTAATATTACATTTTCAGTGCTTTTTTTTTTTATAATAGGAAAAGGAAGCAGACTATTCCAAAACAGAGGCTTAGTTAGAAATGTAATATTTTATAACTCTTAATATTTATGAAGAATTTTTAATGACATAGGAAAGTACTTAGTAGTATAAGTCTATGTGAACAAAAGCAAGTTTAAAAAAGTATACATATCATTGTTTCTTAACTATGTAAAAATGTAAAGTTTGAGAAAAAAGCTGGAATGGAATCTCCAAAAAAAATATTAAGGCCATTAATTCTGGATAGTGGGATAATGGGTAATTTCTCTTTTTATCTTCTTAACCTTAATTTCCCAGGTTTTCTTTAATGAACAAATTCTACTTTTAAAATCAGAAAAGAGAAAAGGTAATAATGTAAACGTGACATTTAACAGTTACTATGGACTAGAACAAGTGGCATTATTTTTTTTAGTGATTACCTTCATGTGAAAACCCTTAATTTTTGTATAAAAATTGAGAGAAAACATACTGTTGTTGCTTTGAATGTATTTATAGCTTCCTTACATAATAGCTTTGGCCACATGATTCATCAATTCTGGATCCTTGCTATGTTCGAAGTACACCATTAATCCCATTTACATATGCATAGAAGGAATTAAATGCTTTCTGTATTAATATATATATATATTTTTCCTTCTCTTTTTTGATTAGAGGCCAAATCTATGTGACTTAAATGATATATGTGTTTTATTTTTTAATTCTTTTGGCATTAGGAAGTTCTTTCTATCCAGACTAAATGTCTCCACCTTTTTTTGGGTAGAGAAGTAGAAAAAAATCTTTTTTTTTTAATATTTATAATTTTTTTCCTGGACTGTTTGTTTATTTTTAACATGAAATTTATTGTCAAATTGGTTTCCATATAACACCCAGTGCTCATCCCTACAGATGCCCTCCTCAATGCCCATCACCCACTTTCCCCTCCCTCTCACCCCCTATCAACCCTCAGTTTATTCTTAGTCTTTAAGAGTCTCTTATGGTTTGTCTCCCTCCCTCTCTATTTTTTCCCCATCCCCTCCCCCGTGGTCTTTTGTCAAGTTTCTCAGGATCCACATAAGAGTGAAAACATACGGTATCTGTCTTCTTTCTATCCAGACTAAATGTCTTCAACTTTTTGTTGGGTAGAGAAGTAGAAAAAATCTTTTTTTGTTTAAATATTTAAAAAATTTTAATGTTTATTTGTTTCTGAGAGAGAGTGTGAGCAGGGGAGGGGCAGAGACAGAGGGAGACAGAATCCAAAGCATACTCCAGGCTCTGAGCTGTCAGCACAGAGCCTGACACAGGGCTCGAACTCAAGGACCGTGAGATCATGACCTGAGCTGAAGTTGGAAGCTTAACTGACTGAGCCACCCAGGCGCCCTGAGAAGTAGAAAAAAATCTTAAGAACAATTTTTGTTTAACAAGTTTCCCAAATGGGAAAATATTTCTAGTGAGTTCCAAAGAATATTGCAGAAATTTCTTTCAGTTCTGGGGACACATGTCACCAGTAGATCTAGAAGCATCTTTATCTTTAGGAAAAGATCTGGAAGCAATTGGTATGCGTGCCTGATCTGTAGGATGCCTTCAACAAATATTGTTATTATTGTTGATATTTTTATTTTTTATTACTGACAAATCACTGTGTCTGCAGACCATAACGATGTCCTGTAGTAGATGTGATTTGGGAAGCCTATTTGTTGCAAGAAACAGATTAAGTATTTCCATATTCCTTTTTTTCTTTTTTAAGTCATTGAAGTTCAGGATTTTACTTACTTGTGTTTTTCTAGCATCTTGCAAATTACTTATCTCCAGTTCATTATGGTTCCCCGCCCTGAGGTTTCATCTTGTTCTATCATTTGGAACATATTCCTCTGTTTCTTCCTTTTGCTTGAATCTCTTGTTAGTTTTATGCATTAGGTAAAACAGCCACCTGTCCCAGTCTTGAAGGTGTGGCCTCCTATAGATGAACCTTATTGTTTAATCCTGCCCTAGCTCTTGGTTGTCTCTCAAACCTTTGTGATTTTCTATACAGCATATTTTATTTTTAATAGCTCCCAATAGTTGAGGGTGTGTCCTCAGTGTCCTTGAGGGAAGGATCTTGGTCAGCACCTGGGTGCAGGCTGATTGGAAGCCAGACCACCCCCCCTTCTCACCCCCCCCCGGCAGCAGCTTTTAAAGTATGCAAATATATACAGTCCTGTGGGACCACAAGTGTAAGCCTCACAAGGATGAGCCCCACTAGCCACCAATTCAGGTTATCTAGAGGTGTACCCTGGGCGGCATTCCCACAAATTGGGGCTTCAGACAAGTGTATAAGCTCCTTCCTGTGAGATATTGGTGAGCTGTAGTGAGGCAGAGGGAGAGCATGAATATGGCATCCCTCGGCCTGTGTTCCCTGTGAGTACCTCCACATGCACCTCAGTGTGTGCCAAATCTGAAGCCTGCCCTTCAAGCTGAAGCTCCAGCAGAAGTGAATAGGTCTCTTTCACAGAAAGATGGGGTATATTTGAGCTTTCTGTCTTTGTAGTTCCCTGGGGGTGGTAGATTGCCAAGAACTCTCTCTCCAGTTGTTACAATTATGTGTGACCCAAGAATGCAAGTGCTGTCTCCCCAATCCCCACTCCCTGGCCCAGCCCCAGCCAGACAATCAAGGGGCATCTCCTGGGTGGCAGTCACAAGAACAAAGCACCATAAACATGTAAAACCTCCCTTCTACTCTAGAAAAAAAGATGGCACACATTGGTTAGAGTGAGGGAGAGGAAGAGTATGAAGGTGGTATCCGCCAGCCAGCAGGTACTTAGCTGTGTGTTAATTTAGATACCTCCCTCTCAGGCCAGCACTTTTAAGATTAGAAAATGAGCCTCTTTCAAATAAATCTGGGTATCTCTCTATTGGCTGTCTCTATGGTGGGCCCTGGGACATGTGGATTCCAGTGTGAGCCCTTTAGGAGGTGGTTCTTAGAACAAGAGAGTTGTTGTCTCTCTAACAAGAGAGTCAAGCAGATTATTATAGCTTTGTGGGTCTGGTGGACATGCGCCCCATTGGTTTATAAAGCTAGGTGTTCTGGGAGCTTGTCCCTCATGTGCTTGTCTTACAAATTGGGCTGCCTGATGTGAGGCTCAAGTCCTTTGCTCCTCAGGGAGCAGCTCCAGGTTTTGAGTTTCCTTTTGACTGTGGGTCACTGCACTAGGGGTGCTGTTTATGGCAAGACTGTGTCCCAGTCTCTACTACCTGCTTTAATGTGGGTTTCTCTTGTTTGCTCAGATAGTTTTTAGTTTAGTTTTTTTTTTTCAGAGGAAGTTGTTCCATATGTAGCTGTACAATGGGTATGTCTATGGGAGAAAGTGAGCCCAAGATCCTCTTACATCACCCTCTTGAACTAGAATCTGTTTTTCTAATATCTGTTTCACATGTTGGCCATAGATATTAAACATCATTGATTTGACTTGAGCATATTGTAGAAGGAAGATGAGAGATGCATGTAGATGATTTCCTGATGGACACATCAATGTTCATGATTCCTTTGATCTTTTACCCTTCATCAAGGGACTAATCATATATGCCACATTGTTAATTTCCCATTATGTGATGAAATTTGAGGAATAACCTAATCAAAACATTTTTTAAAGTATCTTTTAAAAAGGTTTGTGTGTGTGTATGTGTGTGTGTGTGTGTGTGTGTGTGTGTGTGTGTTTATTTGCTTGTTTGTTTGTTTTTAGAGAGAGTGAGAATCTTAAGCAGGCTCCATGCTCAGTGCAGAGCCTGATGCAGGGCTCAATCCTACAACCCTGGGATGATGATCTGGACCAAAATCAAGAGTCAGATGCTCAACTAACTGAGCCACCCATGTGCCCCTACCTTTTTTTTTTTTTTTAACAATAACTTTGGCAGGCTGGATTTCCCCAGTATCGTGAGGAATCTCTTAAGAATTCCTGTACATCAATTCTTCTTGGATATACTATTAAAGACAGGAAAAAGATTTTCCAGGTAGGGTCAGCCTTGCATTACAGATAAGAGTTGGCCCCAGTCAGTTATATTCCATTAAAGTCAGACACATTTTAGGACACTTCCACCTGACTAAAGACAGTAAAAAAAAAAAAAAAAAGGAATTTTTTTCACTTTGTTTGCCTTTTGGGGGTGGTAGGAATTATGTTGGTAGGTAAGTCAACTGCTGCAAAGACTTAAAAACAAGGAAGACAGTATCAGCTGGAAAGTTTTATAGCAGATTGGTGCTCTTATGACACTGTCTAACCACTGTAGAGTGGGAGAATTTAAAGTTTATTTATTTTGAGATAGAGAGAGATAGAACCAGCAGAGAAGGGGCAGAAAGAGAGGGAGACAGAGGATCTGCAGTGGGCTCTGTGCTGACAGAAGTGAGCCTGATATGGGGCTCCAGGTCACAAACCATGAGATCATGACCTGAGCTGAAGTTGGACGCTTAACCAACTGAGCCACCCAGACAACCCTGGAGTGGGAGAATTTAACAGACTCTAGCTATGACCAAATTATAGAGCAGATAAGTGACCAGGTCCCCTCCTGCATCCATTTTCCTGGGAGAAGCTTTTCTCTACTTCCAAGGAAAGGCTTAATGATCTCTCTGCTTCCATTCTTGTCTTTCCACAGTCCATCTCTGTACAGAAGCCAGAATGATGCTTAAAAAAGATATCTGATTATTTCACTCTGATATATAAGACTCTCCCAGGACATCCCAAAATACTTGGAATAAAATCCAGAATCTTTACCTTAACCCTGAGTAAGCCCCACGACCTGTTCTCTAACCTTCCCTTGGCTGTCTTCTTGTGCTGTTTTCCTGTTTCTGTTGTGCTCCAGTCATAGTGGCCTTTTATCTTCCACAAGTGGTTAAATTTGTTTCTGCCTTTGGTCCTTGTCTCTACTTGCTCTCTCTGTCACCAGTGTTCTTGCCACTTTCCTTTTCCTATCTGGCTCCTTCCTGTCAATCAGATCTTACCATCTCAGAGATACCTTCTCTGATTGCCTAATTTGCCCAGTGACTGTCTTACCCTTCTAGTTTTAATTCTCTGTGTAATAACTTTCCACCCTAAGTTACTTTTCTTATTTATTAATTTAATTAATTTATTTATTGTCATTCTCCTCCCCATTAGAATAAAAGCTTCATAAATCCAGGGACTTTTACTAGACTTATGAACTTTTAATCCTGCAGCCTAAGGACAGTGGCCTAGAGGGCACTAGAAAGAATTGTTTAATAAATAAATGTTCAATGGAGGTAACAATACTTATCATAGGATATTATTATGAGTGTTAAATAAGATAAAGTCTACAAAGTGCTTAACATATAAACTGACACAATATACTAAATAATTGATAAGTATTATTAGTGTTATTATTTTGTCATTTCTTTGGTGATTTTTTCTTCAATCATTGTAATTGGGAGGGTGTTGTTGTTGTTCTTATTGTTGTTGTTGTTTTGATGTAAGCCAACTTTCTGCCACAGTTATCTAAGTTTCCTCTTTATGGGCTATAGAGAGTTGTACTCCTTCTGAGGTACTTGAAAATAATAAATTTAGCCCTTAGCATTCTCACTTCTTAAGTTGAATAATTCTTCCTTATTAAGTTAAAGAATTCTAATTCTGTTCACTTTTTTTATACTTGGAGAAATGACTTTAAAAAATTCTTGTGTTATCCTCATTGGAGCCTTTTGCCAGGGCTAGTGAACAGAGTCATCACCACATACTAATTAGAAAATTTCTGCACAGCTCTAATTTGTCCATACATAAAGGAAGCTGCCCACTTAATTTTCCCTAGAAAATGGCAATGTTGCAATAGTAGTTCCACCTACTCTTAAGGTGCAGGAGTATCCTTGCATGCACATTTCCATATGCACTTTAAAAATACATTGACAAATAAGGAGTCTGGTCTTCAACTCACAGTTTGCTAGCTATTTTTAGAGCACTGCCTCCATTGCACTTTAGCTTCCCAATTCATAAAAAAGAAACACAATAATTGAAATTAGAATCTGTGAAATTATTTCATATCTGAAGTGCTATTCTATTCCAAAGGAATGGGAAAAGTGATCTGGTCTGGTTGTTTGAGCCTATGTAGAAGGTACTTATTTCTGGGATAGAAAGACTGCCATATCTTTCTTTTGATATTTTGGACAGGATCCAATTGGGAGGTGCTCTTGACTTTAATAGAAAACAGTGGTTATTTCATTAAAAAAGAAAAAAATTATTTACAAATAACCTTGATATATCAGAGGAATTGATGAGACTTCTTAACACTCTGAACCGTGTATGTTACAGAATTGTAGAAAGGGAAGGGAGTTTGTCAGCTCACTCTGGGTGTGGCCAAACTTACTCATGTTTGGCTATTTTCCTAAATTCTTTGTCAAAATGGAATGTGTATTTGGAGAAAAGAAACAAAATAAAAGCATGTAAAGACATTACACATTCCAAATTATCCTTTTATATTTACACTTCCCCTCCCACTTTTACAATAAAGCCAGTTATACTTCTTCTTTTCACTCCTCAAAGAAGTTTTTAAAAATTGTAAGATTTTAGGGCATTTTAAATTTGAAATACTGTAGAGTATTCATGACTGTAGTTTGATGAGCACTGCCATTTTGTTACAGAAATTTAATTACATTAGAAGCAGTAAAAGAACAATATTGACACTGTGAAGCACCAAAATCAGTGAAATAAAGGATAGAGTTGAGAAAAATCACAAAAATGGCTAAGGAAAAGGACTGACAAGAGATTAGAAAGGAAATTATGGATACAAGGAATAGCCATTGGAGATCTGAGACACAGGAAATACCAATTCATGGACAAGAAAATAGAAAAAAAAAACCTTTCAGAGATGTAATAGAAGAAAACTTAACTAAAATGAAAAAAGATCTGAATACTCAGATTGAAGGGGTTTATGGTGGCCCAGGAAAATTTAATAAATAACATCTCACACCGAGATACATTTTGGTGAAGTTAATAACATCAAAAAAGAAAACAAAATTCTACATCATCCACAAATAGAAACAGAAACAGGTCACTCTCACTCCATTTCTCCCTCTACCTCCATGAACCTCTACTCATAAAAACAAAAATAGGTAAATAGTTCAGACTGATGTCAGACTCTTCAGAAGCATTTTTGAATAAAAGATGACAGAATAACATCTATAGGATACCAAGGGGGAAAGAGTGCCACTCAACTAAGTTGTCTTTCTTATGTGAGGCCAATAGTAAATTTTCAGGAAAGAGATTATTCATGAACCCTTCCTGGAAAATTTCTTGAAAACGTAACTCAGTCCCTCAGAATAAAAGTGAAAGATAATAATAAGAATGTAAAAATACAGAAATACAGTTTGTTAGTGTAATCAATATTACTGGAAAAAAGCATAGAATTGATTTAGATTTAAAGTTAGGGGCGATATTTTATGGGGCACTTGAGTGGCTTAGTCCATTAAGCATTTGACTCTTGGTTTCAGCTCAGGTTATGATCTCATGGTTTGTGGGTTTGAGCCCTGTGTTGGGCTCTGTGCTGGCAGCGCAGAGCCTACTTAGGATTCTCTCTCTCCCCCTCTCTCTGCCCCTCCCCTGCTTGCTCTCCATCTCTCTTTCAAAATAAATAAACATTAAAAAATATAAAGGGTAACATTTTAAATTGAAGGTGTGGAGAAATCTGTTATACTGATACCTGAAACAAATATTTATAAAAGTATGACTGAGATGGTAATAAAATAAGGAAAATAATTAGAGGCCATAAATAGAAGAAAGAGTGATTCTACAGGGGGATGTGACCTCAGAGTGGTGTCTGTCTTGTGCAACATCTGATGCTTTTCCCTGGTAGATTTTGCTTGGATTTTAATGGGCCAAGTGTTCTGAAGGGATAGGAGCAACAACTGGAGCTTAATCAAGGAGAGGGTGCGTTGAAGAGTTCTGCATAAATTCGAGATCCTAAAATGTCACTTTCATTGGGTACCAGATTAATGAGGCAAGGAAGGACTATTCAGTTAAAATTAGGGGGACAACTGGTTGTCTTTGTGAAGGATACAAAATGGAAAATACTTTCCTCTTCACGTCTAAAACAAAAGTAAATTCCAGATGGGTTCATGACTTAAAAGTTGAAAGGCAAAATTTAAAACCTTTTAGAAAAAGTAGAGAGTATCTTTGGGACTTTGGGGTAGGGAAAGATTTACTACATAAGACACCAAAAGAAATTAATGATAAAGGAAAAGATTAATATATTTGACTACATTAAGATCAAGAATTTCAGCTCATTAGAAGATGCTATAAAGAAAGCAAATAAAATTCATAAAGAAAGGGAAGACATTTGCCACATGGAACCATTTGGCACTAACCAAAGATTAGTATCCAGAATACAAAAGTAACTCATTTGAATCATTAAGAAAAAGATGATTAAGCCAATAGAAAATTGGCAATTGTAATGAACAGTCATTTTTCAGAAGAGGAAAAAACAAATGGCCAATAAACACATGAAAATGTTAATTTCATTATGTGTCAAGACAGTGTAAATAAAAACCACAATGGCATTCTTTTCATATCTACCAGATTAACAAAAATTAACAAGTTATTTAATATCAAGTGTGGCAAGGATGTGGAGTAATAAGAACTTTCAAAGACTGAGGGAATATAATTTGGTACACTTTGTAAAACAAACTATCATTAACTAGTAAAATTGAATATATGCATAACCTATGATCTAGCACTTTCTCTCCTGTATATAAATCTTAGAGAAACTTTCACATACAAACCAGAAGATGTTCAGGGAAGCATTATTCCTATTAAAAAAATCTGGAAGTAATACAAATATCCATCAATAACATAAAGGATTAAAAAATAGAACAGAATAGAATACTACAAAAAGTAAAAACTAAGTGACTACACTGTGCACATCAACATATGTAAACAAACACACATACAGACATACAATGTAGAACCACAAAAGGAAGTTACAGAAAAATATATATGAAATGATTCCGTTTAGAAAAAGTTAAAACCCAAGCAAAACTAAGAACTATATTGCTTAGGAAAATACACAGGTAGTAAAACTATAAAGAAAAGCAAGAGAATGCTTAATGCTAATTCAGGACAGGATTACCTCAAGAATGTGAAAGAGGGACAGTCTAGGAAGGAGCACATGGGAGCTTCAAAGGTCAGAGCTTGGTGGTGTGTGCATACCATCTTATTATTTTTCATTCAGTGGAATATACTATGTAAATTCAGTACATATATTACGTTCACTTATAGCACAAATTTTTAAAAAATAATAAACATTTAAAAAGTTAAAAACTATGAAATATTATTACAAAGTGATTTTATAATAGAATGACAATAATACAAGTGCATATCAAGAAAAATAATTTAGAGTAAAAAGCATCCATAGGAAAAAAATGAATAGTCTTACATCTTGGCCCAGTATGAAATTAAAAGACCAATTATAAGGAGAATACCTATGAGACAAAAAGAGGCAGATGTGTAAAACAGGAAACAGGATATAGAACATAAAACCAGCTTCAAATACACATAGAAATCCAGTATGTAAAAATAATAGTTCAAATTTACATCATATTGCCTATGTACACTATTACTTGAACTTGAATGCATCAAAGAATTAGATATAAAATGAAACTATATATATATATAGTTATACATGTATATATGTACACACACGTATATATTTTATACTTCTTATAGGAAACTTTTCTTGAGCTCCCTAGAAGCCCTTGTTATTGGCTTCCATGGTGACCTATATTTTACCCATCATTACAGATAACATTCTTTTTTTTTTTTTTAAATGTTTGTTTATTTTTGAGAGTGAGAGCTTGAGCAGCGGAAGGGTAGAGAGAGAGGAGGACAGGGCAGGCTCTGCCCTGACAGCAGAAAGCCTGATGTGGACCCAAACTCCCGAACTGTGAGATCACGACCTGACACTCAACTGACTGAGCCACCCAGGTGCTTCAGGATAACATTTTTTATAACAGTTCTATATTCAGATTCTTCTCCCCATCCCTTAGAAGACTGTGAGCTTAGAACAGGCATGGTCCTACTCTATTTTATTAATACTGTATACCTGGCAACACAGAGAGTGCCTGGCATAGGCTATGTGCTCAATGAATATTCATTAAATTAATATTTAAATGGCTAAATAATATAGTTTTGGTGTGTGAGGTAGGCCTATGAAATAGCATGTGGAAGCAGACATCATACGAGCAAATAATTGAAATATTTGACTAAATCAAAGTAAAAAACTAACCTCTGTGCAGCAGATGAAGAGCAAACAGCAAAAGGGGGAAATGATATTGAAATGTCAAGCAATGTCCTGAGTTAATATTGGAGTTAATATCCCTAATTTATGAAATCTCTTATACATTGATAAGCAAAAGATGAACAAAGGAATTTCACACTTGGTACACACACGCACACCCACACACACAATTTATTGTTCTCTTTCATCAGTCTGTGGGGTAACTGGGCTCAACTAGGCAATTCTTGCTTAGGGTCCTTCATACAGTTGTAGGCAGATGTTGGCTACAGCTGCACCTCCAAGACGGCTCACTCTCATGGGCAGCAGGTGCAACTGACTATTGGTTGGGATTACAGCTGCATCTGTCCACCACAGTGTCCACTAATGGCTTCTCATGATCTTTGAACTTCTGCTAGCATGGAGGCTGCATTCAAGAGGAAGCATCCCAACAGTGAGTGTCCCAAAA
Source organism: Prionailurus bengalensis (assembly GCF_016509475.1). Taxonomy (NCBI): domain Eukaryota; kingdom Metazoa; phylum Chordata; class Mammalia; order Carnivora; family Felidae; genus Prionailurus; species Prionailurus bengalensis. Next base: position 125,497,106 of record NC_057343.1, on the reverse strand, counting down.
TACCCAGGAGATGCTGCAAGGTTCTAATGAAGTGGCTTCAAAATCATGCAGCTTTATTTCTGCCATGTTTATTATTTAGCGTGTCATTAAGGCCAGCTCAAATTCAAAGATGGAATTAGACTGCATATCTTGATGGAAGAAGCAGCATGAGTGTGTAGAAAGGGAAGGCATTGATGGTAGCCATCTTTGGAGAATACCTACCTGTTGCCTGTTTACTGAGCTTCTCCAGGGACAGCAGGGCTCAGATTTCAGATTGTGAAAGGTGCCCATCTGTTCTACTGGATCTTGATTTTAAACTACTTGGTGTTTTGTGGCCATGTAATTTGTGCTCCTGATCATTTTTTAGATCATAATTCCTTTCTTAAAACCAGCTTACTTTTGGAAATCTATACTGCTTTGCCTTTTGCAAATGACTGGTTTTGGTATTCATCCTTAAACTTATCTGTATAGTGGAGGTGGTGTGTGAGAAATGACAACTTGTGCCCCCACCCCCAACCCCCTTTGAACCTTTCAGTTCTTCAATTACAGGAACTTGCATGGTGTGTGTATATGTATGTAGGGTTTGATACTGTGGTGGGAAAAACTCCTCAAATTTGACAGTTTTGCATTTATTTGAAAGCTTATATTTGTGAGTTTGAGCAGTCCAAAGTGCCCTTGTGTACACGCCCTACCTTTGCTTAACTCCTATTATTATCTTGCTACAGAAGGTCATGCCAACTGCTTAATTACATGGAGAGTTATGAAACAGCCAGGGCACCAGAACATTATTCAACTGTGGGTTCCTAAAGGAAAATAAACTCTTCTTGCACTGAGCACAGCTGCCAATAAACCAGGCATGTTTGTTTATTTGTGGCCACATGTATAGCTCCCTTGTAGGAAGGGATTCTATGGCTGGGCAAAAATCTTGGATTCCCTTTTCCTAACAGTACTAGCAGCTATAGTACAATAGAACCATTTTAATTCAGAGAGAGATTAAATCTGAGTACTTCAAGTCAGACTCTTCCTTTCACTGAATGTAAACAATAAAACCTCTCTATGAAAGCTTTCCTGCTTCACTTAGGAGTAGGGTAATATATTTCATGGTTTACCCGTAATCAAACATCAGGGTCAATAAAAATGCATTTATTAAAGAGATGATTATGTAGCTTAAGGTTCCCACCTGCCCCTCAACTATCTGCCTTCAGGAGGGAAGAATTTGTGCTAAGAAAATTCATGTTCAGGGAGGTGAGGGCTTTGTTTAGTTCAACCTGTCAGGTTGTTTCAGTCTGGCTCCACCTTGAAAACACGGAGACTTTAACATTTCATACATTACCTTCACTTTACCTTCCCTTATGCAGAAGAATGTGCTAATTTTAAACAAGCTCTTTGCAATTTAGATGCTAAAAGAGAAACAAAAACAGATGAGAAAGAGGTGCTTTCCTGAAGAAGTGTTTTTCATAAGGCAGTAACTGAGGTAGTCACTAAACTCTTCTATAGGAAACAATTTTGCCATCTTTTATTTCTCTAAAGACTTTGGAGAAAAAAAAATCAGACTCAAATGCCAAAAGACAACTTTAACCCTCAAATCCCAGAACCCGAGGTCAACCAAAGGTCACACATGCTGTGCCTAAACCAGAAGATTGACAGGTTCTCTCTCCAAGCAGTGCCTGTTCCTTCTGAAATCTATAGCAAGAACTGAAGCCATGGAAACACTGCTCACTTGTTGTAAGTCAGAGGTACCTGTGATTTATTAAGTGGTATGAGGTGCAAATAAAAATTGAAAAAGACTCCCATGGCTGCCCTCCTTCTTGAAACCTAATTTAGACCATATCAAAGTTTTTATAAAGACATTCCTATTACCATTGTGCTATATAACCTGTCTGATCCAACCTTCAAATGTTTATGTAAACTGAAATATATCTGGAAAGAAGTCAAAACAAAACAAATGTACTATACCATCTCTATCCAGCAGTTCCCTTCTCATTTACATTCAAGCATAAACCTCTCCAAGTGGCTCCAGGTTGTTAGGGCTGGTTAATTAGTGATAATTGCAGAGACTATTTCTTTGAATGCACTGATGGCTTTATGCCTTGCAACCAATTTAGCCTGGAGCTTTAGCACTTGTGAAGTGTGTTGGTGGCTTTTTTTTTTTTTTTTTAAATCATAACAGATAAGTGCAGTTGGTTTAGTCTCCCTATGACCTGCTGTAGCAATAATGAATGCTTTTAAAACATCTACAGGTTGGTCATGATGTGTTCCTTAATCTGTGAACTCAGCCTTTATTGTCATTCGAGTAGGCGGTTTCTCCTGGGATCTTTTTGGGTGAAGTGCTCTCAGTTTCAGATGCAGTTTGCTAATGATAATTTGCGTCACTTGCAAGTTGTAGCAACATCAGGATCTCATGGTCTATCTTTTGGCTCATGATACCATGTAATTAGAGAGAGTAGAAATGGGAAAGAGTTTTAAAGTGACTGTGTACTCATATTACAATTCTGAAACCCAAAGGAAGAAAAGAGGAACCATTATTTGTGTTAATAATGGAAAAACTCTTATGCTCTTTGGAAGGTACTTTGTAACCTTTTCATTTTGGAATAGAAAATGGAAGTAAATGGGCTTTGCCCTCACAAAGTTGATGTGTTGATGTTATAGTGGTTTTTGGTTTCTCTTCATTCATCCAACATTTATTGGATACTTACCATGTGCTGCATTTAGAGAGATAAGAATGAAGAAGAGTGAAGGGGGCACAGGTTCTGCTGTAAGAGTTTTATATACCTTACCTTATTTGAGACTATTGTAATCTTGTGCAGCAGGCAGGGCAGTTGTTCATTATCCCATTTAACAAGTGAGGAAACTGAAGCTTGGAGAAATGATTGCTCTGGGTCACGTAGCAGTGAGAGCCAGGGTGAGGAATCAAGACTCTAAGCTTAATCTTTCTTCCTTACATCTTGAGGTCTCAATGGTGGGGAAATGGGGCAAACACAAATGAGCTTGTAAAAACAAAATGGCAGCCATAGTCACAGTTCACCTACCTGTTCAGAGCTATACACACCAGAACTAGATCTTTTGGGCAGTGGGAAGTGCAAATAAATAGAACACTTGGATGATGGGAGTCCCTCAGGACAGGACCTGAAAGCTTCACCCATAAGCACATTCCATACCTCTGCTACATCCTTATCTCACTTCACACCTCTAATATCCTCTCATAAGCAGGAAGAGTAGCCCCTTCTGCCGTTGGCATGCTCCATCTAAGCTGCATTGAACAGAACTTTGAAAAGAGTGAGGTTTAGGTGACCAGGACATTGGAGATAAAGTGAATGGCATGTGAGACTTTAGTGGAGGATGATGACAAAATAATTTTCTTGGCTTGAGCAAGCAGCACTGTAGTGAGAGATGGGAGCAGTTTTAGGAGTATTGGTCCAGGATGGTCATGGTGGTGGTGACAGCTCTGTGACCAGGAGCAGAACTGGCTTCATGAGCATGCAGCCTGTGCAGCCAGCACCTGGTTTAATGATCTGCTGTCACCGTTTTGAAATTATTAATGTTTGAAGAAGGGCACCCACGTTTTTATTTTACACTGAGCCCTGAAAATTATGTAGCCTGTTCTGACCAGATATTTTATGTTGTTGTTTATGCTGCTTCAGTATTTGAGTATTAGTATTAGTATTGAGTATTTGTAATAGAGAATAGTATGAAGTATTAGTATTATTGGGTGTTCAACCAGTTTAAGTATTGATTGGATCAGTGTTGAAAATTAGCATTAGACCTCTGATACTCTTGAAGCTGCATGTTGGGTTGACTGAAGCAGCCAAGGGCTGAAAGAAGAGAGATGTATTTTTCTTACATGTCAGTTGACATAAAATAACCTTAGCTTGGTGGAACAAGAGGAGGGAAAAAACAATAAAAACACTCTAATTTGAGGTTTGTTTAAAGCTAAGATGCAGAAGCAGTGAGTCTCTGTATAGGGAGAGAAGCACCGAAATGATTTATTTGACATATACTATCCTTATTGTGTGTTCAGTATCCAATATAAACTTTCTTACCCTGAATCTCTTGAATTTCTGGGACATTAGAGGAGTTGCATAGTATGGCATGTAGGAGATATTTGGCTTCAGAGTTTTATAGAATAGACTTACAGACCAATATATATACATGTATACATACATATAGAGAAAATCTGTGAGATATATTCACATATTGGAGAAGTAGAGGGCAGGGCAGATGTTTCTTTATGTTCAGTTGATAGACATTGCTTCAAATTTGTAACTTTGTCAGGAAAGGGTTGGCTGATGACAATGACAGTGACGATGGGTGATGATATAAATAACAGCAGCAATTCCAACAACAGTCATGGTATATTCGGTGGGTATTTACCATGTGTTAGATACTTGTCTAAGTAGTTTTCAAGAATTAACTCCTTTAATGCTCACAGTAACCTTATGAGGTAGGTACTCTTATTGACATTCTCCTAATTTGACAAATGAGGAAATAGATGTAGTTGAAGAACTTCACTCAATGGGGCAGACATGGTGTGCACTGCTGTTGGACTTGAACTGGGTGTCTGTCTGGCTCCAGAATCTAACCTTTTAACTGAATTATTTTGCCTCCCAATAAATGTTCTTCCATTGATGCTTTTCCCAATAGATGAATACATTTAAAAGACATTTTCCTGTGGCTTTGACTCTTAGATCTGAAGTCTTCATCAGCACTTGTCCCCACCACTACTTTTAACTCAGATGGTGCAGGGAAGGAGTGAAAAAAGTAAATTTGGGTATTTCCTGGTATGGACTCTGGTCATATACTCTCCTGAGCAACTTGGGAGAAAAAGGCCAGGGCTAAATGGAGAGCTGTGAGTTGTGGTTATCATTTTTTCTTTTTATTTCTTTTTTAATTTTTTAAAATGTTTATTTATTTTTGAGGCAGAGAGAGAGAGAGACAGAGCACAAGCAGGGGAGGGGCAGAGAGAAGAGAGATACAGATTCCGAGGCAGGCTCCAGGCTTCACACTGTCAGCACAGAGCCAGATGTGGGGCTCGAACTCATGAACCATGAGCCAAAGTGTGATGCTTAACCAACTGAGCCACCCAGACACACAGGTCATCAATCTCTAATTGATGTTCTTCTTCTTACAAAGTTGCTTGGGGTGGTGAGGGTCGCATTGCCCTTCTGCAAAGTCAGAAGATAGTCATGGCTGACTTGTCCCAGATGGTCAAGGAGGGGCCTGTTGAAGTCTTTTTGACTCATCACTGTTCTTTAAGTGGGGCATCAGGAAGTAGCAGGTGCATTCAAATTGGTGAGGCCTACCTAGGAATCAGAGCCCTCCACTTCTAGATTTCTAAGAAGCTGCCCTTTCCCCTTTGTTTTAGGACCCCTTTGCTTTGCTTCATAGGTCTTTAAAAAGACCTATGTTCTTTAATGTTCTTTAAGTGGGTACAGTGGGTTAATGTTATTTAAGTGGGTACACTGTGTTCATCTATTGATTTTTCTGTTGAGGATTACTCTAACATCCAGTTCAATCAATTTAGCTTTGCACCATTCCATATAAAGAAACAGGTTTTGAATTTCACTGTGAGTTCCATTTTAGGCTCATCTTGAACTTTATCTGTATGGTCTCTTAACTTTGAATTCACCAATAAAATGCTTTTAAGTGAAATGTTTACTCAGTCTCCTCAGGTATTAAAGGAAAGATTGGCAATCAAAACAGAATTAAAAACAAAGAGGTAGAGTCAAAACAAATTCGGATAAATATTTGTTTGTGACTAACGTCTTTGAGTTTAGGCCTTGTGAAGAAGTCATTCTGACTTCTTAAGAGGTTTGCTGTTTGAGGTTGGGGGTGCTTGCAGGTAAAATGGTGCTCCAGTTCACCAACCTACTCCTACCTGGGACCTACTTTTTTGTCCTCTTCCAGCACTGTTTGGAGATCAGTTTGTTTGCAGTATTAAGTTAGTGGGTGTGTCAATCTGATTAAACTGAGTGGGTCTAGCCCCTTGTCTTATGTCAGTTGTTGAAGTAGATCCTGAGAAGTGGATTGAAGTGCAAATGGTTTAGTAATAAAATGTTCTGAGGAGAAACCAGGAAAGAAGGGCAGGAGGCGGGACAGGGAGGGGAAAAAAAGCAAATCTAGGACTTCAGGTTAGGTCCCATCCTTAGGCTGATCCCTAGAGGAGCCCTGAAGTGTAAATTATACTACGGTTTGTCCTAGTTTGGGGCAAGAGAGCTAGGCCTTCACCCTCTTGTACCATGTAGTCATTAGCCATGTAGTCATTAGTGTGGTGGGAATGTAAACCTGCTCAGCCAATTCTGGCTCTGGCTGCTCCAGGCTATGTGACACTGACAGCTCAAAGTAGGCCTCTTGAGAAGAGTGTGAATGAGGGCATTTAGGAGTATAGCATGCAGAGCCGAGGAGGAGCACATAGATCTGGGTAGAGCAGAGCAGAATTTGTTACACACCTTATTCCTCCAAGTGCAGAACCTGGGAGAAGAGGGTAGGTTTGACCCTAAGAGCTCATGGAGTGGACATCAGTGAGAGAGTTCTGGAAGGGGAAGAATAGGCAAGTGTGCTTGGAAGCAAGAAAGTAGGTAAAAGTTTCCTCAAACCATAAAGGCAACACAATTTGGGAAGCATCTCCGAAGTAGGAGGACCTGTGCTCTGGTGATTCCTGGCAGCTCAGAGAGTGGTAAGACCACTAAGGGAAATGGCTACTTGCTTTCATCAAGGCTTCAGCCTTGGCATGGAAGCAGGATAGCCACTTGTTTTTGAGTGGCTAATGAGTATCTCAGAACTGACCACAATGAGGAAAAACTAGAGGATCTTCCAACATTTTCTGTGAACAATTCAAACCCTTGATTGACCTGGATGGAGACTATAGATGGAGAGGGAGAGATCCAAAAGAGGGGTCCTGGTCTGTTTCTAGATCTGAGAATTTTTGATGAGCTCAGGATATGTCTAAGAGAATCTCAGTTGAACCCCTACAACTATTACCATTTCCTCTCAGCAAGTGAGACTCATAGAGTTTACACAGAACATAGCTAATTTCATTTTTTCCTACTGTTTCTTCAAGCCCATTCTGGAGGCTGGACCCTCTCATACAAGTACTGTGGTCACTCCTAGTTAGAAAATCAGTCTGAGTTTAATAATGGTCATGCCTAGTTCAATGTAATAATGAAAAATATATATTTACTTCAAAGTTAAAATTTTTCCTTATCACTGCCACCCCACTCCAAACTGAGACATACAGTGGAGAAGGGGGACACCTGGCTTCTTCACGGTGCTGCCTTAGGTTTCTCATCCCGTCTCATCTACTCTCTAGACTGCCTCTGGCTCCTTCTGTGTTGAAGCAAGGGGAAGGAGAAGAGGGAAGGAAGTAGCAAAGTTCTTACTTAACTAATATTGCCAGGTGTATCAGAACCTGTGGGTGGTTAAAGCCAGCTCTTCTGGAGGGATCGTTTTGAGTTTTGCAGGGATAGTCTACACATGCTGATGATGGCTCATGCAGTTCTCTTGCTGGTAGCTTAGAGTTTCTCTCCTTGGGACTCTGGTGACCCACCTTCCTATGGCATCATTTTGTCCTACCAGACGGTCCTCTTGTTTAAGATGTAAGATAATCTCGGGCCAGATGTCCTATGTGGCTGACACCTGACTCCCTGGAAATACTCAGGCTTCTTCTAATCTGTCTGCAAGCATTATCTGGTCATGATGTAGCCATCTCTCTTTTATTCTATTGTGATAGTAGCCACCTTAGTACTCCCCTTTTACATATCTCAACCAGAAGAAATACCAGTCCACTGTGGCTTCTATATTCAGGCCATGTATATCAGTCTCTTAGAGTGGACAGTTTATACCCCCTTAACTTGACTTCAGGTAAGGGAGAAGCAACCACAACCTCTCCTCCTTGGGGCAGGAATGGCACACCTGTAGTTCCCTCCAAAAACCCTCCTCTCTGAAATGCCCAATTCACCTTTTAATTTGGTAGAGTGTGCTCTTAATGTGGTAAGGGGCTAATACTTTTATTTATTTTTATTTTTATTTTGGGGGGAAGGCTAATGCTTTTTAAAAGGTGGTTTGTAGATAATGCCTTTGCAAACCAGGTATTGTAGTCTCACACCTCTTTTGAAGTGTGGTGTCAATTGTCTGGTTGCTCAGCCCAAATGAGACTGAAAGATTTCTGTCTTAACTGATGTGGGAAACAAAGGCAGAAGGAAATGGCAGAATTAAATTTCCTTATAACCTGCAGCCCATTGGCAAATACTTGAGGCAGGCAGAGTGAAACTTTTCTCCAGGAACTCCCTCCTGTCTTACCTCATGCTTTGCCAGAGGGAAAAACCACCTTAGCTTGATAATAGCTAGGCCTCCAGTATCCTGTGAGTCTTCTTTAGCATATGAAAATCTCAATGGAAACTTCCCCTGGACTTTACCTCCCACAACTCCATACTATATAACCAGTGTCTCTTCAGGTCCTGGGCAGCTCTTCCTGGCCATGGATCCTGTCCTCATGCTTTAATAAAATCACCTTTTTGCACCAAAGATGTCTTCAAGAATTCTTTCTTGGCTCCGGACCCCACGAACCCCACTATCACCCCAAAACCTCATCGTTAATACTTGGTCACTAACTAACTAACTAACTAACTAACTAACTAACTAACTAACTAACTAATGGGGCGGCTGTGTGGCTCAATTGGTAGAGAACACAACTCTCTTTTTATGTTTGTTTTTAAGAGAGAGAGATACAGAGTGTGAGCAAGGGAGGGGCAGAGAGAGAGAGGGAGATACAGAATCCCAAGCAGGCTTCAGGATCTGAACTGTCAGCATTGACCCTGACACAGGGCTCGAACCCACAAACTGTGAGATCATGACCTGAGCCAAAGTCAGATGCCCAACCGACTGAGCTACCCAGGTGCCTGGAGAACACAACTCTTAATCCCAGGGTCACGAGTTTGAGCCCCATGTTTGGCATGGAGCCTACTTAAAAATAAATAAATAAATAAATAAATAAATAAATAAATAAAGTTAAAATATTTGGTTACCTTGTACAAAAGATAAGTGAAGAAATATTGCATGTATTGATTCTTTCATCTATTCAGTGAACATCAAATACTTTCAATATGCTATTATGTTTAGAAGATGGTATGGGGTGTCTGTAAGGATACATATTGTATAAATATGAAATTCTTTGTGTATATAAAATGTATGTTATTGTGAATGGTATAGTTCTCATGTCGAGTAGTAGCTTTGTGGGTATTTAGTATAAAATAAATACCTTAATTAATGAAGAGGGCTGTGCGTGGATTAATGGTTTTAATGTACCATAAACCAAAGATTATAATTAATCTCATTTTGTGCATCCAAGTTGAAAATAAGTAAAAGTGCTCTTGGGGGTCCTCTGAGTCCAGACCTAAAAACAATAATTACTGATGATGTGGGAAACAAAGGCAGAAGGAAATAGCAGATAAAATTAAATTTTCTTATAACCTGCAGCCCATTGACAAATATTTGAGGCAGGCAGAGTAGAACATTTCTCCAGAACTCCCTACTGTCTTAATGTTAATGCTTTGCTAGAAAGGAAAACAACATTACCCTGACAATAACTAGGCTTCCAGTATCCTGTGAGTCTTCTTGAGTATATGAAAATCCCTTTGGAAACTTCCCTTGGCTTTACCTCTCTCAGCTCTCTATTATATAACCAGTCTCTTCTCACAGGTTCCAGGCAGGTCTTTCTGCCCATAGGTCCTGTCCCTGCACTTTAATAAAATCACCTTTTTCGTGCCGATGACAGCTCAAGAATTCTTTCTTGGCTGTTGGCTCCAGATCCCACCAGGGCTCCAAAAACCCCATCAAATGACATTTATTAAGTATGGCTTAAATATTAGGCTAAGTATTTTATAAAAGAGTAAATTCTTTAAACCTTTTAACATATGAGGTAAGAAGTCATATTTTATTTCCTATTTAGAGATGAGAATACTGAGGTCTGAAGGCCCAAATTCCCATTGCAGACTATGGAAAGAGATGCCAGTCTGCCTGACAACTAGCCTTGGCTCTTCTTCTCAGACATAAATGTCCAAATATCTGGTAGTGTGTGCTCCAAGTCAGGGAAGAGCTGGTGTGTTGGAGCAGGAAGAGCACAGGCTTTGCAGTCAGTCAGAACTTGCTTCAGAGCTGGCTCTACTATTTATTAGCTGTGTGGTTTGGGGTAAATTCATTATTCTTGATCTCTTGAGCCCACCTGTAAGATAGAGGATGGTAATATTTACTTTTCAGAGTCTGTTGTGATCCCAGGTAATGACTTCGAAGAAGCTGGCACATTAGAGGTCCTCAAAAATCATACATATTATTGTTGTCATTCCTACTCTTTACCACAAAATGTTTTGTAAGTGCAGAAAAGTAGACGGGTCAGGCTTGGATCATAAATTTCAGTAATCTAGAACTTTTCTGTTTTGGGAATCAAGCTCCGATGTCCTAGAACTTGTCTCCAGTGTAGATGATTCTGTTGTGGTTGTTAATAATAGTGGGCATTTAAGTCACACAACAACCTTGGGGAAGTGCTCAAGACCCCACATTTCTTTCTGACTTGGATTTCCCATATATGGCCTTCTTTTTCCCTCCAGAATACATACATTCCTTCCCAGGACCTCAGCACCCCTGGACAATACATGATGGTATTTGGCAAAATCTCCTTTTGGCAGTAGAGTGCTTGGTTGTGGCTGGTTTGGACATGATAATGCTATTAAGTCACTCTGCAGGGGATCAAAGGAGAGAAGCTCAAGTATCCCTCTGAATGTTCGCAGCTGATAGCTGAAGGAGTAACAGTAAGTGATGGCGGTTTAAGTCTGCCATTTTCCCATAGACCCACACAACTCTATCCTACCTGTTGTCCACTGGCATCTCCGTTCTGGGCTAGTGGCAAGGGCATGTCACTTAGAACTTGAGTTGTGACTTGGAGGTATGGTTGCTGCTTTTAGCTCTGTCCCCAAACCTCCAGCTGCATGTCCAAATCTGTAGTTTGGAGCCGGGTGCCAGAAGAGTCAGGGAAGCAGGACGTGGGCAAAAAGAACAAGAAGGCCCTACCCTGCCCCTCCATTTCCATTCTTTTCTGTCTGTAGTCCTCCAGTATTGGAACTAGGCTGTGAAATCCCTGGAACCAAATCAGCTGGCAGCTTTCTCAGGCCCAAGATGCTCACTTCTCCTATTCCTTCTCCACAGTTCTCCCCTTCTTTCCATTTAAAAGTTGTTCATAGAACCCCTTCCAGGTCTAAGGAATTGTGAAATACCATCATGATGACAGTTTATACATTTAATTAGAAGCTGGGAATTAAGCTCACCATAACCACAAAATGAAAGCTTGAGATTCTCCCAATAAAATCCCGGCTTTCCATGAATGTGGTCTGACTCATCCATCTGTCTTCTACTCCCCACCCCTACCTCTTCTCCAGAGCCCTTGTCTTTCATGCTGAAGTCATCCACTTTCTTCACCTGGGTTTGGAAAACTGCTGAATTTTGTTTAGCCTCATTCCAAAGTTGTCCATCAAAAGCAGGAACATGGAAAGTAACTGCTTGTTGCCCAGGAAACAGGAGAAGAGCATACTGGTTGAGTTTGGGAGTCTCACAAAGACTGTTAATAACTCATTTGAGAACAGACTAAAAATTAACAATTAAACATTGCTCTTCTGATTTGATTTCAAATGTTACATCTGGAAGAATGGGGGATACTGAAATATGTGACTTATTTCCCTCTATGAGTTGAGATAAAGTGGTCCTAATTTTCTTGCTGTTTTCTGGCTTTAAAGCTGTGTGAAAGAATGTTTCTTCTTCTGCTTTTGGTGAGAATTAGATGTTTGTCGATTTAACATATGCTTAAAATATTTTGGCTTTGGAAAACTTCTTTGCTAGCCTTTTCCTTTTAGTCAAAATTAATCTCATCTTCCTCCAGCTCTCATGTCATGTGCCTCTAATACAGTGCTTAGTATATTCTGCTTTATTCTGTTGTGACTTTTATTTATGGTTGTCTTCTATATCAGATCTCAAGTTCTACATGGGGAAGAACTGTGTGTTATATGTGTTTTTATTTACCTGAGTTTAGTCTAGTATGTTATATATTGTAAGCATTCAATACATGTTAAATTAGATTGAAATCAGAAAGATTACACTGGGGTGGGTGGACTCTGAGTGATAAGCAGCCACCACCTTTGCAAAAGGTGCCTCATTCAGGGTTCAGCTGTAGATATAAACTGACACCCTCTTGCTTCTGAGAGAATTCTCTGGCCATGCACATGAGCTTGGAAGCACACAGGTTAGACTTCAAGTGCCAGAGAGTTATTATCTGAGGAGCAACTTTTTGGCCAAGGAGGGACAGGCTTGGCTGGACAAATAACTCAGCCTCTTTGCCCTTACTCTGTTCTACACAGTTTCTCACAGGGTTCCTATAGCGGTAAGTTCTAGTCCCCTGCAGCTTCTTTTTTTTTTCTTTTAATTGGTACATAACGGACATACAACATTATATTTGTTTGAGGTATACAACGTAATGATGTGATGTCTGTATATATTGTGAAATGATCACCATAATAAGTCTAGTTAACATCCATCACCATAGACTCTTAAAAACTGAGAACAGACTGAAGGTTGATGGGGGGTGGGAGGGAGAGGAGGGTGAGTGATGGGTATTGAGGAGGGCACCTGTTGGGATGAGCACTGGGTGTTTTATGGAAACCAATTTGACAATAAATTTCATGTAAAAAAAATCCATCACCATACATAGTTACAGAACTTTTTTCTGTGATTAGAACTTTTAAGATTTATTCTCTTAGCAACTTTCCCATATGCAATATAGTAGTAAGTATAATTGCTGTGCTATACATTACCTCCCCATGACTTATTTATTTTATAATTGGAAGTTTGTATTTGACTCCCTTCACTCATTTTGCCTACCCACTGACCTCCTGCCAGTGACAATCACCAATCTGTTCCCTTTATGTGTGAGCTTGGAATTTTGTTTTAGTTTTAGATCACACAAATAAGTGAAATCATATAGTTTTTGTTTTTCTCTGTCTGATTTACCTCACTTAGCATAATACTCTTAAGGGCTATCCATGTAAATGCAAATGGCAAGATTTCATTCTTTTTTAGGGCCAAATAATATTCCACTGTATATATATATACCATGTTTCTTTATCCACTCATCCATCTGTGGACACTTAAATTGTTTCCATATCTTAGATATTATAAATAATGCTGCAGCGAACATAGAAGTACATATATATTTTTGAGTTGGTGTTTACTTTTTTTTTTGGCTTAAGTATCTAGAAGTGGAACTGCTAGATTGTATAGTAGTTCGGTTTTTATTTTTTTAAAGGAAACTCTGTACTGTTTTCCATAATGGCTGCACTAATTTACATTTCCACCAACAGTGCACTGGGAGTTCCATTTTCTCCACATCCTTGCCAACATTTATGTCTTCTCTTTTTGAGAATAGCCATTCTAACATGTGTGAGGTGGCATTTCATTGTGGTTTTGATTTGCATTTCCCTGATTAGTGATGATGACCATTTTTCATGTACCTGTTGGCCATCTGCCTTCTTCTTTGGAAAAATGTCCATCCATATATTCTGCACAATTTTTTATCAGATTTATTTTTGCTATTGAGTTATAGGAGTTCTTTATATATTTTAGGTATTAACTCCTTATCAGAAGAGTGATTTGCATATTTTTCTTCCATTCAGGAAGGTGCCTTTTTATCTTGTTGATTGTTCCTTTGTTGTATAGTAGTGTTTTAGTTTGATGTCATTTCACTTGTTTATTTTTACTTTTGTTGCTTTTGCTTCTGGTGTTAGATCCAAAAAATCATCGCCAAGATATAAAGGGACTTACTGCCTATATTTTCTAATAGGAGTTTTATGGTTTCAGTCTTATGTTCAAGTCTTTAATCCATTTTGAGTTCATGTATATTTATGGTATAAGATAGTTATCCAGTTTCATTCTTTTGCATGTTGCTTTCCAATTTTCGCACCACCATTTATTGAAGAGACACCTTTCCTCATTGTATATTCTGGGTTCCTTTGTCATAAATTGACCATGTATACATGTTTTTTTGTTTGTTTTTTTCTGGGCTCTCTGTTCTGTTCCATTGATCTGTATGTCTGTTTTTGTGTCAATACCATACCATTTTGATTACTGTGGCTTTGTAATATAGTTTAAAATCAGGGAGCATGATTCTTCTAGCTTAGCTCCTTTTTCTCAAGATTTCTTTGGCTTTTGGGGAGTACCTACAGTTTATTTTTAAAAAATTTTTTTTAACGTTTGTTTATTTTTGAGACAGACAGAGACAGAGCATGAACAGGGGAGGGTCAGAGAGAGAGGGAGACACAGAATCTGAAAGAGGCTCCAGGCTCTGAGCTGTCAGCACAGAGCCTGACGCGGGGCTCGAACTCACGGATTGCAAGATAATGACCTGAGCCGAAGTCGGACGCTTAACCGACTGAGCCACCCAGGCGCCCCATAGTACCTACAGTTTCTTAACACTCTCTTTATTGGGTTTCCTCCCTTCCCTGTTTCACATTCCCTCTGTATGCTTTCTTGGGATCAACAGCCAAATAAACTACTTCACCCATATCCTTCCCTTAGAGAAGTGCTACAGGGGAACACAAACAATGACTCTGAAACATTCAAAAGTGTAGGAGATGATGACTAGGCCACCAGTGAGAATGAGGATCAGTTAACAAAACCTGTCACCTCTCCTCTTCAAATGAATAATCTGGAGAGGTACATAAGAAATGAAACAGGATTCTGTGGGTGATCCAGAGGCTCTATGGAGTTTTGAATTGGGAGAGGGTGAGATTCTACTTCTGGCTAGGAAATGGAGCTGATGCCTTATAGAAAGGCTCAAAGTAGAGAAGTAGAAATGCAAGCTTAGACCCATAGGTAATGGAACTAATTGAGCACTAGAAATTGCCATGTTTCAGACAGGCCAAATTACCAGAGTAGGAATGTGGTGTTGTAGAAGAAAGGCCTTCCAGATTTACATCCACAGAAACCTTCAGGAGAGGGATGAGGAAGAGGCATTGATCACCTGGTACAGGAGGGTCTAAAGCCTGGATCTATTGGGGTATGTGGGCCATATCTGGGAAGGATCCAAAAGAGTTGAGGGGCAGAGTGTAGGAGAGGAGCTTGAGGCCTCAGGCCAATGTAGCCCGAGGAATACAATCTTAGGTTTGAATCTCAAGCCCTAGTGATCTAGAACTTGTCTGGTTTTAGCTGCTTTATATTCATTTCTTGTTTGAAGTGTGTGTGTGTGTGCGCGCATGTGTACGCATGCACATGTGCACTCGTGTGTTAGTTGTCACAACAAACGCAATGCAAAAACAGTAGATGAAACTAGTGCTTTTCTACGTATCTGTCAACACAAAGTCTAAACACATCCTTAGTCTTATGACTGAGTGTGGCAGTCTCCCAGAGCCCGAGGGCTGGTGATAAAGAGAGGAGAGAAGGCAGATAGAAGGGATCTGCTATTTGCACACGTGTCCATTTCTGAATAGGTTTTATTTGGTTATACAATCGATTCCTGGGATGAATTTTAAGGTATTCTGTTAGGTGCTGTAACAAAGATATTTTTGGTATACAGATATGAAAAATAATGGCAAATCCCTTTTCTGGGTTTGATAACTTGGTTATTGGAGAAATTTCTTTTGAAGATGAAGCCAGCTCCCTCAGCAGACAAAAATAAAATAAAACATTGTCCACTGACTTTTGTCTGTAGGAGTAGGTAGAAGGTATTGGAAGATCTCAGCTCTAACTCACTAGCTCTGAGACCTTGGGCAAGTCATTTAACCGCTCACCTCTGTCCTCACCTATAAAACAAGGTCTGAAGCCATTTCAAATAGTCCTGGAATTCTGTCATTTAAGGTGAGATGATTGGGTTTGGGTGTGGAAGGCTGGATTCAGGAGCTAGTCAAGTAGGGCCTGCCTATATGATCATATTCTAGAAGGCAGAGCTTGGATTCAGCACATTTGGTTGGTTGTCTTGGCCTCCATAGAGGTGAGGATGTGAGAACTTTTCTGTAAATACATTTGATTGAAACTTTGGAGGTCTGAATTTATTTCTCTTTTCCTTTCCCTTCTCTTAAACTGTTTTTCTTCATCCCCCAACCCCATGATCATCTTTGTTCAAGTCTAAATGAATGTGTTTGGTTTCAAGATAATCCCCCCTTTTTTAATAATTTCCCTCTTTTAAAGCAGTTTCCCAATACTCTGTCCTGTGGACAATGGCAGAGGAGAAAAGTAAAAGCTGTTTTGTGTAAGGACAGTCAGGGGCCTATGTGGGCCAAGTGTTTTATTACCAATGTCCCAGTTTTCTGCACTTTGAGAGTTCTTCTCAGACACTGTCATCAATTTTAGTGCTAAGATGGCAGGGCAGAGAAAAAGGGGTTCAAGGTTGATCTGTTCACACAAGTAACTGGGTTTCTCTTTGGCGGTAGTAGTGTGGGAACATTTATTATAAGGAGCACTTTGTCTGTTCAGAGCTCAATCCCCTAATTACAGGTATATGTTTCACAGTTACATGGAGAACTGTTTTCACAGTACTATTTCTCCAGGTCAGTAACTTACCCTTCTTCCTTGTCAATTTCAGTATCAACCTACATGATCTTTTTTTTAACCCTCACCCCCTCTTTTTTAATGGCCTCTAAGGATGTTTGCTGTTGTTTTGTTTGTGGTATATTGAGAAAGGTGGTATGTGCATTTTACAGATTTAGAAAATGTAGATGAAAAGATTTAAGCTATTTGCCCAAGGATCAAAAGTGGCAGTATATTAACTACAACTCCACTTATCATTATCTTCTTCAGAAATCAGTGCCCCACCATTTGGTGTGTGTCTCAAGCCTTTTGCTAGATCCTATACCATCTAGACTCTGACACTGAATACCCTTCCTACTCACACTTCATACCTTTGAAGTTGGCTTCCAATGATTCCATAATTCATGGTTCCATAGCTTTGTCAAACATTTTCTCTAGGCTAACTACTGTGATTTTACAGTCTTCCTGAAATTCAAGCAACAATCAAAGCTCCACACAAGAAGTCTTGTGGTGGTGAGAAAGGAGGGGAGGAATCTCTTATGGTTGGTATATGGTAAACTATTACTACTGACATATTTGCATGATTACATAAGAAGAGAAGTTGATGAATTGGGACCATTAAGATGTATGGTTCTTGAGCCCAGTTTTCCTATTAGCAGTAGCCACATTACCCCCTTTGGTTTCCTTTTCTTTAATCTGACTCTGGAGCCACATAGCAATAGCAATTCTGTTTTTTCAACATTTTTTGAGCACTTATTGTGCTCTTGGCACCAGGATGACACAAATGTCTATAATAAATCCTTGCCTTTGAAGGAAAGCAGACCTGCCTTTCTCATGTGCTGTTTTTTAGGGGATTTAGAAAATGGGAGTTTCTGGATAGGATTATTGTTTATGCAGCTGGTGCCATTGTTTTTAGGATTCTAATAGCTCTTTCGCTGTAATCCATAATTATAATAATACTCATATTTGCATAATTATTGCACTTTATAAAGAGATTTTTCATGCTTAATTTCATAACAGTCCTGTGAGATAGATTGTCAGAATATCATTACCCTCAATTTATAGAGGAAGAAACTGAGGCATAGAAAAGTCAGTGACCTGCCCAAGGTCAATAGCTAGCAAGTTGTACAACCAAATCTCAAACTCTGATCCTGTGACTATGTATGTATGTATGTATGTATGTATGTATGTATATGTATGTATTTAGTGAGCAAGAGAGAGAGAATGAGATCAAGTGTATTGGAAGGGCAGAGAAAGAGGGAGAGAAAGAATCCCAAACAGGCTTTGCGTTGACAGGCTCTGCATTGAGCCCCAATGCGGGGCTCAATCTCCCAAATCATGAGATCATGACCTGAGCTGAAATCAAGAGTCAAATGCTTAACGGACCGAGCCACCCAGGTGCTCTGATCCTGTGACGCTTCTAATTCAGAAGTCTTGTTGCAATTTGTCTCGTTTAGAAAAGAATTGGGATTACACTCAGAACTCATTGAGAGCAGAGAGTTTATCTTGGTTACCTCAAGTTCCTTCCTACCCACACAGCCCCTAGCACAATGTCTGGTACCCATGAAGCCTTAATGCATGTTTATTGGGTGAAATTAAAGGCTTTCAATGTGAGAAGATAAAGAAATGGCCACCTTCCCACCTTCACATTAACAGATTGTAAAGATTCGTATAGTCTATTCTGCCTTGTTCTTGCCCACTAACCTGTATAGGATTAATTGTCCATAAATATTTGTTTGTATGCAACATTTCATTTCTTAGCAGTGTAGGGAATTCCTGGGTAGACAGTATCCTGAAAGTGACACTATTAAATTTGTAGCATTCTACCCTGTCTTGTCTTCAGTTTTATGATAACTTTGAGGACTCCCTTGGAGAATTTGGACTTTGTGGCTGCTCCAGAGACCAGCCAAGTAAACGATTTTAAAAACCAACCTGTGAATGTTGTAAAGGCAGAGAGCAGGAGGGTAGGAGTTGTTAGTGCTGTCTCTTTCATAACTGCCCTAGAGATAAGCCAAGTACTTGTGTCAAAGTTCAAGGCTCCAGAAAATGCTCTTCTTGTTTCCATCTTCTAAAAACATTGTCAGCAGAAAAGAATAATTTTAGGCTAAGATAAGCACTTATTCTAGTCTGAAACCACAGTTTCTCAACTTCAAGAAATCTGGTTAACCTCAAGCAGGTGACATTTAATGCTTTTCCCTTTTGTATAAGATGAATTTTAATTTTTCTGTAAGGTCTACAGGCATGAGTTGAAATCCTTCAGTGGATGCCCACTGACCTGAGCTATCCAACTTGTAGTCAGCCAAGTACAGAATCTATTTTAGATGAGTCTCTGTTCCCTTTCTGCCCTGTCAGCAGGGAAGAAAGGGGACAATTATTTGGTGATAATTACTCTGATGGCAGTAATCTCTGGCAGCTGCTAGCGAAGAGACATAATTGCCTCCTACCACCCCCTAACCTTTTAAAGTAGAGCTCTGAAACCTTGATAAGAGGGGCTGAAGATATGTGAACAACCTCAAAATAACTTTCTTTCCACTTCTTTCACCCAGGCTTTAATTAAACACAATTCATAATTCTTCAGAATATTGGGATGATGCCTATTAAAAGAGCTTTATAAAGGGGAAAGGCCATAGAAATCGTGTATATTATTATACATTGTTCAGTTCCTTTTATCAAGTCAGGAACCTTTTGGGGCTGTTGCCCTAGGAGTCTGGCTTTTCTTCCTATGGGGATGAGGCAGACTTGGAGAAATGAATTTTCTTTGGGAAATTTTGGGGCAAGATTTTGAAGTGAAAGATATGTGAGTATATATGGACAATAAAATTTGGATAAGTACCACTGAAAGGCAATCTTAAACCTTAACATCATTTTTCCCATGTACATGGACTCCTCCAAAAGTAAGAAACCACCAACCGCCTTTCTAAAAGGTAGTTTTCAGTTCTTTCCCAGTTTTCTGTGAAGTTTAGTTATCTTTATTATTGTAGGGTTTGGAAGTAGAATGATGTTAATGCCGTTGACTATTGTAATTTTTCTGGCTGTTCTCAGAGAGACAGGAAAAAATGGTGGCAAACAAGCACAGTTGGAGGTGGGCTGTTGGTAACACACACTGAGTTAGTTTGCTATCACATGAGTAAATATGCCTATTTTTATTTGTTACATATAGAACTTGGGTGCGCTTAAAAAATATGATAATGTTCTGGTATAGACAATTTTTTGCTCAGTTTAAACTATTTTATCAAACATTCTGATCACAAATTGTGAGACATTTTCAGAAAGTCAAGGGGCCTTAAGAACACACTTAAATTTATTAAATAAAAACCAGAAACCAGTTTTTGTTGTGAACCCCTCTCTACTTTTCTCCATTCCCACTCCAAGCCTAAAACCACACATCATACTGGTCATGGCACAGTTCTTACAGAAATTATAAAATACTCCTCCTAATTCCCTCCTCATTCTTTACCCCATGCTTCATTCCATGAGGATAATCTGTTACCGTTCATTGTATTTTCTAGCATGTCTGTGTTATGATATGGCTGCTGGTTGAAGGTTAATGAGTGTAGCTGTAAATAACAAGGAGAAGAATAAGACCAGCCTACCACCTAGGCCTTGTAAGCCCTTGAACACAATTGTAGACTTCTTGTAGGGGCCATGTGGATCCCTAGGTATATTGACATGTGAATTGATTGCTCCTGTCTCAGGAATCCACCAGTGAGTTGGGACCATTAATTTATCTGAGTAGGAGTGTGTCAGGGGATCTCTAAACAGAAGTGCAATTCTCCTGCCCTGGTGAGTAATGCCACAAAAAATACTGTCCCTTTATAGTTGTGTCATGGCTGTGACAGAATGAATCTGCCTTCCCCTGAGTACCTGCAGAGAGTAACCTAATGGAATTACCCCTTACATTTTTGGTATTTTAAAACATCCCTTCTCAAACTGTAATGAGCACTTGGATCCTATGCAAATCTTATTAAAATGCAGATTCTGATTCTGTAGCTCTGGGGTGGGGCCTGAGATTCTGTATTTATGACAAGCTCTCCATGATGTCAACCTTTCCACTCCATGGGCCATACTTTGAGTAGCTCTATGAGATGCAGCTATGAGAGGTCCTCTTTCTGGGACCTCCATTAAATCCTTTGGTAGCCCATCCTTAGTCCTGGATGTAGAAATTGGGCTTCCTCCAAGTACTTTAGGAAACTGAGAATTGTTGCTAAATTTTAAAAATCATTTGTTGGCTATTTAAAGTATAGTTATTTTTAGAACATATTTCAGAAAAGATCTTACTGTACATTTTGCCACTTAATGCATTTAAGCATGATTTGGTCTTTAGAAATACCAATTATCTTCAGCTTGTTAGTATTGCTAATTTGTGTGCTCTGTGTCCATAGAAAAAGTTATGTCATCTGGGAAACACTCATATCTGTGATGATTAACAATAATATTACTTTGGTAGTGACAGTGAGCCCACAAGTGGATCTGGAAAAAGCATCAGTCAGTGACCTGTGGTCTTTTTTGACCTCAGTGCATATGTTACTTGGAATCTGGTTATCTAATGGTCATATCTCTGTCTCTTCCTTATAAGGGATGGGTAACTTACAAATAATTTTCCTTTTTCCTCCCTAAAAGGATTGCACTTTCTATTGTGTGTGCATGTGTGTGTATGTGTGCATGTGTGTGTGTGTGTGTGGGGGGGATTCCCCATACTACCAAGCAATTCTTAGACACCAGCTGGGTGTTCTGCCATTCAACTCAATTCTAACAGATTGTAATTGGAAATAGCATCAGATCCGTCAGATTAAGGGCTCAGTCCTGCAAGATTGTCCTTCACTCCAGTCACAATCCCAGCACAATCCCTGTGCTTCTAATTGACTATAGATTGGAGATTCCAATGACCCTGCCTTGGGTTCAATTAATTTGGTAGAGTGGCTCACAGAACTCAGAGAAACAGCTAAATGGAAGAGATGCATAGGTCAAGGAATGAGGGAAAGGCACAGGGTTTCTGTTCCCTCTCAGAGTGCCACTTTCCCCGTATCTCCACCTGTTGGTCAACCCAGAAGGTCTCTGAACAATGTCCTTTTGGGTTTTTATAAAGGCTTCATTACAAGGCATGATTGATTAAATCATTGGCCCTTGGGAGATTGATTCAATCTCTAGACCCTCTCCCCTCCCTAGAGCCCTGGTGGTAGGGGGACTGAAAGTTGTAACCCTCTATCATGTAATTGGTTCTCCTAGCAACCAGCTCCCATCCTTAGGTTACCTAGGGGGGCTTTCTGCCTAGCCTATGTTTGTTAACAAAAGATACCCTTGAGGCTCTTATCACCTAGAAAATTTCAAGGTTTTAAGAGCTCTGAACCAGTAACAGTGGAAGAAGAACAAATGTATTTTTCTTATTATAGATCACAATATACCCTGCAAAGATTGAATCTGTATCCATGTGTGGAAATTGGTTAATAGAATTGACTTGTACTAGCTCCAAGTTTAAACAGAAGAAAGCAGGCTCATTATTTACTTTATTCATGTGGTTTAAGAAGAAAGCATGCCAAATTTTCCTTTTTCTTCTTTATTTCTCAGAAACAGGAGGGATGAACCCCAGATTGTAGGTCCTGGAGGAAGGAATCCCTCAGTGCTTCCTCTCCCATTTCCTCCCCTGCTCCCTTCCTTTGCCTCCCTCCCCAGACCTTTCCAAGGTTAGGAGAGACCCTCAAGGTTGCTGAGGAGATAAAAAGAAATTGCATTCTGTGGAGCTTGTGGTCTGTGGCAAGTGGGAAGGTAAAGGTGGGGTGTTAGGGGAGTGAGGGAGGATGTAGGTGGTTATTTCCTTAGCTTGCAGGGCTGGGAGGGTAGTCATCTGACTGGAGGCTGGAGGCCTGTGGGCTGGGAAGTTCTGAGCTGGTGCTTGGCCTGGGCTTGGAGGGCATGTGAGGGTCTAATGGGGTTGGAGCTCTTACTGAAGCAAACCACTGTGCTGGTGCTTCTCACACCTACCTGATGGAATCCTCATTAGAACAGCTCTGGGAAGTTTGTCCTCACACTCCATTTGACATGGATGAATCAACAGCTAAGGGAGGTAAAGTAAAATGGTTGGTGCCACTAAATTAGTAAGTAGTAGAGCCAGTATTTGAACCTAGGTTTCTCTCACTCCAAATCCCTTGAAAACCTATGGTGCAAAGCAGGGCATTATGGGAATTAGTAAGACCTTTTGTAACCTAAGGCACGTGAATGAGATGGCAGACAGACTGAGGTCCAGATGCTAAAATTGGTTTGTTTACAGTTTACATTTTTTAAAACTCTGTCATATTTAAAACAATTTATTTTTAGCATTTATTCACTTTTGAGAGTGAGAGAGACAGAGCGCGAGCAAGGGAGGAGTGGAGAGGGAGACACAGAATCCAAAGCAGGCTCCAGGCTGCAAACTGTCAGCACCGAACCTGACATGGGGCTTGAACCCACGGACTGTGAGATCATGACCTGTGCCGAAGTTGGATGCCCAACCAACTGAGCCACCCAGGCACCCCAAAACTGTGCCATATTTTAACACACATGTTGGTGTTTGAGAGATTCTAGTTTTTGCAGAAAACTACTTAAGTTCCTCTTTAGAATTCCTTTTGTACTTGGCAGAATTGGGTTTCTAAATGCTACCAAGCTTAAAGGTAGTTAGGTAACCAAACTCCAGGAGCTCGCTGCTAGAGTAATTAAATTTGAATACAATCCAAACAAGTGTTGAAAGCAAAAGACATTATTACTTGTGACAAGTAAGGAGATCGGAAGCACTGCTTCCCTATGGTGTTAGTACAAGAAGTGTTTATTTAGTGTACTGGGGGTGGAGGCAGAGAGCTCACATATACATTAAGGAACTTATATCTATTCTCTTTCTTAGGCAATGAGTTCTATTGTGCATGCCTAGCATGTCAATATGCTAGTGCATAGATCGCATGTTCAAAAATGGTGGAAACCCCTGCCAATAAGAGGAGATCTTAGTATTATAGTGAGCTAAAGGTAACCTCTGGGCAACTCAGGGGGGCTTCTGTACAGCTCTTCAGCTCCAGTGTGGCTCAAATTGGCTCATATAAGGGGCTATCAGGTGAAACACCTAGTTCACTAAAACTGTTGTTTCCGCAAAACAAAACACATTTCTTCCCTGCTTTTGTCTCTTCCCTTCTTCCCTTCTAACTGATAGCTTTTAGCTCTCTGATTTGAGTAACTTCCTTAGTTGCATCCTGTCTAACCAGTTATAGTAGTATCTCTTGGGTGTACAAGGAGACAGAGGTATAGACAGCACATCCTTCAGTGCAGGGGGTCAGGGGCTTCCACAGGATGTTTTAAAGAAGATCATAGAATTCAGCTCACTTTCTCTGTGGCCAAACTACAAAATGCTTAGGTTTCCTTAATGTTCCAGAATCCCAGAGGCCCTCCCCATGAAGGAATGCTGAGCTCTGTAAAATCTTAAGGGGAAAGAGACCAAATCCCCTGGGAGTATAGACAAATTTATCTGGTTGAGGGAATTTGGGTGTGAATTGAATTCCTTAAATGTTTATTACCGGGAATTGTAGTATGTAGGCATAGAAATTATCTATGCCAGTGTGGGTCAAACTCCATTGTGTCTAGGAATCACCTGGGGATCTTGGTAAAATGCAGATTTTGGTTTTCTGAGAACCAGAAAACCTGGGGTAGGGCCTGAGATCCTCCATTTTTCCTAAGTTCCTGGGTGATGGAACACACTTTGAATAGCAAGGATCTTGCATTCTGCTTCCCCTGCATTGTTCTTGTTCCCCTTCCCCAAGCCCAGTCAAGATTCCCTTACTTTGGGATAATTTTATTTAGGGATGCAGGACAGAGAAGAAGAAGAGAGTATGAAAAATCTTTTGAGTAGATCTTGTGGAATCTCTTTTGTAGCATATTTTAGTTCTGAAAAGGTGTCAGTGTTATGAAGACAATCATAAAAATGTGGTAGTGTTTGTAGTCAAATAAGCTTTAGGGGTTTTTGGGTTGGAAAGTTCAAGTTTCTTTATTTCATTGACTTCTCAGAATCTTTCATTGGCTAATGTGCATTGTGTCTCTTATAAAGGAATTTTTCTCAAATTTGACCAAAGAATACTTTTTTTTGAGGACCATATTAAGAACATAATGTTCACCAAAACTGGCCATTTCAGACATTGACAGAGGTGACCACACGAGAGAAAGAACTTTTCTCTAAAATACTATGTAAACATAAAATTTAGAGAATGAAAACAATTTCATATTTATTTTAGAGATATTTTAGATCAACTGGAATATGGGGCAGGAACGAGTCACCTAGAAAATGCTTGTATGTGGGGAGAGGTAGTTAGGGGGCTTAGTCCACAAGGCTAGCAAGGGTATGGTGTGGAGAAACCCAGGAGATAGGAATTTGCCTGGGCAAATTCAGGCAATTATCGTTCCTTTTGGATCACAGTGACTGAGTCCTTCTCCTTTTTAGGGGAATTCCCTACCTGATTAGGCAAAGCCTCCTCTCATGGAGAAGCTGAACATGGCACATTTGTGTTTTCTCAGACTATTTTGCACCTAGGTTCTGGGCATATTGATCCAGGGTCCATCAGTCAGAATTGTCTTTCCTCAATTTTGAGTCAGAGCAAAAACAGACACCCTGTGGATACCGTTCTGGTGAGGGTGGGTAGCAGTGACACTACATTTAGTTTCTAGAGGCTACAGGGGGTGTGGTTTCATAGCCAACATCCAATGCCCAGTGCCAGCTATGCACATAGTACCTGTTACAGGGTCTGTGCTCAGTAGTGATGATAGCAGTGGCTCACTGGGACAGCCTCATGGCCCAATATGGGGCATTGTTCTTGGTGGACAGACTCTGAGCCTGGTTCCTCACTATCCTAGGAACTCTTGAGTTTCTATGCTTTTTATAACCACCTTTTCTGCTTAAATGAATAAGAGTTGGTTTCTGTTGCTTATAGCTTAGAATCCTGACAGACATAGAGGGTGAATGGAACCTCTTGACTCAGCTTCATATAGCCCCAGAGAGAATTTCTAATCTTTAATTATAGGGTGGGCTTTGGGGTTTATGAAGGAAGGTGTGTGTGACCCAAGGGTCAAGGTCGGATATACCCTAGGAGCCATGGTGTTCCGGTTCAGTTGTGATAAAGCAGGTGAAGAAATTAGTATCATTGGGTGAGCACTCGCAAGGTTCTAACTAGATTCTCATATATATCTTTCTCATAATAATCATGTGAAATATATGTTGTTATCCTCATTTTGTAGAAGGGGAGCCTGAGACATGTGGAGCATAATTAATTGTCTAAATAGTAAGTGTTGGAGGTGGCATTCCAGCAAAGGTCTGTCTGACTTCATTTATCACTATGTCAGGTTGCCACTCAGTGGTTTGGTCCACAATTATTGGAAGAGTTCCTTCCATCTGTCCGACACGATGATAATCTTAGGTAATACTTGTCTTCATGGAGATTAAGATTTAATGTAACAGACACACACTAACCTATAACTACAAAGTAGGAAAGAGGGCTAAAATGAGAATATGTAACAGGGAAACCTGACCTAGACATAGATGTGTGGAGGGGAAATGGTTTTCCTGAAAGGGTACTCTTTCAGCTGGAGTTCAATGGCTGGGTAGGAGGTAATTAGGTTGAATGGAGAAAGGGAGAAGGGCTTTCTTAGGGAGAACTAAATACAAACCAGACACATCCCGTGCTCAGTTGCTACCCTGAGATTTCCTCAAGTGTAGCAAACTGGTTTTCTGGATTAAATGGTCATCTGCTCTGTTAATGACAGATACAGAACAATGAAAGAAAAAGAATCAGAGCTGCAAAGTCACAGTAGAAGATGAGACAAAAACCTTTCTCTTTGGGGTAAATGGTCCTGGAATCAATCACCTGTCTGTACAAGGCCTGTCTTACTCTATCTTAAGAAATGAGCACTCTGCTGGTTTCTAAATGGAGAATGAGAAACAGTATTGAATATAGCCCTCTTCAGCAGTTCTAAGCTTTTTACTGGCTGCTGTAGGCAGGCAGACACCAGACAGTGAAGGAAGAGAGGATGGTATAACGTGAGGGGAAGCTTGTCACCCATGCAAAAATGGATAGAGTCAGATGAAATGGGCTACTGGGTTGTGTTTTTCTGGGTACTGATACCTGTTTCTTCTGGAAGATGCTCCTTGTCAGGGGACATGTTGCAGAATGATATTGGACATACTATGATTATTTATATCAAAATTTGGGGAGGGGTGTAAAAATCTGAATGTAAGGTCCAATTTGATGTTTTTTTTTAAGTGAAAATCCTCCATCTCAATGAAAATTCCATGTGACAGTTAAAGCTCAGCTTCAAAGTCACCCCTCCAGGAATCCTTCCTTGATTATGTCAGACAGAATTGATGTCTCACTCCTTGGACCTCTCAGTACCCTAGAGGGCACCGGTCTCTCAGGGCTCAAACCATATCTGCTTGATATAGTCTTCTTTGGGTCCATTTCTTATCTTCCCAGCCTCATTGCAAGTTTGATGAGAAGAGGAGCTATGTATCATGGCATTGTAATGGCCAAAGTGTTCTGTATGTAATAGATGCTCTCTGCAAAAATTTGCAAGAAGAATGGAAACTGAAAGTTGATTTTCAGTAAAAGCTGTCTTTTATTTTGTCACGCATGTAAATGCCTATTAAAGTGAAGAGCACATTATATAGAGAGCTGAAAAAAGAATTTAGAAGGTAGGGCTTAGCAAATATGCCTTAGTTTATTCTGTAGGATAATCAAGAAAAAGAGCTCCTTATTTAAGCCCTTCAGCAAACCTCTGGAGTATAATGTGGATTAGGAAATCTAGATTTAAGTCATGGTCCTGCTACTTGCTTGCTGTGATCTCAGGCAAGTCGATTAATCTCTCTGAACTTTGTTTTTCTCATTTGTAATATGAAGGAAATGATATCTCTAACTTGTAGGATTTCAAAGAGAACTAAAGAAATAGCACAGAGGTACCCTTCTCCCTCACCCTCAAGGATAATTCCTGTGGTGGATCGTAATAGAATGGAGGGAAGAACTCTGGTATTCAGTCTTTTGATGCAGCATGAGATGCTCTGCTGCAGCCTGAGAGAGGAAATTCAAGCACACTGTACACTATGATATTGAGGCTGGGGCTGTATACTTTGCTTCAGGGCAAGAATGTCTCTGGCTTATGATGCCCATTTGTGAATTAATGGGCAGGACAAGTTGTTCATTTCCTAGGCACTTTCAAAGCAATAGGTTGGTATCATAAATTACCATAAATCACTTGTCCTCTCAAAGTAAGACATTTTTGTATGGGATGAAGGCACTAATTCCCTCAATAAAGGGGTGGACCTACAGCTTCAGTGCCTCTCATGATATGGGATTTGTTAATAAGGAAAGTAG
Organism: Prionailurus bengalensis; assembly: GCF_016509475.1. Taxonomy (NCBI): domain Eukaryota; kingdom Metazoa; phylum Chordata; class Mammalia; order Carnivora; family Felidae; genus Prionailurus; species Prionailurus bengalensis. The sequence goes on along the minus strand of NC_057343.1, from coordinate 125,469,207 downwards.
CCAGACCCATGTATGTTGGGGTGCAAACTCTGGGGTCTGCAGCCATGACCATACCTAAGGGGACTACACATTCTGCTTGGGTTTAGAATAAAGTAGCCTGTGCAACGGTTCCAAAGAGGAGCCTCCAGGGAGCCCTCCCCCAGATGGACATTCTGCTCCATGCCTGGATCCAGGCTTCCACCCTCTCCCTGGGGTCTGGGAATCAGAGAAAACCAAGAGTGCCAGGAAGAGCACAGCTGATCAAGCTTTCAGAACAGTTTCAGCTCAGTGTAAGAATTGGGTAAGTTCTTGGTGTCAGAGCAGATACTTATCGGTGGGTGGAAGAACAAGGAAGGGACCAGGATGCAGAGTTGGCTTCCGTTGGTCAGGGTCAGCCTGAGCTGTGGTGTTAAGGGGGTTTCAGTAGCCACTGTTGTTTCTGTCACTCTGGCAACCAGAGGAGAAATACACTACGCCCAGTGCAGGTGCACTCAGATTGAGTGGGCCCATTTCCTCCAAACAGCCGTGGCTGGCCTTTAGACAGCCTCTGGGTTCCTCCCAGGATAGTTAGCTGAAAGTTTTTGGGGTGTGGAGACAGAAATGTGGAAAATCTGAATTTCAGGTCAGTTTGCCTACAGGGGCTGCTGGCAGCAGCCGGGTGGTGCTGTCCTAGGCTGCACAAGAAAGCTGTGCTTAGGTTTAGAAGGGTCACCAAGATCTCTTTCCTTTGCCCGGTAGGCTTTCCTGCTTCTGGCAACTGCAGCCTTAACAATCGCATCCTGGATCCTCTTGAGGAAGGTCAGGGCTGGGTCAGACCCTGGACTTGTATCTCCACCCTGGAGTTCTGATGAGAAGCTGCAGCAGTCATGGAGGATGTCAGTGCCTACCCCTGCTGAGCTCACGGACACTCACCAAGCCCTCTGCTCTGCACACCCTCAGGGGTTGTCTCTCTATAAGGAGCTCAGGGTGATGGGCTCTGTGTTCTGGCTTACAGTGGCTCAGATCTCTATCCCTTTCCTGATCTGTGAAATGGAGATAGTTAAACCTACTGTAGACTTAGAAGGAGGAAGTCTCTGTGAAAATAACTAAGACTGCATTTGGCACATAGCAGGTGCTCAGTAAATGGAGCTTTTTTGCCCCTAGCCTAAACACCAGAATTCAAGAGGCCCCCATTTCTGATGTTTCAGTATCAAAAACATGCAGTCAACCCAGTACATCAGTAAATCCTGTAGCTCTGTCTTCTCAATATATCCAGAAACCCTCCTCTTTTGCCATCTCCACTGTTACCACCTTTTCCCAGCACCATCACCTTTTGTCTGGATTACTGCAGTTGCCTCTGAACTTGGCTCACTGTTTCTGTCCCTGAACACTCAGTCTCTCCCCACACAAAGAGATCTTTCTAGACCATTAATTATATGGTATCTATACTCTGCTCAGGACTTGCCAGAGTCTGCCAGTCTCGTTCTGAGCCTATGCCATCGTGGTTCCCTCATCTGTGACCTTGTTTCCTATTCATCTCTCCTTGTCCCTTCTATTCCAGCCATAAGGGCCCCCCTTACTGTTCTGTGAAAGTACCAAGCTCACTCCCACCCCAGGACATTTGTACTTGATTTCTCCTCTGCCTAGTGTGGTTTTCTCTCAGATATCTTTATGGCTCATGTCTCACTTCCTTGAGGTCTCTGCTCAGCTGTCATCTTCTCAAGTGGGCATCCATGACTGCTTATCTAAAACACATTATTCCCAGTCCCCATCTCTTTATTTCCTCCTCCTTACTTACTTATTCTTCATATCCCTATCATAACCTGAAATATATATGTGTGTGTGTGTGTGTGTGTGTGTGTGTGTGTGTGTGTTTCACTTTACCACAATGTCTGCTCCACAGGGCAGGGAATTTAGTTTCGTGTGTGTGTGTGTGTGTGTGTGTGTGTGTGTGTGTTTCACTCTACCACAATGTCTGCTCCACAGGGCAGGGAATTTAGTTTCTTTCCTGCTAAATCTCCAGTGCCTGGAATAGTGCTTGGCATATAGTATGCTCTAAATGGATATAAAATTAAATGAATGAATTAATGGGTTGAAGGAAACGATATGTACACATATATTTAAGTAGTCTGCCTTAAGTGGAAGATTTATATGTTTAGTCATCTTTTTAACAAACTTTCTCTAGAGATAATTTCTTTGCAGGGGATTTTTTTTCTTTACCTTTTTTTTTCTTTTTGCATGATCAGTGTGGGAGCATCTGTACATCCTTGTAATATTTAAGGTACCCCCACCTTGGTCCTAGTCTCAGGTGATGATGAGAACACTCTCAGGGCAGTGGCCTAGCTGCAGGGATTGGAGTGTGGTTCGTGCAGGCTGTTTATGGAGACCTGTCTTTTAGATGCAGGAACACCATTGAGAGCTATATTTGTATTTGTTGCTGATGGGTGGCTGAGGCAGAGCTGTGGGAGGAAGGGAAGGAGACATAGAGGCTGTGGAAATAGGCAGGAAGATGGAAGGGAAGTAGTTGAAGTAATTTCCTCCATCAAGCCCCACCATGGTTATGAAAATTAATATCTGCCTATAGAGAGGTAAATTAGAGGCACCCAGTGGGGAAGGGACATGTTTCCAATTAGGAAACACTCATGTGGTTTGGCAGCTTCCACCTAGATGCCAGCTGCCCCTGGTAACTCTCTGAGTCTTTTCTCCACTGCCTTATATTTTTTGTGAAGACATGGTGTAAGATAAGGGTAAGATTTCCTTAAAGTAATATGAGAAAACTGTGAGGAAAGGAGGAGAGTGAAAATCCTGCCAATGGCAAGGAGGTTACAAACTTTAATCTTCTCAAACTAAATAGACTCAGGGTTGCATCTGGAATTGTGTGTGCTTGGCAAACCTAGGGTGGAACCCCTCTGAAAAACATCTGACAGGAATCGCCTCTTTGTCAAATGTGAAAAGAAGCTCCCACCCAATTATTAAGAGGCTGCATAAGAGGAAAGGAAAAGTTTGTGCAGCTAACATAACACGAGGCTTGCCAAAATCATCCTGCCCTAATTCTCTTGTTAACAGAACTGCTTTTCTAAAGAGCAAGTAACTCGTGATTAGGTTTCTTGATTCTGTCTGCCACTCCTGCTGTACACCCCCCACCCCACCCGGGACCCCTGGCCCAGAGCTCAGCCTTGCTCTGTGTTTTCACTGGTGGGGTATTCTTTAAAGCTTGAAACTCCAGATATTCAGTTGAGAGCACAGTGATGTACACTCAGGATGCAGTGTAAATGGCCACAAATGTCATATTGCTTATCTTGGTCTGTGCAACACCCAGCAGCTGCTGGTGTTTAACGAGGAGGCTGTACAGGGGCTTTGAGAATCATACTGTGTGTGCTTTGTTCATGCATTTTGCAGCTGATTTAAGAGCAAGAAAGGAACAAAACCAATCCGATGTCTTTACTCCAGAGATCATCCACATCCTTCCTAGGGCAGGAAGAGCAGGTGACTGGGACACTGGACATTTGGCAAGCTGGTGGTTTTCCTGCATTGGCATGCTTTACCGGGGTTTTCATGAAAAGACAATGACCTTTACAGAAAACAATGACCTTTGCAGAGATCTCTAAACCCTGGCAACTTAGCAGCAAGCTCAGTTCTGAAAGCATTCCTTTTGCCTTTCCCAACAGAGTTGAACAACTGGAAAGAAAGTAAGGAACTTTAAAAAAAAATCACCGAAGTTTTTGGCAAACTTTAGACGCTCTTTCCCCCCACCCTGTAATTAAGGCACAAGTAAACAGTAAGAGAATATCAAATTGCAGCTTGCTTCAGTAATAGGTACCCAGGTGGAGCTGCTGCTTGTATGGACCTGTGCCTTGACACAGGGGGCAGACTCTCTGGGGAGCACTCCAATGGGTCCCCAGATCTGACACATCAATATTAAGATTTGAGGATTTGGAGCTGAGTGATAGGAAAGGGTGAGTCCTCTGGGGACATTATCTGTAAAAAGAAAAAGTTTCTTCCTCCTTCACAGTTACCCTCTCCCCACAAACTCTGAACCCTTTCTAATTTTTGGAAGTCATCTCCTGGATGGTACAGCTTTACATTGAAGAGGTTGGTGGGTCGAAGGAACCCAAAGCACTCTTGTGAGTAAAGTGTGTGTGAACAGTCTCTGGCCAAGTCAGACTGGCTTGCTTGGTCTGTGCCCACCTGTATGAGCCCAGAGAAGTTGTTCACTTCCCTTAGCTTTAGTTTTCTCAACTCTAAAAAGAGAGTAGTACTTAGCTTATAGGGTCCGCATGAAGCTAAAATGAAACAATGTAAAGTGCCTGGCCTATAATAACCACTAACCACTGATACTGCATGTATTGATAGTTCCTTTCTATTTAGTGTTGAGGAGTACTCCATGGTATGACTCTACTGCAATTGGTTTATCCATTCAATTGTTGATTTGATGTCTGGGTTGCTCCCAGTTTTTAGCTATTACAAATAAAACTGCTACTGTTTGTGCATCAGTCTTTATGGATATAGTTTCCCTTTGCTGTTGAGTGAATACTTAGGAGTAGAATGGATAGATCATATGGTAGGTATATGTATAATTTTTAAAGAAACTGTCAAATTGTTTTCTGAAGTGATTGCATCATTTTATAGTCTTACCAGGAATGTATGAGAGTTCCAATTCCTCCACACCCTTACCAGTACTTGGTATGGTCCAGTCTTTGTAATTTTATCCATTCTAATAGAGGTGTAGTGGTAGGTGGTTCACATTTGCTTTGGGTTGCAGTGAGGGTACTTAGGTGAATATTTTGTGCAACTGTACTATTCATTTGTTATGTAGTGCATAGGACTCAAAGTTCAAATATTATCTGAAGACATATACTCATGAAATTACTTTTTTAAGTGTTTATTTATTTATTGAGAAACAGAGAGACAGACAGAGCATGAGTGGGGGAGGGGAAGAGAGAGAGGGAGACACAGAATCGGAAGCAGGCTCCAGGCTCTGAAGTGTCAGCACAGAGCCCAGTACGGCCCCTGAACTCATAAACTGCAAGATCGTGACCTGAGCCAAAAGTTGGACACTCAATCGACTGAACCACCCAGGTGCCCCATTGTGAAATTCAATCTTTGGCACACGGTTGGCTGCATCCAAGTCAAAAGAGTAAGTGAATTTCAAGCAACGGCCTAATGATTCAGTGCTGTAGACTCCTTAGTTTTCTTCCTGTTGCTCCTACTAAAGCCAGATAATTGCTATGATTTCATTACTTCACCTATGAAGCCAGTAATGATCCCTGGTTAATATCACCTTTAGTTCTTATTACTAATAATAACTAATACCATAAGATTGGCAACTCTATGAAGTTTCCCCCTGTTTATAATAATGAGGTTAGTGAAAATGTTGACTCCTTTTTAGGATCCAAAAGAGAGGACCCATAGGAGAAATTTAGTTCTAATCTTAGTTGTAGGAATAGCATTGCTTTTCCTAAATAAATGGTTTGTTTTCCCCTGATGGATACTGGGAACTGTGGTGTTCCTTTCTTCATACTGGTAGCCAAGAACTTAGAGCCAAATTTGCCTTCATAGCAAGTTGATGAGACTGTGCGATACACTTCACAAACTAACTCATACCTGACTTCAGCTTACTTTCCTGTTTGATTTTGTTTGCTTTATTTTTCTTATTAGTTAAAGGATTTTAACTTTAAATGATTTAATTGTTAATTTTTTAATGTTTTATTTTTGAGAGAGAGACAGAAAGAGTGTGAGTGGAGAAGGGACAGAGAGAGAGGGAGACACAGAATCTGAAGCAGGCTCCAGACTCTGAGCTGTCAGCATAGAGCCCAAAGTGGGGTTCAGACCCACAAACGATGAGATCATGAACCAAGCTGAAGTCAGATGCTTAGTCGACTGAGCCACCCAGTTGCCCCTAAATGATTTTATTTTTTAAATAAATTTTTAAAAGTGTTTATTTTTGAGAGAAAGAGCAAGTGTGAGCAGGGAAGGGGTAGAGGGAGACAGAGGATCTGAAGCAGGCTCTGTGCTGACAGCAGAGAGCCCGATGTGGGGTTCAAACTCATGAACCATGAGGTCATAACTTGAGCTGAAGTTGGATGCTCAAGCGACTAAGCCACTCGGGCGCCCTTTAAATAAATTTTTGACTGCTTCAAAGTCACCTGGTCCCCTTCCCCAGGGGCAACTGCTGTTACCAGTTTGTTGCCTCCCCTGCCCCCCATCCAGATCTAACCTATGTGAATATAATCAAATTAATGGGGTATGTAGCACATATTTGTAAGCAGTTTGTTAAATGAGTTGGAGTTTATAAACAAGTAACTTTATTTCTGCTCATGACCAAATTTACTTAAAATTTACCTCTGTTGTTTCCTTGCCCACCCATGGATGAATTCTCTGGTACTTCCCTTAGTTTTTCTAGTCACTTTCAGTTATTTATGGAGAGTCTCATTTTCATTTAAAGAGTGTGAATTAATATAGAATCAAAATATCAATCTCTCTTCCCAGTGGAAATATCTCCCCTTACTTAGCTACCTGGGACCTGGTTCTGGCTCAGATGTGCTTTGGGGCTTAGCCTGCCTTATGATGTTCCCCATCCTTGCAAGTTTGCTGCTCCTCTCCACTCACTTTGTTTTCTCTGGCTCTTCCAGGTTTGGTGGGCTGCGGGAACTTGCACCTGCCACTTTCTTTAGAGGAACTCCCTTGGGCTACTGCAGCCTCTTCACTTATAAGTGTAGAGATCTAAGTGTGCCTGGTAGTCTGGGAGTTTATGTCTTCCTTCATTCCTTCATTCGAAGCAATGACTGACTGGAACAGGAAAATGGAAGCCTTATGCCTTTGCCACAAAAAAGGGACGAACTCTTGAGGTGTAATTTATGCCCCAGAGCTCCCTTTGAGATAAGCCTGAGGCTGGAACTATGCTGGAAATCTCATCTTTCCTTGGCTTCTTCTCCTTCCTTGTCCTGTCTCCCACCTTCTTACCAGATTCTCTGAACATACTTCCTTAATAAGTCACTTATTACACATTAACCCTCATTTCAGAGTTTGCTTCTTAGTAACCCAACCTAAGACAGCAGATATCCAAATACTGACACTCTCCTGGGATACTGTTGAAGGTTCCTTAGAGTTCCTTCACTGAGGCCCTCTAACCACAGTTTTCTTGTCATGGCTGGGGTCTGCCGGGTAAAGGGCTATTTACAACTCTCCTCTTGTTTTTTTATTTATTTATTTATTTTTATTTTTTTAATGTTTATTTATTTTTGAGACAGACAGAGACAGAGCATGAGCAGGCGAGGGGCAGAGAAAGAGGGAGACACAGAATCTGACGTAGGCTCCAGGCTCTGAGCTGTCAGCAGAGAGCCCAATGTGGGGCTCAAACTCACAAACCGTGAGATTATGACCTGAGCTGAAGTCGGTCGCTCAAATGACTGAGCCACCCAGGCGCCCCTACAACTCTCCTCTTGTGTCCTGGCTTCCAGGGTCCACCCTTTAGACTCAGGATTGGAGTCTTTAATTCTAACTGTACAGTAGTCAAACTCAGTTGTACTTAAGTCACCACATAGCTTCCCTCTCTTTCACTTTAAAAATGTTATTAATTATATGTACATCCCCAGGATTTATAACATTTACCTTCTGTTGTATAAATAAATACCTATAGTTGTTCTAGTTACTCTCCTTTGATTGAGTGGATGAAATACACAAAATAACCAGCGATTATTTTAAGGAGGCCTTTCAGTTGTTTTGTTTAGGTAATAATTTTAGTAGCTTCCACAAGTGAAAAACTATGGTCACTGAACTCTTGCATTTTCAGAATTATGTACCTATTGTTTTTACACTTCTGTTGGTAGATAATAAAATTCTTGGGTTACAGTTTTCATTTTTTGTGGACTTTGTTAGCATTGCTTTACTGTTTATTTTTTTTCCATTTTTTGTGGACTTTGTTAGCATGCTTTACTGCATGACTTTTTTCACCCTCTGTAAGTGACCTGATATTTTTTTTTTCAGTATACTAAAAGGATTCTTTTTTTTTTAATGTTTATTTATTTATTTTGAGAGAGAGAGAGAGAGTGATAGAGAGCAATCAGGGGAAAGGCAGAGAGAGAGAGAGAGAGAGAGAGAGAGGGAGAGGGAGAGGGAGACAGAATCCCAAGCAGGCTCTGTACTGCCATTTTGGAGCCCGATCTCAAACTCATGAACTGTGAGATCATGACCTGAGCCAAAATCAAGAGCTGGACACTTAACCAGCTGAGCCACCCAGGAACCCCTAAAAGGATTCTTTTTTATCTTTGAAGTTGGACAATTATTCTGTGATTTTGTTTCCCTAGGGATGAGATGTATCTTTTAATTTTAATTTGTAGATCAGTCTTTCTTTCTTTTTGGAAAAAAAGTTTAGCTTTTATACCTGAGAACTCAATTTTATTATTCAAAACATTGCACTCCTGGGATTGGCTGATAGAGCTGGAGTTGAAGAGCCTGATTTGATGTATGTAACTCTGTAGAGAATGTCAGAATGCCCCTGCAAGAACTAACTTGTCCTGGAGAGCTGCTACCTGAGATAGCAAGCAGAAGTCATTTTGAATTATATCTTGAAATATTTTACTGTTTCTTTATTTGGGATTTCTTCAGAAATGTCTCTTTGACTCATGTTGTCTTACTTAGTTTTTTCTGTATTTGTCATCTTTTTCTCTGATTTTTTTAACAGGTTTTTTTTTTTTTGTACTTCCATCTTATTTTACTCACTTTTTAAACTACATCCTCCATGTCTTTTACTATATTTGTGTCAGGGTTTACTCTCCTTACTGCTCATTGAATGTAAACTTCATTTTTGTGATGCCGTACTTTTTCCCCCCACTTCTTTTCTAAATTCTTGCAGTTCTTGTTTCATCTACTTCTGTCTGTCATTATTTCCTTTTTATATTTCATGTTTCATACAAGCACTTTCCTCAGTCCTTTTATCTGTACTCCATGTTGTTTTTAAGTTTATTTATTTATTTTGAGAGAGAGAGAGAGAGAGAGAGAGAGCACGAGCATAAGCACGGGAGGGGCAGAGAGAAGGAGAGACAGAATCCCAAGCAGGTTCTGCACTGTCAGCACAGAACCTGATATGGGGCTCAAACTCATGGACTGTGAGATTATGACCTGAGCCAAGATCAAGAGTCAGACAGTTAACTGACTGCAACACTCAGGTGCCCTCCACGTTTTTTGTTTACAGGGGCAACTTTGGACATTTTCTCTGCTAAGGAGCACATCACTGTATCATTTCTGCTCTCTGCCAGTTCCCAGGAACTCCCATAATAATTGAACTTTCCCAGGATATTGGAGTACATTTGTACTTGGGAGACAACAAAGACCAGTGGGCTTAGGGAATTAGATAGTTTAAAAAAAAATTTTTTTTAATCTTTATTTATTTTTGAGAGAGAGAGACAGAGTGTGAGCAGCGGAGGAGCAGAGAGAGAGGGAGACACAGAATCTGAAGAAGGCTCCAGGCCCCAAGCTGTCAGCCCAGAGCCTGATGCAGGGCTCAAACTCACGAACCGTGAGATCATGACTTGAGCCAAAGTCGGATGCTCAACCGACTGAGCCACCTAGGCGCCCCTAAAGGTTTTTATTCAAATCCTGACTCTGCTACTTAAAAGATGGGTTATCTTAAAGAGATTGGTCTCTCTGAGCTTTAGTCACCTCATTTGTGAAGCAATTATGATGTCACTTCATTGTGTTTGTGTGAATTAGATGAAATACATAAAGCAAAGGGTCTAGCTCCATGGATGGCTTACAGAATGTGCTTAATACATTTTCCCTTTCTGTTTTATTTTTCCTAATTAAACTGATGGGTAGATGTAAGCAATTTTGCCATAGAAAGAAAAGACTTTGTTTTAAATGCTGTTTCACCTAACTGTGACTCTGAAGCACTCACCACAATAATCGTATTAGAAAATATTTATTGAAGATTTTCTATATTCTAGGAACTTTGCTAAAGTTATTAAATTTAATACTCATTTAATTGTTTGGGGTATGCCATATCATTATATCCATTTTATAGTTGAGGAAATTGAGCCATGAGTAACTTCTTGCTTAAGGTAGTAAGAGGCAAATCCACAATTTTGTCCAAACTCTAACTTCAGTGGGCATGTATTAATCACTAAAAAATATTATTTATGCAATGTGATCCTTCCCTTTGCTTGGAGCAGCAAAAAAGTGTGAGTTATCATGCTTGGCCTTAAGAAGCTCACAGCACATATCTATATACATATTATATAAACAGATTCATAAAAACACAATTGTGTTCACAGGCCTGGTGTTTAAAGTAAGGACCCTCATTCTCAGTTAGATAGAATGAGATTTGGAGATAGTACTTAGAGGTTGCTTTCTTCCTTAGGAATTAGAGCACTGAACTAGAATTTTTCATCCATGTCCCTCTATTTTTATGTGGCCTAGTAACAGTGAATGATCTAAAGCACTTAGGTTATTGGTTTTTTTCAGAATTTGGATGTGTTAAAAATGTACCCAAGATTTGTTCTTATCTGGTATGGTAAGACACACAAACACAGAAATGAATTGTCACAGAGGAAGAATTTTACACTTACAGATACCTGGAAACACATGGCATAGCATACCAGGATGTGCAGAGCCATACAGGGAAATAACAGGATGAATCAGGAGGCAGAAGAGGGGAGGGCAGAGCATGGCTTACCATAGCCTTTACTGGGATTTTTGTGGGAAGAAATGGGTGAGGCAGGGAAGATACACTGAGTAAGTTTAGGATTAAATACTTTGTATAATTTGGGTGGGCTCAGGAATATAGGGATGGTCCCTAGTTGTTTGGTATCTGAGCCTGAGGTGATTTAAGGCAAGGGGAATATTGGCTTGGTGTTTGAGAATTTGATAAAGAAGAATTTGATAAAGGACCCTGGATTGGTTGGCTTATTTATTAAAGGCTTACTCCCAGGGAAGTAATTTGTTATCTCTAGAAATTAGTTAGCCCTGGGAGGGGCAGTCTTTCTAGGATCAACACTCCAAATGCCGGAGTTTCAAGAATATGGAACATAAGAAAGTGTAGTCAGCACAGTGGGTATCTGTGCTTGTGTGTGTGTATGTATGAATGCTGTAAAGAAATGGGTTGGTTTTTAATGCGTTTCTTGGAGGGGAGGGCCAGGAAGGTAAGTGGAGAGAAAATTGGACAGTTAATGAGGACTCCATAAAAAAGAATAGGCTATGCTATGCCATTTATGAAAATAAGTACCCAGAAAATTAATGTTGTGTTCAGAAGGAACTGCATAAAAGCAACACACTATTTTAATTAATTGTTTTGTATGGGCTGACTTTAGGTTGCTCTAGAAATGAGTTTTGTACTTTGACAGTTTTTGGTGTACATAACATACACACTATTTTAATTGATTGTTTTGTATGGGCTGACTTTAGGTTGCTCTAGAAATGAGTTTTGTACTTTGACAGTTTTTGGTGTACGTAACATACACAAAGCCAAAGTGATAAAGTACAGAATCTTAAGAACTGTTCCAGGTATGGCTAGATAAAAAGATTTTTTTCTGAACTTCCCTATCCCTCACCCCACCTTCCAATTAGAGAATCGAATTTGTAACACAGTGTGAGTGTTGGATCAAGAGTCTTAAATTATTTCTAATTCATAGTACATCTTTTGGTTTTGGGCAGAGTGTGAGAACTCAGCCATATCATGGAATAGGTTTGTTGGAATTCAGACAATGAGTGTTTCCTCTAGATTACACTTGATTCTTTCCATAAAAAAATATTTTTCTGGGAAAGTAGTTCTATAATTTATTAGCTTCAAGGACCTACAAAATCAAATGGAGATAAACTTTGGCTGGGAGAAAATAAGTAAGAGTTTTTAGATGATGCAGACCACAGACAGTTGGGGAGCTAGCATTTACCACCTTTGTGGGGAATTCACCATCAGGGCAGTATGAATGCCTTGTGAACCAGCTCCATTCTGCCCTCCCTTTGTCACCTCACAGTCCTATCTCCTGCAAGCCAGTGTACCAGGATAAATGGAAAATTGGAAACATGTAATTATTTGGCTACTACCAAGTCTTTTGAACATTCTTTTTAGTATCGGGCCAGCTGAATTCCTAAGGTGTATTTTATTGCTTTTCCGTTCAGCAGCCTAAAGAACCAAGGAAGATGTCTTCACTTCAGAAGCCTTGACTTTACTAAGTTTCCATTATTTTTTGTTGTTGTTGTTGTATATCTAGAAGCACTGTGTACTCTGAATGGGAGTAGGGCTCCTCATCTCTGCTCTGGAGGCTGATCCCCTAGAGTTGACTTGAGTTTCCTCATCAGTGAATTCAAATGCATTCAAATGCTCCATATCCAAGCTTCTTGCCATGTTTCTTCCGGTTCAGAGCCTGACCTGGTCACCGTAGTTCTAAGTTTATAACAAGCAGGCTGGGCAGGGAATCCTTGGGGAAGTATTACCTCTGGCTGGTTATCTCCTTCCTGTCTTCCTAGTTCCACTTCCTCCATTCCATTTTTTCCTTCATCTCTACTTTTATAGTTTTCTTCTTTTCTCTCTTCTGTAGGTATCAGTTAAGCATCTGCTGGGTGCTAAAGAAGACCCAAAGATAAAAAAGACAAAGTTCTTGCCATCGAGATATTAAAAATAAAGGAGATTTTTATAAAAAATAATGATAATATAGTATGCATTCAAAATGCAGATACCATTGTGCATGCCCCTGTTCCTTGTCCCCTACTTTTTGTCAGTCACTGTGTCCTACCAGACTTTAAGAGTTCCTCAGATCTCCATCTTGGTCTTTTCCTCTTTTTACTCTACATACTCTTCATTGGATTGTGATCTAGTCCTATTACTTCAGCCTTCACTGTATGCTGGTATCTCTGAGGTCTGCCTCTCCAACCCATACTGGTCCTCACTTTGTTCCAGATTCATAGTGTCAGCCCTCAGCCCAATGACTGAGACACAGGGAAAGAGCATCACCATGGCCAAAGGAATACAGAAATATGATAATGATGAAGTGCTCATTCAGTTGGTTTTATGTGGACTTATAGTAATATAGATGGAGGAATTCAGGTGCCATATACCTTTGTTGGCTTATAATTACAATAATTAATAGTAAACTTAGGTTTAGACTTGAGGGCTGTGGAAATTATTTGTTAAGAATGCTTTCTTCCTTACCTTGGTCCTCATAGGTAAACTTTGGGGCCCTTGGGAAGAGTAGAGCCTTTTGTTTCTGGAGTCCAGGTGTTGGCAGGATTGTTTGGATTTGACCATGGCCAGTGGATGAAAGGTTTCAGTGGTTCTAATTGTATTGGAAAACCTATTAATACTTCCTATTCTGTCTTACTGAACCCAATTTGCTTGGAAAGACAAACACCCCTTGGTTTGCTGCATTCTGTGGCACAAAACTCTCTGAGGTGGGAAAGGCACTACTGCTTCAGATAAAAGGCTAAGAATCTGTAACACCTAAGGCACTTATATGCTTCGCATTGATTAGTTGAGGTCTGACTTCTAGAGAGAATGTTGTAACTTGATTTTCTCCCCCAGTGTTCATTTTTTACAAGATAAATGCAAATATTCCTGAATATTATTTCTCAAACAGCTGGGTCATCTCAGCTTCATCATAATTCTTTTTAAGGTAATATAGAAAACTCACCTTTAAAATGATCAATCTCTCATGGTGGAATAATAGGTGATTATATTTTCTTTATACTTTTCTCTCTTTCCCGAACTCTTTGCTAATTTATATTAATTTATTAATAGGAAAATTTTATATGAATTTTATTTAAAAAAACTAAAGAGGTTTATTCATAGAGTGATGTGAGATACATGGTGTAAATGTTCTCATTGATAGAGGAATGGTAACACTAGAATGAGATTGGGTGGGTTTCTCTCTTTTTAAAAAAATTCACAAAAGGTCTTATTATCAAAAATGGCAATTCCGTCTTTTAAAGAATGACTTGGGAGGCTTGTCACATATTTCTATGATACTGCCATTGCTTACCATACTTTTTAAAAAAATTATGCTTTTGAATTATGGATATTTTAAAATTGCCTCAGTTATGGTGTATCATCTTCTTTAAGGGTGGTTTTGATTTTGATTGTAAGCTGGGCCAACATCTTTCCTAGTTGAAGAAAATTGTAATTATAAAATAATGAGTTTCGTTTTATCTGTCACTGTGTTATGTGCCACTGACAAACTAGTTCTAGGAACAAAGAGGAGTTTTTGTCAGAATAAGTATCTTCCTAGGTATTATTTTAAAGGAGTCAATGTTTATCTAAAATTTATATGAGTTTATTTAATCTCATACTTTTACATACTCTAGGGTGTTCTGTCTACGTGCAGACTTCTAACAGTTTGTGTTGTAAGCTGATCAGAACAATTGTGTGTGTGTGTGTGTGTGTGTGTGTGTGTGTGTGTGTGTCTTAAACAGCAAAGTGCATTATTATAAAATGCCACAAACATGTAATAGTTTAGAAGTCAGGGGCACCTGGGTGGCTCAGTTGGTTAAGCATCCAACTCTTGATTTTGGCTCAGGTCATGATCTTGCGATTCATGGGTTTGGGCCCTGAGTTGGGCTCTGTGCTGACAGTGTGGAGGGTGCTTGGGATTCTTTATCCCTCCCTCTCTCTCTGCCCCTCCTCTGCTTGCATATGCATGATCTCTCTCTCAAAATAAGTAAATAAGCATTACAAAAATAAAAGTCATTGGTATTTCTGGTGTAAGGTTATAAATGTTTAAGGTAAGAGCAGGTATCAACATCCTTAGAAGTTGAGGACAATGAGACAGTGAACAAGGAACAATAGAATAGGATTCACTCACCTTTTGTACATGACATTGCTTCCCTGCATTAAAGCTTGTAATTCCTGAAAAAAAAAACCTTAGTTGTTGGCTCATTTAGAAAAAATGAGTATAATCCATGTTGAACACCTATGAAATGCTGATTGTGCCTTTAGCAACAGAACCTGGTCTAATTCTGTCTCAAAAAATAGGAACTTGGAAGATATTTAGGAGAATTTCCCTGAAGAATATGGTACCAGATACCCTCAGCTGGCATGGACTCTGGAAACATATCAAGCCACCTCCCCACCCCATGTTCCCATGTGTTTGGAAAGCCTGTCTTACTAACCTCCTTCACTTTATCTACAATGCTAGCTCTGACTCCACTCTTAACTAGACAACCACCTTAGATGCCATCAGTTCCTTGGTACTCCTCAGGGAAGAAACAATTCCTGTTGAATTATCTCAGCTCTTTTGAAGGTGGTTTAGCAACCTTTTATTTGTCAAGATGAGCCCTCTCTCTTAATCTGCCATCATATGTTTTGTCAAGCAGGCTCCTGAGAAAAAGGACAAGGGATTAAATGGAGGCAAGGAGCTCCCATCTCTGTACTCAGTCACCTGTCTGTATGTGAGGCTCCTACCCCTGAATTTCTAGTTGAGCCAGAAATTTGTGTGTTTGGTTAGGAGTTGGCTGTCATCCTGTTCCACTCAGGAGCCCAGGCTGCCTGTCCTGAGCCAATCACTGGGGAAAATGTACTCTAGGATAAAGTAGTTGTTCCCTCATCTGTGGCTCCACAAATCCAGTTCTGCTCTTTAAGAAGATACAGTGACTACTGCATAAATAGGAGTTCACTAAAGGAATTACTTAGTAATTCCAAGCAGGGAAAGATGGGAGGATATACTTCTCCAAACAGGACATGGTAGAATATTAAAAATTTTCTGGGTGTTCTATGGAAGTGCAGTAGAAGGTGGTGCCTAATTAGAAAAACACATTTTCAGGAGTGCCTGGGTGGCTCAGTTGGTTAAGCATCCGACTTCAGCTCTGGTCATGACCTCATGGTTTGTGTGTTTGAGTCCCGTGTTGGGCTCTGTTCTGACAGCACAGAGCCTGGAGCCTGCTTCAGATTCTGTGTCTCCCTCTCTCTCTCTGCTCCTCCCCTGCTCATATTCTGTCTGTCTCTCTCTCTGAAAAATAAATAAACAAAAAAAGAAGAAAAAAGCATTTTCAATATTTTAATTTTTTCAGTGTTTATTGAGGTATAATTTCCACATTATAAAATTCAGGCATCTTAAGTGTATAGGTCAAATATTTTTTTGCATATTTATATACTAATGTGGCTATCATCTAGATCAAGATCTAAAACATTTCCATCACTCCAGAAAGTTACCTCATGCCCATTTTCACTCTTTAGTATCCCACATCCCCTCCCATGGTATCAGTTATTCTATCTCCATGAACTAGTTTTGCCTATTCTTTTTTTTTAATGTTTATTTATTTTGAGAGAGAGAGAGAGAGAGAGAGAGAGAGAGAGAGAGAGAGAATGTGAGCAGGGGAGGGACAGAGAGAGAGGAAGAGAGAATCCCAAGCAGGATTCATACTGTCAGCACAAAGCCTGACATGGGGCTCCATCTCATGGACCATGACCTGAGCCGAAATCAAGAGTTAGACATTTAACCAACTGAGCCATCCAGGTACTCCAACTTTTGCCTATTCTTGAAAGTCATATAAAATTCTAAAGTTGTACTCTTTAGTGGCTGTCTTCTTTCACTCAACATAATTTTTTTTAAAACATATCCATGTTGTTGCAGTCCATTGAGTTTCTTTTCACTGCTGTATATAGTATTCCACAAATGGAAGGCCATCCCATTGTAATAGTACAATTTATTTATCCATTCTTCTCTTGAAAAACATTTGTATTATTTATAGCTTTTTACCTCCATGAGCATTTTTTCTGCAATTTGTGAGCATATGTAGTCATTTCTTATCTGTATAAACCTAATAGTAGAATTTTCATGGGGTAGTTAATGTTTATTTTGGTTAGAAATTACCACTTTTCTAAAGTAGTTGTAACATTTTCATTTCCACTACCATGTATGAGATTTCCAGTTACTCTACATTTTTGACAACATTTGGTATTGTAGGTCTTTTTTCCCCTCTCACCATTATGATGAGTATATTGTGGTATATTATTGTAATTTTAATTTGTATTTCACTCATGACTAATGATTTTGAGAATGTTTTTTTATGCTTATTGGCCATTTAGATGCTATTTTTTGTGAAATGCTGTGCTTGTTCAGGTATTTTGCACATTTTTAATTTGTGTTGTCTGTCTTTTTATTATTGATTGTTTATATATTCCAGATATGAGTACTTTGTTAGATATTATATTGCACATACTTTCTTACACTATGGTTTATCTTGTCACTTAACAGTATCTTTTGATAAGTAGAAATTTTATTTGTATGAAATACAATTTATCAATTTTTATTTTATAACTAATGCTTTTAGCATCTAAGAACTTTTTGCCTGTTTCAAGTCTTTGAGATATTTTCATGTTTTTTTATTTAGAAGCTTTATCATTCGTCATTTTTAGCTTCCATGCTAATGTCCATCTCAAATTAATTTTTGTTATTGTGTGAGGTAGAGGTCAAGGTTTATAGTTTTTCATTTGATATCCAGTTGTTCTTAGCATCATTTGTAAGATCCTCCTATTTCTTACTGATCTTCATTGATGCCTTTGTTGAAAATCAGGTGTCTACAAATATGTGGTTGTGTTTCTGGTCTCTATTCTTTTACACATATTCTTTAGTCTATCTTAGTGGCAATACTACATCATCTTAATTTTCTTAAATGTATATTTATTATTTTTTATAGAGAGAGAGACAGAGTGCAGGCAGGGAAAGGACAGAGAAGAGAGGCAGGCACAGAATCTGAAGCAGGCTCCAGGCTCTCAGCTGTCAGCACAGAGCCCCATGTGGGGCTTTAACCCATGAACCATGACCTGAGTCAAAGTTGGGTGCTTAACCAACTGAGCCACCCAGGGGCCTTAACACTACATCATCCTAATTACTACTTATTAACTTATAGTAAGTCCTGAAATCTGGATGTTCAAATTCTCCAACTTTCTCTTTCTTCTTTAAAGATTATCTTGATTATTCTAGTTTTTGTATTTCTCTCCATATATTTAGAATTATCTTGTCATTATCTCTTTTAGAAGAGCTTACTAAGTATTTAATTGACATTGCATTGAATCTAATAAATCAAATGAAAGAGAAATTAACTGTTCCTAACCCATAAATATTATATATATATATATATATATATATATATATATATATATATGTCAATTTTTTTAGGTCATTGTAAAAGGAAGAAAACTAATATAAAAATATAATTTGTATGATGAGAAAGAGCATCACACAATTTCAAAAGCTAGCTGTGTTTCTCAGAGAATAAAATTCCATTTAAGGAAAGGATTGCTTTGTTTTCTTTTTTTTTTTTTTTATGAAATTTATTGACAAATTGGTTTCCATACAATACCCAGTGCTCATCCCAAAAGGTGCCCTCCTCAATACCTATCACCCACCCTCCCCTCCCTCCCACCCCCCATCAACCCTCAGTTCTCAGTTTTTAACAGTCTCTTATGCTTTGGCTGTCTCCCACTCTAACCTCTTTTTTTTTTTTTTTCCTTCCCCTCCTCCATGGGTTTCTGTTGAGTTTCTCAGGATCCACATAAGAGTGAAACCATATGGTATCTGTCTTTCTCTGTATGGCTTATTTCACTTAGCATTGCTTTGTTTTCAATTTTGTAATATACAGTATGATCTGGAAAGAGAATTGAAAGACCCAAGAAGAACTGCAGTGCCCTTTTAAGTCAAGTAACAAAGTCTCTTTGATGCATTCAGGACTGAAGAAAATGGGTACTCCCAACCTGGGGTGAATTGTGAAGATAAAACTTCAGCTCCAGGACCATTAGATACCAGAAGGCATAAGAGGTGGGCTGTGACTTAGATGGACTCTGAGTGTGGGAGCACCTTTCTTTGCTGTAAGAGGAAAGTGACCTCAAGAGCTGAGGTGGTGTCTAATCTCTTTAAAAGTTGTCAAGGAGTATCTTAGAGGGAAGAGAGCTGGTTTATATTTGGAAAACAAACAGAAAAAAGCTGTTTTGTTTTTGTAATGGATATACCTACTCTTTCCCTTATCATAGGAGCTGTCTGTGAACTACCCTATTGCTATGTTAACATAGATAAAAGCTCAGACAGAATGATTCATTAACTCTAATTGGATACTTGAAATATGTCTGGGTTTGTAGAAGTCTACTAATATGCAATATACTTCTCAGAAGTTAGTATTTTCTTGGAAAAACTTGAAAAATGATGTGGTAGGCTATTTCTAAAATGATTCCCAATGATCCCCACCTCCTTGTTTTCACTACCTTGTATAACTCCTTCCCCTTGTTTGTAGGCTGGGACTAGTGACTTACTTATAAGGAATAGAAAATGACAAAAGTGATGGGCTGTCACATCCAATATTGGGTTATCAAAGGCTGTGAATTCCATCTTGCTTGCACTTTCCCTTATACCGGCACTCCCTCTTTCCCTTTCACTGATTCTCTCTGATGAAGCATCCTGTTCTTAGGTTGCCTACTGAGAGGCTTATGTGGCAAAGAATTGAGGGCCACCTCACAGAGAAATAGGACCTCAGTCCAGCAGCCCACAAGGAGATAAATCTTGCCAATTCAGTACCTTGAGTGAGTTTGGAAGTGAATCCTAACCCCCGTTTATCAGTAAGATGACTGCAGTTCCAGCTGACACTTGACTGCAGCCTTAGGCAAGATCCAGAGCCTGACACCCAGCCAAGTCTCCTTCAGATGCCTCACCCACAGAAACTGGATTAAGTACACAACAACAGAGAATTAGGACAAATGATGATATTAATGACCAGCATCCATGAGTGTTAACTACTTGTTAGGTACTGTGCTGAGTGTTACGCATGTGATTTCTCTTTTCATCTTCATGACCATCCTATGAAGAAGATATTAATAAACTCATTGTACAGGTGGGGATTCTGAGATTTAGCATAATTTGTCAAAGTTACAGAGATAGTAAGTAAAATGAAAATTTAAATCTGTGAAACCTTGTTCTAGAACCACAATACCCCATTTGCTGTGCTATATCAACCAATCTCTAGTCCTGAATACATTTTTTTTTCACTAAACTAGCTGATCTTTTAATACAACTATAAACTGAGGGTTGATGAGGGGTAGGAGGGAGGGGAAAGTGGGTGATAGGTATTGAGGAGGGCCCCTGTTGGGATGAGCACTGGGTGTTGTATGGAAACCAATTTGGCAATAAATTTCATATTAAAAAATTAATTAATTAATTAATTAAAAAAAGAACTACACTGCTATTCTTGAATAAAGTAATCCAGGCCTGGGCCCCTTGGTCACTTCAGAGATAAGCAAGCAAAAGCCAGAGAAGGGACCAACAGCCTTGTGTGAATAGGCTATTCCATGCAGTTGGGTTCCTTGATTTGTCCTAGCAGTAGAAAAGTAGGAAAGGAGGAAACAATTACTCGTGGGGATTGGGGAGAAAGAGCCTGATTCATTATTTTAGCTTTTATGTCAGCATATCAAACTGTGAGGATGAAAACAAATCATGCTCTCCTAGAGAGACTATTGTGTTGGAATGGTCTCAAATATGTCTCAGTTGGGACCTCCAAGAGGAAAGGAAGTCATACTTAAAATATTGTGATGTAAAACAATTATTGTGAAAATAGGTTTATTGCTTTGTAAAAAAAAACATTTTGGAAACAGCTTTTATCTCTTTTAATATAACAATAGTTGTAATTACATGCTTGATATAATAAAAACATGAATGAAACAATTGAGAAAATTATAGAAGGTAAATATGAACCCTGATTTCACTCAGTGACAATAACCAGATTGATAGTTCCCTAATTGCACCCAAAGACAATAACCAGATTGATATTTTTTACTGTTTTGTCTCTTGATTACAGATATCTTTTTCACATCAATAACTAGATTGACATTATTGTTTGTAATATTCCACTATATGTATGTTTCATCATTTATTCAAAATAATTGCCTAGATATTTAAGTTGCTTCCAGTTTTATGTCATAAATAATTGTATGAAAGATAACTTTGTACAGACATCTTGTGCATTTGTCTTATGATTTCTTTAGAATAAATATTTAGATATGGAAGAGTTAGGTCAAAGGGTTTACATATTTTAGATTTTTATAGGCCTTGCCAAATTGCCCTTCAGTAAAGTTGTACTGAATTTAATTCCCACCGACAGTTGATGAGAGTGCCCACATCCTACACCCTTGCCAACAATGGATATTACCATTCTTTTAAACCTTTGCCCATCTGATAAGTGAAAAATAGTATCTTGTTGTTTTACTTTATACTCCTTTAATTCCTAGGGAGATCAGGTATTCTTCTTATTGGTCATTTGTGTTTCTTCCCTTATGAATTATCTTTCTATGCCATTTGGCCATTTTTTCCCATTGTGTTGCTTGTAATTTTTGTATTAAAAATTTATAAATACACAAATTTAACACTTTCTATTTTCTGTATGCTATGTTTTACCCCACTCTGTAGACTTTCTGTCAACTGTGCTTTAATTTATTTGTTTGGTTTCTTGCTCTTTTGACATTTAGAATTTTTATGTCATCATTTCTATCAATCTTTGTGTTTATAGTTTCTGACCTTGTTATGCCTAGAAGGACCTTAATTTTCTGGCCAGATAAAATTTTACAGTGTGTGAATGGCCATAAGGAACAAATATTTTGAGGTGGATTTGGAAAGCAGAATATGAAAGACAGTGAATTACAAAAATACTCTTTACTCTTAGAGGCTTCCTGTTACTCCCAGGGTTCCTTTATTTATTTTATTTATTGTATTTATTTTATCCCCCCCTCTCCCGGGGGCTCCTTTATTTCCCAAAACTGTGATTAATGACATTAAAGAAAATATCTCAAGAATTTTCATATATGTTGATTAGAATGTACATACCTGCCTAAAATTTGTTGTCATTCCTTAGCTATATTATTTAGTTATAACAATAAAGTAAATAGGTTGTATATATACTGGTTCATCCCAATTATAATTGTAATAACAGAAATATATTCCAAAATGACATATTCATATTGAGTTCAGTACTTTACAAAGTTATTTCATATGCATCATTTTGTTTAGTCTTCACAGCAACACTACAAGTTAACTATTATTATCTTCCCTTTACCTGTGAGGATACCAAATTTCAGAATGGTTAAAGGATTTGGCCAGTGTCACACAGATGAATGAGGGCAGAGTCAGGACTCAAACTCATGTCTTTTAAACAACCCCAATGTTTTCCCCAGTTATTAAAATAGCAGTTGTGATCTTTTTAACTGCTGAATCAGAGTCAGTGGGAAGTTCAAAATTTAGTTGCCTTTCTGGAATTTCAGCAACTTTGGTCTTACACAAGAAACTTCTTGGGTTTTAACCTCAATTTAATCATGAGAAGCAGCGGATTACCATTTGTTAGGCTGTGATTGGTGTCTTCTTCCTGGGTTGCCCCTGTCCATAATGCAGGTCACAGCTACTTTATTTAACATAACTCATTCAATGGGAATACATATTCTTTAGTGGATGACTGTCTACTGGTGAATTGAGTTGTTTCTATAGGAGTGGAACAGCATTTCTTGTATAAATGATATAGGAAGACCTCTTGTCAAGATCAAAGTTGTATATGGTTTCACAGGTGAAGCACTTGCCTTTATAGACTCAAGAAAGTGTAGAAAGCACACAACTCTGGTCTGAACACATGCTTTCCCATATAGCCAATTTTGCCTGTCTTTCTCCCTCTTTCCCCTCCCCTCTTTCATCTCCTTTCTGCTTCCATATTTACCCACTCATCTGTATGTTCAGTGTACATCTATTGAGCATCCACTAAGTCCCAGGCACCTTGATAGTTGCAGGAGAAAATAAATGGATAACATGTCTTCTCTGTTCCAAAAGAATGAGGCAGAGAAGCTAAAAATGACATAACCTGTGAGCCTAGTCTTGCAGGTTTTGGGTGCTATTGATGTTATCCACATCAGTGGCCTAAAGTTAAACAATCCTAAACCTCTATTTGTCCCTCACAGTGGGAACTCCAATCTTCCCCATTTTTCATCCTCCATAGATGCCCAAGAATCTCTAAGGTATTTATTCTATCAAAAGGGTTAGAACATACTGGATACTCTCAAGTCTTTCTAATGAATCTAGTGCTTAGTTTCCCTACATACGAAAAAAAAATTTGTGAATATTGGATTAGAAGTTACACACCCAAGAAAAAGGCCACTTTATGTGCTTTATTACTGCTTTTGGGGGGGGGGGGGAACAGCTGGAACAAACAGGCATCCAGTTCTGCTTTCTCTGTTTTGCTCATTGATACAGTAATAGCCCTCCCCACAATCCTCACCTAGGGGAGCAGAAACTTTGTTCTTTTCACCAATTCACTCTAGCAGGACAGAACTTGCATACAAACTCAGATGCACCTTGGACCATGTTCCACACTAGAGTGGACTAGCCCAATTTCCCCAGTCCTTAAGAAACGCTTTCCCCTCTGATTTGTCTCTTCCTACCCCAGATGTGACTTCCTCTCTGATAAAGGACAGTAGGAGCACATCTTCCCTTCAGGGTGGCCTATCTCTTCTACCACAGTGGTGTGGTACCTCTGCCACCCAAGCAAGTAAGAATGTCATCTTTTGAAGTTGGTGTGTTTTCCCCCATCAAATCTGGATACTTAATTCTTATCCATGGCCACCTGTTTATATTCAAATACAGTGTAATGCATGTTAACAGAAACACAATGTATCCTTCACAGAAGAAATACTATCTAAGCTGACTCTTAAAGGGTGAGTGGGTGTTTCCTCAGGCATATGAGGTAGAGAATGTCACTTGTGGCAGAATAATGGGCACATTCTAAACATAGAGGCGTAACATAGTTGAGGAGGACACATAATTCACTATGACAGGAGATTGGGGTGCATGTGGAAATAGCAGTTGATGGAAGTGGGAATTTGGGCACAGGCCACATGTGCATGCAAGAGAGGGACCTGTGGCTAGTCAGGGTTCTGATTTGATGAACCCAGAATTTCTCCAGATCCCAACAGTAGCAACTGGGTCATTCTAAAGAGAAGGGCAGAGGATAGGAGATTGTATCAAAGAATCCTCATGGTCTTGCTGTCATATCTGAGTTTTGATCATTGGAACGGCTGTGGCATTATGTCTTTTTCTTTTCCTCACTGGATGTATATTCTCCAGCTAGAACTTTGGTCCTCAGTCTTACTCTGTGACTGAGTGGGGCCACTGAGAGTCACAAAGTTTAGCAATAAAGATCATATCGCAGCCATGCTCAGATGACTTCCCTTTCCCCTAGAATGAAATGCAAAGTCTTTACCTGAGTCTTCATGTGATTACGCACTTGCCTTCCTCTGTGATACTGATACCATCTTTTGTTATTTCCCCCTTGCTTCTTGTATTCTAGCCATACTTGTCTGCTTGCTGTAGCTCCTGCATGCCAAGCATGTTTCCACCTTTGTACTTTCTATTCCTGTTACCATGCTATTCCTCGACCATGTTTCTTCCAGGAGTCCACATGGCTTGCTTACATCCTTAGGTTTCTACTCAAATGCCATCTCCTGACCACCCTATCTACAATAACTCTATGTCTCTTTGGCTTGCTTTTTTTTCCCTGCATGCTGCTTATTACTGCATAATATTAAATGATGCATTTACTTACTTTTTTGTCTTTCATCTTTTCTCTCATTAGAATATAATCTCCTTTAAGGGAGCAGCTTTGTCTTAGATGTGGTGTATCCTCAGCACATAGAAAGGTGCCTAACACAGAGTAGGTGCTCAACAAATACTTGAGGAATGAATTAATGAATAGAAGCATCAAGCTCCCAACCCCTTGAAGAAAAGAACAGGGTGCAGAGTAAAGAGATTTTGGCCATGGGAAGAGAAAACCAAGAGGACACTCCTTTAGAACACCATCTCTCAGCCAAAGAGGGAGAAATTATCATTTGCAGGCCCTGGAACTTCCCAACCAGTATTCAATTGCTACTTTACAAAGTAGCCTTGGGTGTGCTCCACATAGGCTAAAGATGAAGCATTAGTTTTTGCATTATGGTTTGTCAAGGCGCAAGACTCAAGTGGGAAGATTGCCAGGTCCCATTGTATTCAAGCTAAAATCAATGCAAGGAGAGATTACAAGTTATGGATTTAGAAGTCCAAACATTTTCTGTTTGGAAGTGTGACTTTTCTCTTGTTCAGACTTTTCTTTGAATCAGAACTTCCTGAGCCATGCAGTGTAGAATTCTTTTCTTAATCCTGTCTGCTCCTCATTGGTACCACAAAGCTCCTGGGAGTCTGCCTGTTGCTCATTTACAGGAAAGAACCTGGGGCCATTCTTTCAGTTCATTGCACACTAGCTTCTCTCTCTGGACTTAGGTTTCACTGCAAGCTCTCTGCACATCCCCAATCAGCTTTTAGTGGTGGGACGTCCTGTTTACTGCTGACTCCCACTCACTGTTTATAATAAATAGACTGGGGCCCTCAGGGCCAGTCATATTCCATTAGCTATGTGGATTTGATGCAAGGATGGGTAAGATTGGTTGGATAGCATGGAATTGGATAACAGGAGATAATGCACCCCTTCTCCTCCCCCGAGATGCAATTTCAGTTGTTCCCACAGTATGTTTTCATTGTACAGTAGATGCAAGAGCTCCAGCTAGTGTGAGAACGGAGCTTGGATTAAAAAAAAAAAACACAACAACACAGTGATGGCACAGTTCCTGCAGGGCTCCCATGCTATTTTCTCAGCATTAAGAAAACCCAACAGTGTCTAAACAGCTGACCTTGTGGTGTGTTGGTAGGTTTGCACAATTCCCCAGAGTCATATTAGCATATACATTTCAAGGGGGAGATCAAATTGACTTTGGAAAAAGGAAGACGGATGTGTTTAAGAGTCAACTTCCATGTACATTCTCCCTGAGCCAGAGGAGAACAGTGGCTGAAGTGTCCCCAGGCATACTTACACATGCCCAAGTCACAGCTCAACTCTTAGTAACACATGGAAACTGGTTTTTTGTTTCGTTTCGTTTTATTTTGTTTTAACTATCACTGGTCCTTTTGCTTGTGGATATCCTAGGATATGTTTGTTGGAAATACCCCTCTTCATCGTCTTGCATCAGCCCCTTTCTTGGTCTGGAAAATATTAGTGAGAGTTGCTCAGTTTCTTGTCATTGTAGAGCAATCATGCCTCATCAGCTGGAGTGGAATTCCCTGGTGCCCCCTTTTTTTTTTCTGTTCACACAATATTCCCACATTTCTCATCTCATGTTGTAATCTCTCTGGTTACATTAAGCCTGCAGACTTTTCTTAGGTTTTTTCCTATAAATACAGTATTTAGAAATTGTTTATAAAGTTATTTTTAGTGGGAAGCCATGCAATGAGCTCTAGTTGTCACCTTTCCAAAATTCCAGGAGGCTCGAAGGACATTCTGCTTGAATTCTAGGGACTAAAGCCAGGGAAACTCTTCTCTGAGGTGCTGGCACTACCATTGGCACTGCCACTGAGCCTGTCAGCTACTACTAAGGCCACTGAGTAAGCCGTTCTGTTCTAAATTGACTGTTAGTTGATGAGTTGGACCAAGGACTAAATGCTGTATGAGGCAGGACCCTATCTGTTTTGATCAGTGTTGAATACTTAGTGCTGACTTAGCCCAGTGCTTGCCATATAGTAGGTGCTCAAAAACAAAAACCAACCAACAAACAAAAAACAAAAAACCAAAACCAAAAAACCCCCATATTGAAGGAATGAGTGGCTTTCCTATGTGTGAATTGTCCATTTTACTACTGATGGATCTGAGATCACCAAATAGCTATTGCTTTTGCTCTATGTGTGCGTGTGTGGTTTTTTCCTTGGTTTGATCTTTTAATACTGTATTCAGGGATAAACAAAGTCCTAGTTGAAGTATAAGTTCCACTTAACTAGTGTTAGAAATAAGCATAGTGGGTATCCTTAGCTTGGGTAGGGTGAGCAGTGACTGAATGGGACCGTGTTCTGAAAATGATCTGGGTATGCTTGCTTTGAGGAAATTTATCAAGTGTGCACTTTTTAAAAATTTTCATTCAAGTGTGAACTTTTGATTTGAACATTGTTCTGTATGCTATGCTATTCTTCATTAAGAAGTTTGTTTTCATGGGGCACCTGGGTGGTTCACTTGGTTGAGTGTCCAGCTCTTGACTTTGACTCAGGTCATGATCTCACGGTTCGTGGGTTCAACCCCCATACTGGGCTCTGAGCTGGCATTGAGGAGCTTGCTTGGGATTCTTTCTCTTGGCCTCTCCACCGCTTGTGCTCTCTCTCTCTCTCAAAATAAATAAATAAACTTTAAAAAAAAGGAAGTTTGTTTTCATTTTTACAAAGACAGGCTCTGGAGTTAATTGGGTTCATTTCCTGGTGCACCTATTTATTTCTAGCTGGATAGCTTGGGACAAGTCCCTTAATGTTTCTTTGCATCGCTTTCTTCATCTGTAAGTCAACAATAATAATAATAATGGTAATAATATATCTGTTTCACAGGCTTACAGCAAATTGTTTTTCAGTAAGACTTTCAAGCTGGGTACAAAGACTTGGAAAATATCCTGGAGGGTCATGAGAGTACTCCACTCTCGCCAGGCAGAAATACTCTTACTTTGTCAAAATCTGTATTCTTAAAGGTCCCTTTTTAGGGGCGCCTGGGTGGTTCAGTCAGTTAAGAGTCCAACTTTGGCTCAGGTCATGATCTCATGGCTCTGGGTTAGAGACCCGCGTCGGGCTCTGTGTTGATTCTGTGTGTGTCTCTCTCTGCTCCTCCCCTGCTTGCACTCTCTCTTTCTCTCAAAAATAAGTAAACATTAACAAAATTTTTAAAAAAGGTCCCTTTTTATATATTTGCTTTTAGCCACCTTCCAAAGTATACAGACCCTAGAGACTGAATAAGTTTTAAGATCCACTATAATAATACTTACTCCCCCCACCTTTTTTTGTTTTTACCTAAAGAAGTTCTATGAATCACAGAATGCTAGAACCAGAAAAGATCTTAGAAAATACACTATCTGTACCGTCTAATAGGGTAGCCACTAGCCATATATGGCTGTGTAAAACTAAATATAAATTAATTGAAAATAAATAAAATGAAGATTAAAAATGCAGCTCCTCAGTTGCATCCACTACACTTTACGTGTTCAGTAGCCACATGTGGCTAGTGGCTACCATACCTGAAAGTGCAGTTACAGAACATTTTCATCACAGCAGAAAGTTCAACTGGATAGCACTGCTAGATCAAATTTCTCATTATATGTATGAAAACATTGAAATACAGAGAGGTAACATGATTATACCAAAGTCACACAGGTAGTTAAGGATAGAACTATTCTACAATTTGAGTTTCTTTATTTATACATCAATGTATTTTCCATTTGGTCACCAAGACCTGCAGATGCACAGGGCGTCCCTTCTAGTGGTTAGATTGCAGGAGATATAACATATCTATTGATTATTTCTGAGGACACAACTTTGATGGTTCTAGATTATCCATGCTCAGATACAATGTCCCGAGTTTGAAGAAAGGCTGTGTCTCTATTACTGATTGAAAACTGCATTTCCATTCTAGAGTTTCTTCTTCTAGGAACTAATCAGTGGGTCATGGATTAACAGAGGTTAACCAGTTGTAGTTAGTTAATGATAATTGCCAGTATTTACTGAGCATTTACTATCACCAATAATTTCCTCTAAGCGCTTTACATTTAATTAAGGAATATAAGACACAGAGAAGTTATTTGGTATGCCCATCTCACAGCTATCAAGTGTTAGGCTTGGGATTTGAACCGTGGGCAATCTGGCTTGCTCTTACCTTATATACTATACTGCATTTACTAAGCAGCTGCCCTGTGTAAAGTACTATATCAGTAAAGTCTCAGTGAAAAGTGAGCATGATGGCAAAGAATGAGAAGCAATGTCGTAGCTCTCAAATTAATAATCTAGTAATGGGCTGGGAGTGGATGAAGAGTAGCATATCTATGTACTTGATTTATGTATAGATTTTAGTATTTATAATCATGCAAATACTACACATTTGGCTTTCTGGATCTCTAAATCCACTCTCTTCCTTTTCTTTCTTTTTATGAGCAAACAACCCCCCAGTGTAAACATCTTTAATGATAAATGTAACTGACAGCTGTTTCCCAGGCAGTCTACCTTTACTTAGGTCTCCTTTCAGGGTCTCAGATTCATCTGAATGTGCTCCTCAGAATGTGTCTTGTTGGCTTGCCAGGGCTGTAGGTGAATGAAGGAAGGGGAGTGGAGAGATTACTTATTGTTTTGATTATAGTTCTAAGCTTCCCACCATGAGATTTCTCAGTAAGGCCCTAGAGTTAAGTGTGTTTGTGACAAGAATGATTTTTACACAGAATCACTATATATGAATAGAGGTGTTATTTTTGTTTATTTGTTTGTTCTAAGAGTTGATAGATTTAGCAGTTGTTCCATGGTTTGGCAGAAATCATTTTCAGTTTCTAAAAAATATCCTTGCCCATACTTGCTAGTGAAACCACGTTGGCACCCAGCTAGCAACAGCAGTGTTTAAACATGCTGTGGCTGGCACTATTGAAACAACAGAAAGGGCTCCAGGCTTTCAAAGCCTCCTGACTGTGCTGTGCAGAGTCTTCCAAAATTTCAAATAGATGTACGAATAACATACCAAGTTGCAATTACTACTGTGAATTGGCCTAATCAAATGATGCTATTATTGGGTTCCTAGTGAAACATGATTTTTATTATTCATATTCCATCTGTGTTGAGATTTGAATTTGAATTGTTTGTACTTACTGTCTTCTACATTTGGCAGAAATTCTCAATCAGAGTGACTGATAATTTTTAGAAGATGTTCTGGGTCACAAGTAAGGGGAACAGAGATTGTGAAGAGGCCACTTACTTGGACCTGCAGCTTCAGGAAATGTCATAATAAGATTAAATTGTTTGTGGGTTTTTTTGTTTGTTTGTTTGTTTGTTTAGGTTAGGAGGTAAATTTTGGTGGGTATAATAGAGAAATTAAGGATTAAAGTGGTGGCTTTATCAACTGACCTCCATTTAATCAGCTCACTAGTATACCTGCTACTTGTCATTCCCTCTATGTGATATTATCTCTTACTTCCTAGCAGCCAGATGCTCCGTACTTGTTTCCTCTGAGTTTTAATTGACAAATTACCTGATCCTGGTTGTGCTAAATAGCAGAACCCCAACTGTTCCTTTGTAACTTCATAATCCCTTAATTTTCTTCCTCTGTTTCATTTGCTATATCAGGGAGAAATATGTTGGACCTAGAAAGTGGGTCTAACCTAGGAAGGTACCAAGCTGCCCGGAGAAGCAAGCCAAACTGTGTGGCTGAGGAAAAACCAACCTAATTGTTGGGTTGAGCCAGTGTTGTAGTTAAGAAGGTGGTACTGTGCATTAATTCTAAAGGATAGATGGAGATACAAATAAGAACATGTGTAGAAAGGATGGTGGTTGCAAAAATCCAGAGAAAATAGAATGGAGAACTAAAGTTGACTTAAGGCAAGTGATTTGGAACTAAGCTTATAACTGAAGTGTCTAAGTTGGAATGCTCTTTGTGGGGACTGCTCCACATGGAAAAGACTGAGCAGTGTAAGCTAGCACATTGACCTCAAGGACCCATGTTAGGCTGTCATTTAGGCTGTGCTGGTTGGAATGTCTCTAACAGGCTTATGGTTTGGGGTGTGTCCACTGTTTTTGGAGTTAGGCCATAGAGAGTACTATGGTGGGGCGTGTGGGTGGCTCAGTCGGTTAAGTGTCCAACTTTGGCTCAGGTCATGATCTCATGGTTTGTGAGTTCAAGCCCCATATCCGGGTCTGTGCTGACAGCTCTGAGGCTGGAGCCTCTTGCGGATTCTGTATCTTCCTCTCTCTTTCCCCCACCCCCCACTTTGACTTTGTCTCTCTCTCTTTCAAAAATAAATAAACATTAACAAAATTATTTTTAAAAAAAGGAAGTACCATGGTGAAGGTGCATATAGTGTTCGCAGTACAAATGTTCAGAAGAGACAGAATCTTCAAGAACATGGAGTACAGGAGTCATTGTTTCCAGGGAAGGAAATAGAGGGCAGGGAAAAATGATTATGTAGAGATAAAAGAACCAAAGTTTTGTTCCTCACCTTTGATAAGGTTTGGATTTAATAATAAATCAGGAAGCACACACATAATGGAGAAATTGTTCCAGAAAGAAAATCTGTCCAAGGGTCTTGAAAAGACTTGAGTTAAAATCCCATAGATAAGTCTCCAGAGAGATAAGAAAGCCAGCAGTGCTTTTGGAAAGAGCATTAAGTAGAGGCCAGATGGAATTCAGCCCAAGGA
Organism: Prionailurus bengalensis; assembly: GCF_016509475.1. Lineage (NCBI taxonomy): Eukaryota > Metazoa > Chordata > Mammalia > Carnivora > Felidae > Prionailurus > Prionailurus bengalensis. Next base: position 125,438,032 of record NC_057343.1, on the reverse strand, counting down.
CATTCCCCTCTTCTTAGCCTCCCCAGTGAGAAAGCAGAGGCACCAATATGTGTTCAGTATCTTCTTCTGATCCACTTCTGCACTTCATCCACTATCAAAGTCATTGGTTATTCTCATTTGTATTTCTCTAGCTAACATTAAGCATTAGATAATCAAGCTTTATCAAAATCATTAGTTTCTCAAGTAAATAAAGTTTCTCAAGTAAACCTGGAGACCCATGTTCAAAAAATGCTATTTCTCTACTGACACCTGTAAAAAAGCATAATTTAAGTCAATGATTAGCTTTTTCAATACAAGTACAAACAAAGTTATTTATTATTTTATCAACTGTTTTTTGCCTTGGTTCTTAAGGAGTTCTCATGATTTTTCTGAGGACATGGAAAATCTGAAGAACTTGCTTTAGGACTTATCCATTAAAAATATAATTAAAAATTTGAAGACCCATCTCTACAGATGATTCTGGCCCTCTGCTGTTAGTCTTCTACCAGCCATATTGTTTAGCAAACTGGGTGCCTCTATTTGCTTATCATCTTATCTCATATATTATTAAAGAGGTAACCTATAGGGATGTTAAAGATTCATGTTTTAACCTCCAGTCTTTGATTGGAATAATGGAATTCTTCTGGAAGAGAGAACCACAAGGAAAACACTTATCTTAAGAGAATGGAAAACAAGCCTTCAGGCTTGCAAGGTTGACCCATTACAGAAAAGAGCAGCCTTAACTGGAGTGAGAGTGGGAGAAACTGAAGGGGAAAGATGAAATAGGCCTGAAGGAGGAATGGACATGTTTTCCTTGCTCAGATGGAGGGTGTGATGAGGAAAAGCAGCAGAAATGTAGGTGAAGGAAAGAAGGCACTATATGGGCTCCTGAGCTGAAAATGAAGCCCAGAAGTAAAGCAGTTGCAGAAGGTGATGCTAATGCTGGTGCCTTGGCAGGATGTGAAAATCCTTGGCCCTCTCTGTTTTGCAGTGTTAATTAAGGATGATGTTTTTGTAGGTACAGTACAGGCTTGATTTTTGTTCATGGGATTTTCTGTTTATTAAACCTCTTTCCACAATGCTTTATTAGTTCCTGGGCTGACCTGGTAGAAGTGCTTTAGTGAATGAAGGTCCACCCATGGTTTTGAGGGAGAAAGGAGTGGTTTCAGCTCCTTTGCCTTGATGGGTTTCTGAGAACTGGGGCTTCATCAAATATTCCACTAATTGCTTCTGAGTCTTTCACATGACCTTTCCAAGGGCATAATTTTAACTAAACATGAGACTAAAGCTAATTGGACCATTTTAAAGTAATTACTCTGCAATATCACTAAGGTTCATCTGGCCATTATGTCATTCATACAATATGGCTCATGAACAACTGCTCAGAATCCTGAGAAATGGGAGAGGGACTGTGTCTTCACTGAGGCCACTTTATGAACTTAGACCACCCAGACACTCAAGAACACAGAGAATTAAAATATTTAAGGCAGATTTTGACATAGTAAACCACATTTAAGTATCACAGTCTTACTTGTGTTTTTATACTGACCAAAGACCTCTTTTTTATTTCATTTTCCCCTTATTTTCTAAAATGCATCATTAAAATGACAGAACTTGGCTTAGCTTGAAACCAAGGCTAGACCTTTAGAATCTTTGATTTTGATTCAAAGTTGAATAAAGCATTTTTAACTTCCACTTAATATAAACATGACGTTTAGCCTCTACTCAAACCCAGACCTTTTCTCCTTTTTAAAAGTCTTCGTGGACTAACTCTCATTAACCTTATCCACAAATATTGAACATGTGGGTATCTCAGAAAGCTGTATCCTGTTGTATTTGTGGATACAGGCTTTTAAGGCATCATTGCACAAACTGAGATTTGTTTTGTTAGAATGTCACTCTGTAGAGGACTGGAGTCCTTCCTTTTTTGTGTGTGTCTACCAAAAGTTATCTTAATGAGAAAGGAGGGGGAAATGGAAAAAGAAAAAGGCAGTTGAGTATGATACTCCAGGTTTTTGACAGCTTTTATTGCTCTTCTGCTCCCTAGACAGATAAAGATCAACTTTCCCATGATTCTTCTCCTTCCATGCTTTCCAAGGTTGGAGATTGTCAGGGAACAGAGGGAGTCAGAGTTTCAAGATGCGGGTATGAGTTGGTTAGAAGAGCCTTCTGGTTCCTCCCCCACTATCCCAACTCTAGCTTTATTATTATTTTTTAAATCAAGACTGAAGAGTTGCTGTATAGATTTGGAGACTAATAATTCCCTCTGTATTTCTTGAATGAGAAGTGTTTGTTCAAACACTTTTGTCCCATCCTGGCTCAGATTGTTCCTATCACCACTTTCCAGATAAAACATACACCAGTTAGAAGGAAGATGATTCAGTAAAAACCTCCTTGTCTTTGTCCCTCCATTGGTGATGATGGTACAGGTTCCCACCCTTATTAAGAGGAGTATGTTGAGGATATATATGAATATGTAGGTAAAGTAAGTCCTTTTAGAATCTTGAAAGGTATTCTAAATATATTGCAAAACACTGTAAAAGCAAAATATTCTCATGGCTACAGATTATTGTAGTTCCCAGGTACTAGACAAAAATGTTTCCCTGAACAAAGTGGGTTGTTTTTATGCAGATATCTAGGCATTGACAAAAAACATTGCCATCTAAAGGGTGTCTGAATTAGTTTCTTACTTCTCTACATTCTCACATCATTTTCCCAGTTACCTCCACTAGAGCCATTAGCATACCTGTGTTGAATTATGATCACTCATGTCTCACCCACATAATATTGAGGGCTAGAATCATGTCTACTTACTTCTATAGTCTCAGTGGCTGCTAGTCCAGTCCAATTTAGGTACAGTAGATGCTTGTCGAAGTTTACTAAACTAAAGCAATAACTTCTGCAATAATACTGTGGCTGGCTAACTCAGGTGGACAGTGTAGTCACAATCAGACTTGTTATTCCAGCCATGTTGATTCTGAAGAACAGATGTTCCCTTCACTCATACATTTTTCATGAATTCAATAAAATAAATGTAGAATCAAGAAGCAATAGCTCTGACCCAACATTGCATGCTTTTATCATTCATTTGCGTTTACTCTTTTCTTTCATTTTTAAACTGAAAATTATTTTTATTTACAGGAATATAACACTCTAATGGTAGAATATTTAGAAAATATAGAAATTTATAAAGAAAATAAAGATTAAAGGAATCCTACCTATAAATATTTTTGTTTGTATTTTCTCTGTTGTATTTTCTTCAAGTCTCTTGATATGCCCATGCCATAGATTTTTTGCACTCTGCTCTTTTTACTTAATGTTTTATCAAAAACATTTTTACATGTCATTACAAATCTTGTAAACATCACGTTTAATGAAGACCATTGAGTGTTTTTACCATAATTTACTAGCATTTCCCTATTAGTGTAACATTGATATTATTTATAATCTTTGTCTATTATAAATAATGCTGTCTTGAAAAGCTTTGTGCTTAAAACTACTTATATTTTGCTTAATTTCCTAAGGATAGTTTCTCAGAAGTAGAATTGCTGAGTCAGGTTACATGAATATTTTTAGGGCACTTGATACTTAATTTCCAAAATGCTTTAAAAAATGTTTGTACCAGTTTTGTTGCTGCTAACTAGATTGTATTGTAAAACTCCCATAATACTTAGAGGTTTTTAAAAAATCATGTTAGACTTTTATTATGGAATTATACAGTGCAATTTCATATGCAGGAACTCTGTCCTGAATCCTTCAAATAAGGATCCTGTAATGGAGCTTTTTAGTTAGCTTTTTAAAAATTTTTTTTTAATGTTTATTTATTTTTGAAACAGAGAGAAACACAGCATGAGCAGGGAAGGGGCAGAGAGAGAGGGAGACACAGAATGTGAAGCAGGCTCCAGGCTCTGAGCTTTCAGCACAGAGCCCAATGCGGGGCTCGAACTCATGAACTGTGAGATCATGACCTTAGTCGAAGTCGGACGCTTAACCGACTGAGCCACCCAGGCGCCCCTAGTTAGCTATTTAGTAAATAATCGATCAACGTTTTTTTCATACATTGTATTGAATTTGAAAGGAAGGAGTTTCCCATATTGTATAAAGGTTTATAAAATACTTAAGTTTTAAAAGAAAAAATACTCTTTTAACGAAGCTGTTTCTTACACTATACAGTACTAGGCATGTTGCAGGCCTATTTGTTTCTCCCCCTTTAATCATTATGGAGATGCAATTAGCCCCTAAAATTAAAAGTCTAGAAAAAAAATTCTCCCCTTAATAACATTCCACTTTGAGATCCTTGGAAGAACAATGCATTCACACAAATAATGGTTTTTATTTACTCTTGTTGTGATCAATTTAAGTGTTGAAACTTTCCCTCAGAGCATGAGAAAAGGCCTAGAATTTTTTTAATCTCCACATTTTTGCCAAAGTGGTTAAGTCCATTAAACATAAATAGCCAATTCCAAACATTCTCACCGGAGATTTTACTCAAGTTCCTTTCAGGAAGACTTCAGTATCATCATCTCTAAGATGAAGTTGATGGACAAGATGAATCTTTGGGTTCCTCCAAACTTAACAATATTCTGGATTTTTGATCACTTTTCTGAAGGAGATGTTTCTGGAGATTTCAGATTTGAGATTTAGACATATGATATCTAAGAGGACAGTGCAGTTCAAATCTGGAAAACACTTGGTTTAACTAGCATTTTGACCATCAAGAACAGGAGAATCTGGGCTCTGTGCTAGGCACCAAGCATTCAAAGTGGTAGAAGAACTGGACTGTTTTCGCTAAAGTTGGGAAGGTTGATTTATCTCTCCAGTCTGGTTGGAGATGGAGGACATCCATGCAAAAGACAAATGACAATACAAGGCATTATGAGGTCTATGGTGTTTTGAACAGGACTGTAAAATCTATAACATTTATATCTATGCACAGCAAAGAGGCAGATGAGGGCAGAACATAGGAGCTCAGTATCAATGGCATTTTCAAGACTGTTGAATAATGTCTTATTAGTCTTATTAGGTAAAAATTGGCCTTTGTTACTCAAAGTGTCAGTAAAAGAGCATACTCTGAATACATAGTGAAAGAATAGTCTGTATCATCTGACAGGTTCAAATAGTGTGTACATTGACAGCTTCATCAATATTCTCTTGAAGCTTGAAAGAGAATTGACTCTGGACAGTTAAAGAAAGTGCTGTTTCATATATGAACTGCCAATTGTTGAGGTGTAACAGGGCAAAATTAATAGATTCAAAATAGGATGATAAAAACATACAGTACTCTAAAGAGAAATGAGGAAACTGAGTTTTTGTTCTTTCTCTGAGAATAACATCTCTAAGGTCATCCCTGCACATCCCTCAGCCCCACTCTTCACCCAACACCCTTTGTCCCTTTGGTGGTACCATTAGAGACAGAGAACTTGCTTATTAGAAAGACTTTTATCCCAAAAGATAAAATTTCGTTTTAAAACTCTAAGCAAAGGTCTCACACATACTAGGTGCCTAATATTGATGTAATCTGGGGAAGGAAAACACAAGGAAGGTCATTTATCATGGCTTAAACTCAAAACACAACAAAACACAACAAAATTGCCTATCAAAAATGAACATCAGGAGGCACCTTGGTGGCTCAGTCATTTAAGCATAGGACTTCGGCTCTCATGGTCTGTGGGTTCAAGCCCCGTGTCGGGCTCTGTGCTGACAAATCAGAGCCTGGACCCTGCTTCCGATTCTGTGTCTCAACTCTCACTCTATCCCTATACCACTCATGCTCTGTCTCTCTCTCTCTCAAAAATAAATAAACATTAAAAAATTTATTTAAAATAAATGAACATTAGTAAAAATACCTACAAGAACTTAAAGCCTGGTATTTAAAGAGTTTGGTTTCAGATCCAAAATGATATGCCTTCTCTTAAGGTTATGAAAATTCCATTAGCTAAAAGAACCAGCTCCCCTCCTTCCTGATGTGCCTCTTCCTTGTCTCCCAGAGAACACCTCTTTGAACATGATTTGAGAGAAAAACCCCAACGTTCACACTCCAATAGAAATGATTTGAGTGGACTAGGAGCAGGGCCACTTTAGAGTATTAGAGACCACTGCACGAGCTGACTTTTCACTGGATGACTCTGAATAGATCCTAAAAGGCTTTGACTTGAGTGAATGTGCTGTAACTGGAGGCAAGGCATAGAGTTCACATGCGATGACTTGGTTCAGGTGTCAGTGCCAACTTCACTGAGTGCGTTGTGGATCTGGTAACAGAAATGGATTCATGCTACAAAGTTTGACAGCTGTGGCGCCAGAAGATAAAAACAAAACTACAAGATCATTTATGAAAGTTGGTCTTGCTGGAAAAACAGGAGAAGAACGTGTGGCTGGCCAAGATCTTTCAAGATCAGGCACGTACTGACAATGGCTTTATCTTGGATGTTCATGCCCCTCCAAAATAGTAGTCAGGTACAATCACAGCAGCAGATGTCTGTATGCTTGATTTCTGGGTGCCTTTCAGGGCTAGCTCTTCAGAAAGCTGATGGCTCATCAGCAAGACAGCATACTCATGAGAAACAGATGCCACTGAGGGTAGTGAGACCTATTCCTGGTCTACTCTTTGAGAGAGGGGAGTGTTGGCAGTGAACTAGATTGAGAAATATGTTTGCTAATAGGAGGAAATTTGTTAAAGTAAGACTCATCCAACGTTGGCACAGTTACCAAGAAAGGCTATTCTGGGTCAACCTAAGAAAGGTTTAAATTGGACAGAATTTCATAAAAAAAGATTTAAATATTTGAAGCTTGAGAAAAAAATCTTTCTTTTCTTCTGGATCATCTGTGCAGCTATTGCTTTTTCAGGTTTATGAAGCTATTAATTTCACATTTACACATGAGTAATTTAGTTCTCTTTTTTCTTTTGTTGCTATCAGGCTGTAAAGAAGAGTAATTATATGAGTGTGTTGGTCTCATAAATGTCTTTTTCTGATTAATTTGAGAAGTCAGAATTTGAAAACCATTATTTTTTCTCTAGATTTGATTATATGGAAATAGGAGGGCTCTAATTTCTGAAAACTTGGGTTCTTGGGTTTTCTTGACTATAGTTTTTTTTTTAATTTTTAAATATTAATGTTTATTTACGTGAGAGAGTGAGAGAGGGACAGACAATCCAAAGCAGGCTCCACGCTGTCAGCACAGAGCCTGATGTGGGGCTTGAACCCATGAACTGCGAGCTCATGACCTGAGCCAAAGTCGGACACTGAAATGAATGAGCCACCCAGGCGCCCCGTGGGTTTTCTTGACAATAGTTGATCAACTTCATCCATGTAATAGCTAATGAAGCCAAAGTCACATGGTCAGAATCACTTCTTCCTGACATCTCAGTGACCAGTTCAATGGCCCATGACGTGACTGTGTGCACAGTAAATCATGACCCCAGAAGAGCAAGACCGGACCAATGTGTGGAGCATCTCAGGCAAGTCTGCACTTAGGTTCCTTGTCCGCACTGCCCCTGCCCATCCCTGTGCAGCCTCTTGTCTATTCTCAGCGAGTGTATAGGCTCTTTTCTTACCTCTTTGTGAAGAGGTAGTCTAGGGGAATCAAAAGAGCAGAGGAACCAGGGCTCAAGTTTCAGCCAACACTGGCTTGATTATATGACTCTGAGCAAATCAATTCTTGACTTGGAGGCTTATTTCTCTTGTATGTGAAACCAGAAGACCTAACACTATACTTTCTAAGGAGCTTCAAGTGCAAAATTTCTCTGATCTAACGCTTCCAAATTTGTCTATGTTCATGGAGTCTAGCCTGCTTCTTCTTCCTGTCCCTCTCCCTATTGTAGAACTGACTTAACTTCAAAGAGGGGTTTTGGAGGCAGGAAAGGAAAAGGTGCGAAGCCAGTGAGGTGTGCCAGAGATGACTGGACATTTAGATGTAAAATTGATTAAAATTTCTGCCATTACACAGCTCAGAGGCTGGCAGGGATGCTCTGCCCTTTCACATCCATGGTGTATGCTTCCATTTGTGACTTCTCCCCTTATAAACTGTCCTCAATGGTCATTCTAATTTGATTCCACATGGATAAAAAAATGTTGCTAAGGGGCGCCTGGGTGGCTGAGTCAGTTAAGCGGCTGACTTCGGCTCAGGTCATGATCTCACAGTCCGTGAGTTCGAGCCCCGCGTCGGGCTCTGTGCTGACAGCTCAGAGCCTGAAGCCCGTTTGAGATTCTGTGTCTCCCTCTCTCTGACCCTCCCCCATTCGTGCTCTGTCTCTCTCTGTTTCAAAAATAAATAAACGTTAAAAAAAAATGTTGCTAAAAGGCCAAGTTAACAGCAGGAGTTTACTCAGCCCTGGAACCCTTCTCAAGAATGACACATATTTCTGCTTAAGCTTGTTGATTAATGCAAGATGTATAATGCATAATTCTATTTTCAGGGGCATACAATCAAGTTGGGGAGATAAGATAGGTACATATGTGTTAGTTTTCCCTTCAGGTTTCAAAAAATTTATGAATCACTAAGTCTAGTTTTTTTCAGGTGGATTAAAAAAATCCATAGCAATTTGGGGAGAAGGCTGCTCTTCCCTAGGTGGATTTATTCCTTACTATGGTTTGGAAGAAATCAGTAAGAGCTGTTAGGAATTATAGGGGTGATATGGATGCTAACTTCCAGCTCTTCTGCTTTTCTTCTAGAGGAAACAACTTCGTTCATAAGACATTAGGGTGTACCATATGCCCAACACTTAAAAAAATTTTTTTTAATGTTTGTTTATTTTTGAGAGAGAGAGTACAAGCAGGGGAGGGGCAGAGAGAGAGGGAGACACAGAACTCAAAGCAGGCTCCAGGCTCTGAGTTGTCAGCACAGAGCCCAGTGCAGGGCTCGAATTCATGAACTGTGGGATCATGACCTGAGCCAAAGTCAGACGCTCAATCAAGTGAGCGACCCAGATGCCCCTATGCCCAGTACTTTTTAAAGCCTGAGGTATAATATCTTTAGAGCCAGACACAGACTCATATTAAAGTTGTCTGTTTTCAAGATTTATGTGAACATGGGCAAGTTACTCATCTTCTTAAGCCTTAGGTTTCTCCTTTTCATAGTGGGGGGCAGCAGTGCCTCTGTTAAATGTTGTGAATTCTAAATATAATAAATTATATGTATATCTGTATATATATGCCTCGTACTTGGAAGGCTTTCAGTAAGGGGTAGCTATTATTTAAAAATTTTTTAAATGTTTATTTATTTTTGAGAGAGAGACTGAGTGCAAGCAGGGGAGGGGCATAGAGAGAGGGAGACACAGAATCCAAAGCAGTTTCCATGCCCTGAGAGCCCAATGTGGGACTTGAACTCACAAAGCTGTGAGATCATGACCTGAGCCAAAGTCGGATGCTCGACCTACTGAGCCACCCAGGTGTGCCAGGGGTAGCTATTATTTAAAAAATACTGTCCCTCCCTGGTTCCCAGGGATCCTAAGTATGGTGGAGATAGACACACAAAGGTATAATCTCATGGAAATCCTAGCCTGTTGTCAGTGGCACCTCACTGGTGCTTGGTGCCAGGTGAATATTGGTCCTTCTTGCTTTTCTGTATCTTTCATGTCAGGAGTCACCTCCATGGTTGTTTACTGCCTGTAAAAATTTGTGACAGGCTGGCCAAGGTCCAGAGCAGAATGTGGTAGAACTTTCATCATCTTGTATAACTGCCAGTAGGGAGAAGAAAAGGAGAAGAAATTTTTTTTGCCTCAATGTGTAATTGTTTCTAATGCAGTCATTTAAAGTGGCTATTTCAGGACACTTGCTTTCTTCCAGGAATTCACAAACTCGTTTGATGGGCAAGATAGTAGAAAGTGGCACTTTCTCTTCCCAATGAATTTCCCCAGAACTCTGCTGTACCTACTGTTTTTTTCTGCCAGTGCAACCTCCCTCTGCAGAGGAATAAAGTGACAGTCCCATGTTAGGGAGGATGGACCTGACATGACCTATCAAGTTTTAGGCTAAGTTCTTTACATGCATCATTTAGTCTATTATACTATTGTAACCCCCTCTTTACAGAAAAGGAGACTGAGGCCTAGAGAGAAAATAATGTGTCCATGGTCACATAATTAAGATTTGGGAATTCAGGATTTAACTCTGGGCCTACTTCAGTGAATTCTCACCCCTGGACTTAGTTAGAAAAGCTTAGAAAACTCATATACACATGAATAAATACCTATCTACTTTCATATGCTTAATCCCAGTCCCAGAGATTCTGATTTAACTGTTACCTCGGGTAGGGTCCCTGGTATCAGCATTTTAGGCAAAACTTCTTGTATGATCCTAAAGTTCAGCTGGGATAAGAACTTGGTCTTAGCTCTAAAGTCATACTATACCACGTTTCTACCCAAGTGGTAGATTTTCTCTTATTGAAGAGTCAGGAAGTACTTCCCAAATCACATTTTAAAAACAAAGTTTTTGGACAGGTTTGAACTTTGGTGAAATTTTTAATCACTTCCTTACTCCTTTCAGGGGACAAGCATTTTTATGCTTCTGTGGTCCATCAAGCTCGGAGGGAATAGTTGTTATTACAAATTCTAAGGGAAGAAAGAGAAAAGAACTTCTTGGACTCTCACTTTTCTGAATCTCAGTCAGTCAGAAATGTTCCCTGACTGCCTGCCACTTCTGGAGGAAATTTTGCCTGGCGGTTACTCTTCTTATTCATGCTGCTTAGTGATTTCTTTTTGGGTCCCTGAACTTTGGTTAATTTCTGTGCCCCACTTGGTTACCACAGGACCCTTAGCGGATAAGAGCTACAACCTGTGTCCCGATGATCATTTGACTTAGTGTGACATTCTTTTCGAAACAGATCCATAAAATTGCTACAGTCCCATATAGTAAGTGCCACTCTGCTTCCACAAATACTGTAGAACTCAGTAATCCCCTATCAAAAACTCCCTGTCAGGGCAATCAGGCTCTGGCTCTTAATGTGCATGAGGGCAGGCTATGCTGGTTATTTATGTCCTTTGACATGTCTAAGTATGTTTTTGTTTCTTCTGCATTTAAAAGGAGGATTTTGAAAAGCCAAGTGTTTTTTGCACTAAGGCAATATTTCCAAATCTTTGGGAGAGTATTAAGTGAAGCACACTTTTTGGGATTAGAGGTAATTTTCATCTGAGTTGGTAAATTACTGTGGGCACTGACTTATCCATTAGGAAATCTCTTGGAATTGAAAAAAAGTATAGTATTTTATTTTTGTTTATTTATTTTTTTAATTTTTTTTAGTGTTTATTTATTTTTGAGAGAGACAGAGAGAGTGAGTGAAGGGAGGAGCAGAGAGACAAGGAGAGACAGAATCCAAAGCAGGCTCCAAGCTCTGAGCTGTCAGCACAGAGCCTAATGTGGTGCTCAAACCCATGAACCACTAGATCATGACCTGAGCCAAAGTCAGATAGATGCTTAACCTACTGAGCCACCCAGGTGCCCCTATTTTTGTTTTTTTAAAAAGTGACCTAAGGATATACTAGAAAGTATTAACCATTTTTTGTCACTACAGAAAAAAATGTGGAAATATTGGAGATATTTATTTTCATTTTATGTTCAATGATAATACCAATAATAATAATAATAATAATAATAATAAAATACAACAATATTGAAAGTAGTATTTATTTTTTTTGGTGCTTGATTGTGTATACTATTTCTCTCACTGCATTTATCATTTACTATTCACAGTAACATATATCATAAGTACTACTGTGCCAATTTGGATGCATTCAACTATAACACAAAACTGCTTAACAACAAAGAAATTTATTACTTTATGTTGCAAGAACTTTCATTGTAGAATAGTCATAGGGTGATAAATACAGAGACATCAGGATCTGATATTTCATCTTTTTGCTCTGTCATTGTTAACATGGCAGGTGATCCTCAAGTAAGCTCCCCTCATGGTCCTGAGATGGTTGCTGCATCAGATTGACACGCGGCAAAAACTGGTTTCTTCCCTAATGGGAAGAATGGGCATCTTGTTATAAATCTTTCCATGAAGCCCCTCACTTCCCAAGATAGTACACATAGTTGCTTTACATGCCCATGCCTAAACCAACCATCCATTGCAAGTAGAAAGGGACCACCATGGTTGGCTTCCAGGCCAGTCAAGCTTCATTGTTTCCCTGAAGCTTATGGAGGAAGAAGGTAAAAAACTGGAAAAAAATCATTTAGTGTTATGAGAACAGTTTTGAGCCAGAGGAAAAACATTTTCAAAAACAACATGTACCCAGACACAGCTACTGACTGAGAGTATTTATGAGGAATTTGCATGGATACACGTCAAAATTGCCTCATCCCCCATTAAGGACATAGGTGGGGAATTGTCCCCCTTTTCTCAGCAGCAGGATCAGAGTTCTGTTAAAAATAATGAAGGGATGGGTTATATTACTAATTGTGTGCTCTACTGTTATCCAAATGTTTACAGATGAGGAAACAAGGTAAAAGAGGTTTGGTAAATTCCTCTAAGGAGATGTGGTTAATACATAGTAGAGCTGAGCCTCAAAATTATATCTGCTTACCCCCAAAGCCTATCTATGCTTTAACCACGGTTAAAAAATGAAATTCAACTGAGTAAATTTTAAGGATCTTACCAGATTTATTCAGTGATTCATGAATTGGGCAGGATCCAATCTAGCAGATAGAAAGAGAAGCTACACAAAATGGAAGACTTTCATTGGTAGAAGGGAGCAGGAACAAGGAAGTTGTATTAGGTACAAAATGGGTTGGTTATTGCAAAGTTACTTCCATTTAGAGGATGGTAGCGGTCTACCAGTCAGATTACTTAATTAGTGGTGATCAGGAGATTCCTCATTGACTGACTGGTTTAAAATTCCATGTGTGGGACAGTGGAAACTGTTTAAGTCTTGGCTTGGTGACTTAGCATAAACATAAGGGATTTAGTATGAAGGACTCCATTTTGGGCTTGCTGTCTTGTTTTTAACACTGCTATGATATTCTGCCTTCATTGTATACTATCATTTATTACCTCTCTTTCAATACGTGTTGCCTTATTAATAATTAAAATGATTTTTTTTAAGTTGTGCTTTGTAAGTTAGTTGTAGTTCATTGTAACTACAGCTCCTCTAGTCTGGGAACTTGGGAAAACCATTTAAGCTTTTTGGATTTACTTTCCCATATTGTTAAAATGCAAGTGCTCAGCTGGATGAGAGCTAACATCTTTAGTAGCCCTAAATTCTGTCAGTACATGGTTCTCACATGAAAGTCATTGAGAGTAGAGATTTAAAAAAAAAAAGCTTCACTTGTACAAATAATGTTGTCCTTGAAAAAACCAGTAGAATTTTTAGAAACAAATGTCACTCTTTCTGTAAAATGCACCTGCTTATTTGCCACCAGTGCAGATGGTGGTATGTAACCCTTTACCACTAGGGGTTTAGCCCTGATATCCTGGGGTGGTTTTTCTTTCCTCTCTTCTTTATCATGGTACCATCTCTTCCAAGGATTCTGCTCCTCAGGCATGAATATGCCAGAAAGCCCATCTGCTGGTGGCTGTGAGCTGACAGCTGCTCCACAATACCTACCAGAAACCTTGGTTTCCAGACTGCATAAGGAAGGGCAGACAGCCCAAGTGAGCAGACAAGGGTACTTGTATCTAGGAAATCTGTCCTATCGAGCAAATGTATACTGCTTGCCCTCCCTGAGACTTCCAGCTGGCATCAGCTTTCCCAAACTGCTTTCTAGGGACTTGGATTAAGATGAGAGTAAAGACAGCTTGCCCACCTGGCATTAATGGGTAGAGTAATGGACACAGAAAGTAGGAGAGAAAAAGGAAGAGGGTTGAGATATGTGCATGTGTGTGTTTTATTTTTTTATCTTTTGTAGAAAACAAGGAGGAATATTTATGTAAGAGGAGAGAAAGATTTTACAGTTTTATTCAGACCGATATGAGAATTCAAAATTGAAATGCTGGGCATCACCAAAGCAATAGTAGGATTTGCTAAGGAACTTTTAATGTTGAAATATCTGCAGACTTTACCATTAAACAAACAATAGTGTTCAATCTCTCACCTCAAAATGTGGAAAATCTGAAGCACGTTAATTGATAGCAGAGATATTTTCAGAATTGCCATTAATTGCAGACCTAGATACACATTGCCTCTATCCCAAAATTAATCATAAAATTGAAGTTAATAGCAGATAACACGCAAGACTTAGTGTTATTTTAATTGAATTTATTTGCCTCCCTCCTGTTAGAACCAACAGGAGTCAGAGACATATTGCAGAATTAAAGAAGAAAATCATCCATGTTTGTTCATTATGCCAATTATTATTGTGGAGGAAGAAACCCTGTGTATGGAGAGAAGATTTTTAAAAATATATAAACAGTAGCAGCCAGCAATAAAATAAGTATTGAAAATTCAATTTAGGGAGATGGTTCTCTCACTGTCTCTGACAAAGAAGGGGTTGGGGGATTCTTTACTCTAGGCAACTGAGAAGGTTCTGGTTACATTGGGTGAGAGTTGCAGGTAGGCTTCCAAACTGGTACCCTGAGGCAAGCACAACTCCCATGAGATTCATTTCACAGTTACTGAATTGATTACTGAATAGTTATTCCAGGAGACTAAAGCAAGCATGTGCTTTTGGATTAAGTTATCCAGGTAGTGCTTTGATTTCTATTTTTCTTTTTCCATATTTTCTATTTTCCATAAAATTAAAGACAAAATTCTGTAGGTGATGGAAGAAATAAGATATCCACCACATTGTCACCAAATCCTGTCTCAGATTTGTCCATGTTCCCATGGACTGGTCAAGACTTTGAATTTTGGCCCTTTTTGAAAGTCATGTCCCATGACACATGCAAAGTCTTCCTTCAGTCATACCAGGGTGGTCCTTCAAAGACTCTGAGAAGGCAGCTGCCACCCAGAAGGCCCTTTTGAATTGTAGAATTCCAGGCGCTCACACCTCTTAATACAACACCAAAGACAGCTTGGCTGCCTCATAGCCTCCGATGTGCTGGTACAGCTGTGAAGGAGCTAACTTTGGCAGCCATAGATCATGGACGCTTTGTCTCAGTTTCTCTCAGAATAGCTTTTCATCAGGAGACTCTTAACATCTCTCAAAACAAATCCGGGAAGAAAGGAAGCAAACATAAATAGGTACTTTAAAGGAAGATATTGCTTTGAATCTTTGGATTTTAATATATAGCTACAGTGTGTGGAATTGATAATTTTTGGTTTATGAACAGTTTGATATGGGAGAAATTTCAAGCAATATATTGGAGTCAGAGCAATTTGGATTCTAGGTCTGGCCTTGTCTACAGCCTTTCTACACTTAGTTTAGCTTCTTTGACCTTGGTTTCCTCATCTGTAAAATAAGAGCATTTGGCCAGATGATCTTTGACCTAATGATTCTATGAAAAGTGAATGTTGGAAGCACATGTTCACCTTCTCCAGTTACCAGCTGTGAGTGTGTGACTGGACCAAATGGCACTAACTGTCGAAACGTTTCAGGCTGAAGGGAAAGCATTCTGAAATGGGACAAGGGCACCTCGTGTTGAAACCTGGAGCTGGTTAACTCTCCATGGTGCGGACCAACCTTTGCTTCTGCCTCCCACCCCTACTTGTTTTAGGTGGACCAGGAGGCACTCATCTAAAAGTAAAAATATTTGAATCAATAACTTTCAGTAAGTAGCCTTATATGGACAGCTATAAATCAGATGCTTGCCAAAAAATTTTAACATTCTTTCTTATAATTGATCTAAAATTGCTGTCTAGGTTACAGCCTCACAGATAACCCAATCTCTTCCACCAGTTTACAACTGTCTCTTTTGGGTAAATGTTGGATTGTGTCAGAGCTTAAACTCCCTATCAGGACAATAGCTCTTTTCTCAAGGAAACCCCCTTTTAGCTTTCCTTCCCCCGAACAGCCTCTGGTAGAGGGAAGCTTACTTTTCTTGAACATGGCCTTTGGGAGATGGGTCCTTGGTTTGAGCAGTCCTCTGGGTCCTTTCTGACCTCTACTTAGATGTGCTTTGTCCTTCCTAGTCACCTGGCAACTGCATTGGTTTCTACCAGATGTGGTTCATTCCACTTGGACTTTTGAGACCTCATGTTAATATCTGTCTCTTTGTCATTAATTCTGGATTTTTGTGAATTCCAGGTACTGGAAATTTGTGAATTTATTTCTTTGAACTCCAGGCTTTGTTTGGTCTACCAGTTTTTCAGTGCATGTCCCCCCTTGAAGCAGTAGGAAATTTTGAATCTTCTACATGCCACCTAAGACCTGGGGAATCAGTGACACTCGGTTGGGTTCTTGTCCTCTGCCAAATTCTTCCATGTTACAATTTCTAATCTACTTTAGCCTTTCTCACCCAGTCTCATATTAGTAGAGGGTATCTGGTGAAACCGTCTCCTCCCAGATTTCTAAATAGGAAGACAAACCCAAGGTCCCTACTACCCTGACTCATTGTGAGAGTGCAGTCATTGATCAACGGTGACCGGCATAGATGGGGAAGACAGAAATGGTTCCCACATGCTCCGTATTTGCCATAACTTCTGTATTCATAACTCTGCAGCTCTTGTCTTTGAAATGACATGTTTACCAAGTGAGGCTGGTAAATATGCATAGGACATGATCTAGGGCAGTAGTTCTCAAACATTAACATGTAAATAATCACTTGGAAGGCTTATTAAAACACAATTTCTGGGCCCCACCCTTGGTTTCTGATTCTGTAAATCTAGAGTGAAGCCTAAGATTTTGTATTTCTAACAAGTTCTCAGGTGATACTAATGCTTCTAGTCCTAGGACCATAGTGACCTAGAATCTTCAGGTTTTGGTGCTGTATACAGATTGTGGTAAAAGCAATGCAATTTCTGTGTGCAATTTTCTGCTTGGAAACCTGAAGATACATAGGTTTTCAATCTGAGAAATGTTACTGGGATATGAATAGAGGATAAGTATTTAAAAATAATGGATAAGCCATTGGTTTATATTATTACATTAATTATTTTCCAATGTTTTCTTTTTCCTTGATGCATTTCCAGATGACTACTTTGACCAACCCTTCAGTGAAGGTAGTTATAAACAAGGTATGATTTGGGGTCATTAAAAGGACTTTATTTAGCTATGTGTGTGTCTAAAATACCAAGGTTACCTGTGAGCTCAGGTTCAAGTCCCTCCATACTTGCTACAAGACAGAGCAGAGGCCAGCCTATCTGTGGGCACAGGCTTATCATATTAGTTTTTTTCTTGTATTGTTTCTTGTCTGTTATCTTCTATGCTTCAAACACAAATTTCTCTATTAAATTTTTTTAAATTAATAGCTTTATTTGCATACCATAAAATTCACCTATTTTAAGACACAATTCAATTATTTTTAGTATTTTTACTAAGTTGTACAACTATCACCACTATCTAATTTTGGAACATTTTTATCAGCTGCTAATAAACCTCATCCCCATGTGCAGTCGTTTCTCTTCCACTCTTTGTCCTAGGCAATTACTAATTTACTCTCTGTCTCTATGTATTTGCTTTTACTGGACATTTCATATAAGTGGAATCATATAATATGTGTTCTTTTGTTTCTGGCTTCTTTTTGAACACAATTTTTGGGAGGTTCATCCATTTTGTAGCCTGTGTCAAATGCTAACATCTGTCAAAACTTCCTTTGATGTGTGCATCTCTTTCTCTCCATTTCTGCTGTGACTTTTCTAGTTTAGGTCCTGGTTACTCCAAATGTAGTCCCTAACCAGTCGTATCAGCATCTCCTGGGAGATACTCAATGCAAACATTCAATCAGGATCTTCATTTTTACCAGATCCCCAGGGAGTTTGAGTGCATGTTGCAGTTTGAGGAGATCTGCCCTAGAAAAGTTCTTCACTTATGTTGAAAGGCATTTAAGAGCAGCCTCCCACTATCTCCTTGCCTCCAGCCTCCCCACCAGAGCACCCAGCATGCTGCTGACTAGTCCTAAGATTAGTCATCAAACAAGAATCCTCACCTGCCATGCTCTATTTCTTCTACAATATAAGTGGCTTCCTGTTAACTGTTTTATGTGCTGAGTTCCTTTCACTCAACTGTGATGCTCAAGACTTTCTAAAGCAGCCTCTCTTTACCTATAAAAGCTTCTCAACCCCAATGCTCCAACAAAGCCTTTAAGTTCTTGACTTGCCAGAGAATTATTGCTAGAGAATAAGAGATATTTTTGTATGTCATTGACATTGGTTACTAGGAGAGTCCTGGCCATATTGTAGGTATTCTGTAAATTCTGCATGAATGAGTACAAGGCCAGAGGCAGAATGATCAAGTTTTCCTAAAAGGGAAGAAGTGATTCCAGTAGATTTTACATATAGAAACTGTCAAAGGAAAATTTATAATAAAAATATAACTACCAGTACTAACTATATTGATATTTATTGACTACTTTATGAGATATTTTGTGTATGTTATATTGTGCAATTTTCAATAGAACTCTATGAAGTGAGCATTATTATTTAGTGAGGCACTCTTATTCATTCCTGTGGATGAGGAAAATGAGGCTCAAAGATGTTGTGTAAATTATGTAGGACATACAGCTAGTTAAATGCAGAGCTAAGATTGAAACCCAAGTTTCTGTCCCTGTCTATTACACTGTCCATATGGATAAAGGGGAGTTCCACCAACAGAGTACTGAGACATGATGGGGATAACTAAGGTCTTAGAGGTCATAACTATTTTTCCAAGTCAGGAAGTGTTTCCACAGGCAATATTCCTGTTTTCATTGGAACACCGATGAGATTTAAAGTCACTCATGAATTTCCTCCTTTGCGTCAGAGAACATTCAAAGGGAACAACCCAACGGATACAGATGGACTCCACCAGCTTCCTAGGCCAAGTTTTTCCTCATTCTTGTTGTGAGTCGCCTAGGTGGGCCAACTCTTCTCTCTGAATGTAATACCTTCATGAGGTGACCAGGATAACAAAGGAAAAACTCCTCTGGCATTCTAAGATTAGAGATTTAAGTAGAAGGTAAACTATCTCATCCAGTCAGCTGCCTGCTCAGGTGTGATATGTAACTTGCTTGTGTGGAGTATCAATGTTTTCAATATCATCAGACTATACAAATCCTGAAAAATGTTTATTTCCCTGCTCCATGTTTATACAGTTACTGCTTAGCAATTCACATTTTCTAATGGCTCCTAAGTCACCAGACCAAAAAATACTAAGACTTCCCAAAGTTCACAGCTTCAGATGTGATTTCCCTAAAACTGCCCTCAGAGTGAAGTAGAATGAGGTATTGTAGGAACTTGGAGTTAGGAGAGATGGCAGGGACAGTCCAGTTCAGAGGTCTCTAAGACTCCTAAAAAGATGGCCTTCTGTGGAGAAGCTAGCCACCATAGGCTAAGGGTAGTGTATAGAATTATCTTGTCATGTGACACATTACCGTACATTTAGCAGCTAAAATAATGTCCTTTATGTTAGCTCACAGTTCTGTAGGTCACAAGTCTGGCATAGCATGAGTGAGTTCTCTGTTTAGGGTATCAGAGGCTAAATGAAGGTGTTGACTGGGCTGAGTTCTGTAGAGGCTCTGGGAAAAAGTCTACTTCCAAATTCTCTCTGGTTATAGTCATAGGCTGAGCTCCCTGTTCCTTTGCTTGCAGGGTAGGGCTGGTCTTTGCTCCTAGAGGCACCAGTATTTCTTGCCATGTGGTCCCCTCCATCTTCAAGCCATCAGAGATGTGTTGAATTTTTCTTATGCTTCAGGTCTCTGTCTTCCTCTTTGGGCATCAGCCAGAACAAACTCACACTTGAAGAGCTCATATCATTAGAGGTCAGGCCTACCCAAAGAATCTCCCTATCTTGAGTTCAGTGGATTTAGAATCTTAAATACATCTCCAAAATTCCTTTACAGCAGTAGTCAGATTAGTGTTTGACTGAATAACTAGGAGAAAGTATATGTACACGGGGGCTGGGAATCTTGGGGGCCAACTTAGAATTTTGCGCAACATAGAATTAATCTAGGTAAGGTTAGACTCCCATTTTTGTTTTAGTCAGAGTTGCCTCATTTTAATGGGTTTTCTATTCTGTGCCTTCATGTAAATTTTTCAGTGAATAAACAGTTAATTTGGGTTAAATAATGATTTGGCTGCGCCCTCTCTTCACTCTGGCCCATGACCTATATTAATTCCTTCATTTTACACATGAGGACACTGAAGCTCAGAGGGGTTATGGTGTGTCAGAGAGACCACGTTGGTTAGTGGTGGAGTTGGGACTGCGTGGTAGGCCTTCTGACTTCTGGGCCATTGCTATTTCCACTGACCCCTACTGCGTTACCCTAAGAAAGCTACTTTCATCTTTTGTCATCATCAAACTACCCTGAATTTCACATCAACTTAATTAGTCTTCTTTATGATCCCAGAAAGGTGGGTATTATTATTTCCTTAGGTTCTGTCTAATGAAAACCAGCATGAATACTTATCTGTGAGCTAGGGTACTGCATGGAAGAGTTATGGACATTACCAGGAGAGGTAATTAATTCCCTCAAGGGGATGGGTAATCACCCGATGCTTGCATGCTTCCTAGCTCAGCCACAAGGTTCCTCTTCCTGCTCTGAGCCTTTCCTTGTGCACAGTGAGCACTCCTACATAGCACAGGAAATGCCAGGAGCTGAGTTAGAGATATGATTTACAGGGTAAGAAATGTAAGAGAACATTGTGTTCTGTGATCTTTCTCTGAAGGTCAACCTGTGCCATACATATGGGCAATGGCAGTGCTAACAAGCAGTCATTGACATATCTCCACTGACTTTAATTTCCCAGGCATCAGTCACTCAGTGGTTCCCCTAGTTAAAATGTACCATTAACTCTGCTCCCTGAAGAACAGATGTGGTAACTAACCTTGACAGGTAGCTTGAAAACATGAATCTTCCCCAAACTCTAGGTTCTCATATTCACTCACACACACTGTTGCTGTTTCCTCTTGTCAAAGTACACAATTAAAAAGTCAGGAAAACAGACAATCAGTAGTAACTATTTCTCTATGAAGATTTCACCAAAGTATGACCATACCAAAAATAGTCTCTCAAAGTTTTTAGATTACAACCCACAGT
Organism: Prionailurus bengalensis; assembly: GCF_016509475.1. Classification (NCBI taxonomy): domain Eukaryota; kingdom Metazoa; phylum Chordata; class Mammalia; order Carnivora; family Felidae; genus Prionailurus; species Prionailurus bengalensis. The sequence goes on along the minus strand of NC_057343.1, from coordinate 125,417,011 downwards.
AGGAACTAAGTGGCATTAAATTCAGTATGTTCAGTATGCTATATGCATGCATGTATATGAACACACATAAATATACAAAAGTACATTAGAAGGAAACAAAATTTTCATAATTTAATATTATTACTACTGGTATTTTTTATTCAAAACTTAAAAAAAATTTTTTTAATGTTTATTTACCTTAGAGAGAGAAAGAGAGAGTGAGAGCAAGCATGAGTGGGGGAGGGAGAGAGAGAAGGAGACACAGAATCTAAAGCAGGCTCCAAGCTCTGAGCTGTCAGCACAGAGCCTGATGTGGGGCTTTAACCCACGAACAGTGAGATCATGACCTGAGCCAAAGTTAGATGCTTAACCTACTGAGCGACCCAGGTGCCCCAAAACCATTTTTTTAAATACTGATTTGTATCTATTGATGGTTGTAGCCTGGTCAGGAAAAGGCCTCCTGGATCCTCCTGGAGGCTTTGTGAGTCTGATTGCTAATCCACATTATCCCCACAGTTAGCATTATACCTGGGTCCTGAAGTTCAAAGTTATCCCTGAGAAGGGAGGGAAGAATGCCAGGACTTGAGTTCCAAACCTCTGGTTCATGTGTGCAATGTAGATTACATGACTTATCCTGACTTTACGTATCATTCATTTAATTATTGAACAAATATCTAGTGAGCATTACTATATTCAAGAATCGTGGGGATGATGAACTCAGTAATAACTCAGCTTTTTGAGAAACTGCTCTGAATTACACAATATCTTAACTAATCTTCCTTATGATCTCTGAAGGTGAATATTTTTATTATTCTAATCACGCAGATGAAAAAAATAAGGCCTTGGAAAGTTTTTGACCTGCCCAAGATGGTGCAGGGGTTGGAGCCTGTTGGTCAGAGAGCAGAGTTCATGCTCCCCTCTATGATCTGGGCATTGGAAACAGAAAACATAGCATTTGGCTACTGGCACAAGTTTTAAAGTTTACATTCAGGCACCCTTTAAAATGTTTTAGGAAGGCCTGTTCCATTGAAAACCTTGGAAGAAGAGCCTCTGTTCTTGCCTTCCACCCTTTGGCATTCCAGGGACTACCTGGGCAAGATTAATCAAAGGCCCTCAGAAGGGCTATCAGAACTGGATGAGCATGGAAAAAAGGTGGTTTCAAGAACAATTTTGCCCTTCCCATTTCTCAGTGGCCACAGCTGCTGCCTTCTGACCTCAGGGTCAGAGTGGGGAATCAGAGAGGAAGTAGGTAAACTGACAGGAAGGGAGCAGGGCACATATGGGCAGAAAGCAGTAGGTCAAGTAGGCTGGGATTCTCTGGGAACTTCTCACCTTCTTATTTATGCCTCCTTCAGCCTACAATGATAAATGTATGTATATCTGTGTGTGTATATATGTACACACACACGCACACACACACATATATATATATATATATATATATATATATAATTCATTGTGTTTAGTTGTATTTAATTACCACCCAATTAACAACAGCAAGTTTGTGCTGATAATCTTTTTATGGACCTTTCTATTTGCTTGTGTCCTTTACAGTATGCCCTATCAACTTATCTTCAAGCCTCTAAGCTCAACACATAGAGGGAAGAACAGTTTGAGTGAGAAAGACTGGGTTCTGTCTTGGGACTGTCATTTAAAAGTGGTTTGACTTTCTTTTTTTTAGATTTCTCCCCATCTATAATGTGAAGATAATATTAACCACTTTCTGACAACACACAGTGTGTTGGATAATGATGCAAAAGCAATTTTGCAAGATACATATTAGTGTTTGAAGGACAAAGACATTCTATTGGTCTCTAGCTACAACTTGAGTGGCTTAAAGGTATTAGTTTGTATACATATATATTTTTAATTCTGTTAGGGGGCTGGTTGTTAAGATAAGATTTCTGTTTTCAAGGAAAGCCTATGCATTATAGAAACCACAACTGTAATGTGAATTGACTAATAGAGCCACTTGCAGACACGTGTTATCAGCAAGCAGTACCAGAAAAAACAGTGGCTGGTTCTGCTGAAATCATGAACATTCCCTTTTGTCAACCATGCCACTGTGGCTGGGACACAGTGGATGAGAGGGGAGTGGCATGAATTGAGGTGGGAAATGTGGGCAGAAGTTTCATCTTTCAGGGCTTTGTGTAGATCATGGAAGGAAACTGGACACTGTCCCAGTGCAGTGGGACACTAAACAGATAAAGCAAATAGGTGCTCTTTTTCCTGGTCAGAGTATGAGAGTGGAGGGCAGTTTGGAGGGAATGGGGCCTTCTCCTTGTGAGAAGTGTTACCAGGTTGACAAAGATAATATATCAATCCTCAGGCCACCAGCTGCTTGATGATACTGACCTTGCACTCCCTGGCCACCTCCTCCCTAGGGGGAATGTGGTACACAGGGGCAATAAGAGGCCTGGGTGCAGTACTCACAGCCACTATACGAGGGTCTTTTCCTCTTATCCCCTCATGGCCCTTTGGATCTCTGTTCACTTGCTTCCCACCCAAGGGAAGGAGAAAAGGGCTGAGCGGAGTTGAAGGAGGAAACCCAAAAGTTCTTCTAGCAACTATTTCCAGTTCTCAACGTAAATGAAGAATCCTCTGTGGTAGTGAATAAATCCCCCCCACCGAACATCTTAATCCCTAGAACCTGTGAATATGTTCCCTTATGTGACAAAAGAGACTTTGGAGATATGATTAAATTAAGGACTTTGATACAAAGAGATTATCTCAGATTATCTGAGTGACCCTTAAATGTAACCACAGGGGTCCTTATAAGAGGGCAGCAAGATGGTCAAACAAGTAAGTAGGAGATGTTGAGGACTGAAGCATCAGGTTAGAGTGACGTAAGGAAGGAATGTGGGTGGTCTTTAGAAGCTAGAAAAGGCAGAGAAATGGATTTTCCTCTCCAGCCTCCAGAAGAAACAACTCTGTTGATACCTTGACTTTAATACAGCAAAACTGATTTCAGGCTTCTAGCTTCTAAAACTCTAAGGGAGGGGCGCCTGGGTGACTCAGTCGGTTGAGCATCCGACTTCGGCTCAGGTCACGATCTCACGGTCCGTGAGTTCGAGCCCTGCGTCGGGCTCTGTGCTGACTGCTCAGAGCCTGGAGCCTATTTCGGATTCTGTGTCTCCCTCTCTCTCTGACCTTCCCCCATTCACGCTCTGTCTCTCTCTGTCTTAAAAATAAATAAACGTTAAAAAAAATTAAAAAAAAAACAACTCTAAGGGAATAAATTTGTATTAAGTCACTAAATTTGTATAATTCATTAAAACAGCCACAAGAAACTATTATATTCCTTTCCTAGGCTTTTCCTCAAACCTTCCAAAGGCTAGATATTACACTCATTTGTTCTTAGCAGGGCTCCAGTCTTTCGGGAACCAGATCATGGGTATTGAAGCCTCAGAACTGGCTCTAGTCTAAGCTCAGCCATTGTCTTCTTGAGTAGCCTTGGGCCAGTTATTGACCCTCATCTCATCTGTAAAGTAGGGAAGGTAATAATACCTACCTTGTGGGGCAGTTTATAGGCTTAGAGACAGTGTGGTAAGAAACCTAACATGACCCTGACACATAACTGGCCCTTACACCCGATACAGAGAAACACTCTCACCTTCATAATGGTCTCTTCTCAGAGAACATGAGCCTATTTATGGGAGGGAAGGGGACCCTAGCTTTGGTCCCTGAATCTGAGTGACTTTTTTGGTATTAGGAGTTGTGGCAGCTGGACCTATCCAGAAAGAAACTTCCAGTGAAAAGGCTATTTGTGAAACAAAATAAAACAAGACAAAAATTTTCTGAATGTCACCTGAAGAACTGATTTAAAATAAGCTCCATGTCCAGGAACATGTCACCTGTCAGAAAAACAAGTACCATATAAGGAATTGCATTAACCAGACACGGCAGGCAGGCACCCAACACACCTTTTCCGCCATGTGACTCATCACCAGTAGGGAGCTCAACCAGAAACAAGGGCAGATTGTTCTGTTCTACTTAGCCTAAGGCTCAGGAAGGAGAATACCCCTCTTTTACCTCTCCCTATTTCTCCATGGGGAGAAATCCCCTAGCTAATCCCTCCAAAGGCCAATGCAAACTTTTCCTCTTGCCTTCAAAATGGACCTTCCACACAGACCTGTTGTTCTTGTTTGGAAAATCTAATGCTATAGTCTAGAATCTTGGAGTCAGGAATGTCCTTGGAATCCATAGACTTACATAATGTTATACATAAGAAAATTGTGTCCTGTCGCATGACTTGCCAAAAGATACATAGACAGGCAGTGACAGATCAAGGGTTAGCTCTGAGCTCTGCTAAATACTGCCTTTTGCTCAGGCCCTGCAGCATGTGAGCAGTGACTTTGGACTCTTTAGGCATCAATGCTAAAATGCAGTGGTATTTAGTTGATCAGATTAGCCAGCTGTCTGTTAGCAGACAGCAGACCCAAAGAGCTGCACTAATTTTTGAAGCTGAGGATGGGTTTGAGAGAGGTGCATAGCTGCAAGGCACTGTGCCAAAGCCAACTTCCCCACTTTCCCCAAATCTTACCCTGAGGTTGTTGGATGGTTAAACTTCTTTTGTCCTTATTCTCAGGCCATTTTTCTGTTTTATTCAGTAGTAAACCAGTTGCATTCCAGAGCTTTAAAGGAAACAGGCATAGATTCTAGACTTTCCAAAAATTTCAGAAGAAAGAACTCCAGGTGCCATCTAGTCTCACTGATTTACTACTCACAAATGAGCAAATTGAGGCACCAGAGAGGTTACATGAATTGTCTGTGGCAGTATTGTCTAATACAATCTTTAGCAACGTTGGAAACATTCTCATTGGTCTGTCCATTATGGAAACCACTAACCTCATGTGGCTATTGAGCACCTAAATGTGACTAGTGCTTCTGAGGAAGTAAATTTTTAATTTTCTCTAACTTTAATTAATTTAGATTTGAATAATTACATGTAGCTGGTGGCTGCCATATTGGGCAATTATAGGTCTAAGATCACAGAACTGGAATGCAACACTAGGTTGTTTTTATTTTAAATTTTTTTTCTTTTTTCATTACCCCCATACAGAACTCTAGGCTGAGGTAGACTTTTTCTTGGAGCAGGAGCCTTATAATGTCAGGTCCCTGGACAAAGCTTCTGAGTGGGCTGTAGTGACTGCAGGTAGAGTGTCACTAATGGGGAAACAATAGATATCTTTCTATTATTAGAATATATGGACTTCACCAGGTGGGAGGTGAATAGAGAAGATCATTCATTCATTCCTTCTTCAAGGAAATATTGAGTGTCCACTATTTGTCAGGTGAGTGCTAGCCACTAGGGACTACAGTGGCTTGCTTGACATGTACTTTGGTTAAGTTTCCTAAAGATGAATGATAAAAAGAGCCACATGAGTTCAGAGGTGAGAGAACCAATTGTTGCTGGTGAAAGTCCCCAGCTTCCTTTGGCAAACACTCCATGTCATGTTGCAGAAACACCTGCCTATTCAACCTCACTGGCTCAGTACTGATGAAGCCTATGCTCACTCAGGCTTTGTGTCTAACCTCTTAAGTAAACAGTGTGATTTCTTCTAGATCTATACTGGTTTATTTCCATAAATTTTCATCCCAGGAGGATGTAGTAAAATCATGGTTTGGAGGGTGACTACATGGGCTTTTTAGTTTTAGTTTAGTTTAGTATTAGAGGTCTAAATTCTATAGAGAATAAGCCACAGCATTACTATGACATCTGTATAATGTAAACTTGCACCAGCCTTTTTTGTGTGACAAAAAGTTCTCTATAGACTATTTTAAGGACAGTTATTATTTACAGTTCTTATTAAGGATGCTTAACATGCCTCCATATGTGTGTGTGTGTGTGTGTGTGTGTGTGTGTGTGTGTGCACATGTGCATTAGGGGAGTGATGGTGGTTAAGACATAGTTTTTTTTTTAGTGATCATAAAATTTAAATACAGCCTGAAAGAGAGACAGGTATACAAATAACTAAAATGTACATAAAAGTGGCATAAAAGGTAGCCATGCTAGTCAGGAGGAGGAAGCAGTCACTCCTGCTGGACAGAAGCAGGAAAAAAATTGTTATTGACAAGGTAGCCTTGGATATGGCCTCTGAAATAGTCTGTCAGAGGAAGGTGGAGGAGGGCAATTCAGATGAAGAAAATGGGAGAAGCAAAGAATCAGAGGTGGGAGAGTTCAGGGACGGAATGAGAAATAGAAATGGGAAGCTACACTATTTAATTAGTATAAGGAAACTGCAGATAAGACAGTCATAGCTAGTGAGAAAGGGAACCTGGGGCCTAATTGTCAGCCTAAAGAGTTTGGACTTCACTGTAGTCAGTAGGGAGCCATTGAAAGTGTTTGAGCCTCAGAGTCATACAGTGAAGCTGAGTTCATGTTGATTAGTCCAGTGACAGAGGGATTAATCATAGTGGGGAGAAGCTGATGTTGGGAATCAATTCAGTGGTGATTTCTGTAGTCCAAGGAATAGGTGATATGGGTCTGAATAGTAGCAGTGGCAGAGATAAATGGGTATCTGTTGTGTAGCTCTTTATCTGATTGAATGAAAGGAGAGGGTTAGAGTCAGAAACGATGCTGAGATTCCAAGCCTAATGACCAAAAAGATGGAGATAGCATGAAGAGAAATAAGGAAGTCAGGAGAAAAACTGGCTTAGGGGAAAAGCTGACCACCCTGATAGAAATGTTCAGCACAACAACATAGAGACCTTGAGAGCTGGATGTCAGCCACTAGGGAGTAGTGAGATGGAGAAGTAGTTCTCAGAGCTAAAGAGGAGGTTTTTTATGAATGAACCAAGTTCCTGAGAAGAGTGGGGGCTGATAATAACTCTTAAGAAATTGTGAAGGAGATAAATGAAGGGAAGGAAATTTAGGGGAAGAGCAGAAAGACAAAACACCTCAGAGCCAAGGGAAAAGTGATAGAGTGGGCTAGTCAATAAGTCTATATATTCAGCTCCTATTGATAGATCTTCTTTGATGAACAAGACAGATATGTTCCTTACCCTCATGGAGCTCAGTATCCACTGGAAAAAATGGATGAAGCAAGTAGGCAAATAAACTAATCAGTAATTTCTTTTTTTTTTAATGTTTATTTTTGAGACAGAGAGAGACAGAGCATGAACGGGGGAGGGGCAGAGAGAGAGGGAGACAGAATCGGAAGCAGGCTCCAGGCTCTGAGCCATCAGCCCAGAGCCCGACGTGGGGCTCAAACTCACGGACCGTGAGATCGTGACCTGAGCTGAAGTTGGACGCTTAACCGACTGAGCCACCCAGGCGCCCCTAATCAGTAATTTCAAGTAATACAAGTGATGAAGAAAATAAGCTGGATGCTGTGATAGAGGATATTAAGACTGGATGACATGTCCATTTAGAGGGGTGGTTAGGGAAGACCTCTTTCACCATGTGTCATTTCAGCTGAGATGAGCAGTGAGAAGAACCTGGCCATGTTAGAAAGGGTGGGGTAAGCTTCCCAGCAGAGGGAAGAGCATTTCAGACTGGAGGTGTTGGAAGATGGCCAGGGAGACTGGAGACTGGGGACTGTGAGATAAAACCAGAAGGGTAGACAGAGACCAGATGATATAGGCCCTGGGAATGAAATTTGGACTTTATTGTAGAAGCAAAAGTCAATAGCATGAAACTGAAAACAGAAAGAGACTGCAGACAGATTCTGCAAAATAGATAAGGGGTGTCAGCAACAAGGATGGGATTGGTGATTTTCAACGGAGTAGAGAAGAGGATGGTGGCTAAAGTTAGTCTACAGTGTTGTGGGATTTGAAGCATCTGGAGACCCTATCTTAAAGAGGTTTGGTGGTAATAGGGGGCTCAGAGATGAGATATTCTAAGGATGTCCGCCAAGACCATATTCATCCCAGACTCTTAGGTAGTCATGCTGAGAGTCACAAACAAAGGCTTGTTTTTATCACTGTAGCTGAAGTTATAAAGGAGAAATGGAACACCTGGCCACTGTTCAAAGCTATTCCTGAAGTCTGCCAGGAAGGCATAGTAGACAGCCAGCATTCCTGTCGGATATGAAGACTAGAGCAGAAGTCACAAGCAGGGCCAGCCCAATTTCTGATAGAGAGGCTGGCCTTAGCAGCTTGTAGTTGATGGCAAGGCCCTTGGGCTTTAGAGATGGATTAGGAAAGCCCTGAGCCTGGTTAGCTAGCTAAGGAACAGACTGTGCGATCCTGACTATCACTTCACATAGTGTGCTTGACTCATGGGTGTTGACAATTGCAGTGTAATTTTAATTACATGAGGCAGTATTTCATAATACCTCTGTCAACTGATATTTTGTAAAAGGCTATGAAGTTTTAATAGTTAGCTGCTTTAAGAGAGTTCTTAGCTTTTAAGCCCTAGCTGAAGACACTGGGTGAGATCTGGGTTATAATTATAAGGGTTGAGAAGTGGCTGGGAATACTATAAATGCCAAATTAAAAAAATAAAACCTCACCAAGACACAAGACCTGTTTAGGGTAAAGCACTGAATCAACAAGGCCCATGCATGTGGTCCTGGGTCCTTATTTCCTGGGACAAAGGACAGGAATCTGGTTTCTAGTTGTGAAGGCCCCCTAAGAAAGAAGAATAACGAAAATTTGCCTTCCTTGCCCTTCCTTCCAGGCCCCAGTTTGGGTGCCAGGGTCTTTGAGTGGAAATCCAGGGAGAAATCAGTGACAAAGGGTGATGGGAGACCCAGCACCAGTGCAACCTCGTCTACCTCGAACAGTGTTTATCAAGACACCTGGGCATCACCTTCACCTTGGAACTTTAAGGGCTTATGCCCTGGCCTCATCCCTACACCAGAAACATGAGAATCTTTACTATGGGATCCACACTTCAAAATTAAAAAAAAAAATTGTGATAGGCTGAATAATGCCCTCCACCCCCAAAAGATGACCACTACTAATCCCTGGAATCTGTGAATTTGTTTTTAATTTAATATAATTTAAAGTTTAGTTTAGTTTTTCTTTAAATTCCAGTTAGTTAATATACAATGTAATGTTAGTTTCACGTGTACACTATAGTGATTCAACAATTCTGTACATCACCTGGTGCTCTTCACAAAAGTGCTCTCCTTAATCCCCATCCCCCATGTAACCCATCCCCCATCCACCTTCCCCCCTGGTAACTACAAGTTAGTTCTCTATAGTTAGTCTGTTTCTTGGTTTGCCTCTCTTTTTTTCACTTTGCTCATTTGTTTTGTTTCTTAAATTCCATATATGAGTGAAATCCTATGGTATTTGTATTTCTCTGACTTATTTCACTTAGCATAGTATTCTCTAGCTTCATCCATGTTGTTGCAAATGGCAAGATTTCATTCTTTTTTATGGCTGAGTAATATTCCATTTTTCACCCATTCATCAGTTGATGGACACTTATGCTCTTCCCAGAATTTTTCTATTGTAGATAATGCTACTATAAACATTAGGGCGCATATATCCCTTCAAAGTAGTATTTTTGTATGCATTGAGTGAATACCTAGTAGTGTAATTGCTGGATTGAGAGTAGTTCTATTTTTAACTTTTTGAGGAAACTCCATACTGTTTTCCACAGTGGCTGCACCAGTTTGCAGTCCCACCAATAGTGTAAAAGGGTTCTTCTTTCTACATCCTCACCAACACCTCTTGTTTCTTGTGCTATTAATTTTAACCATTCTGACAGGTGTGAGGTGGTACCTCATTGTAGTTTTGATTTGTATTTCCCTGATGATCAGTGATGTTGAACACCTTTTCATGTGTCTTTTGGTCATCTGGATGTCTTCTTTGCAAAAATGTCTCTTCACGTCTTCTGCCCATTTTTGAATTGGATTATTCAGTTTTTTGGGTGTTGAGTTTTATAAGTTCTTTATATATTTGGATACTAACCCTTTACCAGATGTGTCGTGTGCAAATATTTTCTCCCATTTCATATATGACCTTTTAGTTTTATTGTTTACTTCAGTATGCAGAAGATTATTATTTTGATGAAGTCCCAATAGTTCATTTTTGCTTTTATTTCCCTTGCCTCAGGAGACATATCTGGAAAGAAGTTGCTATGACTAATGTTAAAGTCATTACTACCTGTGTTCTCTTCTAGGATTTTTATTGTTTCATGTCTTACATTTAGGTCTTTAATCCATTTTGAATTTATTTTTGCATATGGTGTAAAAAAAGCGGTCCTGTTTCATTCTTTTGCCTGTGGCTGTCCAGTTTCCCCAACACTGTTTGTTGAAGAGACTGTCTTTTTCCTATTGGATATTCTTTACTGCTTTGTCAAAGATTAGTTGACCATATAGTTGTGGGTTCCTTTCTGGATTTTCTGTTCTGTTCTATGTGTCTATTTTTGTACTACCATACTGTTTTGATCACTTCAGCTTTGTAATATAACTTGAAATCCAGAATTGTGTTGCCTCCAGCTTTGCTTTTCTTTTTCAAGTTTGCTTTGGGTTACTGAGGGTCTTTTGTGGTTCCACACAAATTTTTGGATTGTCTGTTCTAGCTCTGTGAAAAATGGTATCGGTATTTTGATAGGGATCGTATTAAATCTGTAGATGACTTTGGGTAATATAGACATTTTAACAATATTTGTTCTTCCAATCCACAAGCATGGAATATCTTTCCATTTGTGTGTGTCATCTTCAATTTCTTTCATCAGTGTTTTATAGTTTTCAGAGTACAGGTCTTTCACCTCTTTGATTAGGTTTATTCTTAGGTATCTTATGATTTTTGGTGCAATTGTAAATGGGATTGATTTCTTAATTTCTATTTTTACTATGTCATTTTTGGTGTTTAGAAATGCAACAGATTTCTGTATGTTGATTTTGTATCCTAAAACTTTACTGAATTTGTGTATCAGTTCTAGCAAACTTTTTTGTGGAGTCTTTCAGGCTTTCTATATAGAGTATCATGTCACCTGCAAATAGTGAAAGTTTTATTTATTCCTTGCTGATTTGGATATCTTTTTTAAATTTATTTTTGTTGTCTGATTGCTGTGGATAGGACTTCCAGTACTAGGTTACATAACAGTGGTGAGCGTGGACATCCCTGTCTTGTTCCTGAACATAGAGGAAAAGCTCTCAGTTTTTTCCCATTGAGGATGATATTAGCTGTGGGTTTTTCATAGATGGCCTTTATTATGTTGAGGTATGTTCCATCTAAATCTACTTTGTTGGAAGGTTTTTGTTATGAATGGATGTTGTACCTTGTCAATGCTTTTTCTACATCTACTGACATGACCATCTGGTTCTTATCCTTTATTATTGTTATTATTATTAATGTGGTATATCATGTTGAGTGATTTGTGAATATCAAACCAGTTTTGTGACAGAGTAATAAATCCCATTTGATCTTGGTGAATGTTTTTTTTAATGTATTGTTGGCTTCAATTTGCTAGTATTTTATTGGGGATTTTTGCATCCGTGTTCATCAGGGATCCACGTTCTCTTTTTTAGTAGAGTCTTCATCAGGTTTTCATATCAAAGTTATGGTGGCCTCTAGAATGAGTTTGGAAGTTTCCTTCCTTTTCTAGTTTTGGCATAGTCTGAGAAGATAGGTATGTGAATGTTGTTTTATATGACAGAAGAGACCTTGCATTTGTGATCAAGAATCTTGAGATCAGGAGATTGCCCTGGATTATCTGATACAATAACAAAATTCCTTATAGGAGGAAATATCAGAGGCAGAGGGAATGACAATGAAAACAGATTGAAAATGGAGGAAAGGGCCACAAGCTGAAGAAAACAGGCAGCCTCTAGAGGCTGGAAAAGGCAAGGAAGCATATTTTTCCCTACAGCCTCCAGGTGGAAAACAGCCCTGCAGATATTCATTTGACCAAGTGAAACTGATTTTGGACTTCTGACCTCCAGGACTATAAGAGAATAAATTTGTGTTGTTGTAAGCCAGCAAGTTTGTGACAATTTGTTACAGCAGTCATGGAACTTAATACAATCTGCAAAAGTGATGCTAATGATCAGCCAAAGTGAAGAGTCAGTAACGGAGAATTTTGGGTGTCGAGGACTAGCAGCATCTGCATCACCAGGGACTTTATTAGAAATGCAGAGTCTCAGGACCCCTCCAGACCTGCTGCAGCAAAAGCTGCATTTTAACAAGATTCCCAGATGCTTTGAATGCACACTCAAATTTGAGAAGTGTCAAATTTTAAAACAATGTTTTTTTTTTCCATCCTAGTTTTACTTTAGAATCTCCTGGGAAACTTAAAAAATGCAGATCCCTGGCCAGGGCATGCTATTTTGAAAAGTGCCCAGGTAATTTGAATGTGAAGGCAGGTAAGAACTAGCGATTTGAGGCAAAATGTTTTCAGACTGAGTGAGCAGGAGGGGTTGTTAAAAATTGAGGACTCTTGAGCTCCATCCCAGAGTTTCTGATTAGTAAGTCTGGATGGGGCCCAGGAGAATGCATTCTAACAAGTGTCTAAAGGAACTCTAAAAATAGAAGTGACCATCCAGAAGAATTTGCCAGCCTGGTGTCTGCCTGGACCCATGTAGTTCTTGTGTGATAGAAACTGCCTTTTCCCTCGTCTCATCCAGCTTTTGTTCATTGCTTAAGTGTTCCTTTACTCACTCTAAGCAGAAAAACTATATTATGGGCCCTTGGGGACCTCTTCCTGAGGAAGTGGTTGGCTATCAGGCAGGAAGTACTCCTCCAGGAGTTAGGATCGATCTCAATTAGAGTATTCATCTCAGGTCCTTAGAAATAGGGGTGGTGGCAGAGAAGCTGAACCAGGGACACAACCAGGAGCAAGGAGGCAGCTAGAGATGGAGATTGTGTGAGCATACCTTGCCTTACCCAGCCCTATTAAGGCTTCTTGAATCTGATATGCCAGTTCCCTTTGTGGCAGTATGCCCTAATGTCTGTTCCCTAAGCATTGCTCTCTCCATGCTTACTCATTTTCTGTCAAGTGTTATTTTATTTTTGACATGAGTACTAAGTCCAATGCCTTTACCTAAAGGGTCAGGTTTAATGCTAGCAATTTTATGCACTGTGGAAAAAATCTTTCAAATCACATTGCTCCCAAAGCCAACCTACTCTTATCTAGCAAGATAGCTTCACATTTGTTTTCTAAATACTTATTGTTTTGCTAATAATATTATTGTATTTGAACCCTAGTTCTGCCACCAGTTGAGTGTCTTTGGACAAATCATCTAACCTCCCTGAGATGATTTCTTCAATGTCAAGTAGGGATAGTTCTTCTTACCTCAAGGGCTGGTGTGAAAATTGAGAGAGATAATGTACCCAAAACACGCAGACTGTGACCTCAGTAAATTGTAGATACTGGTATTAATGTAGATCATTTTATCTGGGAATGAGATCCAATAAGGTAAACTGGAGGAAGTTTCAGATCCTGGAGCAATTAGAAGTGGTTGAGGTGAAGGGAGAGCTTCTCTCCCTTGTTAATTTTTGAAAGGCTGAGTATGCAATCAGAAATTTTATCTGAAACTTGAAAATAAGCAAAAGAGAATACCAAGGATTCTTTCAGAGCTGGGCTTGGCTTTATATTTTCTGAGCTATTTTACATCTTTAGAGTAGATGCTAAGTAGCAGGTTTTTATCTGCTGTAGATACAAGTAATTTCTGTATAATAGAACAAGTAACCTAAAATCTTACAGTTATTGGCTCTGTTGGACATTGACCAATTTTTTATCTGACCCAGAAATCTTATCCTAACATTGCTTATAAGTGCATAGCTTCTCAAATGCTTTTTGAGCAATGTTAATTTGCTAAGATATTTGAAAAATACTAATTTTGTATTTGCGAGACTTAAGATTTTGCCTTCTTGAAAATTACAGGTTTGAAAGTGTCTGCTTATATTCAGTTTGTTAAAAGCTTGGCCACTTGGGAATATCATTCCCAAGGGTCTTATCTGGGTTTTATGTTACAGATCTGTTTCTCCTGTTGAATCGTGAAGAGGCAAAAGATAAAGGGAGATCCATGGAGATAGGAGCTATTTATGCATTGATTGTAGTCATAAGTTTATTTCTCACTCTCTTTGACTTCTGGAGTACTTTATTCATATTTTAACTATAACATATATCATAGCTAGATATTTATGTATTTGTCTCCTCCACTAAATGGTGAGTTCTTTGAGAAAGGTGATTGTGTCCCACACATCTTTGTGTTCCCACTACAGAGCACAGAATTTGGCACTAAGAAGCAAATAAACATCTAATTGAAATGAACAGAGCTCTCTAGGTCCTTTCTACTCTAAAAGTAGTTATAGACCAGGAATGTAGACATCAGCTGGGAGCAGTTAGAATGCAAAAATCTCAGGCCTCCTTCCAGACCCAATTAATAAGAATGAGCATTCCAATATGATCTCTAGGTGATTATGTGCACTGTTCCAAGCCATTGTCACTTCTAGAGTGGCAACTCTGCTATTAATGATGGATGAAATTCAGGCAAAGAAAGTTGAGATAACTGTCCCCAATTTCCAGCAGTTTGGTGATGAACACGAAATTGAAATCATTGCTTCAAGAGTATTATTTTTGAGATTAAGATGGGGCAGATTGTGCCGTTAGGGTAGAATTCCAGTTGCGTCAGTAAAATCTGTGACTTCTGGATGGCAGAGCCATTAAACTTGGTTTGGCAAGAAGGGTATTGAATTATTTGAGAGAAAACACTAGTGAAGACCTTTCTGACCTTCTTAGTTCTAGCTTGGGCACTCAAGCTTTTATTTGAAAGGAGGGTCTAGCTCACTTACTGTTGGCTGTAAGGCCAAAGCAACTAGAAGCTCAGGTTATCCCTTTGTGGAATGAGGATGGTTAATCATACAATTTAAATCTCTACTTGTCAAATTCAGAGCTTAACTTGTCAGGGATATTTGTCCAATAGCCTTAATGAGACAGCCAAAGACAAAGGTAGAAAGACAAACAGAGACTTAGATACAAAATATTTAAAAGGAGAGGTAGTTGTTGCCTGGCCGAAATATAAGATACCTTGCAGATAAGAATATAGAGTTCTTATAGAGAAAACATCTTCAAAAATATTTGCAAAGAGATTTAACTTCAATTTCCTATCAGAAAATTACGATTTTTCTTTTTGTCTGAGCCATGCTTCAATTGTTTCTGATAAATTCACAAGCATAACTATAAAAGAATGAGGATTTTATTTACTCTTTAGACAAAGAGATTAAACAATTCAGCAACTTGATAGAATCAACATAGTAGAGTCTCATAGCTAGAGGAAGTCCTCTGGATCATCTCATCCAGGGTCTGCAGTCCACATACTTTCAAGAGCCGATCAAGTGAAGCAAATGTGAAAAGGCAGTCAGCTGGACCATGTTAGGGGTGGTTTAAGCTGTGGGAACGGGAGAGTGAATGCTTAGAAAAGTCATTCACATGTCTAAAATAATGTTGGCCAAATAAAACACATCTGTGGATCTAAGTTGGTCTATTTATTTATATTTCGGAAACCTGATATCCAGAAAAGCTAAATTTTCTGCCTAAGATCACATACCTATAACTTGAGCATTAAAACAGATACTCGAACTGTGACAGCTTCTCCTGTTTACTCATGGAGGGACATTCAGATTATATTTGTATACACAACTCTATGTGCATGTGTAGTAAACCAGACAGGTTCAATTCTAATCCATGGAGGGACATTCAGATTGTATTTGTATACATGACTCTGTGTGCATGTGTATCAAACCAAACAGGTTCAATTCCAATAAATGGTTATTTGGAAAATACTTAGCTGCTAACAATAGAAAGTAAGCAAAAGCTCTAAACCACACAAGTTACCACAGTGAGAGTAAAACTAAACCAGCAGTCTTTTCCATTCATCTGGCACACGTTTTTACAAGACTATAAATAATTGTATTTATACAACTGGGATGTTTTTGAAAGTGTAATAAAATCTATATGTTTTAATAAAAAGACTCCCTGGTTTAAAATTTAATTGGCCAATTACTTAGAAAAAGTATATTCTTCTGAGGAGGTGACAATTAGTAGCTGGAGCCATTATCGTGGTCAGCTTGCTTTGCCCTAGTCAAGGCCAGAGTGCACCACCAAACTTGCCTCAAAGCAGAGTCCAGAGAATGTACAAGGATCACTGTTTCCAGCTTCTTGGTTGGTTATGTCTAGAGGTCCTCTTTGACAGCTTTCTATAAGACTCACACTGCTTTTCTCTGAGAAGGTAGAGAAAGGCAGCAACAAAGCCAGTCAGAGCCCTTTGGAGTTAGCCTCACATAGTAAGTACCACATTCATTTGGTGGACACAGCAGTTCTCTGTTGAGCAGTGTTCTTTGTGTATGCAATATGGTTTTATTACTTTCTTTGTGGCAGGTACTTTCCATGTATTTTTTTCCATTTAATCCTCACAACAAATCAAATATTAATGCAGTTGACATCTCCATTTTTCAGGTGAGGACAATGAATTTTAAAGAGTTCAAGTAATTTGCTTATGTGTTCTATTTGGGATCTGAACACTGACCTGTCTCCCCCCAGAGCCCAATAATTTAGTAACTATATTTCCTGCTCTAGACCAGGTACCCAAAGGCAAACTTGACTTCCATGGTTTCTGCTTGTCTGTGTGCTTGCCTCTATGCCTTCTATCAGTGTGGCCCTTATCCATGAATGAATCAGAACAGTCTTCAGCCAGGGCTTTGAGCTCCAAATATGTAAGGTGCCTTGGTTCTGGTTATGGAGGGGAGCTTAGGTGTATTTATTTACCAAGAACCCAGTAGTTTTTGTTTTTGTTTTTGTTTTTAAACAATATTTTAAGAGCTCCACTGAAATGTTTTGGGAGGCAGTAAAAATAGGTGTTTTTGCAGCACTGGTCTCTAAAAAGCAGATTTTCAAAAAGCAAATCCCATTGCTCTACTGACTTCTGTTATAAAATCAGAGTCGCATTGGGGCGCCTGGGTGGCGCAGTCGGTTAAGCGTCCGACTTCAGCCAGGTCACGATCTCGCGGTCCGTGAGTTCGAGCCCCGCGTCGGGCTCTGGGCTGATGGCTCAGAGCCTGGAGCCTGTTTCCGATTCTGTGTCTCCCTCTCTCTCTGCCCCTCCCCCGTTCATGCTCTGTCTCTCTCTGTCCCAAAAATAAATAAATGTTGAAAAAAAAATAAAAAAAAAACACCAGAGTCGCATTGCCACAGGCTGGAACAGAAAAGGCCAGTCCTTGATTCATTGGGTTGAAAACATTTGGCAAGAATTGACCAGACCTGGCCAGGCAGGGCATGGCTCAGAAAGTTACACAGTCCTCTCTTGATCCTGGAATCTCTGTTGCAGGCTGAGCCCCCTTCCTTCTCTTTCCCTGTCCCTTGCCTTTCATCAAATTTATAAGGGTCTCTGATGATAGTAGCTCTTGGCACTTATTTCTATGATTTCCTTTGCACAAGATCTAGGGCTACAACATTACACTTTAATGTGGGTATAATTGTCCAATACAGGTATATTCTGTCAGGAAGAGTTTAGATTCATGACTTAATGCCTTGTGTTATGAATTCTGTAATCTCAAACTCCTATATATCAAATTGGCCCCAAATATGTCTTTGAAACAAATGGAGAATTTTTAATAATGAGTTAGAATTTTTCATTTCATTAATTGCATTCAAAGGCCATTTTCCTCAATGAAAATTTTTTGGGATTAATTCTAAGCATGTTTTTGGGTCCCAGCAATTAATAGTAATCTAAATAGCAAACACCCAAAGATTTAGGGTATCTTTTCCTTAGTCTGTTATGTCCCCATAATTTCATTTGAACACTCCCACTCTTTCCACCATTTCACCTCCCAGGACAAATAATTACTTTTTTTTTTTTTTAAGGTGGGGGGTAGAGATTTTGTCCTTGCCTGTTCTGCCTATAATGACAGTCATTATAATGAAGGGATTGTATGGAGGACTGAATCTCTCTGTTGTTCCAGAGGTCTGCAGAACAAAATTGGGAGAAATATTGTACAGTGTACAAGGTACAGGTTTCAAAGCTGACAGTCTCATCACTTACTCATCTCTGGGCCTTAGTGTCCATAGCTTAGAGTTAGGGCAGTAGTACCTGTTTATAGGGTGACTGTGTACATTAGAAACTGTTGGCACACAGCAATTGCTTGGTGATTACTATATTTTTAGAAGTTAAGCAGGTAATAGGGATAAATCTCAAAGCTGAGGTGGAGGCAAAAAACAGGGTGATGCATTAATGGTTATATTTGAGCTCCTCAGTGTATTTTTTACTCTTCCCCTCTGATCGTTGTCATGCTTCTAGGGCAAAGTGGGCCTGGTTCCTTTTTTCTCTTTCACCCTACTCATAAGGGATTCATGTGGTGGGCTGGCTCAAGGCCGTGTGTGATGGTGAAATAAAAGGGCTGAGGGGAATTTCCTTTAAATGGTGATGCATTGTCAAATGCCAGAAGTATGTTCACACTCTCTAGCGCATATCCGTAGACTGTCACAGCAATGCATGTGACTAAAGATCCTTTAGCATTCAATATGCTTATTAAAAGTGGAAAGAAGTTTTTATTTCTGTTGCCAGTCTCTGGAGAGTCAGCATTCCGACACTTGAACCCCATCATAAATGCTTGATTCTGAGAGCCACAGAGAGCTGTGGATCTGACCAGATGCAAGAGAAAGCCCTTCAAATACCAGAGCAGTAGCCATCCAGGGCTGCTAAGCATGGCCTTGCCTCATCTCAGAGTTGGCATGACCTCTTATAGGAAGGACAAGTGGCGGTTACCAAGATGGAGTGGGTGGGGTGTTGTAACCCAACGCCAAGAGTTTCTAAAACCCAAACAGTTGTCAAATAAAAATGACAAGCACCACAAAATGCAGCTGTCTCACCTTCCACCCACATCTAGCGTTGGTACCATGTCACAGCAGAGCTCCCTGGCAGAGTCCTCCCAGGAGCAGTTCTTTGCCTTGGGCACTTCAGGCAGCAGAACACTGTTCTTCCTTTCTCTTAGTGGCTAGTTGCTCCTCTGGGTGAACCACAACAACAGACTGAGATGAGTAAAACACACTAAAATTAGGATAGACATCTCTATAGCTAAAGGCATTATAACCACAGTCCATGGAGGAATTAGAATAAAGAACGAAGTTTCTTTCTTGGTCTCACGATTGGATCTCCCAAAGAAATGACTGATGCTATTTGGTGTATGTATTGGTAAACACACATCCAGTTAACTCCTTTTGTGCCTTTTTAGTCTCAAAAACATTTTGATTTGAATGATAAATTATACATTATTTATGGGTCATAAAACATGAAGTATATCCTTTGCTGGCTGGTGGGGAGATGGAAATAAGGTGGAAATGGGCAGAACCTGAGATTAAGAGCTAAGACAACAGCTTAGGTGAGTAGTAACCAAGTCAAAAGTATACTCAAAGGATGCAATAAGCTCACCTATAGTAGTAGTGTTAACATCTGCCTCCAAGCAGGGGCTGGTGTGATGGTGGAGATGGTGGATCCTCCAGTGGCAGGGTACAGCTGGTCATTGGCAGCATTGTGTTTTCAGGGGATCCCTGAGTTTGGTGTAGGACAGTGGCTGGGGCTTGAGGGAACAGGATCTCCCTTGGAATGAAGAATATCAACAAGAACCAGACTGTTGTCAAGCAAAGGAGTAAAGTACACTTCAAGTATGTAAAATGGGCAAGCTCAACTGGCATTACTTATAGGAAAGGCTGCAGTTGAATGGACATAGGAGTCCAGAGGGCTTAGTCCAAGAGGAGCCTGCTGTATTTATGCAGACACTTTCCTATGTTACTGCATTTAATATTCACAGTAGTCTTGGAAAATGAGTGTTATGTCCATAAAAGAGGCAAGGCAGCCAAGGCTCAGAGAATTTAAATGACCCGCCCAATATTGTGGAGTCAGGGAGTGGCTTTCTACCCTGATCAATCTGGATATAAAGTCTGTGTTCTTTTCTCGACACTTTGCCACTGGAAAGATGAGCAGTTGTTCAGGCCAACAAGTTGGGGAAGGGCTTGGATGCAAAGTAATCAGAGATCTTGGTGCCTTCTGGATAGGGCAAGTCATTGGGTGTATCTATGATAGAAGGAGCATGTGGGAAAGTGATGTGAGATTAGATTGGGAGGGCAGGCAGGGGTAGGACATAAAGGGCCTTGGAAACTGCCCTGAAGAGTTAGGACTCTAACCTATAGGCAATAGGAAGAAGCAGAAGAGTGACAGCATCCAAAATGTACTTTTTCCTTTTTGTTTTTGTTTTTGGTGTGTGTGTGTGTGTGTGTGTGTGTGTGTTGTCGTTGTTGTTGTTATTATTGTTTTGTTTTGTTTTGTTTTTGGAGAGAGAGTGTGAGTAGAGGCGAGGGGCAGAGGGAGAGTGAGAGAGAGAATCTCAAGTAGGCTCCACGCTCAGGACAGAGCCCAAAGTGGGGCTCAATCCCACGACCCTAGGATCATGACCTGAACCAAAATCAAGAGTTGGATACTCAACCAACTGAGTCACGCAGGCGCCCTTCCAAAAAGTATTTTAGAAGGATCATTTTGGCAGCAGGGTGGTAGATGAATTCTCAAGCAAGAGTAGAGGAGGGGGAGAAAAGGAAACACCATTAAGAGGCTGGTCTAGAGAATAAATCTTTCAAATGTGAGGACAGGACCATATCAGTCCCCTGCCTGAAATCCTTAGATTCCTTTGTACCTTCTGGATAATGTAAAAAGCTCCTTGGTAAATACCTTTCATGACACTCCTTGCTACCTTTCCAGGCATCTCCCCACCCTTGTTCCCAGCTCACTCAGTACACATTATTTCTTGAATACTTGCTGTTTTCTTTGCTGTAGTGGCTTCCTCAAGCTTGGAAAACTTATTCTCAAGCTTTGATTTCCAATTCAAATGTTATCCCAAGTGGGAAGGCTTCCCACAATATCTGGCAGGGTTTGACTATCTCTCCTCACACAACTCTTTAAATATGCTTTTAGTGAAATGGACTTCATCTAGTTTTATAATATCCCCCTTCTTTTATGTTTCTGAGCTTCTTGAAGGCAGTGATTATATTTGGTTCATCTTAGATTCTCATCATTTAGCTTGATATTTGGTATGTAAAACATGCTTCATAACCAGTACCCTCCTCCCAACATTTGTGGGACTGAGGTGAAAGTATAATTAGAGCCCTCAGGGTCCTATCCCACCTCTATTCTCCCTTAGCCTAAGAAGGAAGCCTAAGGAAGGAAGTTCCTTCCTTAACCACAAGGAATTTTGCACATATGTGTATGTAGACAGTCCAGCCTCTATGTACAGCCTCTATCTACTCCTCTACCCCACTGTAGGCAGCTATGTCTTAACCACATTCAAGTCTTCATATGTGTGCTATAGTGATACAATATATTCTTGGGAAGATGGGTCTACAGAAGAATCCTTCATAGGCAGGCTTGGGTCGTTTGCACAGGGAATCTACAGTTCTTGGTACAGAAACATGGCCTAGAATTAGGGTATGTGGACCCATGGTGGCAATGTCTCTTTGTCCCTATATACTCCTTGCATGTGGCTAGGGATGTGACCAGAGAAAGGATAAAGCAGAGCCATTTAAAGTGTGGAGCCTGGGCTTTGAAGCTTCCACATAGGTTCATCATTTTGTGAAATATGTGAGATAGTAAAGGTTTGAAATAAAATAACAAAATGGGAGAAACTGCTTTTAAGAATTCACTGTTTAAGAAAAAGAAACCAGTGATGAGCAGTGGCAGCATGGAATAGAAAGAAGAGTGGAGGATCATTACAGTCTCTGTTGGTGAGAAGAATGGTATTGTGCTATTAGCTCAGGAAGGAAGAACATGTGTAAGAGTGAGTTCATGTCAGAAAAGGCAAGAAATTCATGGAGAAATATACAGTAGCTGGAAATATGGAGTTTAGAGCCCAAGACATAGGTAGAGTTTGGAAATATGGATTTGGGAATCATCAGCACATAGGTGGTAGCTGGAACTATGAGTATGACCAGATTGCCACAGGAGAGAGTACAGACTGAGAAGAGACTTCAGTCACTGACAGAGGAAGTCCATGAAGAAGACTGAAAGGGAAAAGCCAAAGAGATACACAGATGTCCAGGGCAGAGGGAGTCATGGAGGCTATTGGAGCTGGGAAATAGTTTCAAAAAAGGATGGAGAGGGTCACATTTTCAACAGTCAAGTCAAGTATGGGAAGGCTGAAGAGTGCCCATGGTATTTTAATAAATAGGAAGTCACTGGTGACCTTAGTAAAATATATTTTAGAGGAAGAATGAAGCACATTGTGTTGTATAGAAAACAATGTGGAAACATGTCAATTTAGTTCTTCAAGAAGTTTGGATATAGGAAAAAAAAAACAGCCATAACTTGAGGATGACACAGAATTTAGGAATGGTTATTATGTTTATTGGTTGTGTTTCCTTTAAACATGGGAGAGCCCAGAATATGTATGTGCTGAGGGGAAGGAGAGAAATGAAAATTCAAAGATGTAAGAAATAAAAGGGAACTCCATGAAAAAGGTCCCTGTACAAGTGGGAAGTAGACAGGGATTGACAGGCTGGAGGTTATTAGGCAATGCTCTTGGAGTTGGTACCTAAGTAAGGGGGCTGGGGTGGAGGAAGAAGTTGTCTGTGATGCAGCTGCCCTGAAAGCTTCAACTAAGCACATGGGTAGCTCTAAACTTGGGCAGCCCTTCAGGGTTATCCAGAGTCAGAGCAGGGGAACTAGGTTTTTATACCTGACATCAACCTATCATTAGATGCACCATTCTTTGGGAAGGGAATGTAACCTAGGGCAAGGTGGCTGTTTTCAGTCAAAGAATCCCTGAAGATGGCTGACAGCCAAGGGCTTCTACTAGCAGCTCTCCCAATAGCTGAAACAACAAATCCTTCAGTCTTGAATGGGCATCTAGGCTGCATACATATATCAGTCAGGGTTCAGCTAGAGAAGCAGAACCAGTAGGAGATATAAATGCAGAGATTTATTGCAAGCAGTTGGCTTACACAATTATGACCACTGGCTAGGTGATTCCGAAATACATAGAGCAGGCCATCAGGAAGGACAGGCTGGAAATCTTAGGGCTGAAACAGCAGTCTACAGGCAGAATTTCTTCTTTGGGGAAGCCTTAGTTCATCTCTTAAAGCCTTTCAAGTGACTGGGTAAAGACCACTAGATTATCTAGATTAATCACCCTTACTTAAAATAAACTGATTCTGGGCTTTAATCACATCTATAGAACACCTT
This sequence comes from Prionailurus bengalensis, assembly GCF_016509475.1. Taxonomy (NCBI): domain Eukaryota; kingdom Metazoa; phylum Chordata; class Mammalia; order Carnivora; family Felidae; genus Prionailurus; species Prionailurus bengalensis. Next base: position 125,393,909 of record NC_057343.1, on the reverse strand, counting down.
CACAGTGACACGGATATTGCTGTTTGATTAAATAACTAGGGATAACAGCCTGGTCAAGTTGACATATTAAAAGACCATCACACCATTAAAGTATTTGCTACAGTTCCCAAAGGCAGAAGTGAGTAAATATAATTTTTTAAATATGAAATTTATTGTCAAATTGGTTTCCATACAACACCCAGTGCCCATCCCAACAGGTGCCCTCCTCAATACCCATAACCCACTCTCCTCTCCCTCCCATCCCCCATAAACCCTCAGTTTGTTCTCAGTTTTTAAGAGTCTCTTATGTTTTGGCTCCCTCCCTCTCTAACCTCTTATTTTAATTTTCTTCCTCTTCCCCTTGGTCTTCTGTTAAGTTTCTCAGGACCCACATAAGAGTGAAAACATATGGTATCTGTCTTTCTCTCTATAACTTATTTCACTTAGCATAACACTCTCCAGTTCCATCCACGTTGCTACAAAAGGCCATATTTCATTCTTTCTCACTGCCACATAGTATTCCATTGTGTGTACAAACCACAATTTTGTTATCCATTCATCAGTTGATGGACATTTAAGCTCTTTCCATAATTTGGCTATTGTTGAAAGTGCTGCTATAAACATTGGGGTACAAGTGCCCCTATGCATCAGTACTCCTGTATCTCTTGGGTAAATTCCTAGCAGTGCTATTGCTGGGTCATAGGGTAGGTTTATTTTTAATTTTTTGAGGAACCTCTACACTGTTTTCCAGAGTGGCTGCACCAGTTTGCATTCCCACCAACAGTGCAAGAGGATTCCCATTTCTCCACATCCTCACCAGCATGTATAGTCTCCTGATTTGTTCATTTTAGCCACTCTGGCTGGAGTCAGGTGGTATCTGAGTGTGGTTTTGATTTATATTTCCCTGATGAGAAGCGATGTTGAGCATCTTTTCATGTGCCTGTTGGCCATCTGGATGTCTTCTTGAGAGAAGTGTCTATTCATGTTTTCTGCCCATTTCTTCACTGGATTATTTGTTTTTTCGGTGTGGAGTTTGGTGAGCTCTTTATAGATTTTGGATACTAGCCCTTTGTCTGATACGTCATTTGCAAATATCTTTTCCCATTCCATTGGTTGCCTTTTAGTTTTGTTGGTTGTTTCCTTTGCTGTGCAGAAGCTTTTTATCTTCATGAGGTCCCAATAGTTTAGTTTTGCTTTTAATTCCCTTGCCTTTGGGGATGTGTCAAGTAAGAAATTGCTGCGGCTGAGGTCAGAGAGGTTTTTTCCTGCTTTCTCCTCTAGGGTTTTGATGGTTTCCTGTCTCACATTCAGGTCCTTTATCCATTTTGAGTTTATTTTTGTGAGTGGTGTAAGAAAGTGGTCTAGTTTCATCCTTCTGCATTTTGCTGTCCAGTTCTCCCAGCACCATTTGTTAAAGAGATTGTCTTTTTTCCATTGGATATTCTTTCCTGCTTTGTCAAAGATGAGTTGGCTATACTTTTGTGGGTCTAATTCTGGGGTTTCTATTTTCTATTCCATTGGTCTATGTGTCTGTTTTTGTGCCAATATCATGCTGTCTTGATGATTAAAGCTTTGTAGTAGAGGCAAAAGTCTGGGATTGTGATGCCTCCCGCTTTGGTCTTCTTCTTCAATATTACTTTGGCTATTCGGGGTCTTTTGTGGTTCCATACAAATTTTAGGATTGCTTGTTCTCGTTTCGAGAAGAATGCTGGTGCAATTTTGATTGGGATTGCACTGAATGTGTAGATAGCTTTGAGTACTATTGACATTTTGACAATATTTATTCTTCCAATCCATGAGCACGGAATGTTTTTCCATTTCTTTATATCTTCTTCAGTTTCCTTCATAAGCTTTCTATAGTTTTCAGCATACAGATCTTGTACATCTTTGGTTAGGTTTATTCCTAGGTATTTTATGCTTCTTGGTGCAATTGTGAATGGGATCAGTTTCTTTATTTGTCTTTCTGTTGCTTCATTATTAGTGTATAAGAATGCAACTGACTTCCGTACATTGATTTTGTGTCCTGCAACTTTGCTGAATTCATGTATCAGTTCTAGCAGACTTTCGGTGGAGTCTATCGGGTTTTCCATGTATAATATCATGTCATCTGCAAAAAGTGAAAGCTTGACTTCATCTTTGCCATTTTGATGCCTTTGATTTCCTTTTGTTGTCTGATTGCTGATGCTAGCACTTCCAGCACTATGTTAAACAACAGCGGTGAGAGTGGACATCCCTGTCATGTTCCTGATCTCAGGGAAAAAGCTCTCAGTTTTTCCCCATTGAGGACGATATTAGCTGTGGGCTTTTCATAAATGGCTTTTATGATGTTCAAGTATGTTCCTTCTATCCTGACTTTCTTGAGGGTTTTTATTAAGAAAGAATGCTGAATTTTGTCAAATGCTTTTTCTGCATCGATTGATAGGATCCTATGGTTCTTATCTTTTCTTTCATTAATGTGATGCATCACATTGATTGATTTGTGAATGTTGAACCAGCCCTGCATCCCAGGAATGAATCCCACTTGATCATGGTGAATAATTCTTTTTATATGCTGTTGAATTCAATTTGCTAGTATCTTATTGAGAATTTTTGCATCCATATTCGTCAGGGATATTGGTCTGTAGTTCTCTTTTTTAGCTGGGTCTTTGTCTGGTTTAGGAATCAAAGTAATGCTGGCTTCATAGAATGAGTCTGGAAGTTTTCCTTCCCTTTCTATTTTTTTGGAACAGCTTGAGAATGATAGGTATTATCTCTGCTTCAAATTTCTGGTAGAATTCCCCTGGGAAGCCATCTGGTCCTGGACTCTTATTTGTTGGGAGATTTTTGATAACTGATTCAATTTCTTTGCTGGTTATGGGTTTGTTCAAGTTTTCTATTTCCTCCTGATTGAGTTTTGGAAGCGTGTGGGTGCTTAGGAATTTTTCCATTTCTTCCAGGTTGTCCAGTTTGTTGGCATATAATTTTTCATAGTATTCCCTGATAATTGCTTGTATTTCTGAGGGATTGGTTGTAATAATTTCATTTTCACTCATGATTTTATCTATTTGGGTCCTCTCCCTTTTCTTTTTGAGAAGCCTGGCTCGAGGTTTATCAGTTTTGTTTATTTTGTCAAAAAACCAACTCTTGGTTTCGTTGATCTGCTCTACAGTTTTTTTTAGATTCTATATCGTTTATTTCTGCTCTGATCTTTATTATTTCTCTTCTTCTGCTGGGCTTAGGCTGCCTTTGCTGTTCTGCTTCTAGTTCCTTTAGGTGTGCTGTTAGATTTTGTATTTGGGATTTTTCTTGTTTCTTGAGATAGGCCTGGATTGCAATGTATTTTCCTCTCAGGACTGCCTTTGCTGCATCCCAAGGCGTTTGGATTGTTGTATTTTCATTTTCATTTGTTTCCATATATTTTTTTTAAAAAAAAATTTTTTTTCAATGTTTTTATTTTTATTTTTGGGAGAGAGAGAGACAGAGCATGAACAGGCGAGGGGCAGAGAGAGAGGGAGACACAGAATCGGAAAGAGGCTCCAGGCTCTGAGCCATCAGCCCAGAGCCTGATGCGGGGCTCGAACTCACGGACCGTGAGATCGTGACCTGGCTGAAGTCGGACGCTTAACCGACAGCGCCACCCAGGCGCCCCTGTTTCCATATATTTTTAAATTTCTTCTCTAATTTCCTGGTTGTCCCATTCATTCTTTAGTAGGGTGTTCTTTAACCTCCATGCTTTTGGAGGTTTTCCAGACTTTTTCCTGTGGTTGATTTCAAGCTTCATAGCATTGTGGTCTGAAAGTGTGCATGGTATGATCTCAATTCTTGTATACTTATGAAGGGCTGTTTTGTGACCCCGTATGCGATCTATCTTGGAGAATGTTCCATGTGCACTTGAGAAGAAAGTATATTCTGTTGCTTTGGGATGCAGAGTTCTAAATATATCTGTCAAGTCCATCTGATCCAATGTATCATTCAGGGCCCTTGTTTCTTTATTGATCCTGTGTCTAGATGATCTATCCATTGCTTTAAGGGGAGTATTAAAGTCCCCTGCAATTACCACATTCTTTGAGTAAATATAATTTAATTTCTCTTACACACATAAGTGTAGTTTAGTAGGACTTACTAATTTGTTTTGGTGTTTCTTTGAATTTGGTGTTTCTGTAACTAAGCACTGACTTTCAAATATGTGACAATCACCATTTATACATGAAATGACCAAAATATAAATAACATATCCTGATTTTTACATCTCAATGAGGGATGATATTCACAGTATTCAGCCACACGTGTTGCTCTAATCCTAACCACTGAGAACAGATACCAGCCATGAACAATTGCTGAAGTGACAAAATTACATACTGCAGAAATCAATCCTGCTCCCAACCACCTGGGAGCCAGCTCTGTCTGAATCCTTACTCCCACATGGTCACCTTAGGTGGTGAGTGTATAGCATCAACAAGGCAACCAATCTTGGGTTCAAGTCCCTTCGCACGCATAGGGTGACCTCAATCTGGGAAAACTGAGTGGTTTCTGAAACATCTGCTGGATGAGAGGGAAAACCAAAGCTATGTTTTTCATACTTTTGGTGCCAAGGCTGTCTGGCAATTTTAGGAAATTTCTCTTTAAGTTTCATCAAAAAGTTAAAATCTTCTTTTTGTATCAGCAAGATACTATCTTTCACTAAAATGTCTCTATTTGGCCTCATGATTGTTGAAGCCATAGGTCAAACTCTGCATCTAGACTAAGCTTCTCTTCTCAGTGGCAGTGTTACTCCCCAAGCTCGAATGTGCAGTGCCTGTCTGCCCTCAAGGAGCGATGTCCTTTACTTCCACTTCTGTGCTTTCTCCTCCAGAGCAGAGGATACATTTAGTTGTTCTCATTCCATCTCCTTCCAGTCCTCCTAACTTCCCTATGTCCATGGATCCCAGCCTGCTAGGCTTCCCTCCCCTGCTTAGGGTCATCTACCTCAACCACCCAGAACAAAAGGGTCCTATTCTCCCACTGGAACTGGTCTTCTAGAACTCCAGGCCCCTTTCCTTCTGCCCTCAGCCACCCTCAGAGCCTCTGAGGGGAAATGAGAGAGACCTGAGATGCCAGCCAGCCTCCACTTAGTCTGAATGGCTGACACCGTGAGAATCCAGCTTTAACTGGAGATATATGAGGAACAGAGCAATGTTCATTTTACCTCCGGGGCAAATGTAATTAAGAGCCTATTGAATTTCTGCTTCAGACTTCATTTTAAGAGGTTTAAAATTTGTCAAACTGAATCTGCTACAGGCTTGGATTTGAAGTATCAAAAAAGGTCACTGTGTAGCAAAGTTTGCCCTGTTGTTGGGCAAAATCACAGATTTTGAGGTTCTATCTATTTTGCTGATTCTTAGATGAAAAAGTAAGCTGCTGGTACCACATTCTTAAGAGGCAAAGTGCTCCCCCAACCCTTAAGTATTAAAATGGCAAGCAAGCCAGACTGTGGATGACTTACTTACTTTGGGCAGTTTTCCAAGATCAAAAGTAAAAACTGCTGAGATGCCAAACTTTAAATGTCATCATCTTTATAAGCAACTTCCCATACAGATGATGATTCTGCATGCAGGAGCATGTTTGTATCATACGTGCTATCACTGGCATGAACATACTTGTGGCAGCTTCATGAAATGGGTCCTTTTTCCCTTCCTCATGACCCCTTTCCTGATTCTCCTTCCATCTAAGAGAAACCCGCCTCTAGCCCCAGAGTTTACAGAAAAGGGATTAAGCAAAATTAGCTCTAATGGATTAGGGATCAGGATTTGGGAAGCAAAGAGTGAAACTTAATCTTGATGATCTCTGGCTTGTTCTTGATTTTAAAACAATGTTTCCTTAGAGAGCCAAGTTCCCCAGAGTGGTTGAGGAGTTGGAAGTTTTCTCTCTACTGGTAGAGTTTCCTAGAGTCACATATTAACAGGACTTAACAGTTCTTCTTTTAACAGGTAAATTATAACAAGTATAATGTAAAAAGAGCCAGTAGAATGGAACAAGTAAAAAATCTAGAGGTTATGTGGACAGATAACAAATTTAATTGTTAACATGGTTTGGACCGTCTTACTTTTTGAAGCTGTGCTCTTGTCTACCAGTATTTTCTTTCTTGGAGTAATGGTGATTTTTTTCTTAATTAAATACAAACTTGGCTACCCTTTTTCTCCATCTTTCTCCCCCACACCTCTCTTTCCTCATTTCTCTATATTAGTGCATCTGTGGTAAATAAGATACAGAGTCAAATGGAATCGGAGTAGGGGACTATTCCCTATCTAATCTACCAATTTGTCTGGGCTTGAAGTTAATATGTACTACTGTATCAAGGGCATAAATGCAACCAGCAGCTTCTCCATAGCAGCCTACTTCTGGAGGAGTGGCATGTGGGGACAGAGTCTCCGAAGCATAAACCCTAGAAGCTGGAGGAGGTGGCAAAGGGCGCCATCTAATTGTAGTACAGGCCTGTGAGTAAACCACTTCCAGAAAGGGGATGATCTCTTGGTATCTTACATGTTGCTGGAGCCAGAACAAGTGGGCGAGGAGGCCTGGCCCTGCCTTGAACAGCTTTAATAATTACTTAATTATATTCTTGCCTACACTGTTCTGCCCATGAATCTAGTCTGCTTTAAAGGGCCCCAGCACTGAGGCACTTGAGGTGGAGCTGGATATGACACTGCTTCAGCCACAGGTAGGGGTGGAGGGGAATCTGGAGATAAGGGCTGCACCTGCCTCTGTTCCATTGAACTAGTTGTGGGACATGCAGGAGGTTATGGGCCCATTTTGAGCCTCTATTTCCTCCCAGTGAAATGGGCTGTTACAAGGACTAAGTGGGATAACACCTCACTCAAATGTTGTTTGAGAAAGTGCCATACTTAATGTTGTACCTCTTCCCCTGTCATGCTGACCTCCATGGTGGTCCTGGGCCGTGTGGAGCCTGGGCACATAAGAATATTTCAGGGACCACAGAGGAGGTCATCACTATGGAAACACAGACCTCAAACTTTATTCAGAATTATGCTATGACAGTCTTACTCTATGTTCTTCTGCATACAGGAAGTTACAACTAAGTTGTTAAAGAAAAACCATCTGCAGAAGCTTGTCAGAACCAGAATAACCAAATGAGGGTTGGGAAATGCAGTTTTCCTGTGATACTGAATTTTTAAGAAACATTTTCGAACTTTTCTGTGGGGACTGTCTCCAGGGTCAATTTACCAGACACCTAAGAGCATTAACCACACCTTATTTTTAGTTCAAAACATTATGACCCAGTTGGGCCATTCACCTTAACAATAAATGACTTTTGAAAGATTCTGATAACTTATTTTTCAAAAGAAGAAGTTTTTCCAGTGCTAAGGAAATTTGAAACAAGGTCATTGATCTCTGAAGGAAATTCCCAAAGAGGAATTCTGAGTATTTTCAGTAATGGTGGCAGCTCCCCAGGGGAGAGAAAACATGCAATGTTGGGGTTTAGGGACCAGAAGACCTGGGTTTGAATCTCAACTCCCCACTTTCTAGCTCTTGGACATCTTACTTAACCTTTCTGACTATCAGTCAGAGTAATAGTACCAAACTTGAAATTTAAGGACTCAATAAAACCATGTTTATGTAGCTCCTGGCACACATGTACACAGTAACTTTTCCTTTTGTTTTTTTGATGTTTATTTTATTTGTGTGTGTGTGTGTGTGTGTGTGTGTGAGAGAGAGAGAGAGAGAGAGAGAGAGAGAGAGAGAGAACAATCATGGGAGGGGCAGAGAGAGACAGAGGATTTGAAGCAGGCTGTGTGCTGACAGCAGAGAGCCTGATGCGGGGCTCAAACTCACGAACCATGAGATCATGACCTGAGGTGAAGTCAGACTCTTAACCGACTGAGCCACCCAGGTGCCCCTACATACAACTATGTTCATACCTAAAGCTATGTTCATTTAAATATATGAACATAATAATATTAGGTAATGATGTAAAATAAAAGCTTTGTGCTGGGTCCTGTTCTATGTGCTTTATGTGTGTTAATTTATTTATTCCCACAATAGCCCTATATGTTAGATCTATTATGATTCTATTCTGTAGATGTTGGCACAACTGAGGCACTGAAAGTTCAAGTAATGCACGTTAGAATATTAGGTATTACTTAAAAAATTTTTTTTAATGTCTATTTATTATTGAAATACAGAGCATGAATAAGGGAGGAGCAGAGAGAGTGGGAGACACAGAATTGGAAGCAGGATCCAGGCTCTGAGCTTTCAGCACAGAGCCCAACGAGGGGCTTGAACTCACAAACCACAAGATCATGACCTGAGCCGAAGTTGGTCACTTAACCGATTGAGCCACCCAGGCACCCCTAGTAGGTATTACTTTATCAGCATATATCTCTCAGGGATGAGTGGGTGGGAGTGTGTGTGTGTGTGTGTGTGTGTGTGTGTGTGTGTGTATGTGTGATGTGGAAAAGAGGGAATCCAAACATGTGGGGTAGAAGTGGAGACTATAAGATGGCTCCTTTTGCTGCCTGTGCTCTGGCTGTGCTCTGGCCACAACCTCTAACGTGAGCATAGAAGAACTTGTCCTTAAGAACTGTCAAGGGTACAAATAAAGCCAAGAGCCAGAGCAAAAGGCCATCAACTGTTCAACACCAGCAGCTTAAGCTGCAATCACTCCCAAGTGTCATTTAGTACAGAAGAACATAAATAGTATTTGAACTAACCTAGTTGTAGGTAGAGGGATAACTAGTGCTCTTTACATTTGGTTGTAATATTATACTAGTTGTCTCACATAATCCTGTTTTCCTGATGTTGCAATGGAGAAAGAGCAACTTGCCATATGTTACCCAGCTAGTAACTGGAGAAAGCTGTTGAGTCAATTTTCTTTCTGTCATATTGCACAAGCCTTCCCCTTTCGAAGGAGTGAAGGTGTCACCTAATTCCTTATCTCTGTTTTTGTTTTCACTTTCACCCTCTTTCTGAAAGCCAGATTGACTCCTAGGAAAGTGAAGGATGTGAGGTAGAGAGGGCTGCATGGCATCAAAAAGAAAAGTGGAAGAGCAGCAAGCCCTGGGGACTGGGTAGCTGCTGTGGGTGGAGGCCCTGACTACTGCTTTTGGATGTCCCATAAGCAGTTAAATGGCCCATTCCCCCTCACCCCCCAGTTCTGCCCACATGGCTTCCATTGTTAATTCGGAGTGGCCATTGGCTAACTGCTAGAACAGAGCTCCAATGCTCACAGCAGTGACCTTGACCCAGCACTGGAAAAACACTCAACTCTGGGCTCTGCATGGCAGTTTTTCCCCAGTGCAGCCTAGCACTGCCCTTCCTTAGGAAAGGAGGTAAAAGCACAATGCAGAAGAGTGCTGTTGGATTTCTCAGGACTCTAGGCACATTTTCATCCTGTCTAACTACAGGTCAAGAACCTACATCCATTTCCAAGTTTATGCCACTGTTTTCTTCTTCTTTTCCTTCTTCTTCTCCTCCCCCTCCTCGTCCTCCTCCTTCTCCTCCTCCTCTTGCTGTTTCTTCTTCTTCTTCTTCTTCTTCTTCTTCTTCTTCTTCTTCTTTTTGTTTATTTATTTATTTTGAGAGAGAGAGAGAGAGAGAGAGAGAGAGAGAGAAGGAGAGAGAGAGAACCCAAGCAGACTCTGTGCTTTCAATGCAGACCCTGATGCAGGGCTCAATGTCATGGTTTGTGAGATCATGACCTGAGCTGAAATAAAGAGTCAGATGCTTAACCGATTGAGCCACCCAGGTGCTCCTCTGCCACTGTTTTCTGATTCATCAGCTTAAGGTCTGTCTTCTCAGGGGAGGGAAATAGAGTTGGTATTTCTGCTTAACCCAATATATATATATTTATAAAGGGTTCAGTTATGAGAATCATGCATCCTGTTGGTGACCAAGGAGCTCATCTTTGTGCAGATACACTTGGAAAATGGAGCTGGGAGGATGTGTGGAAATATTCCAGGTGGAAACAGAGCTTGTTTACATAAATTTTGCTCTAGAAAAATATCTGTTGGGAAAACAAGGGCTTGGAGCTATAAAGTACAAATACACGTTTCTCAAATTCTATTGGTTAATGTTCAGCATCATCTTAGTATTTCTTAATTAAGCAGTCCAATTTATTATGTTTTTTTAAATCATGTGATTTTTCTGATCATCTCATATTTTTCTTGTCCACTTAGGTAAACTCCTTTAGAGTGTATGGGAAGAAACTCTTTCTTTGGTGTTTCCCAGTAATCCATCATATAACAATAGCTAAATTGTCATTCTTTTTGACCACCCAGCATCTACAGATTCTTCCTCTCTTTGGGGAATCCCTTATCTTATAAGGCAGAGCTCAGGTCCTCCTATTGAAGATGAAAATTCCAGACATCAGATTTTCCAGTCTTCTTTGCGGTTAGGACATGGACAAATGTCCAGGTTCCATTCATCAGATGGTCCTTGAATCTGCTGTTGGTCGGAAGAAGAGAACATGCAAAACCCGTGCTGGCAATGGGTGTTGGACACAGAAGCAGCTACTCCAGTCCCCAGAGGTGGCAGAGTAATTGACTCTAGCATTGACATCCATCAACCAGTGCTGCTGGTGCTGGTAGTGCAAGCTATAGTGTCTGGGCACAGGGTAGCAAGTATGCTATCTTCCCTGGATGTATTGTGCAGTGGATTTACAGGAGTGTTCCTGGCTACACAGTTTCCAAGCCTTATTCCCTAGACCCCCTAGGAATTCTTTGAGTTACCCAATGTCCTTTCAATAAATTCTTTTTCTTAAATTAGCTAGGACCTATTTCTGTTGCTTGCAACAAAGCATCCCAGGAGATACAATGTTAAAGCAAACAGTCAATAAATATTTGTTAAATGACTAATTAAGAACGTCTGACATCTCCTCCAGTTCTAATGAAATTCAAGACCCTCCTAAAGAATATGTATATAAATAGGGAGGCAGAATTGGACACAGACTATTTAGGGAACAAAGAATAAGAGAGTTTTGTTAGAGCGGAAAATTCATGTAGAGGAATAATGGGAAATGCGGTTGCAAAACTAGATGGGAATATATTGTGGAGAATCTTAAAAAGCCAGACTAAGGGGTTTGGAATTAGACTCCAGGATTGGGTGTATGTGTGCAAAATTAGAGAAGTTGGAATTGTGGCTGTCAGTTACTCAAAAGTGCCTTTAGTATAATATTCCCAAAATATGATGTATAGAACCTGCATATACAGAATGTTAACAAAGAATAAAGGATCTATAATCATATATGTTTGGTAACTAGTAGGTCAATTGAAATCCAAAGGGTTCTTTACTCTCTTAACAGGATGAATTTCTAAGAGGTGGTATTCAGTAAGCAGCACTTCTCAAACTTACTGGATATAAATTTCACCCAACTAAAAATGTTGGAAGGAAAGAGGCCTGGTTTCCATTCTGGATCAAATCACTTATTTGAATGAACTTTTAGTAAGTCCAGATGAAGAACATTTGAGCTGAATGGATAAAACTGTATAAGTCCTGATTATTGCTGCTCTTTGTGGCCACATCCTGGCCTCATGCTGAGTTCCTCTTTTGCTTTTATGTAAGTGTTCCCAAGCACTGTATGACCTTAAGGCTGACATCCTATTACAGTGACTATCTTAGGGATTTATAGTGGTCAGCTAATAGCTTTAATAAAGGAAGAAACTTGGCAAGGCTCTGAGTATTAATTATATATATTTTTAAAGGTTTATTTTTTGGTCAGTTTTTAGGTTTGTAAGATTGAGAAATGTACAGAGATTGCCATATATCCCTGTCCCCCAGGATGCATAATCTACCCTATTATGGACATCCCTTGCCAGAGTGGTATATTTGTTACAATTGATGAACCTACACTGGTACATCGTAATCAACCAAAGTCTGTAGTTTATATTGTTATTTCCATTTTGCCATTGTCATTCTATGGAATTGGATGTTTAATGACATGTATACATCTTTATAGTATCAAATAGATTATTTCCACAGTGCTAAAAATTCTTTGTGCTCTGTTCTTCTCTTCCCTCATTCCTATCCCCTGATCTTTTTACCATCTCCATAGTTTTGCCTTTTCCAGAATGTCATATAGTTGGAATCATATATTTGCCTTTTCTAATTGGCTTCTATTTAGTAATATGCACTTAAGTTTTCTCCATGTCTTCAGGGTTGATAGATAATTTCTTCTTATGCTGAATAATTCTCCCTTTTCTGGATGTACCACAGTTATTTATCCATTTCCTTCCTGAAGGACATCTTGGTTGCTTTCAACTTTTGACCATTACTAATAAATCTGCCATAAAAATCTGTGTGCAGATTTTGTGTGAACATAAATTTTCAACTTCCTTTAGGTAAATACCAAGGAGTGCAATTGCTGGATTGTATGGGAAGGGTCTGTTCAGTTTTCTTAGAAACTGGCAAACTGTCTTCCAAAGTAGCTATATCATTTGACATTCCCACCAGCAATGAATGAGACTTGAATTAATTTTTTTTTTTTATAAATTTTTTTTTCAACGTTTATTTATTTTTGGGACAGAGAGAGACAGAGCATGAACGGGGGAGGGGCAGAGAGAGAGGGAGACACAGAATGGGAAACAGGCTCCAGGCTCCGAGCCATCAACCCAGAGCCTGACGCGGGGCTCGAACTCACGGGCCGCGAGATCGTGACCTGGCTGAAGTCGGACGCTTAACCGACTGCGCCACCCAGGCGCCCCTTAATTTTTTAAAAGAGTTTAAGTTCTGTCTCTACATTAATTGTTTTTAACACGTGCATATTCACTTGTGCCAACATCGTTTGTTGAAAAGACCTATCTTTTCTCCTTTGTCAAAGATTAGTTGACTATATTTATGTAGGTCTATTTTTAGGCTCTCTATTATATTCCAGTGATCTATTTGTCTAATCTTTTACCAGTACCACAGTATCTCGATTGCTGTTCCTTTATAATTTGTGTTGAAGTCAGGTAGTACCAGTCTTCCAGTTTTGTTCCTCTTTTTCAATATTGTGTTGTCTATTATGGGTCTTTTGCCTCTCCATAGAAATCTTAGATTCACTTTTTCAATATTTATAAAAGAATTTTCTGGGATTTTGATTGTGATTGTATTGAATTTATAGATCAAGTTATGAACAAATGATATCTTGACAGTATTGAATCTTCCTGTCCGTGAACATGGAATATATCTACATTTAGTTACTTATTTTATTTTTATTAGGTTTATACCTAAGCATTTCATTTTGGGGGATGCTAATGTAAATGGTATCATGTTTTTAATTTTAATATCCACTTTTTCATTGGTGGTCTATAAGAAAGCATTCGACTTTTGTATATTAACCTTGTGTCCTGCAACCTTGCTATCATTTCTTTTAGTTCCAGCAGGGTTTTATTTTATGTTTTTGTGGGGTTTTTTTTGTCAGTTCTTTCAGATTTTCTATATAGACTATTGTGTCACCTGTGTATAATTTTTTTCTGCCTTCCCAATCTGTACCTTTTAGTTCTTTTTATTGTGTTATTGCATTAGCTAGGACTTCTAGTTCAATATTGAAAAGCAGTGGTGAAAGGGGACATTCTTATCTTCATCCTAATGTTAGTGAGAAAGCTTTGAGTTTCCCACCATTAAGTATAATATTAGTTGAAGGGTTTTCTGTGAATATTCTTTATCAAGTTGAGAAAGTTACTCACTACTCCTAGTTTACTGAGAGTTTTTATCATGAATGGGTATTGGGTATTGTCAAGTGCTTTTTCTTTATCTATTGATATTATCATATGATTTTTCTTTTTTAGTCTGTTGATATTATGGATGATATTAATTGATTTTGTAATGTTGAATCAGTCCTGAATACTTGGGCTATGTCCTACTTGGTTGTGGTATATAATTCCTTTATATATTTTTTGTATTTGATTAACTAACAATTTGTTGAGTATTTTTACATCTTTGTTCATGAGAGATAATGTTCTGTAATTTTTTTTCTTATAATGCCTTTGTCTGATTCTGGTATTAGGGTAATTGTGGCCTTATAGAATGAGTTCAGAAGTATTCTTTCTGCTTTTATCCTCTGAAAGAGATTGTAGAGAATTGGTATAATCTTTTCCTTAAATATGTGGTAGAATTTACTAGTGAATCCATCTTGTCCTAGTGCTTTCTGTGTTGGGAGTTGATTAATTATTGATTCAATTTCTTTAATAGATATAGGTTTATATGGATTGTCTCCTTCTTATGTGAGTTTTGGCAAATTGTGTCTTTCAAGGAATTGTTCAATTTCATCTAGGTTATCAAATCTGTTGACATAACTTGTTTTCTTATTAGTCTAGTAGAAAACCAAGGAACATGGATAGATTGGATCAGAGGGCCTGAGAAGGGTGTCAACCTTTGATCAGTTAACAAAATCTATAAAAATGAAAGAAAGAAAGAAAGAAAGAAAGAAAGAACAGAAAGAAACACGTTACAGTAGCAGTTTGTCAGTATAACACTTTAGTCACTTCTTTGAAATTTATTTTAGATGGCTCAAATAAGAAAATGGCTATTCTTATTTCAGAAGAATAACTGGACATTACTCTTGGACAATTCAGGGCTCAATAGTGCCTGGATACTTGAAAAGAAAGGGTGAAAGTGACAGGGTGTATCAAAAAGTACCTAATCTTGGCCCTGTGACTGACAGATGTGACTGACCTATCAAGATGAGAGTGTGATCAAGGCACTAAGTGATGCATTAGAGAATATCTAATGTCAGCAAGGTTTTAGACAAGGATTTCTAGCATATGATTGTGGCTTAAATGTGAGGCATCTGAATGCAGAAGAACAGTTCTCCAAGTTAGAACATTATAGTCATGTTCTGATTTTGTCAATCCTGCAACTCTAACTTTGCTGAACCTCATTTTCCTTAACCAACCACATAGAGGATGTATAATGCATATCTCACAGGCTGATCTTATGAGGGATGATCATATGAGGGATGATTGTTGACAAGAGCAAGACGAGGATGGTTGTGGCCTCCATTTACTAATTATAAAATGGTGGTAATAATGTTACCTACCTTTGAAGGTTAGTATGAGAAATAAATGAGTGAATTAAGTTCTTAGAATAGTAAAAGGCACACATAAGTACTCAGAAATGTTAGCTTCATTCTTCTTCTTATTATTATTACCATGTATTTAAAAATTTTTTCTTTATTTATTTTTGAGAGAGAGAGAGACAGAGCACAAGCGGGGGAGGGACAGAAAGAGAGAGGGAAACACAAAATCCGAAGCAGGCTCCAGGCTCTGAGCTGTCAGCACAGAGCCCAATGCGGAGCCAGAGCCCATGGTCCACGAGATCATGATCTGAGCTGAAGTCAGATGCCCAACTGACCGAGCCACCCACGCACCCCTATTATTATCATGTATTAACTCATAATTTTTTTTTTTTGATCAGGAGACATGTTTCTCCAGCATCTTTCTGGTAATCCCTCCAAATTTTTTTAAGATCCATAATTCAACATTCAGAACAGTATTACATTTAAAATTGTTTAGGTTTACATATTGATTAAATAGAAGATTGCTACCGCCTTCTATACCCATTTGTTAAATCTTTCCTGGGGCATATATTTGGAAAAATATTAGAAGAAAGCATAAACTCCCCCCTCAATGGAGTTATACATATATTTCTCATAGTCACCCAAACATGGATATTAAGTGTGTAAATAGTGTAGTATATTGAAATCCAAGGATGGGTCTTCTCCTTTCCTGTGTGAGCAATAGCAAGTATTGGTTGTAACTACACCTACTGTGGACTCACTAGAGGCACCTTTGAAAGAATGCTCTGTTGCCCTTGCTTTTCTGTAATGGCTATAGTGCTAATCAGCCTTCATATATTACTGAACTATCTTTTATCCTTATTTTTGGTGATTTTGCCAGGATCAAAGATTACTTGTTCCACTTCAGATATCAAAAAATAAGAGACAAAGATGGTAAGGTCATAAGTGATTTGTCTAAGGTCATACATTTTGGTTCAGTCGTGGAGTTTGGACTAAAGCCGATTCTAGTGACCAGTTCTCTCAAGTACACTGGACAGTCAACACGAAGGGACTCCTCTTTGAGTTTTGTCCTCTTACGTTTCAGGAGGTAAATCTATAGTCTGCATTGAGGCTAGTCCAAGGGGGAGAGTCATGCTTTGCCTTAAAACAGGAGGTCTTTTTAGACCTATGCAAAAATGACACAGGCCATTCATACCTGGCTTAGAGTGTAATACACAGACTTTCAGAAGCATAGAAAAAATTTTTAGGTAAAAATCTTGGACGGAATGACAGTATATTAGAAGATTCCTTAGCATTTGGCATATGTGAGTTTTCATCTGAAATTATTTGGCACCTGCCATTTATTCTGTTTCCCATTAGTAAATGGTAACCTCATAGGGATGGCATTTTTCTCTGCTGCTGCTAGGAATGGCCAAGGTCACATTCCAGAAAAAGATGCTTGCCTTGCAAAGCATACCATTCCTGGGAGAGATAAAGAGAGAGTTAATGTTTGAAGATATTGTCAACGTCATTAACAGCTAACAAACTTACCTATCTTTTACTATTGCTGTAACTTTTTTCCTTTTCCCAGAAAGTGATAATAAGAAGTAGAATAAGTCTGCTCAGACAATTAAAGAACAATGGTTTTATAGAACTCAGTAGTCTTTTCAAGACTACTGTTTATATTTTGGAGCTTTATATGCCATCTATTGAGTGTCTATTTTTAAAATTCAGTGTGATTTATTCAAATCCTGGACATTCTTTGTGCTTGACAATGCTGGAGGCTAAGGGAGATGGTAAAAAAGAAAGAATGAGGAAGGATATCACTTTTGGATTCCTTCTAGTTTTGCTGGCACTGCTTAAGTCAAGGAATTCTTGAATTTCAGAACCAGATGGGAAGTTGAGATGCCGTCATCCAACCCACCCTCTCCTTTATGCAATCCATTGTACAACAATTATAACAGTTAGCTACATAACTTTGCTCAGATGTCTCCAATTATAAAGCACTCAATATTGCAGGTGACTATGATGTCATTATTAGACTAATGTAATTGTTAAAAATGGTTATGTTTTATGTTGATGCAACTTGACTCTGCAACACCTCCCCCACTGGCTCTTGTTCTGCCTGTTTATTATATATGATCAATTCAACCCAAGGTAGATGAACACTTTAGGAGATCAATGATCATGGGTCTGGAACCACATGGCCTGGGTTCAAATGCCAGTTCCTTACCATCTTCACTGAATGCCTGTGCTTCAGTGTCCTCATCTAAAAAATGTGAATTCTGTCAGTGCCTATCTCATAGGGTGGTTATCAGGAAGAAATGGGTTTATATGTGAAAAAATTTAGAGCAATGTCTGGTATTTGGTAGGCACTCAATGAATGTTAGCTGTTGGCAATGTTATTTTTACTATTTCACCTTACATACCAATTCTTTTTATTTTTATTTACCTATTTTTTTAATGTTCATTTATTTTTGAGAGAGGGAGAGAGAGAACAAATGAGGAGGGGAGGGGCAGAGAGGGGGAGACACTGAATCCAAAGCAGGCTCCAGGCCGTGTGCTGATGCAGGGCGTGAGATCATGACCAGAGCCAATGTCAGATGCTTAACTGACTGAGCCACCCAGGCACCCCTATAAAAATTCTTTTTTGTTTTTAAAAGTGTTGATTGGGGGCGCCTGAGTGGCTCAGTTGGTTAAGTTTCCGACACTTGATTTCGGCTAGGTCATGATGTCACAGTTCGTGGGATTGAGCCCTACATTGGGCTCTGCATGGAAGGCATGGAGCCTACTTGGGATCTCTCTCTGCCTCTCTCTCTCTCTCTGTATATGTATATATAAATAAATAAACATTGAAAAAAACAAGTGCTGTTTGTACTGAGTGTATTCTGAGGCTTTGTTTGGTGAGTGCCATGATTGATAAGTAATGTCTGCCAAGGGTAGAAGAAGGGGAAATAATATCACATGCCAAATATTTGTGATTTGCAATCCAATTTTGATTTATCATGACAGTGCTTAAAATATTTAATGAAATAGGGGTTTTTCTATCTTAGCCTCCTCTCTTCCAGGCTAAAGTAACTCATAGAAACATTGAAATCTATTAATTCTCTAAACTGCCAAAAGATGGGGCCCTGAGGCATCCTTAAGATGGACTTAAAACCAGAACAAGGGAGAATGTTTTCATCTTTTCACTTATTACCTTTTGTTAAACGCTTCTGAATACTCAAGACTATCATAATTATTTGAAATCTCTACAAAAAGAATGATGCACCATTTTTCACAATTTAATAATGCAATTAGTTTTCTCTTCCCTACACTCACACCACTCTTGCATTATTTTTGTTGTTGGCATGCACTGTGTTGTTATGGAAGGAATCTTAGACTGAAAGTTAGAGTATCTCATGGACTGAATTGTGTCCAAATCTCTATGTTGAAGCCCTAATTTCCAATGTGACTGTATTTTGAGATAAGGCCTTAAAGAGGTAATTAGGTTAAATGAGTTCCTAAGGATAGGACCCTAATCCAATGGGACTGTGATCCCCAAGAGAATGCTAATTCCCCAGAGAATATAAGTTTTAAAAATGAGGGGGGAAAAAGAAAGAGAAACAAAGACAGTTTTCCTAAAGACCCTTAACCTTACCTTATTTACATTTTCCCTAGGAGAATACTGGGGTCATGGAGAATTTTGGTTAGAAAGAGCCTCAAAGATGACCTGATCCAACCATCCATTCAATTCATTGCCCATAACATTTACTGGGGTTCTATTGATAATAGGGTATTTATACCCACTGAAGGTTCAGTAAAGATTTAGGGTGGCTGTAATCACATTAACAATAGCTCCAAATTCATGATCTACTATTTAATTCTCTACAACATCTCCCAGTCCAGTGGTCTTATAGTCTAAACAAACACCTCAGCATTAAATCTCCTTCCATCTGGACCTCTCTGATTAGAGTCAGAACTTTAGACCTGGAGGGTCTTTCCAAAATTATCCAGCCCATTGGTGCTACTCTGAAAGTGAGAAACTGTAGTCTAGAACAATGCATTTGTTGCATCAGGTGTCACAACTAGTGAGTAGCAGAGTTTGTATCTAAGCTCCCATCACCTGACATTCACCCTAGGGACCTGTGTAGGCTTCTACTTGGTCAGGTCAGCCAGCCCCTCATTACCCACAGGTTGCATCCACACATTCTCATCTGGTTTTCTCAGATCTTGTATTTGCGGCCATATTGAACAGCCTGAACTAGCCCATTTGCTCAAAGACACCCCAGTATAAGTGGTAGAAAGTGTGTCCAGTTCATAATCTTTGGTCCTCTTATTAATTCAGGAAGTAGTTTGTTTCATGACTTTGTTCCCAGTCCCCTGATGCTATAAAGGCCCCTCACCTGGCAGTCTTGGAAATGAATAGGACTCAGCCATCCATGAAAGGTTGGCTTAAGACGTAAGGAATGAGTTGGTGTGAGGAAAAAGCGATACCATCCTTCATCCACTGGCAGAATACTGAGTAACTTTTAGCCTAGGATTAGATCTGCTTTAATACACTCTCCACCTGTGTGTTCTCATAAACCATCAAAGCATTTCAAATCTAAAGATTATTCGGGGACTGATTGTCTACTTAATTAATTTATAAAAATATTTTCCCAAAAGAACAAGAGTGATTTTGATCCAAAATAAAAATGGACCTTATTTAGAAATCAGCCAGTTTCCAAAACAGGATTCATATCAAATAATGCCTCTAACTTTGAGACCTGGCTACTTCCTTGATTCTCTGACATTCTCCCCCCACCTCACCCCCACCCCACTAGGCACTCCCATTGGTTCTTCCTGCTGATAGCATCTTTAAAAGAATCGGCCACACTATTGTTATCAGTCCCATAGTTTCATTTCTCATTTGTGTCTATATTTAGATTGGAGGGGAAAACCTCTTTCCATTGCCCAGGAAAGAGACTGTTTTTAAGTGAGTTAATGAACCTCTTACAGGGAAATACCAAATGTAGTTGATGTCTTGTTGCTATTAAGGAAAACGTGTTAGAGCTTAGGAAGTATGAAAGTTGTTAGCTGACAGAATGACCACGCCTTTGATGGTCAGGTCACAGGCATATGAACACTTACATACTCTTCTATGTATTAGGTCAGGCTGTAGGAGTGGGGCAGGAACAGGTGCTTGGGTGCTTGTATGTGGGAGCAGGCACCACTGTTGTGTGCTATTAAGAACACAGGTCCATTTTAGTCAGGAAGAGTGGTGATAAACGTAGTTCTAAAGAGCAGGTGCTAAAGAATTATCTCTTCTAGATAAAAATCGAAGTCTGATATCAGATATAGAAAAAGAAAAGCCCATGAATTAGGAAAAATCATGGATTCTAATAGATACCCAACCAAAATGTGTTATTTTTTTATGTTTTTTCCTTTCTGGCTTTAAGGAATTCATTTTTTTCCTCTTTCTACCATTTTCACTGAGTAAGATTCCTCCAAGATCCTTCCAGTCTCACCCAGTCTTATGTAGAAGGGAAAGGACATCTCTTTGTCTAACCTTATGAATGGGAAGGTCCGTGTAATGATTCAGAGTAGAATAAAGGAAAATATAGGATAGGGAAGAAGCATCTATAAAATGTTTTCAGGGCCATTCATTAGCCAGCAGGCAAAGAATGGAATTTGTCCTTTCTTTTGTTCCCCACCCACCACCTCACCCCCAATTGAGGCCTCCATGCTCTTAATTTACCTAATGACTGTCCAAGGCTCTGTAGTGAGAGCCTTGTTAACCCTCCTCTTCCTAAACCTCCAGGACACCATAGTGTAACTGGAAGAACTCTGGAAAAGACTCCTTGTCCAGTCTCCACAAATTTGCCCCCCTTCAGTATTGGTGATACCTACAATCACTTCTTTGGGGAGGATTCCATTCAGTTGGGTTGTCTATTGTCAAAAAGTAATCTCTTAGAAGTCCAGAGCGTTGAGTCATAAGCAGTAAACTTTTTTTTAGATGACAAGGTGATAAGATCTAGAAAAAGTAGTGGGGCCTTTCTTAAAATGTATATGTATAGACCTTGCTTCAGACTTGAGCTACTGATTGCTGGTTCCTTGACCTGATTCACCTTTCAGATATTCTGGCTGTGAGGGTCTCTAATGCATCTTGATTCTCAGAGGCAATGAAGCTTATACTTTAATGCCCCTCACTTGCTAGGGCCCTTTCCACAGGCCCCAAAGGTGGCCCTGCTAGTGTGTTCCCATGTTTGTGTGCTTTACAAGATATCTTATGTGAGACATTTCTACTTCAATTGGCTGATATGGCTTCTACGTCCACTCCAATATTCCCTCTCTTATAATTGTCCTCTGACAGAAGTTAAGGTAGGAATGAGGATAGGGAGCTTTAAATAAATATTCACTTGTAATTGAATTGACTTCTAAATACATATTTACTTTGGTACCTAGCTATATATTTGCAATTCGAAATTATTTTTCTCATTGGAAGCTACCATATTCATCAGGCCCTGCAAAACCTGGGCAGGTATCCCTGGATTCTAGGCCTCCTAAAATTACTTCTCACATAACTCTTAATCTCATTTAAAATTTCCCTTCTATCCAGATTTTCAGCAATTTCTAGGTTTCATACAAAAACCTAGTTCTCCTGGTGCTTCATCACAGCCTGACACAAATCCAATCCTGAAAAGGAATGGGAAATGGGGAAAATGATAAAATAATCAATTAAGTGAACAGGAAGAGAAAAGAGATTGAGAAGTTAGATAAATTGCCAAGTTATCTCATGCATCTTAGTACTGGTCTTCATGCCTAGGGGCTCACAGGAGCAGATCCCTAATTTGTTTGTTTTAACAGCTGAAATAAAGCATTGCCATGCTGGTTGGGAAGCTAAGTGATGTTCCATCCTGAGAGGAAAGTGGGGTAAAGTGAAGGGAGGTGACAGGATGGTGAATTGAAATGAATTAAGGAAAACACATGGTCTTCCGAAAAGGAAATGGAGTTATGAAAAGAGATGGGAAAACCAGTTCTTCCAGGATAATGCCTTTTGTTGGGCCCTAGTGGGAAGCTCATTTGAGGAAGCTGGAAGGATACAATGGGTGCCCAGGTTACCTGACAAGAGGAAAGAGGGCAGAAGGGAAAGGCAACAGTGTGGGAGAAGGACCAGGGGTCACGTTTTTCTTGGCATTGAAATGTCAAATGAGTTATTTTTCAAAAGTTTCCAAGGAGGATCCTCTACCAGTTTCCAACCTCCATTTGGGATTTGAAACCTACAGGAAACTGGGTCCCTTCCCATGACCTCTTTCTTCCTCCCTAAATTAAATTTGGATGCAGACAGCTAGTGAAGCAAAGGCTGGAGCCTTTTACTGTGCCTAGAAGTGTGGCCTTTCCCTCATGCAGTCTTAGGGGCTGGTTGTGCTCCCAATTAATTGTTACTTTGGCAAGTTCAAGGAAGTTGTTTTGGTTTTTGGCAGGTTGTTTAAATATTGGCTTTCAAGTTCTTCCATCTGTAAAACAAAGAGTTTGGACTAGAATCATTGGTCCTTAATTTTGGTGGTGATGGGGGTGGTGGGCGCTGGTGAGGGCTTGGTGGTCAAAGTGCCTTGTCAGAATAGGATGAAAGCTAAAGAAACACCCTCCAGAAGTAGGCACATGTGCCTGTTCACCTATAATTACATGTATAATTTCAAAGGTTCATGGACACATCAGTAAACAGTTCTCCAAGGTAGTTTTACTCCTTGCAGGAGGATTACACTTCTTCACCCCAATCAACTCAGTCACGGATCAATCAAATGTGAATAGAAGTTCTGGGTGACATTTCTGGGCTAAGATTTGAGTGGTGTTTCTTTTCTTTGTGCACTAAAGCCAGCCATGATCCTGATAGTGTCTTCTCCATTGGGTCCAGGATTGACAATAGTAATGGTGCAGGAGTTAAGTCTCCAGCCAACCTTGGATTATCATGTGACATGAGAGAAAATTAAATCTTTGTTGCTTACAGCCACTGAGATTCTTGGAATTGTTTGTTGCCACAGCATTATTTAGCACATTCTGATTGATACAACCCCTGAATCCATCCATGGATGACCGAGCTTTCTGTGGATGCCAGATCATCAGTCCCAAATGTGAAAATATTAAAATCTTTCCATTTCTGAAAATTCATGAGTCTCTGAGGTGAACTTACTAATACAATTAATGAATCCTGAATCACAAGAATTCCTATCCTGGTTCATAGAGAATACCCATTTGGGCCAATAGAGTATTTCGTTTTGGGGTTCAGTTATAAAATCCATGACTGTGTGTGATGAAATGAAAGGCTCACCAGTCCCAGTTTCAAAAGGCAGTGAAAAGTTGACTGTAGTCTCACAGGGCATCTGCCTGCAGGAGGGAAGTAAGAGATTACTCCAGCCCTCAGTGTGCTGTGGACACTCCTTGGCTACAGTCTAATGTACAGAAGAAAAGAATCAAGAAAACAAATAAGAAACATACATCTGAAAGCTTCAAATGACTAAAGAAGTCAAGAGGCAGGATGTCTGCACTTTGTTTCTATTTATGGAATGCAGAGTTTAAACAGAGCTCTCCATTCAGAACTCATCTGGCTATGAAAATTGCTTTGCAAGTTATTATCTCAAGGAAATGGACAGCATTCAAATCTTTCCCTACAGTGAGTTTGTATTTAGAGATGTTTCACATGTGTTTAATTCAGTGATCAGTTTTACCTTGTCAAAACAGAATGGTCTGTCAAAAACAGGATGAAGCTCATTAGTGAGACACAGGAGATAGTACAATGGAGGAGAGAATAAACAGACTACCAGAAGTAAGGAAACAAGAGTCTATTCAGGAAGCAAGGGGGGATAGTAGAAAATGATACAGTAGTCATAGTAGACCATAAGCTAGTGCGATAGCTATATGGTACTGCTACTTAGTAAGTGATACTGCCAAGAAAAAAAAAGTGTGAGGAGAGTTTAGGGGATAAAGGTTTTTAGCCTGGAAAAGAGAGTAGGGATTTAACAACTTTTTATGTGTAAGAACCCCCTAGCATAGTTGTGAGAGTGCTGGATGAGGGGGAGTCAGGAAAGCCAGGTTCTAGACCTAGGTCTTCTTTGTCCTCCTGCTCTGAGCCTCACTTCTGCTCTGAGCAGTTCAGATTAAGAAAACTGTTAAAGTCTTAGCCAGCTCTAGAATTTAGATCTGGGAAAATGTTGTTTCGTGACTCTACATCTTCAAAATCCAGAAAGTTCTAGTACCTGAAAAGCATCTTGATTAACATAAGGATGATTAATTATTTACTTAAATAAACTTCTAGTGGAATTTATGAAATTTTGGAAACCGCATCCTTGGAGGTTTTTAAAGTTCAGATAGAGCCCATCTCTTTGACATTTAAGAGCTAGGCCAGGAGACATGTTTGAGGTTTCTTCTAGCCATCAACAATATAAACATGGTTATTGTCTTTTAGAGGAGACTTTCCCAATGACCACCCCCCTCATAGGAAGGAAACCAAATCTAAACCCAAAATTGTTGATTTATTGGCCCTGTAACAAAAGGGAAAGGGTACTGTCAACCCTAAATAAAGAGGTAACCTGAAGCAAGCCTACATGACCAGAAATGGAAATTATTTGGGAGTATCAGTGGAATTTCAATTTGGAAAATATGCTGTAGCTAGCTGTGGGTGAGTCTGCTGAGAGTTTGGGGCAGGCTATATTTATGGACAAGGAGGGAAAAAAGAGGGAAGTCCAGTCAGAGTTCAAGCAGTAAAATATGGAAATATTCATGGCAGATGTTCATTGGTCAGGAGTCTTGGTCTTCTGTAAATCAGGCATTTATATGATATCAGTTTCTCACATCTTAAGTTCTGTTCTTCTGAGGGCACATGCATGAGATTCTCCATTTACTATTCTTCAGTTCCATTTTGGATTGAAATCTTTTCACAGGACAAAGAGAAATCCAGCAAAAAAAGTCTCTAAGGTTGAGCAGTGCCGTGTTGTCCCTTTGCAAGGCATGGTCATGTCTTACAAGAACTTGTGAAGGTATGGCCAGTATCTCTGGTCCTCTTGTCTCACAGCTGAGCCTTGGTGATCAGAGGCTGGCCAGCAGAGGAGGCACCTCAGCTAGCATGTATTGCTGCCAGCATCAACAGGGACCCGAGAGCAGCCCAGGTTTTATTTTTCTCCAAGTAAGATTTTTCTGACCTCTCTTGGAAGATGGTGCAAGCCCTGTTCTACATATTGGACAGGAATGTATCCAATTAGGAGTAGCTTGTAGGTATCTTACTCTGCAGCAATTAATTTTTTTTAAAAAAGTAACAGGAGAGGAGAATCCCTTGTTGCTGCCATATTTCAACAATGAGTAAAGTGCTGATTAGAAAATAATGTGCAGCCAAGGGTGGAGTTGGGCTGGGAAGTTGCCCTTTGAAATGCCTCTGCAGGGTTAACTCTAAACTGAGAGAAAAGAGCTCCTCTAAACTTTCAAGGCCCTATAATGGTTCCTTTAGTCCTATTTTAGGGAGTGGCTTCCTTAGCCTTCAGCCACAGTGGGACATTTGGGGTTCCCTCTTTATCTACCTTTCTGGTAGCTACTCCTCTCTGGAGCCAACTCTCATCCTCCCTTGGTTGTTCAACATCTCTCAGGTAGACTGCCCTTGCTGGAACTCATAAGCCATACTTGGTACTTCCTAATGCCTTTGAAAATGGCCGTACTTTTTTAATGTAAAAAAAAATGTCAATGATTGTATTTTGATCATAGTTCATGGTCTGGGGCCTGATAAGTGAGTAGTTAGCAAAGCAGGTTAATTGTCTTCTTCCATCCTAGAAGGCATGCACTTTTCTCATGAGAACATTTCTGAAAGTCAAGGTGGGTCTTATAATAATGATGTATAGATCCACTGTGGTAGAATTGACCGTATTCCCCATGGAGAAGTCATTGACTTGATGGGTTAGCTTACAACTGAAAGGGTGTAAGAGAGAGAAACTGTGGAAGTGGAATACAAGTAATAATTTAAGTCAATATATTACATACAGCAGAAAACACAGGCTTAGGATTTTAAATGTTATTTATTTTTTTCTAGATCATACTTTCATATAATACAAAATTCAAAAGGTACAAAAAGAATACATCATAAGTCTCATTCTGGATTCTGTCCCCCATCTTCCAAGTTCTCCTACCTGGAAGTTGTATTACCATTTTCTTTCATATTCTGACAGAGATGGCTTATTTATGTGTCAGCATGGATGAATGTAATTACCCCCTTATTTATTCAAATGATAGAATTACTACCCACACTTTCCCATACTTTTTCTTTTTAGTCAACAATATGCTTACGAGATTATTCTGTTGTAGTACATTAAAAATTTCTAAGGGGCACACGGGTGGCTCAGTCAGTTAAGCATCCAGCTTCGGCTCAGGTCATGATCTCACAGTGTGTGGGTTTGAGACCCACACTGGGCTTTGTGCTGACAGCTTGGAGCCTGCTTCAGATTCTCTGTCTCCCTCTCTTTATGACCCTCCCCTGCTTGGGCTCTGTCTCTTTCTCAAAAAATAAATAAACATATAAAAAGATTAAAAAAAAAGCCTTTCCAATATGTGTTTTATGATTGGCTAGTATGGTATTTTATAGGTGTACAATGATTTATTTAACATGTCTCCTAAAGTGAACATCTAGGTTATTTACTAATCTTTTGCTATTATAAACACTACTATAAAGACATTGTACCAATATCATCGTGTGCAGTGTGAGCAGGAAAAATGGAATTGCTATGTAAAAGGGTATGTGCATTTGTATATTTAATGGTATTTGCCCTCCATAGATTCTTATCATTTTATATTTCTGTTATCAATATGTGAGAATGTCTGTTTCTCTATATCTTGTCAACACAGTAGGTTATTGAACATTTTTTATCTTTTCTCACTCTATTATGTACAAACTGAAATCTCAGTGTAATTTTTAAAAACTTTAATTGAAATATGATATACTCATAAAAGTATATTCGTCATCAGTGTATTGCTCATTAGATCTTCACAAACTAAACACATTGTATAATGAACATCCATTTCAAGAAAAAACACAGAACCTATAGCCCAGGAGTCCCTTTTATACTTCCTTCCATTTTGTGCAGTTTTTACTTTTCTGCTTTTATCTTACTATATGAAAAGTAACCATCTTTTTAAAACCATGCCTTTTTAGTTTGAAATAATTTTGAATTGGGTTAACAGAAGTTAAGCATCATTTCATGTGCTTAAAAGTCATGTATATTTCTTTGAACTATATGTTCATATTTATTGCCCATTTTTAGGTTAAACTGTTGATGATTTTTCCTTGATTTGTAGAAGTGATAAGGAAATTTCAGTCCAAAGTAGAAAAGATATGTGCAGTATGCTGGAATTTATCAACTCTTACTGACCTCTAAGAGTGGATATTCAGCATTTGGAACTCTAGAAAACTAGTAATGAAGAAAGCAATTCAGTAACTGGTATACTCAACCCAGGGAGCACAGCCTGAGTAGCCCATTGCCTCGTCTTTTGTTTAACTTGCAAGCTTGGTGGTTCCCATCTCATTCTCCAAAAAAAAGCCTTGGTCACATAGGTTCTTCTATCAAGTGGGTGTTTTATTCTTAAACATCAAGGAAATGTTTTTCAGGTCACCAGTTGAAAACCCTACCTGGCCAAGGGAAAGACCTGTCAAACAGGAATATCTGAGAAGACTCTTGGGAAACATTTGAAAGAAGCCTCTTCCAAGACAGAGTTGCCCACTATGGATGATGACCTGACCAATGGGTTCCCAGAGTCCCTTGTCCCATTCAGTGCAGCCACCACATCAACAGCATCACTCTTGGCGTGGAGGCGCTGGTTCAGAAAGAACCTCACAGGAGGGGAGTTTCCCTTAAAAACAAAAGCGAGTAGGAGTTTTCTGTTTTGTTTTATTTTGTTTTGTTTTTCCTCTTCTCTCCCTCTGACTGGACAATAACCTCACACCACATGCCTTCCAGCAAACACTCATCACCCGATAAATCATGTGACCCATTCTGTTTACTTAGAGGTGCTTGCCCAGCTGGGCCTCTAATGCAGACCCTGGTCTGTAACCAACTTCAGAGTGGTTTTCACTGAAAAGGGAATTTCTGAGGACCAGATAAGGCAAGCTATTCATTTGCATAGAGGCACTCCACTGGGTCATTCCCTGGGAGGCTGGGAGAACTGTGAAATGTGAGACAGGGTTTATGAAACTGCCAAAAAACATCTTTTAGAGAACACCAGCCCTGTTTAGTTTCTACACAATGTGGAGTAGCTATAGAAAGTCTCCTCTCAAAAGTAATGTTGGATTAGGGTTTGGACCTTCATTTTATGTTTCACATTCTGGAATCAACAGAATGCTAATCCAAATAAACATTTTTCGCTGAGTGCGTTGGCAAAACCACTGATTGAGCTATTTTAAATCTGATTATTTTAAAAAGGAAGGAAGACAGAGAAAAAGAGACAGGCTATTTAGAAGAAGAAGAAGGTGGAGGCTGCTTTTGATAAGATGAAATGCCTGGCTCTGAGTTCAGAACAGTGCACCTCAGAGTGGACCTGTGGCTCTCCATGTCATAATTACCCAGGCTTAGTCCAAAGGAGGTGGTCCAGGCCTGAGGAGCTGGAATTGCAAGAAATTGGGCTCCAGAAATATGCTAAAAACAAAAAACAAAACAAAACTACAACAACAACCACCACACACACACACAACACTCTTCAGGGGAATGTTATGCTTATTGCCATGTGAAAACTCTGCTTCTAAAAACACCATTTTGAAGAACTAAAAATGGCCCTATTGGGCCATGGACAACAATGCTGTAACATGAAAAAACTTCTAGAAGGGACATAATATTCACCCTGTGAGCCACCTTTACAGGTCTTTTGGCCTCTTTCAGTTAACCTGCTGGCTAGTTTTTTAAGATAAAATTAATGCACTTTATTCAATTTCTAAAAAAATTCTGGGCCACTCAGAGAGCCTTGGAGGGCAAGTGTCTTGTGCTAAGACAAGAGAGCACAGCAAATGCATCGATGGAACATTTTGTGCAGATCCTGAAAGGAGTAGGGTTGGTGTGGGAACTGGAGAGGTGAACTGAGTCTTCTGGACATTTACTCAACCAAACAATTACTTTGTATTACCAGAAATCATTTTAAGGCCTGTCCTGCCCATTGTCTCAGGACCCAGTTTCTCTCCCTGAGTGAATGAATTGGGGCAACAGAATCCAGTTACAAGTCAGAGTTGCCTTTTACTAAAGACCTTGGGAAGGGTCTGGCAACATTAAAATGTACTTCATCAGATCCAGTCTTAGAATCAAGGTCACTGCAGCATTACTGCTCTTCAAGAGCTTCCTGTAGGCTCTTAGAGGCAGCTGGGGATGGTGACAAGCCTGTGGCCATGTGGTGCCCCAAGGACACTGAACATTAGGCTTTGAGGAGGCAATCTTCAGCAGAGCCCCGGTTTTCCCCCATGCACACACATAATGAAGTGTACTTTTGGCACTAAAACACTAAGCTATCTCATTATAAGGAACCATGGAGGCTCAGACAGTAACAGTGGTGACTAGTGTGGATGAAGTCTCTCCTCAATGTTCTGAACTCAAGAACTGTATAATATATTATGATTTCAGCTAGTAATAGAATACTCAAACAAAAGAGTTTTGGGAAATAGAGGTTTATTGTTGCACATGTCAAGAGGTTTCAAGGTAGGGAAGCTCAATGACATAGTGATTCAGAGGGCCAAGTGGCTTGGTGATAGTCTTTACTCCTCTCTCAGAACAAGATTGCTCTAGACCCATGCATCATGCCTCACATGGACAGGCTCAAAGGGAGGAAGGAATGGAGCTTTGCTTCACATGCATTTATTCTGATCAAGGCGGAAACTGTTCCCCTAAAGATCCTAGAATTCATTGTCACCTGCCCATCCTATGCTATAAGTAGGCAGGAAGGGTAGGTTTGCTAGAATAGACTTAGACTAATCATTTTGATGCACCTGGGTTTGGGGAAGGATCCAACTTCCCTGA
This sequence comes from Prionailurus bengalensis, assembly GCF_016509475.1. Taxonomy (NCBI): domain Eukaryota; kingdom Metazoa; phylum Chordata; class Mammalia; order Carnivora; family Felidae; genus Prionailurus; species Prionailurus bengalensis. The sequence goes on along the minus strand of NC_057343.1, from coordinate 125,363,996 downwards.
GTACATCACTGCCCCACCTTTGAATAAAATTAGGGTTCTATCAGCAAAAAGGAAGCATGAAATAGCTGCTGAACAGGCCACAGACTGATGACAAGATCCCTACCACAGGGATCGTACATTATCTTTGGTAGGGAATTCCTTCCAAATGGCAAAATTAAATGTCCTGTCAGAGCAAAGGAGTTAATTGGATTTCAGAAAATAAAAACGTGATGTTTTGTTTAATTTTCTGGTAATAAAATTCATATATTCCTGTCCTAGAGGTATAAATTAGGTATGCATGTTAGAAATTGGGACATCTGATTAAATCAAGGTTTGCCAGAAAGTTCCTTTCCTCTGGAAGTCTCCAGTAGGCTCTCCCTGCTTGTCTTTCTCCATCTGCCCCTCTAAAGCAAGAAGTGTATGTTTGGGCACACGCATGTGCATTGGCATTTTTCTCAAGCGGTTTCTGGTAATTTCTAAGTGAGTTTCTGAAACCTTCAAGCCAAACCTCCTCCTCCTCCTCCCCCTCCTCCTCCTCTTCCTCCTCTTCCTCCTTCTACTTTTTTTTTTCTTTTTCTCTGAAGCTAATAAAGCCTGAGTGGTGAGGTATCTTCAAAGAGTCGTGTGTACTCAGCAACTTTGGTGTGTTAGTTTGTCTTGCAATATGCCTTACTCAGGGTGCTTATCTCTTAGAAAGGGAGATTATTACCACACAGACTATGCTGGAAACCGCTTCGCTGACAGGTTTAAGAGTCTTAGCAAAATAAACAGTAGAAAAGGCAAAACTGTGTGCAAAATGGCAGGCTTCATTCTCCCTGCAAGGGTCAGCTGGGAAGGGAGGGAGCTAGAATAAAAACAAACTGGAGAACATTTCAGCCATGCTCAGAGAGGTTGGGCTTCATGTGGAGAGAGGTTGAGGTGGGGAAGATGATTCACATTTCTTTCTAACCAACCAATTGTCTTTTTGTATAAAAACAACTGTTCAACTGACAAGCCCTTCACTATACCTGTTGATCTGGTTTATAATTCATGCCTTAAAAGAACCCTAGACTTGTAGCAATTACTCTTCCTGTTTTTCATACCTGTAAAGTATACAGATAATAGAAGTATGCCACTGGCTTTCTCCTGATCTTGGTTTTGGGATCCAGTTGAAGAGTTTTTTTCTTTGGATTTGACAGAATCCAATCTATGAACAGTGCATGCAAATTTTCAAGCAATTTGAAGACAGGACAGTGTCATTTATTTTTCTCTCTTCCTTCTCAGCACCCCCTAGGACAATACTAGGAAAATACTAGGTGCATAAATGTTTGTCATATAATAGAATGAGTAAATGGACAGATTAATTTGCAATCTCATTTTCATAGTACTCTGGTACTATTTTGGGTGGTAAAAATTTTGGGTGGTAAAAGTGCTTCCTTGCATATTATTATTCTTGTTTCTAAGACTGGTAGCAATATTTCAAACTAATTCAGACAAAAAAGCCAGTTAGAATACTTAACACTTAACCCAGGATTTATTAAGGTGGATGGGGGTTAGTTAGGTGTGACTTTTTTATTTATTGTTTGAAGAGCATTCAAGTACAACTAAAACAGCTACCTATAATTGAAGTCTTTTTGTTTTAAGTAATCTCTTTGCTCAACGTGGGGCTCAAGCTTATGATCCTGAGATCAAGAATTGCATGCTCTACCAAGTGAACTAGCCAGGCACCCCACCAATTGAAGTCTTATTCTTCCACTCTCAAAGGGGTTTGGGAGATTCAGAGAGAACCTGCCATCTCCACCACAGTTCAAGAATTCAAGGTAGAATTCGAGGGAATAGATAGCTCCATCTCCTTTTGGAAGAACTAGAGTCTGTTTTGTCCCTTTTGATCTAGATGAGAGACCCCTCTCACACCCAGCTTCTGGCAAATAGGTCCTGCAGTGGTCAATGGTCAAGCCCTTCCAAAAGAGCACAGAGGTCATATAGCCTATTGTTAGGATTTTAGAATGAGAGTAAGGCAGGAATTGAATTCTGATTCCATGTCTTACTATGTTATCTTGAACAACGGATTCTGCTTTTCTTACTTTTTTTTTCTTATTCTGCTTTTCTAAATCTTAATTTCCTCACCCACGAAGGAGGGCTATAAAAGACTGTTGTGAGGGTTAAATGGGATAATATATTTAAAGCACTTAACACAGTGCTGAGCACTTTACAAGCTCTTATAACTATTTATTATTATTATTATTATTATTATTGTTATTATTATTATTATTGTAACTATTTGTTATTATTATTATTGCCATCACCAGCTCCCTATACCACAACATTGTAGAACAAAGAGGTTTGAGTAAGGTCATTTGAACCTCTTTTCTGAGAGAGTGGGTCCTGAATCCATGAAAATGGATTTACTTGTTTATGGACCTCATTCCCCTTAATTACCATAGATGTGGGTTGAGGTTAGGTCAGTCAAGGATAATCTCACAACAAGAGGGTGTGCAGCCCGGCATGGCCACTCTTTGGTCTCAGCAGCTAGCAAATGACAATGTTTTTCTTCTTTAATTTTGTTTTCAAAGGGGCTTGTGAAGGTACATTTTCTCATACTCTGTTTAATTTTTACTACCAAGCTAACTCATCCATTATTAAAAAATAAAAAAGGAAAGGAAAAATAATAAAAGATACTATGTTTAAAGATGACTTTTTCTTGAAACTACCAACCCAATCTTAAGGAAACAGCTGAGCTGGTAGAAGGACCCAGTAGCTTAAATGACATAGACTGGGACACCACCTGGGCCACTTTCTGGTTGCGTGACCTGGTGCAAATCATTTGACCGTCTACAACTTGGTTTTCTCATTTGAAAAGTGGATATAATGATGCTTATCTAACAAGGTTTCCATAAGAGAAAGAGTATATATAAAGCATACCTAGTAAAGAGATTAAGTACTCAATAAAAGTGGTAGCTGGTTCCTGGATTCTGGTTGTTATTCACTTCTACCCAAGACTTAGGGTAAATAGCTCCCCAAAGTATAATACCTAACACTTACATATGGTGTTCCAGGAAATGCTCTGTGTCTTTTATATATATTAACTAGTTTAGTTCTCTCAATAATCCTATGAGGCAGGTGACATTATTACCCCACTTTACAGATGAGGGAAATGAGGTATAGAAAGACTAAGTGTCTTGTCCAAGATTCCATATCTGGTAAATGACAACTGGTATTCATCTCTGCTAGTATGATGCCAGAATTCCTGCTCCTAGACATTCTACCAGGGTGTCTCTTTTGGATGACCCTTTCAGTGATGGAAGAGAGGATAAGCCCACCACCTTCCCCTCCAGAAGATCTGCTGAGTGGCTTAAGAACATAGTCATTCCTCCAGGGTGTCTTAAATGAGGTCAGAGGAAAAGCCATGCCTTCCTGTACGGGTTTCTGGTGGGTCCTATTGGGACTAAATCTAGCAAAATGGATACTATACCAATAAAAATTTAAAAATTCCTTTTGGGAGGCAGAGTCTACTGAAGAAGTTCAGGATTCTGAGATAAGAACCCCCAGGCTCATTTGGGGAAGGCCATATAGCTTAATGGAAAGTCTCCTAACCTTAGGGTCAAACGAACTCTATGGGTATATATTTGGGGGCTGTGTGACCTCTCTGTGAAAGGAGATTACTAAAACATACATCTTAGCATTGTTCTGGGAATTAAAAAGGATGATACACAGAAAGCTCCCAGTCCAGTTTCAGAAATACTCTGGGTACTCACTGAAAAAATATCATACTTTGTACCTTCAGTCATCTTGCACAATGTCTAGAGCAATTATTTTCTTAAGAAACCACCAAGAATTTTGAGCCACCTGGCTTTGAAACTGGTTACCTACTGTATTGAAGACCAGATACTTTGCTTTTTCACCCCTGCCTTGAACCTTGTTCCTGGCCCTTCTGACTTCTACCACCTCTGATATCTGCTGCTAACCTAACTTCTGCCAGGCAGACCTGGCATCCATGGATTCCTTTAACAGTGCTCTGCTGCTTTCAGGGACAGTTTAGAGAGGAAGGTGGCATGGCAGGAAGAACTCTGGATATGGAACTAGAAGGCTGGCCAATGTGTAAGTTCTTTGTCTACCATGAGCTAGGAATGTGACCATCTTTTTGCCATTTGGGGCTCAAGTTTCTTATCTATCTACTGGGAAAGGGAATGTATTAGAGCAGATATTACTGAGGCCACATCCAGCTCTTCCTCAGACTGGTAGCCTCTTTCCCTAACTAGGTTCCAAATACCCTGAATTCACTGGGGAGATTCACGGCTCTGTGGCACAGTATTACTGTTTTTGTGAGGCAATGTAGAGGGAGGAAGAGAAAAGCAAAATGGCACACTAAGATGAGTTCCCAGGCTTCTGTGAACTCACTAATAAAACAAAATAATGGATCAGTCTCCTGAATCCACTCCTTAAGAAAAAGAATGAATCTTTTTTAATAGAGAGATTCCTGCAGCAGCAAAGAAAAGCCTTTAATTTCAGAACCAAAGCTATTTGTTTACTGTCTCAATGTCCTTTCACCGAGAGCTCATCACACAAACAATAGCAAAGGCAAACGAAAGACAAATGTAGGAAACATTTATATTTATATCCCAAATGTAGGAAACAGCATGAAAATATTGTTAAGGAAACTCAGTTAGTCTCTGCTCCAAGGGTATGTATATAGTTTTGGTGCCAAAGGCAGCATGGCCAGATGTTAGAGGACATGATCCTCCTGAAAGAACAAAGGAGAAATATGTTGGAATTCCACTAGGGAGTGGGAGAGCCAGGAGTAATCATTCAGTGCCCATGCAGCAAGCTCTTATAGAGGCCACGTAGTAAGCAGCCTTTTCTTTGAGTGTCAGTCCATACACCACTGCCTGATAATTCTGGGATCTTGGTCAGGCACAACTGTAATCTCTCTGTTCTTCAGTTTCTTCATCCATGAGATGGACGTAGTAAAAGTGCCTAGCTCACAATGCTACAATGGGAATTAACAACTTAATATATGCAAATCATATAGAATTGTGTTAGTATGTGCTAAATACTTACTGTTAGCTAATATTCTTATTACATTCAGGTCTAGGGAGAAGGTCTTCTAAAGATCCCATAACTGTCATTATAATTATCTACCATCACTTTAGGGAGATGCTGTAGTATATAGTCAAAGTAGTGTTGGCTCTTCTACTGGACAAAAACAGATGTGGATCCTGGTTTCATCACTTACCAGCCTTGACTCTGGGCAAGGCTGCAGTAAGGGCACAGTGGCTCAAGGTTTAGGACTGCTGAGGAATATGGTCCTGATCCAGGTAAGCTGTGAATACTGTATTGCCCTGACCTGCAGGACCCCTTTAAGCCTCCTTTCTTCATTTTCATCCTAAGTTACCATTATCATCACTGTCCTCATCATCACTGTGATCAACTAAATAGGGTAAAGTGGACACCTGTCATTTTCATCCTCCTAACTACCCCCCCCCCCATTCATTTTTCCATTACCCAAAGAATGACCATCTGGAAGAGAACAACTTGAATAAACTGAGCCTTCAAAGGTGAAGGGTTTTTTTTAATTGAGGTAAAATTCACAAAACATAAAATTAACCATTTTAAAGTGATCAATTCAGTGCCATTTCGTACATTCACATGCTGTCCGACATCTCCTCTATATAGTTCCAAAACATTTTCATCCCCTCCAAAGGAGACCCATACCCATTAAGCAGTCACTACCCATTCCTCCCTTCCCCTCACCTCCTGGCAACCAGTAATCTGCTTTCCATTTCTATGGATTTACCTGAATATTTCATATAAATGGTATCATATAATATATAGCCTTTTGTTTCTGTATTCCTTCACCTAGAATATTTTGGAGATTTTCTTATGTTGTTAGCATGTACTTCATTCCTTTTTAAGGCTGAATAATATTCTACATTTTGTTTATCCATTCATCCATTGACAGACATTGGGTTGTTTGCTACTATGATTAGCACTGCTATGAACATTGATGTACAAGTATATGAATACCTGTTTTCAGTGGAATTGTTGGGTCATATGGTAATTCTGTGTTTATCTTTCTGAGGAGCTATCAGAATGTTTTCTATGCTGCTGTACTACTTTTATTTAGTAGGAGGACTTTGATGTTGAAAAATAGTCTTGGTGGCTGGAATTCTGTTCTTTCTGATGCAGATTGGCCAGTGGGGTGAAGAGACTGACCAGTGGGTTAGAGTGACAGTAGATTGGGACTGGACCTCTCTGCAACCTTTTTAATCCTTAGTTGTAGGAAGGCACTAACTCTGCTCTTTGCAAAGCTCATTCTACCAAAATCAGTGGAGAAATGGGAGGGAGAAGAGGAGAGTACTGTATTCCAGAGTGAACATGACCAAGTCTAAACAAGAGACCATTCTGGGACATATTTAATGTAGACAGTTTTGAATCCTAATCACTTCCTTGTAAGAGAACCATGGTATTCTTGTGCATTTATTCATGGTAGTAATTCACAACAATCTTGAGGTCTCTTAGGTATTTGCTGTCTGATGTTGTGTTATAAGCAACTTGAAGGGCAGTACGTGTCAGAATCCCATTGTGGGGAGCAGGAGAAAATCAGGCCTTCCAGGAGCATCTGTCATAGAGGCCAATGGGTATAGCATGGGAGTTACTGAGAAGAGCAGGACTTGAGGGAGGCTATGGAGAGTCAAAGCCAGGGAAGTCACATGTCTGTCATTAGATCTCAGGGCTGAGGGCAGACTGGAAGCAGGAGACAGAGAGAGCCATTTGGAGTAAAGGGCCAGGTCTGCAGTCCAATAAAGGCAGAGACAAGGGTTCTGGATGAGGCATTAGCCATGGATGGGGTTGGAAGGCTTAGAGCTCATTCTTTTCAGGGATTGTCCCATTGGGGGTGTGGGGACAGCCACAGTCAAAGATAGAGTCTGGGAGAGAAAGACTAGCCTTTCTCAATAGGTTCCAGTGAGAGCTTATTAAACAAGTGTTGAGGGAATGATTTAATTTTACAAAAAGACATCTGTCTTTGCAAAGATATTGATATCAAGAATAGATCATAAAACTTGTGACCTGGCAAATGCAGACTCTCCTTCATCTGAAAATAGTCACCACAGTTCATATTCTTTTCTATATTGTCTGAAACTATAATATGAATAACCGGGTCTCACGCAGGATTCTCAATTTATTCCTAGGTAAGAGGTCCTTTTCATTTACCTGAAGCACTATAGCAAACAATGCCTCATAGTGGATAGGTGGATATAAAAACCCCAAGAAGTTCATTTCAGGCCAAAGGTGACCACTGCTTGCTTCCCTCACATCTTTCTCTGCTGTGAACTCTACCAAAACCCCAAGATGTGGGAGATTGGGGTGGGGGCAGGTAGGGAGGGTCCCTTTAGGCTCACTTTAGGAACTTTAGGTTCACTAGAAAGTAGTTCCTGGTAGGTCAGGAAAGCCTTACTTAGCAAGGGCTAATGAATTTAGGTCTCCAAAATGTCATAGAACATCAGGGATCTTTACTGCAACTTCTTTGTTCTTCTAAATCAAGAGACAACTCTGTCCCTTGAAGAACAATGTTTATTGAAGAGTCAACTCAGAGACCTTGTGCCCTTAGGCGTGGAATACCTTATCCTCTCCAAAGCACTTCCCTACAAGCACTAAATTGGAGGAAATTCCTTCCAGAGCTCAAGCCCAGAAGGCTGACAATACTGTTAATGGTAGTATATTGACAAAGAAAAGTTGAGGAGATGGAATGTGGGGGTCCAGGATCCTCCCTGAAGGGCCCTCTGGAGTAGGGCCCCAGTGAACTGATGATAAATAGTGCCTCCTGCTGCAGGGCATACAAACAGCTAAAGATCTGACCCCCTCATGCCTTTATTTCCCTGTGGGAGTTGTGTACAATTTGGAAAGTAGATCAAGGGCATCCTGGCTCCCAGCTGACCACCCCACTTGCAGCCTGGACGTCTGGAGGCCTGGAGACCCCCCACCATAGGCCAGCAAGCAGAGGTCCCCAAGTTCACAGGGCTAGTTCCACTTCCCCTGGGTTTCTGCTCTCTGGGGGACTGCCCTTTCCAGAACTTTTCCTCTGTAGGCAGCTCTTTCCAAGGCTCTCAAGACTCCAAACCAAATTGTTTGGGGAGTGAAAAAGTGAAAGGACACATCTTAGAGCAGCAAGGACCAGCTGCTGGGTCAACTCTCCCCAAAACAGAACTTCCTGGGAGTGCCTGGAGCATTGTCTTTTAAAGCAATTGTCTTTTAAAAAATAACACACAAAAAAAAATATTTTCACTTGAAAGAAGGGGAGAGAGAAAAAGGAAAGAAATTAATTACTAAGGTTCTCCGTCTCCAAGGAAGTTCAGGGGGAAATTTTAGGAACTTTGCGTCTGCTTTTTATTGTATTTACCCGGCCACCCTGCCAAGGGGAGGATGAGAACTCTTTGCGCCTGGTGCACCATTCAAAGCCCTGTGTGCTTAATAGAGTGACACAAATGTCTGTGCTTCTTTTTGCTTTTAACCAAAAGCTGTAGGGAGGGGCCATCCTACAGTTGGAGAGGGCTCTGCCAGTTGGTTCCCGTCCCCCTCACCGAACTCGTTCCCAGCCGGGGCCAAACCAGCCCCGGCCGGAAGGGCCTACGGGCCGCAGCCTGGCGGCGGAGGGGCCGGGTACAGGGGTGGGGGTGGGGACGCGGACGCCGTTCCTACCGCCTGGCTTGAGGAGACTCGGAGCCGAGCGGGGCTAGCGTGGGCTCTGCCGAATCACGCCGTGTGACTGCTTTTGCCAAAGGAAACTTTGGGAAGCAGGAGGTCGGCGATTCCCTGCTTCCTCCCATCCCCACCCCCACCCCGCCGCTCTCCCTCCTCCCACCCCTCTCCCTCCTCGGCCAAGGGACAGCTTTGGCCGAGGTCAGCTGGCTGCCTTTGTGGCTGCTTCCCAGGAAGGAAGAAGCGTTGTCTGCAGATCAGTTTATCAGCTGGCTTTCCTGTGCCGGAGCGCCGCCGTTTTCCGGGGACGGCTGCCACCCCCGTGATTCCCAGCCTGGGCTGCGGGTGGTGCGTGAGAGCCAGATAAATAGGCCATTGTGAGGCTGCTCAGAATCCAGGTTTCTTATCAAATTATCCAGCAGCGAGAAAGAAATTCCGCCCCTGCTGCCTGTTATCTCAGCTTCTCTTTTCACTCTGCAATTACAGCCATTTCAGGTCCCTCCCCCTCCCCCCTCCCCAATTTTGAAGGGAATATTCAGAAAGCGATTTATTTGTGCAGCTTACAGTGTGAGCAGACTTCGGGGGCTTGTCTCCTAACAGTGCGTCCCCTAGGATTTTGGTTTCCAATCTTGAATTTGGCCTCTTTGGCTTTGATGTGTGATGTTTCTACTTGACACTCCCACTCAGGAACATCAGTCAACACGGACTGCAAATATCAGGGAGGTAATTCTGTGGGGCTTTAGATACGGTGTGGTTGTGTGTGTGTGTGTGTGTGTGTGTGTGTGTGTGTGTGTGTTTAATCTTTTAACTGCTTTATGAACACTGAAGACTTGCAAGGGGAAAACACTAGCGGAAACTGACCATCTGATGGAGGCCAGGAGGCAGTGTGATGGTTCTGGGGAGGGATGACTTTGAGGTATTAATGTTGTCTGGTTTTTGTTTTTCTGCTGCAGCGGCTGGCCTACTATGGAGGAGTTGTGCATAGCTGGTGCTTGACTTGCTAAAGCCATTAGAAGGCAGCGCTGGTTTTAGAGCCTATGACCTGTGCAGTTGCACAGGACCCTTGCTCAGAAGGGGACCCGTGCTTGGGTTACTGTTCTGCTGCTCCCATCTTGACATGTTTAATAATGAGAGGATTCTGCATTTTCATTTTGCACCTGGTTTGAATAAGTTCATAAATTCCGAATTGAGGGAATGGCCTGCCATTAGTTGATAAACTGCTGAGGTTGCTTCTCTTACTTTTCAAAATATCTACTGCATCTTTTCTGATGGATTAGACAATGTTCTACAAACTAAACTGGGCACCCTGGCATCACATCTGTAGTGAGCTCCAGCAGCCTATTGCCAGAACAAGAACGAGCATCCAGACAAAACTTGCTTCACTCTGTACATAGTCCTTCCTTTAGAAAGCTTAGGATGTTCACTCCTAAAAGATCTAGAGATTTCCATAGTAAGATGCTCATTTGTGCAGGTATCACCTTTCTTTCCTCTCATGCATTTGAAATTCCTAGCTTCCACATCCGTAAGTCACAGCAGGGTTGAAAATGGGCTCATTCCATCAAAAATCTTTCATGGATTTGGAGACTGTGTTTAACACTTTTAGCACCTAAACAACTCTTGGGAAATTACTCTGAATCTGGGACTTGGCATTCCTGACAGAAGAGAGAAAGTGAAAACAGCTCATAATAAATAAGCAAAGTGCTATTTTTTTAAAAAAGAAATCATTTGTGTAAGAAACAATTGTTTTGGCTAAATGAAACAAATATTCCCTTCCAAAGAGTATTCTTTCATTTGCTTACTTCTTCATTCATTAGTTCATGATTTTAATTTTCATTCACTCAACAATGATTCCATAAGACATGTACTAGAGAGATACTGTGATACAACAATGAAAGAAAGGAGGTTCAGAATAGTGGGGATATAAACAAGTGAACAAAGAGTACAATGACATGTTATAGATACTAAGATAGAAGTATCTGTTAAGATGCTTTAGGACCAAAAGAGTTCATAGGATCAATTCTATTTGCTCATCACTCATGAGTTCCCTGGATATGACTTTTTTTTTTCCTTCATGAGCTTTAGTATTATTACTATTGTTAGTAGGTAACATAAAGTAATTGACACGTTCAGAGAGAAGAGCTAAAAGCATTTTATGGGCATTTTATCATTTGTCTTAAAATATGATCAATTAGGTTTGTTTAGAAACTCCATTTTATAGAAGCAACTTAGAGTGGGATATGATATGTGTGGTCAAGGTCACACAGTGCCTAAGAGGTAAAGTCACTATTTGATTCAGCTGTTCTCCTCCAAAGTGTCTTCTCCAGGAAAGCCACACTGCTTCCAGAATCATAGCTGCAGCACCATGTGTAATCATGGTTTGTACAAAGTATTGGAAAAATGGCTTCTACTGTTTCTCATGATTGTTTTTCTTTTCACCTAATAAACCGGAACTAGCATCTTCAAAAGGGAATGTTTTTTCCGCCCCTCACTAGTAGGATCAGGCTTATTTGCTTCAACAAGTTTTGGATGCCATTGCTACACATGACTCCCACAAGACCAGAGTAAACCCCTAAAATGGGGGGGTTGGGTACAGAGTGGTTTGCCATGGCTTCCTGTAGGAGGAAATTTTGTGGGTATTTTTGTGCCTCCCAGGTAAGGGGTGAATTCTACTCCCTTGGATGATTATGTATTCCCATGTCCCCAACTCCTAAGCAATCAGTTTTAGGTTTTAATGCCACAAGTGCTGGAAGCCAGACTTTTGAGCTCATTCCCATAACCCCCTTTAGGCTAGTTAATACTAGTGGCTCCTTGTAATAAACCACTTGGGTTTGAAGTTTTAGAGGATCTTCCTGAGTGTTACACATAACACTGCAGTAAGGAGAGAACGGTGGAGGATGGCAGTTCAGAGCCAGGATGGGGCTGGGGTGGCACAAAGCTGAAGTGGCCAGGATATGGTTGCAGAGCACTGGAGTGAGTGTTAGAAATAGAATTTAGGTTTTAGTTCTTTCTCTTTTGCAGGGCACTGCTACCTGGAAACCTGAAACTGAATTAGCTTGGGGCAAAACAAAGCAAAATTGACATCTTCTTGAGGAAGGTTTTTTTGTTTTGTTTGTTTGTTTGTTTTTCTGTCCTGGAATCTAGAGACAGACTCTTTGACTGGGTGCTAAGTGTTTTCAATGGAGAGAGGCCCTGTATGGCCAAATTCAGTTCCTCCCACTCTGAAATAGTCCCTTGCTCTGACCTTGACCTGAATCTTTAACAAAGCTGTGAAATGAAAGGCAAGACTAGGAAAGACCAGCAAACAGAGAAAGAAAAGAATCATTCATTGCAACATTGTGAAGAGCTCAGGTGTCTGATTACCATGCTCTCCATTGTTGCTTGGGCCACAGCACACGGAAGGAGCAATCTTGGTTGGAGTTAAAAAAATATATGTATTATTATTATTTGAGTAGAAAACATAACTAGTCATTCTGGTGGAATCTGATAATGTTTTTCATCCTACAGTTCTGATGAATATTAACCTCTAGTGATTAAGTGGAAAAGTCAGATTTGGAGAGATCAGAAACATAGTAAGTTGTATAAATAAAACCTCTATATGTATAAAAACAACTGTTTTGGAAACAATATGACAGCCTTCTACTACCTGTCTTGGATGGTTAGGTCACCAAGGAAATTATCGAGTGCATCTTTGTTCCTTTATTCATTCACTGTCAGGCAGTTAATAGCTGTGGTACTTTCTGTGCTAAGCACACAGAAGACACAAGCTCATGTGTCCTCAGAGAGCTTATGATGTCCAGAAAAGGTCAAAAACAAAAAGCACATGAACTTGAGGCTCAGACATGTCAGAGGCTACATGAAGGACTGATGGGGCTGGAAGCATAGGGAACTTTCTCGCTGAGCTTCTTTGCTTTGGGGGAAGAGAGCCAACAAGGGTAAGGTTTGTGCTCAGTACTTAGGGGTTGCTGGGAGTGAAGGAGTTATAAAAAGATCAAGCCAGTGTCTGTTTTCCAGGCTCACCACATGTGATGGGTATTTGTCCTATGGAGAGAAGGCTCTCTAGCTTCTAGGAAATATGGAAGGGAGCCCTTTTCTGCATTTATGCCCAATTCACAGTCAGGCTTTGATCCCTGGGAAGAGCAGCCTCTCCATTAGGAAGAGTCACAGCCTGGGGAACATTTCCTAGGTGATGGCCCCCAGGTCATGGATCTTAGCATTGTCCATGGGCCTGGGTAGCAACAGTGGAGGCAGTGGTGAGAACTTCAGAAGAGCCCACCTGAAGGAGGTCTATAGCAGGAGAACAGCGAACCTTCATGAGGCACTGTTGGCTGACTCCCTGTTGGGTGACACTTGGAGGTGAGCTGAAACATGGGACAAAGAGCCATTAGTTCAGATACTTGCAGTGAGAATAGTTTCACTGTACCCACAGGCTGGTGCAGCCCAGTAGAGGATTGTATACAGACTTGATTTCAAGGCAGTGTGAGAGAAACCACCACAGTGGTCTTTGCAGACACCCTTTCAATTCAAAGGGTTTATCATGTTATGAAACAAAACTATGGAAAGTCAGGGAAGAATTTATTCAAGTGTTGTATCAGACATCGATTTAATTATGGAGCTCTCTGCATCCTCTCCACTTTATGTACATCCTTTGGCCTCACCTGAGGCTAGTTCTAGAGTCATATATTTTATCACAATTAAAAAACAAAAGAATAAGTAATATTCTTCGATTATGAACAGTATACCATAAATTGACATTAAACCAAAATAACAGTACTGTCATAGAACTTTTAAAAACTGTTTCAAGTCTTTATGTGGGTAATTGTAAACATAGATCTTACTAGTTTTCTTGAATATTATTACTCTGAAGTTATGTACAGAGCTTTTTAGATTAGTAACATGACAATGTAAATGTACTTAACACTTTCTGAGATGTACAATTAATGGATAAGATAGTAAATTTTATGTTATGTATATTTTACCACAATTAAAAAGGAAGGTTAATAAAAAAAAAATGCCAGGCTCAGAAGTTTCAGAACTGTAGAGTCATGGAGAGAAAAAGACCTAAATGTACTTGAGTAGTCTGTATTGTTAGTATATGCTTTTTAGGAAGCCACACATATTTCTTTGTCCCTGCCCTTTATTACATGATAAAACACATTTACAGATTCCATATTTGTCATGGAGGATTAGAAAGGTGCTTTGTTATCCTTTATCAATGTGGTGAGGCTGCTGGTGGCCAGTGGTATCCAAGGTCTCCTCTCCTTGGATTTCCCATTCATGGCACTTCTTAATCCTGTATATCAGGGCAAAAGACAGGGCTGGGAGATTAGACTAGTTCTCATCAGAGTGAATGTGCCTCCCTGAAGACCAGGCACTATTTCCACGAGCTCTTTTTGCTTCTCTGCTTTGAAAATGGAGATGAGTCCAAAGGCTCAGAGGAAGGCGCAACTCTAAAAAGGAATGAGTCTGGATCCCTAAGTGACTGTGTGGAACTTCACTGCAATCTTGCATGAGACTGTGACAGAAATGAGAATAAACTTGTTGCATTAAGCCACTGGCATTTTACTCTTGTTAAGCATCTAGCCTACTCTGAGTAACACAACCATAAAAGGTAGTACAGAGACAGGATGTATAGTACTGTACCTGTAAGCTAAGGAAAGGTCAGACAGGCAAGGGAAATGGAAATTACATGTCTAATGATTCCCAGGTGTAAGCATTTCATGTTGCTCATTAATCATGTGGCAAATATGTTTAAATAAACATAGACAAGCTATTCCTGTTCAACAAATATCTCAAGGGAAAGGGATTTTGTTGAAGCTTGGATTAAAATGTTAATGCCTCCCTTTGGGCCCAGCACAGCAGTTGCAGCAGGAATCAGAAAGAAAGACTTCTCTGGAGAGGATGAAAAGGCACCTCAAGGGGAGAGTCAGGAGCAGCCAGGACAAGAGTTCCATTCAGAATTCTTGTTCCCCCAGGTTTTGGAGACGTGAGTTTTTTTCCCCCTAAAATGATGATCAATGCTAACACCAGACAAAGGAAATTAAGGCACCCTGATGCATAGGAGTTTCCCAAACAGTGTTCATCCAGTCCTGCTCCTGGTCCCATCCTACCTTTGGTTCTAAGTTGTTCTCATGGACAATGTGTTGAAGACTGGATCTTGCCTGTTGAGCCTGGCTGTGCAGCCCAAGACAAATCATCACCCCTGCAACTTGGAAGAAAGTCTTTAGTTTTGGCCCCAGTATGGAGCTTTGCTCAGTGGTACTGTCAACCAGTTTGTACTTCCCAAAGTAGAATGACTTCTCAGCTTCATACCTGTAGTTCTTGGAGATTAGTAGCATTCGTTAAATGAGTTCATATTCACTTAGAATAAAATCTATACCATGCTCTCCAGGATTCTGCATGACCTGGCCTCTGCCCTTCTTACTATAACATCTTGGGCTGCGTTGCCCCCTTATTCACCATAGGTACCCTGATTTTTTAGTTCCTGAAAGATGCAAGCTCTTTCTCAGGGCCATTTAGCATGCTGTTTCCTGTACCTAGAAATGCTCTCCTCCCAGCTCTTGCTATTCTTAGTTCCTTCCGTTCCTTAGATCTCAGCCTTGAAGACTCTTCCAGAGAGTCCTATTCCAACCCACCCACCTAAGCAGATCATCTCTTGCCTGCCTCAAACCCTCTCAAACCCTCTCAAATTCTAGCCATTGTGACAGAAATAGACCTGTTCAGCTGTCACCTGACAGCTTCAGCTGCACTTGGCTTCTTTCAGTTTCTGCTCCAGGATTTCAGAGACTCCAGGGTTTTTCTGATGCTGCACTAGGAGCTTTGCAGCTTAGCCTGGGAATGGGAGGAAGTTGAAAACCCAAAACCAATAGAAACTGATGGGCCAGTGCTTCTCTCTTCTGCCCCTTAGGTGGACAGTTTTGAGGAGCATTCTACACAATTCCTCAATGTCCGTATAGGATCATTGAACCACAGCAGTGACCAACTTGAGACTCTACCCTAGTTTCAGCTTTTCTTCTCTCCTTCTTTCCCTTTCCTTTTCCCTTTCCTTTTCCCTTTCCTTCTTTCCGCTTATGTTCCCTGGGGTCACTTCCCAAAATAAGCTACCTGCATACAATCCCTGGCCAAGTTTTCCATGGAGAAGTTAGGTGAAGAAAGCCCTCTCCTTCATTTAATATCTTAGGGTTTTAGTTTTTCTCATAGCACTTATTACAACTTACATTAATTTTATTTATTTATACAATTATTTTTTTCTTCTATGCAATCCTAATTCTATACAATTAGAATATAAACTCCGAAGGGCATGAACCTGGGCATTTTCAACTACTGTTGTTCCTCAGCAACTAGTGTGAATTGCTTGGCACAGACACACGATCACTAAATGTATATAAATGAACACATCTCTAAAATGCTACATTTTAAGAATGATGCTTGTATTCTAAGCATTGAGAGACAGTATAGCATACTGGTTGAGAGCATACAATCTGAAGTCAGACTTTCTTGGGTCACTTCCTGACTGTGCCATTTAAGTACCTCAGTGGCCTCAAGTCAGTTATCAAATCAGGCTGGACATCCCAGTTTGTAAAATTGGATTAATAATAGTACCTAAAACATGGGTTTGTTATGATGCTCAAATCAGTTACATATAAAGTACTCAGTACAGTGCCTGGCACATAATAACCACCAAATATACTTTATTCCTTTAATCTTCCCCTTTTTATAGTCATTGAATAAAATTCAGACTTGCACAGATGTAGTATCCATTCTATATCTTTCATATTTGTTAGTCCTCTGGCTTAATTTTCCAAGTATGCCTGAGTTGAATAATATCAGTCTAATGACCCCTAGCTGAGAATCAGAGGATTTAAGGGTGTGGTACTGTAAATATTACACGTCTTTGATTCCCCCCTAAGAAGTGCTTTGAGAACATACTTAGATTAATCAAAAGTAGACAAAGACCTGGGACACCTGGGTGGATCAGTCCGTGGGATATCTGACTGTTGATTTCGGCTCAGGTCATGGTCTCATGGTTCGCTGGTTCAGGCCCCATGTTGGGCTCTGTGCTGACAGTGTGGAGCCTGCTGAGGATTCTCTATCTGCCCCTCTCCTACTCACACTTTCTCTCTTCCAACATAAATAAGCAGCAGCAACAACAACAACAACAACAAAAAGACAAAGACCAGTGCTAATGTGCAATATGTTAGTTTCCTCTGTTTCTTGTCTTTTTAGGGCTTACTTCCATGTGATTATATTTTAAAGTTGTAGGCTAGAACCACAGCTGAAAAAGCTGATCATGATCATATTTCCCTAAATGTTTTGTGAAATTATAATAATTTTTAAATAATCATTTAAAGCAATGATTAAATGTTACGTTGAGAAATGCTGCTGGAATGAGGGTTGGAATAGATGACATTAGTGATATGAATATGTACTATGGGCTGTTTACTCTCCTATTCCCCTCCCTTTCTGGCCCATCAGGAGCAAGGCTCTTCTCTTCCAGGTAGAAAGAACTCATGTTCCATAATATTGGCATTGTGTGGGTCACTCTGATAAGACAGTTTGTGCCTACTTAGGGGCTGGAAAATGTCAGTGCCTTGGTTCTACAGCAAAACCTAGAAAGCATTCTGCTTGGTCACCAGCCTCCCTTCAGGTGGCTGTAAGAAAGAAGTCAGAGATGGTGGGTTTCAGTGCTGAAAACTTCAATCCAAGACAAAGAGACTGTGTGTCAGCATGTGGGAGGGTGGCATAGAGGTAGATGCCTGGATGTTGCCCTTGGGCTGTGGAAGGGAAGCAGTGCTGGACCTCTCCTGTCATGTTACTTCAGCTTCCCAACTTGCAAAGAAGAGCATGCCCCACTCCTCTGACTTCCCTTTTAACTTCCTTTTCTTACTGATCCCAGCCTGCAAGGAAGACAGGTGGCTAGGCCCTGGGTCAGGGTTGGGTAAGGCAAGTGGCCGAGCAGAATGGCTAGGAAATAAGATGATGGTAGAGAGAGAGGGATTATGACTCAGGAGTTTCCCTCTGAGGTGGTGCTACAGTGTGCTGTCATAACATAAGAGTAGTAGAATAGGGAGGCAAGAAGGTGTGGTGAAATGTTGAAGAGAGGAGATCTGGGCCCTGATTCTGCTGCTGGCTAGTTTCGTGATCTTCTCTTTGAGCCTATTTCCTGGAGAATGGACAAATGATTTTCTAACTTGGGCAGTTGGTGATTTTCCATCAGCAGATTTTTAGCCCTTCACTTTGTGTAGTCTGATTCTACCTACATCTCACATTTAGGTGGTCTTGACCTTACAAAAGTCAGCAGGAAGCTTAGGTGGTGGCTTTTGCAACAGGAATCTGATTTTAAATGCTATTATTTTTCAAGCACATTAAACTAGTTCTTGAAGTCTATTTTTTAGTTGTTGTTGTTGTTGTTTTTAATCTAGAAGACTATGCTTCAGAGTTGCATTTAGCCTATGACATGGTGTGCAGTGTGGATGGCTGAGCTCCATAAAAATGATAAGATATCCTGAAATTATATATGTGTGTACGAATGCATATGTGTGTGTATATGTGTATGTATACATATTCATGTATGTATGTGATTGGGTTTAAATAGAATATCACTTTTTCAAAAGTTCCTTTATGGCATTCCGTGTGATTTCAACACAATTTTGTTATATTCTATTTTATCTCCATTATTTTCTTGCCTCATTGCCATTCCTGTCCATCTTGCTGTGCAAAGCAGAATTTTAAGAACACCTCAAGGTGTTTTTAAATTAAGAGTAAACAGCTCTAGCCGACACCTCCAGCGTGGCACAGTGACACAAGCCAACACAAACAGGGAGTGGGAGGTGTGCTGACAGCTCTGAGCACTGAGACCTCAGGACTGGTTTGGTGAGGCAGACCCAGAATCAAGCAGTGACTTGTGGAGGAGCCAAAGAGGATGCAGTCATGTTGTCTCTTGTTCCAGCTCCCTGTACAAGGAAAGGAAATTCTAGAAGGGGCTGAGCCCTTCTTTTAGTCAAAGCAAGAGAAGATACATGCACAACTTGGGTGGGAAGGCAAGTCTACAGATGCTAACGCAGCACCTCCTATATAAGGTCTTAGTGTTGTGGCAGGACTTGTTCCACATATCTTCTTTTGTGTTTAGTGTCTGGAAGCAGTAACTAAAGCTCCAACATTATCCTGCGTATTAATTAGGATATAGGTTGGGTCATTGTAATGACAAGATTCCCAAATACAGTGTCTTCAATAAGAGAATACTGTTTCTCTCTTACACGGAAGCTCAGGTATCCTGTCCAGAGTTGGCTGGTAAATAATCATGTTGGTGACCCTTCTCATGTAAAGCACCTTGCTCCCCTAAATGTTCTTCAGTTATCCTATTTAAAAATGAAGCTACTCTATAGCCATACAATAAGTCTCAAACATCTAAGAGAGTTTGTAGAAAAACAAAGGAAGTAGAGAAGATCAAGCATGCATCTCAGTGGGTGTTCGCAGTGGCGCCTAGAGGTTACATGGAGCCTTTACCACATGGTTTATAATATTTCCTCTGCCACTTGCTAGCCTGTGGGCTTGGGCAGGTTACTTAACCTCTTTGTGCCTATTTTGTACAAAGATGATAATAGTACCTCCCTTGTCGGCTTGTTGTAGGCTTACATGTATGACTGAGTTAATACATGCAAAGTGCTTAGAATAGCATCTAGACAATAACTTAACCCAATAGCAGACACTGTTGATTCCTTACCCATATCCATTGGTACTCACCTTCACCATTTTGTAAACTCCAGATGCTTTTATACTGTAAGAATTTGTGACTCTCCTTCCAGGCTCCCTCTGGCCTCTGGGGGTATGCTCTACTGCATGCAGGACAAACTGTATGTGCTGAGAAGTTAAAAGATAGCAAGTAGCCTGCAACCAGGAGGTTGAACAGTCCTCAACATCTTTCTTATTCCTTGAGTGAGACAATGCTAAGGCATTTTCTACATCAACCTGCAGAGATCCCCAGGACAACTGAACCCTGACTGTTCACATTAGCAACCTGCTTTTTGGCATATTCGTATTGCTTCCTTGCTTTCCATGGTTCACTTCCATACCCTCCTGATCTTCCATCTTCCTGGCATCACCACCCAAATTAACTACCTGTATTCATCATTAGCCTTTGGGAAACCTCAGCTAAGGTAATTTTCACTTACTATACACTTTTGCCCAACCGCGATGATCTTAGGATGAACTGTGATCCTGGCAGCCCTAACCTTTCCCTTTTCATACACCTCTACCTTCTGGTGTCCCTCTTCTCACTTTAACAGTTACATCTGCACCAGGATGAGACAAATGCAGACACCTCTACCTCTCAACACCCCTTCTCCCCTTGTCCCACACTGACATATATAGAGTTCCATGAAAACCAGGCCACAAAGGAAATGGAATGTTGTGGCAGAGAATATTCAGTATCTTTGGAGGCTGGTTGCTCTGCCTTACTTCCTTCAGGCTTGTTCTGATTTCTCTTGGGGTCTGCACACATGGCATATTGCTTAGATCTGTGCCTGGGTTATGATTACACATTAAATCTGAGACATGGGGTGGACCCAGGTATACAACTCTACATCCTGTTGTGATGGATAAGCATTCTCTTTCCATTTCCTCCCTGGGGCAGAGAGAGGATGGAAGTGTTTTTCATGAAGACAGGAAATATCTTCACTACTGCTTTGTGAACTAGATAGAATGATCTTTAAAAAGCAGGTCCATTGGAGTGAGGAGAGACGATATGTGGGCTGGATTTTCGACTGAATGATTAAACAATAGTGATCTCTGTGGCCACACCCTGCTATTTTACACAAGGTGGTGGTGGGTGGGGGGACAACCTGGCAAGATAAAAATCAGTGTTTACCACTTTAAAATGTACTATCATTTCACTGTTACATTTATGCAAGACCAAGTTCCAAGGAGCCCAAAAATAATTCAGGTAATCCTCATTCTGCAGAATTCTAATATGTGTGAATTTCAGTCACTATGGTTTCCTTAGTTTAGTTAAAGGAAAGCAGTCCCCTCCAACAACACAGTTAAAATTTCAGTTATTATGGCGAATGAACTGTGACTACTGGCATAGAGGATGAACTTTGCTGCTGTCAGTACACAAATCATTTCTGAAATATGTGCATCATGATTAGTTATTTACCAGTCATGTTACTTCTTTCAGAACTCAGTTGACAATTGGTCACTGGGCATCTGTTATTCAGTTTACCCACAGACAGCAAAGTGTGTAGTTGTGTTGCCTCTTTGTCTTCAGTTATAACTCATGTGACAATTTACAGGATTATCAGTGGAATGAATTGTCCAACAAAAACGGAAGAGGAAAAAGAAACAAAAAATAATAACATAGAAAGTAAAATTCAAATTGAATGTAAATGGAGTTTAGGAAATACACCTGAGCCTAGGAAGGTTGACACTGGAGCCATTTTAGAGATTCAAGATAAGCAACAAAAGGAACTTAGTGACGATGAACTTATCACCGTAAACAAGGGAATTACAAAAAGATGAAGATGTCCCAGGGGAAATGATGCCAGCCCCCCTCCCTCAAAAATATGTGTATGTATATATATGTATACATATATATATACATATACACACACACACACACACACACACACACACACATATATATATATCACACTAAAGACACTTACATATCTCACTGCCTGGAAAGTGCAAAGGATAAAATGGTGAAGCTGATCCAAATTTAGTAAGGACACTAACAATTTACCAAGGCATGGAAAAGATACTTGCTCTGTATTATAAATTATATGAAAGAAGGCAGGTACTGCTCTAATTATTCTAGGTAAGTTTTTACAAAGAAATAAAACACTTCAATTCTCAATATTTCTAATCAGCTTTTCTTCATTTCCCTATACATTTATAACTGACAGTGAGAGTGTTTTTAATATTTTAACAAAAATTTCTAAAGGTCATGGACCAATTGTAATTTCCCCAGTGATTATTAAAATCATTTTGCAGTTTCAGCCTGCACATCATTTTTACAATGTTGTGCTACAGTGCAAGGACTGCCTGTACTTGAGGTTTTATCTTATTTATTAGGAACATGAAAACACATGGGCTTTGGATCCTGTGTGCCTGGGTTCACATCCTTACTCTAACACTGAACTCCTTGCTGTCCACTGCTTGTCAAGTACACCAACTTGAGATTCAGTGTTCATATGTAAAGAACAGAAATAATAATATTTACCACATGGAGTTCTTGAGGCCCTGGATGAGAAGGCCTCTGGAAACCCACTTGACATTCAGGAAGCATTAAAAAAATAAGCTCCATGAAAGTGGAGACCCTGTCTCTTTTCTTTGTTGTAGTATCCCTGGCATTTAGAGCAAAGCCTGACTTAAAGTAGTTGCTCAATAAATTATTTGTTGAATAAAAGAATGAAGAGTCACATTTAGCATTCAAAAAATGTTAGTGACTTGATTGTCTTCCTGTTTTGCTTACTTCTTGGATGCTGTACAGCTTCAGAGAGTTGAAGACATCATGGGATCCAGTTCTACTGAGAAGCCAGTTGGTTTATCATTGACCTGTAATATTGTCCATCTCTTACAGTCATGCCTTGTTGGTCCCTGCCCATTTGGTTGAGGCAGCAGGGCCACTCAGCAAGGTTAGCATTTTTCATATAAGTAGGGAACTCATAGAAATCTGGAGGAAACACATTAAAACTTCAAAAATGGGAGAAGAAAAGAATAATTGATTTGCAAATAAAAATATTTGGAAAAATTCAGCCTCACTAGTAACCAAGGAAATACAAATCAAACCAGAAAGTTGTTTTCTTTGTGATCACATTGTCACAGACTTCCGGAGTGATGGAGACAGACTAGTAAGAGTGAGGTGGCGCAGACCTTTTCTCAACTGCTTTTTGCTTGTGAGCTTTGCTATCATCCTTTTGGAAAGCAGTTAGAACACAAGCATCATCAGCCTTTGACTTAGTAATTTTACTTCTGGAAATTGATCTTGAGAATTCAATACAGATGAAGCTTTAGTGTGAAGATTTTCATCACAGTGTTATTTTTAGAAGTGGAGATGGGAAACTACATATATGTCTGAAAATAGGGATTGTTTAGGTGGAAGATGGAATAAGCACTTTCTATTAGGTAGTGCATGTCTATACAGAGTTTGTGCATAAAGAGTACATGTCTATAAATGTGGTAGAACATTGTATAAAATATATTTTTAATTACATCTAAAATCCAAGTACTGAAGCCTTAATGCCACTCTTGAAAGAAAATACTTAAAATGTGAATAATTACCATTTGTTATGGCTCCACCATATTCCAGGGGC
This sequence comes from Prionailurus bengalensis, assembly GCF_016509475.1. NCBI lineage: Eukaryota > Metazoa > Chordata > Mammalia > Carnivora > Felidae > Prionailurus > Prionailurus bengalensis. The sequence goes on along the minus strand of NC_057343.1, from coordinate 125,341,032 downwards.
TTTGAATATTTTATCTCTAATTGTCACAACAATCCTGCATGGTAGATATTATTATGCCAATTTTACAGAGGAGAAAATGAGGCTGAGAGACCCAGGTAGCTTTTCTGAAGCACCAGCTAATTATGTATATGCGCCTGACATTAAAACCTGCACTTTCCTGCCAAACAGGCTCTTTTCCTTGTTTGGTTGAAGTTTGTTCTTTTCTGTTTTGTTTTTTAATTATGAAAACAATTTTCTAAAATTTTCTAAGTTTTTGTGTTTATTTAGAAACATAGACCATAACCATAAACCTGGTGAAAAGAAAACAGTGCAACCATTATAAGTTGTTTACTCACTCTGAACCTCAGTTTCTATCAAGTAAATAAGCCCTATCCCCACTCACTTTGTAGGGTTCTATACTGAAATTCATGTGAGATAGCAGACAACATGTATCAAACCTTTTGAAGTTATAAAAGGAACAATGCTCAAGTCTTAGGTGTTCTTATTCTAACTTCTTAAATAAAAAATTGATTTACTTTAGTTATGTATTAACTATCGTTATTACTTTAAATAATACAAGAGCTAAAAACCTTCAATAGAATGAGTGCTTTCTCAGTCACAGATTTTAATGTCTATCTCAGTTAAGAAATGGGAGGGTCATTGTTTTTGCACAGTTGATGTGGAAAATGAAGCACATGTCCAGCATTCTTTGGGAAAGGAAGTAGAAAGCTTCCCTATCAGATGTTTTGGAAAGAAGGTAGCTATGGAATAGGCTGGGAGTGCCAGTCCGGAGCTTTCCAAAAGCATTTTCATTGATTCTTGTTGAATATTCATGGACTTGAAACTTTCTGCCTCTGATTGTCCATTCTCTGAGTCTGGCACACTGCAGCCAATGGTTTTCTGGTTGTTTTCCTGAGGGTTTCTTGGTGGTGTTTTTGCTGAACATTGCATTGTGTGAGTGAGTGAGTGAGTGAGTGAGAGGTGTGTGGGTATGTTAAAGCACAGCCAGATCCTGGGCATTTATAGAGCATTGCCTTCAGGGACTGTTTATTCTGGACTCTCTCCAGGATGCCAGACTCGTTCTAGATGATTCGTCCTGACAAAAGGACAAGGCTTGGCTCATCCTCAAAGATTATTCAGATTACGCACCTTGCCAGTTTATTTGTGTTTTGCCCCAGAGGGCATCCTGCAAGCCCCCGGAAAAACTTAAGAGATGTGAACATCTTGCTCTTTCTGCACCCAAAGAGAGCCTCCTGATCAGCTTCCAGGGAAGTAAGTAGAAATGTTTGGCTGGGGCAGCTACAGCTTGACTTTCCCACAAAGTTCAAAAGGTTATTTAGTCAGTGACTCCCTCCTGCCACCTGCTTGTGTGCAGCTACAATTTTAACTGCAGGATTGCCTGCCTCCCAGATCATTTAAGGAAGGTGACTTCAGAGTGCAGTGCCATGTGGGGAACTTGCTAAAAAGAAGTGATTTTTTTTTTCTTCTTCTTTAAGAGAGAGGGAGAGAATGTGGCATGGAGTCAAAACATCAATTAAATATACAATTGGCTCTATTTACATGATAAGCTTTGAGTCCAGCCTTAGACACTGAATAGTAGCTTTCTCCCCGCACAGGATGCGACCATAAAGTGGGGTGCTTCAGGCTGGCTGGAGACTGCTCAGGCCCTTCTCTCTCAGCTGTAATAACATTCACTGTGATGTACATCCCACCAACAGCATTCAGCCTTGGAGGAAGTTTAGTTTGGCTGATTTAAACTTAAAAAAAGGAAAAGAAAAGCTTTTTTTCCTTGTTTTTTCCTCAGGATTAGGCTGCAGTTTTGAATTTGTTGTTGTACTCCCTAGTACTTATTTATATGTGGAAAAATGCAGTCCCATGTGTTGATCACAACCTTTGGCAGACTCTGGTAAGATCACAGCTGAGGTGGGAGCTGATTGTAAATTGTTTCCATGAGTGTGTTAATTATTTTCTTATTGGACCCTTTTTTCTTTGTATAGCACTTGGGTGTATGGTCAAGTGATAGGTTTTAAAAATTTATATAGAGAAGACAATTTTCAGAGAAACTAGAAAAACAATATGTAACAATAAAGGAATGGATGTGTTGCAGAATAGCAAAAGTTTGCAAACTTTTTGTGACAGGGCCTGGTAGTGTAATTTTAGGCTTGTGGGCCATTTGAGCTCCATCACAACTACTCAACTTTATTATTGTAGTGCAAAAGACAACAGTGGTCTATGGATTAGACTGTGATTCAATAAAACTTTATTTACAAAGTCAGGCAGTTGTTTGCAGGCCCACCATAATTATGGTGTAATCTATCTGGTATGTTGCTTTCAGCTGAAAGTAAGGAAAAACCTAACTAAAGGTAGCCTGAAAATCTCATTAATCTCACGTTAGAAGATCATCTCGTGGGGCGCCTGGGTGGTTCAGTCGGTTGAGCATCTGACTACAGCTCAGGTCATGATCTCACTATTGGTGAGTTTGAGCCCCCTCATCGGACTCTCTGATGACATCTCAGAGCCTGGAGCCTGGAGCCTGCTTCCAATTCTGTGCCTCCTTCTCTCTGCCCCTCCCCCACTCATGCTCTGTCTCTCTTTCAAAAATAAATAAACATCAACAAAAAATTAAAAAAGATCCTCTTGCATAAAAAGAAATCTAATAGGAAAGTCCCAGGGCTGGTTAATTAAAGCAGTTTGATGATGTCATCAAAGGTCCAAGTTTTCTTCAGTCTTTCTGCTCTCCCACCTTTAGCTCATTGGCTTGTTCTAGGCTGACCTGCCTCATAGTTACAAGATGGCTGCCAGGGTTTTAATGTTACAGGTAGATGCAACAACATTCAGCAGAAAAATTAGACTCCTGCCCACCTCCCACCCCCCACATTTCTTTTTCTAAGAGCAATAAAATCTTTCCAAGAAGAGCCTTCTGTTTCATAGACTATGTCTTATTGACCAGAACTGGGACAGAACGTTTCAAGAAGGATTTGGACTAGGTCACTGTATTAGCTGTCTACAGCTCCTATGTGACATCAAACTTGGTGATATAAAACAATCAAAATTTCTTCTGTCACAGTTCTGGAGTCTAAAATCAGTATCACTGGGCTGAAATTAAGGTGTTGATAGGGTTGTGCTCCCTCTGGATGTTCTAAGGGAGAATCCACTCCTTGCTTCTTTCATCTTCAGGGTGCTGCTAGTGTTTCTTGTCATGTGGCCACCTCAGTCCAGTCTTCAAACCTCTCTGCTCCATTTTTGTATCACCTCCTTTGTGTGCCCATGTGAAGTCTCCTTTTGCCTCTCTCCCTCTTTTAAATGTGGAGCTCTTCATGAATTTGTGTGTCATTCTTGTGCAGGACCATGCAGTTTTCTCTATAGTATTCCATTTTTAGTATGTGTATTGTGGAAACTTCTCTCTTGTGATGACACTGATGATGGCAGTTAGGGCCACCCAGCTAATCCAGCAAGACCCTTAACTTAATCACATCTGGAAAGACCCATCTCCCAAATAAGGTGACATTTATAGGCCCAACCATTAGGATGTGATAGCTTTGGGGGCATTATTCACATTGCTCATTTCTGTTAGAGTAACAGAAAACTTTGACTGTCAAAGTAAAAAACTTTGACATTTTCTGAAAGAAAGCCATTAAATCAGTTACTGGCAAGAGAGAACTACTTTGACTGCTTTATATTAGTGAAGATTTACTTAAGCCAAATAAAGGAGGTATGGACCAAAAATCATTGGCTTCAGCCAGCAGGGAAAATCTGGAATAGGATGATTAGGTAGGCAAACAACAACTGCTGTAGCATTTGCATTTGGTGATTGTTGTGTTTAGCAAAAGCATATAGTAACTTAGGAAAATATTTTGTATAAAATAAGATAGGAAAAATTTTTTTATCTATAGTGTGGTCACAAGTGAAATATTCTTGTCTATAAAAAACATGAAGAGACAATAGAGACAATACACTAAAAAATTACTATTGGTTGAGGTGCCTGGCTGGCTTAGTTGGAAGAGGATGTGACTCTTGATCTCTGGGTGAGTTTGAAACCCACAGGTATAAAGATTACTAAAAATAGGGGCGCCTGGGTGGCACAGTCGGTTAAGCGTCCGACTTCAGCCAGGTCATGATCTCGCGGTCCGTGAGTTCGAGCCCCGCGTAGGGCTCTGGGCTGATGGCTCAGAGCCTGGAGCCTGTTTCCGATTCTGTGTCTCCCTCTCTCTCTGCCCCTCCCCCGTTCATGCTCTGTCTCTCTCCGTCCCAAAAATAAATAAAAACGTTGAAAAAAAAATTAAAAAAAAAGATTACTAAAAATAAATAAATAAGATTAAAAAAATTACTAGTGGTTGTGTGGAGGTAATGGGAATATGAGTGATTGAGTTTTTTTCCTCTCCTTTTCTGTATTTTCTAAAATTTTAATAAAAATTATATACATATTACTTAAATTAAAAAATATATTTTAAGAATAAATCAATAGCATGGGGCGCCTGGGTGGCGCAGTCGGTTGAGCGTCCGACTTCAGCCAGGTCATGATCTCGCGGTCCGGGAGTTCGAGCCCCGCATCGGGCTCTGGGCTGATGGCTCACAGCCTGGAGCCTGTTTCCGATTCTGTGTCTCCCTCTCTCTCTGCCCCTCCCCCGTTCATGCTCTGTCTCTCTCTGTCTCAAAGATAAATAAACGTTGGAAAAAAAAAAATTAAAAAAAAAAAAGAATAAATCAATAGCATTATATTGTTAGATTGTAATATTGGAGTTTAAAAAATTATTTCTGTTTATTTTGTATCCTTTCACTTAATTTCTCTCTCAGTTAAGTGTATCATGAAATTATACAGAAAAGCCACAGATTCTGCCCAAAATTTTTGCTTTCAAAGAGACCCAAACTCCTCACATAGTTGCTAGTTATCTTTCTGAAACACAGGTTGTGACATACATGATGCTTCTCATCAAAAACATTTAATGTTTCTCTCTTACTTTAGAAAATCTTACCTTCCTCCCGCCTTTCTTTCTTTCTTTCTTTCTTTCTTTCTTTCTTTCTTTCTTTCTTTCTTTCTTTCTTCCCTTTGTTCCTTCCTTCCTTCCTTCCTTCCTTCCATTCTTTTCTGGCTTTCAGAGTTCTCCACAACCTCATCCACATCCTTTTCAAAGTGTCCAGCACTGGACACCCACTACGTTCAGTCATGTACCTCTTGCACCCATCTTTGCCCATTCCACAACCTTTAATGCTCTTCCTAAAGCTGATCTCTAACTCAGGATTCTCCATTTCTCCAGCTGGAAGGGCAGCATCAGTTTCACTTGGGAACTTACTAGAAATGCAAATTCTCAGGCCCCACCCCATATTTACTGAATCAGAAACTCTGGGGATGAGCCTATTTATTGATGCATGTTGTAACAAGCCTTCTAGGTAATTTTGATATGGGCTGGAGTTTGAAAGCCCAAGGGGTAGCTCTCTTTGTCCTACGTTCTTCATTATTGCATTCTTATATCTGTGGTGATTATCATTGACAGAATTAACCACCATATTATTCTTCCTAGAGAATTAGTTTGTAAATCAATTATACAAGCGTGTGTGGCCTTCCAAATGAATAACATACCTATAGTCTTATGATTTTCTTGCTGAATCGGTCATTTTTTCTTTTCTTTTTTTTTTTTTTTTTTTTGAGGGGTGGAGGGTCATAGAGAGAGAGAGAGAGAGAGAGAGAGAGAAAGAGAGTGAGAGAGAGAGAGAGAGAGAGAGAGAGAGAGAGAGAGAGAGAGAGAATCTTAAGCAGGCTCCATGCCCAGTGGAGAACCCAAGGCAGGGCTTGAACCCACAAACCATGAGATCATGACCTGAACAAAAACCAAGAGTTGGACACCCAACCAACAGAGCCACCCAGGCACCCCTCTAAGTCATTTTTTTTTCATTAGGTAAACTGTTTTTCTCCTGTTTGTATGTATTTTACCCATACAAGTCAATGAACCTGGGCAATAATGAACATTCCTTCTTAATGATCCTCTGGATCACTTATTCTAAAGTCATCAAATTCCTGCTTTTTTTTTTTTTTTGAGAGAGAGAGAGAGAGAGAGAGAGAGAGAGAGAGAAAGAGAGAGAGAATGAGTGATGGAGGGGCAGAGAGAGAAGTCGAGAGAGAATCCCCAAGCAGCCTCCAACGTCTCCATGCAGAGCCTGATATAGGGCTTGATCCCACGAACTCAGGTCAGATCATGAAGATCAAGAGTTGGATGCTTAACTGACTGAGCCACCCAGGAGACCCTAAAGTCATCAAATGCCTGCTCTGAGTCTGGCATTGTCTATGATTCAAAGCCATTCCTTCAGCTGTGGTCCACTGAATAGGCCTGGTAGCACATGACCTCTCTCTGTTTCTTCTTTCTTCCTGAGCTAAACCAAAAACATACACAGAAGAATCATAGTCTGTGTATCTGGAGGCCTAAGAGAGATGTCCCGACCCTCCACTGCAATTTCAATTGTAATTTTATAATCTTGGGTAGATCATCTTTCCTCAGAGTCTCAAATTAATCTTTGGTAGAAGTAGAGATGTTAAGATTTTATTCTTTTGGATACATAGACTCTGATGCACTGGAATTTATGTGATTCTATAAAGCTCTTTGGTGAGGGAGGACTCAGGTCCTTTTTTTTTTTTTGTCCACTAGCATCTGACAAAAGGGTATTTTGCCCTCTACTCAGCACCCAACCCCGTGCCTAGCACATAGTAAGGGCTTAATAAACAATTGTTGGATAAATGGAAGAAATAGTGGAAAGAACAATGGAAGGATGGAAGGATAGAAGGAAGAAAGAAAGAGAGAGCAGAAGGGAGAAAGAAAAGGAGTAGTGAAAGAAGGAAGGAGAGGGAGGAAGGTGTAAGGATGGAGCAGGGGAGATGGCAAAGTGTAGATCAGACATAGCTCCTGATATGGAGAAGTGCTTACCAGAAACAGGAGAATTGGAACTGTAATACCTAACCTGTGCTAGGGTGAGAGAGAAACAGAGAGAGAGAGAGACAGAGACAGAGAGAGAGATGCTCTAACAGTAAATTAGCTATTCAGTTTGGTTCCCTCCCTAGAGGATATTTTCATCAGTTCCTCCCAGGTGCAAAGGGCAAGGCCTCTCTGAGAGTCTGAGCAAAAGGGCTTTGTGAACTGTAAAGCTGAATGCAAATGGTGATTCACTGACACCACAAGCAAGGGCAAGTCTCCTGAGCAGTCCCAGGAGAGACTCTTTTGCCTTCTTTTTGTCATTTAAGTTCTCAAAATCATCCCCAGTTTAGACTAAATCCACCTCAAATGTCTGTGATTAAAATTTCCACTCTGAAAATCTGAGCAATTTAGGAATTGTAGGAACTGGACCATCTGGAGATAATTTATAAATAACACTTGCATTTCAAATTGCCTCTGTCTTCCCAAAGAGTCCTCTGTCCTGTCAGTGGGACTTCCGCCAAGGCCCAAACTGCTAAATTGGGCCAGTAACACTGAAGTCGCTGGCGGGAGCTTCTTATCTCTGATTTGTCTAAGAATTTGGGACACTTCATTGAAACATTTGTTTTTCCTCATGTGAAATGTAGGCTAAAAGTTATTGGCTATCTTTAGGTTGGGAAAGGTTTTCAGGATTTTAATGCATGTGATTTACTCATTTGACTTTATCTACTGTTAAATAATTAAAACTCAAATCAAATACTAAATAGAATTCAAAATATCCTGGATATATAGGAAGATTTGGGAGCATTAAAAAATGACAAAGTCCTCTGTTTCTTTTTCACTAAATCCTGTTGACATGAGAGGGAGACATTAATACTATCTTTTTTCCTTCTTTTCTTTCAGGTTAGCACAGCCTTAGCCACGCAGTGTGTTTCTGAAGAGTCAGTCCAGCTGTGTTAAACTGTACAATGGTGCTTTATGGGGCCAAGGCAGATAGGACCGTGCAGAGTTGATCAGCCTGGGTAATGATCCCTTGTACCATATGTCTGTGGAGTTGTCATATTGGTATTCTCTCACTTCTGCTAGTAGGAGCAGTTGAAGTCTCATGCATGTTCATACCCTGGGATTGTGTTGTGTCTCAGATGTCATTATTTCTCAAGGAAAGGCAAAGTTTAAAAATGATCAAGTTCAAAGAGAGCTCTGCAACCTGTGATCTCTGGGATTCCACCCACTCCCACTCCTCACACCCAAAATACACACATATATCCCTTCCTTGTCCCTAGCTAGGGGCTCTGGATTCATACATATGCCTGCAGTTGGGCTTTGTGGACAGGAGGTCTTTGCATTGCTTCTCAAGCATCTACTAATGGCAAATGACAAAGTTGACGAGCTCGTATAGGAGAGGGTCATACTGAATGCATTGCGTGAGAAACAAGAAATTTATAAAGTAGGGCCCTTCTGGAGTTGGGGTGAAAACTTTTTCATTTGAGTAGTATACTGCATAACACACAGAGATGTGCTATTTCAAACCTAAAGGTTTGGTATACATGTTGAGAAAGAACATATACCCATTTCTGAGAACACTGTTTGGCCAGGTAGTTTCATGATGGTTCTCTTCTCTTTTTCTCTCTGGGTCCCACAGAGTCATTCTTTGTGTAGCCTTCACATCTTCCTTTTGTTCCGCTAACATTTTATAGCATTGGTTTTCAAACAGATAAAGAAAGTTCTTTTGGATATGTATCAACATTTCTAGAAGGAAATGTATGTGTACTTTGAAAAAAAGGGTGTTTAATATTATAGGAGAATTTCACAACTTGGGAACCAATGTAAGTCTACTGTTCCTGTAATATAAGCAAACAAAGTAGGTTTGATGAATTCTCTTAGCTGTAGGGAATCTGCACATATGAGCCTTCTAAGGGAGCACCTGATGGGGCCAGGGTCTCATCTTGCTAGGTGGGTCATGTCAAGAGTTTGTTGGGTGGTTGAGCATAGCATTTAAAAAATTTTTTTTAATCTTTATTTTTAAGAGAGAGAGAGACAGAGCATGAGTAGGGGAGGAACAGAGAGAGACGGAGACACAGAATCCAAAGCAGGCTCCAGGCTCTGAGCTGTCAGCACAGAGCCCCATGTGGGGCTTGAACTCAAGAACCACGAGATCATGAGTCAGATGCTTAACTGACTGAGCCACCCAGGTGCATTTTTCTTTATAAAAGAGGAAAAGTATTTTTTTTTAAGGTTCAAAACACTTCTGGGCAAAAATAATAACAGGAAATGCCTGTATCTCTTTTGTAGGATGAACTGAGACAGGAGTGCCCCTGCTGTGATAGAAGCAGCATATTCAGGGCACATGTTATAAGTCCAGAAGAGAAAGGTAAGTGTTGTGTGTGAAAACAGCTATGGCTTCAATGATACAGGCATTGCTTTCATTACATGAATGCAATTGCCCTAAAAAATGGAAACAGAAAGAGGATTGAGGACAGTGAATCCACAATGGGGCCTCAAAATGGGGGTCCTAGGACCTTCAGAACTGACAGCCATGAGGCTGCAGTATTTTTCCTCAAGAAACATTTATGATACATGTGGGGAGGGATGGGGGAACAGAGGCTGCTTCCTAATCTCCAGTGATGGTGCCCTGGGCTGGGGGTGGGAACAGAGGCCCCACCTGAGCAAGCAAACAACAGAGGTCCTTCTTAGAACTCTTAGTAGGGAGAAGCTCTCTGTAGGTGACTTCATGGTGTCAATTATGCAGGCCTTCTGAACCTACCCAGGCATGCTAGTCCCATAGTGTTCATGAGCAGAGGCTCTGGGGAACAAAAAGAGTGAGTTGGATAGGAGTGGTGACACAGGAGACAGAATCATAGCAAGGCAGGTCTAACAAGTGAGTTTTGACAGTGAAAGGAGGAGAAAACCCAGTGAGCAGTGCCAAATCCAACAAAAGTCTCCATGTCCTCATAGGTGAATATGGGAGGGGTGAGGACAACTGGACACAATTTTGGTGGAGAGCTGGAAGGACCTTGTGTTGATGAGAAGATATGACCTCCCTATCAGGCTATGGAGGGATAATAAGCAGGACCAAGGAATACCAAGAGGTAGAAAAGAAGGATAGGCACCGCATGACATTAGAGGTCATGCCTGGGCCATCCTGAGGCTTTGCAAGAGAGAAGGATTTTGGAGAACTGCAGTCCAGAGAGTTCCCTTGTGGGTTTTCAGCTCCTAGATTATGGTCTTGAAAGCTGATGACAGGAGCCTAGAGATGGGGCTAAGTACATGGAGGAGAAACCACAGGGAATCCTAAGACACTGGGGACATGTTGGGCAATGAAAGATGTGACTCACTGGTAAGGAGGTCTAACAAAAAGCATGATCTCCAAAAATTTAGGGTATTGCTAAGGTGGCACAGGGCAATTAGTCCTCAATTTTAAGGAAAACTGAGCCATAAATTAGAAACGCAAATAAATATTTTAGAAACCTCTTCCCACTTCTCTTCAGTATTGATATTTAATGCAAGGATTGCTCTGACCTCAACTAGACTGTCTACAGACCAAACCAGGCTGTCCCCAGAACTCTGATTCCTTACCAGCAGCCTGGATATGTTATCTAAAAGAGCAACCAGGAAAGAAGGACCTATGAAAATCTAGGCAGGAAGCACCTTCTTCAATTTTCTAAAATACAAGATAAAAAGTGACAACAGCCCAGGGAGATGATGTGACAGTGGAAGGAGTAGGAAGAAACAATAATCTCTGGCACAATTCTGGCCACAATGCTAACCAGAATTTTGAGAGAGTCTGGGACAAATGAAGAAGAGAAGCTGGATCACAAATAGTATTTTATTGGGAATCACAATAAATAGGATCTTCCTAAACTCTTACTAACCTAGCTTGGGACATTTGGAAAGTAATTTAATATCTCGAGACTTGATTTCTTCCTGCATGTGAGAGTTGAAACAGGTGGTCCTTCAGGTCCCCTCTAATCCTGGTATTCTATAAATCTGGGTTTCTGGGTAGTTTACAGACTAGAACACTCTCCCAGATTTTCCAGAGCGAATACTGTACCTCTGATAGGGCTTCAGCCAATTCTGTGATTTTTCCTATTATCCCAGAGAATATCTCCACCTAGAAAATGCTGGGGATGGATCCTTTATACTAGTAAAGAGATTACACCAATTAGTGCTAAGTTTCCCCGTAGCCCTGAGTTTACCATGCATTTTACTCTCAGTATGGTCCAAGCCATTCCTACCTCATTCATTTACCAAGAAATACATTCAGTTGGAATGTGGTACTGTTGCAAAGCCAGATGAGCCAACCAGTCATTAAGGAGACCTAAACCCATATACCAAGCCCAGTATCTCAAAGAAAGACCGTTGAGTTTTGCTTGGCTTTTCAGTCCAGCGATCAGGTAAAATGTGCTGGGTAGACTTTGTTATATGACCCTTATAATTATAGTGCTTTTACTTTGGAGCCCACGGGAAATGTCACAGGTGCTCCAGCCTGAGCTCTGGGCCACCTGGACCTCCCCTAAGTCATGCCTGGACTCCTGTTCCAAAGCAGAACTGTTTTTACTCTATTCCCAGCAGTGGACTCTGTACCAGGACTTTTGGGGTGCATGTTATCTCCACTGGGAACCCAGCATTTGTTCATTCATGCTCTCTTGGAATACTTACTGTGATGAAGGCACTTTGTGGGTACAATGAAAATTACTCTTTTGGTGTTCCTATAACATTTGTTTATTTGATCCTCTAACTCAGGAGTCAGCAAACCACAGTTCCTGCCCCACACCCAGCCCTCTGCTTGTTTATAATAGTTTTTTACATTTCGTGAGGTTGAAAAATAAAGTATAATGTTTGTTAAATGTGAACCTTTTACTCAATCCAGACTTTATTGTCTATAAATAAAGCTATAGTGGAGCAAGGTATGGTAGGCGGAATCTAAAATGACCCCCAGTGACAATCCCTCTTGTATAATCTCCTCCCCTTGATTGTGGGCAAAACCTGTGAATATAATGAGATTTCACTGCTGTGATTATGTTACATTATACAGTAGAAGGGATTATTGCAAGTGTAATTAAGGTTACTAATCAATTGACTTTGGCTAGTCAATGGGAAAGTTACTCAGGTGGGTCTAAGGTAATCATATGAGCCCTTTAAAAGTAAAGGGTTCTCCCTGGCTGGGAGGAGAAGAGGAAGTTAGAGAGATGTCCTTCCCCTGGGTTGGAAGAGAACAAACATTCATATTATGAATGGCCTATGAGAGACCTGAGAGAGACCTCTAAGAACTGAGAATGGCTCTCACTGACATGCAGCAAGGAGGCTGGTGTATCGATCCTACAACCCCAAAGAGCTGGATTCTTCCAAACCCTGAGTAAGTTTGGAAGCAAATTCTTACCCAGAGCCTGCAGATGAGAGCTCTTCTGGCCAACACCTTCTTGTCAGGCTTGTCAGACCCTAAGTAGAGAATTCTAGGCCAATTAGACTTCTGACCTATAGAACTAGAATTAGTAAATAAGTGTTGTTTTAAGACACTAAATTTGTGGTCATTTGCTATGCAGTGATAAAATGATAATAAAAGAACTATGCTTATTCATGTGCATATCATTTCTGACTGCGTTTGCACTATATTAGCAGAGTTTAGCTGCAACAGAGACCACATGGCCCACAAAACCTGAGATATTTACTAATCTGACACTGAAAAAGTATATCAACCTGTGTTATAATAAAAAAATGTAATCTCACATGAGATGTATTTGGTCAGTTTTTTGTCTGACCCAAGGCTTTCAAGAAATAGGGCTTACATTTGGAACCACTCAGCAAACATTCCTTTCATTCAACTAAATTAGGCCAAAAAACTAGTAGACACCAGGCTGTCCTGCAGACCCCCTCTCCATTCCAGTTCTTACAAGGTTGGGGAAGGAGACAGAGTGTCCATGTATTTAGAGAGAAAAAAAAATTAGACGAAGGTGTTCTATATTGGAGGTTGTCATTTTCTACATTATGAGTTTCTGTAATGGTTGAATTTATGTAATAAATTTTTATTAAATTAGAAATAATTATAACATTATTTTTAAAGGGCTACACTGTGCTTCACTTTGTTCTTTCTTGAGGCAGTGGCCTGGAGAAGATAATATATGAAAACTCTTGCTTTGTGACTAGAATTCATTCCACTGCTTCTTGATTTTTCTTCTCTTCATGATGTCCCTTTGACCTTAACAGTGGAATAAGTCAGGATAATCCAATTTTTCATTCACTAATATTGGTGATCTAGGAGAGTAATTTTCAACGATTTTAGAATTTGTATCTTCTAACACACACACACACACACACAAATGAAAAAATTTGTCATTGTATGTATTTAGCTTTGAATTGAGTTAAAACTCATGTGATTCTGAGGATGGGGAGAAGCTGAAGAGGATGTATTCGTGTCCTAGGGTTGCTGTTACAAATTACCACAAACTAGGAGGCTTGAAAACAGAAATTTATTCTTACAGTTTTGTAGGCCAGACACCTAAAATCAAGGCAGCACTGATTCTTCTATGGGAAGTCTCTCAGGGAAGGTTCTAAGGTTCTTCTAAGCAGTTTCTAAAGGAGAATCCATTCCATGCCTTTCTCCTAGATTCTGGTGGCTGCTGGCAACTCTGAATTCCCTTGGCTTTTAGCTGAGTAACTCCAGTTTCTGCCTCTGTCTTCACATGGCCTTCCCCTCTGTTTGTCTGTGTCTCAGATCTCTCTCTGCCTTTATCTTATGAGGACACCTGTCACTGGATTTAGGCCTACCCCAAATCCGGGATGATCTCATCTTGAGATCCTTAACTTAATTACATCTGCAAAGACCCATTTATTTGCCAAAAAGGTCACAGCTGTGGCTATGAGGGTTAGGACTTGGACATTTTTTTTTTTTGAAAGCCACAATTCAACCCACTCTAGAGGTATTTAACATGTTCTCAGAGCTTATAGGGAAGACTCTCAGTCTCATAAATAGCAATTGAAATCAACAAAGATGTCCTATATTGTAGTGAAAGTTATTTTTTCCCTCATAGAACTTTATGGATACTCAGAGTTTCCCTCTGTTATCCTGTGATTATAGGTTGGACAATTCCTCAGTGACGAGGCATATGAGAGATGGCAAGCCTTCACAGTATCTTATATGGGTACCCCTTTTTGTCTTTACCTTTTTACCCATCTGGACAAAACCAAAGAATCATGCAACATTAGAAGTGTCAAAAGTCAGAGTAGTTATCCTCAAGTGTTAGATCCAGGATAGAACCCTGTGGAGCCTTTCTGTAAGTGGAAAATTGTTGGTGTTCTCTAGCAGAAGAGGATGGTTCTCTTTGGGAATGAGTCCATGCCCCTTATTGTCCATTTGGCCTTGGGAAAATCTGATGCTGTGATCTGGTTTCTCTCTCTGTAAAGAAGGTATAACAATGCCTTGCTACCTTACCACGGTGTTGTGTGAATTTGCTGACACCCATAAAGCTCCCTGAAAATGAAGAGGCTTACATAAGTCCCTGGTATTATTCGCACAGCAAATGTTTTCCCCTGAGAATAAAGTCATAAATGGTACCATTGTGCAGCCGGTGGAACGTGTTCAAAAGTTTCCGTTCACAACTAGTAGATCAAGTTGTGGGTGGCTGTATGGACTTTCTGTGCTCATGCCAAGCTGCATCCAAAACAGTCTGCACAATGGGCTATCCTGGAATGAAAAGCTGTACTGTAAGAGATGGCCAGATCATGGCATCGCATCACATGGGACAGTCCTATGTAGCCAGTGACTTCATATGCACCTTTTCTTTCTTGCACCTCTTCCAGCAGAAAGAAGTAATAGCAGAGACAGTGGTAACATGGCTGTCTAACATGGCAGCAATTGAAATTCAATTCTCTTCTACCACATTGAAAAACTTTACAAGGCTAAGGATGTACGATTGTGAAGGATTATAATTATAACTTTCTTTCTTTCTTTCTTTCTTTCTTTCTTTCTTTCTTTCTTTCTTTCTTCTCTCTCTCTCTTAATTTTGGGGCCAGTAAAGTCATGTTACAAACCAGATTAAGTGTTCAGGTTAAGAACCTATTCTCTTTAAATACAGTTCATTTTAGTGGGCATATGTGGGAACAGTCTGGACAGAATGCCACTGGCTGACATAGGAGATAGGAGAGGATCTTCTTTCTACCATTATGAGCCCTGGAAATACTCTGAGACATGATACAGGAAAATGCCTTCCCTCTTTTAACAAGGTTTGGGATTCTCTGTGCTCAGATGTCACACCTTAGAAAATGACAGATACTTTAATTAAATGAGAGGAAGATTAGCTACTGAAGATATTATAATTATTTTTTAAAGGAAGTCATGTTTAATTAGAGATATTTTGGGATTATACTAATAGACTTACTTGTATCAAGGTTACTCCCCTGAATGGAGAATATTCTTACATGAAAAAGCAAAGGAGGAATCACAGAATAATGGAATTTTTGAGCTGTGAGTAACCTACCTTGATATTAAACTATTTGATAACTTTTCAAATGCCCTGGACAAACTGACATTTTTTCCCTTTCTTTTCAAAGGCAACCATGGGCAAAAAATCTTGATGTTAATGGAATTAGGTCAATAAAAGTAAAATCTTTTTATTTTAATGCAGAGGCTATGGAGGAGTGCTGTGCATGGGTACATGGGATTCCCTTAAGCCCCTGACTCCCATACTCCAGACACATTCTGTTTTCAGGTAATCTTTGATTCATTCATTCAGTGCCCGTTTGTTGAACACCCACCATGTATTCACCAGTGCTGGAAGTACAAAAAAATAATAGGCACGTTCACTGTCTTCATGGAGCCCCTAACCCAGTAAAGAACAAAGTGACAAGTATTGTGATGGAATAACTGAAATAACTGAAAGGAATTTCATCATTATGTCTTGCTTCAGGCCTTAATATTCAAGGTCTTGGCACCTTCTATTGACTTGACTTTTCTCCCTTGAATTCCTTTTGCCATACATATCATGAGAACCATGGCCCATATAGCGCCACATGGTTCTCTTCTAGTTTAAGGGAGCTTCAGTCACCTCCTGGAGGATGTGGAGCAGCACAGGTGCAGTGGTCAGGGGAAGGCTCTTGTTTCCAGGGAAACCACACAGCCAGCCTGGAGGACGTTGCATGAATATTTCTATGTGACTAGACCCATCTTAGACACTTGAACAGTTGCCAGAGTTTTTTCATCAGTGTACAGTCTGGAGACCCAGAGGCTGGGTAGTGCTGATCATTGTGACCAAGTTAAGAGGTTCTGAAGGAGCTATATGCCTGAACAAGGCCAAGCATGCTTATGAGCCTGAGAGACATAATAATTTCAGTACTGTGATATGCTGGCTTTTTGGTAGCTTCAAGGAAGCAGACACTAATATCTCTGATAAACTCCCTGGACCTCTGACCACAGACTGCTTTCCCCTTTCATGTCAGTCCAGTGACCAGGGGCCAGGCCATCTGGGGAAAAGAAGGGATGAGATGGAGAGATGATTCAAGGAGAAGGCAGTACATTCTCCACTCTGTTTCTAAGGCTTGGGGTATTTCTTCAGCAGTTTCACAGCAGACTCTATTAGTTACTTATTCTATATCCAGTCCTCCACTTCTTTCAAGGTTTCTTAAGGGAAGCAATATGCCTAGTTATTGCTTGGCTTTCCTACCCTGTCTCACTGCTGACAGAAGCTTATGACATAACCTGAGCCATTGAGATATAAGCTGAAGTCAGGTTGGGACTTTTGAAAAAAGTTTTGTTTTCTTGCTAAAAAGGGACCCATGTATGTGGCACCATTCTTCCTGTCCCCTCTTCATTCTTCCTTGGACATGGACATGATGTCAGGAGAGCAACAGCCATTTTGTAGCCAAGAGGCAGTAAAGATGAAGACAAAGCAAAGATTCTAGGCAAAGTGGAATAGGAAGATCCATGTATGAATGTATATATTTTTTAATTTTAATTCCAGTTGGTTAACAGAGAATTATATTAGTTTCAGACGTACAATATAGTGATTCAACAATTCCACATATCACCCTGTGTAATATGAGAAGTACATTCCTTAATATCCATTATCTATTTTACCCATTCCACAACCCACCTCCCCTCTGGTAACGATCAGTTTGTTCTCTATAGTTAAGAGTCTGTTTCTTGATTTGTCTCTCTCTCTCTTTTATTCCCTTTGCTCATTTGTTTTGTTTCTTAAATTCCACATGTGAGTGAAATCATATGGTATTTGTCTTTCTCTGACTGCCTTATTTCACTTAGCATTGTTCTAACTCCATCCACGTTGTTGCAAATGGCAAGATTTCATTTTTTTGTGTGTGGCTGAATAAGAATCCATTATGTATATATATCACATCTTCTTTATCCATTCATCTATAGATGGACACTTGGGCTGCTTTTTTGTCTTAGCTATTGTAGATAATGTTGTCATAAACATCAGAGTGCATGAAATAGTGATTTTGTATTCCTTGGGTAAATACCCATTAGTGAAATTGCTGGATCATTGGGTAGTTCTGTTTTTAACTTTTTAAGGAATCTCTATACTGTTTTCCACATTAGCTGCACCAGTTTGTATTCCCACCAACAGTGCATGAGGGTTTCTTTTTCTCCACATCCTCACCAATACCAGTTATTTCTTGTGTTCTTGACTTTGGCCATTCTGACAAGTATGAGGTGATATCTCATTGTAGTTTTGATTTGAATTCCCCTGACAATGAGTGATGTTGAGTATCTTTTTATTAGGTCTGTTGGCCATCTGCATTATTTGTTTTTTAGGTGTTGAGTTGTATCAGTTCTTTGTATATTTATCTCTTTTGGATACTAACCTTTTATTGGATATGTGCTTTGCAAATATCTTCTCCCATTCCATATATTGCCTTTTAGTTTTATTGATTGTTTACTTTGCTGTGCAGAGGCTTTTTATTTTGATGTAGTCCCAATAGTTTATTTTTAATTTTGTTTTTCTTGCCTTAGGACCCTATCTAGAAAAAAGTTGCTATCACCCATGTCAGAGAAGTTACTGCCTGTGTTGCCCGTTTTCTCCTCTAGGATTTTTATGGTTTCATGTCTCACATTTAGGTCTTTTTTTTTTAATTTTTTTAATGTTTATTTATTTTTGAGAGAGAGACAGAGTGTGAGCGGGGGAGGAGCAGAGAGGGAGGGACACACAGAATTGGAAGCAGGGTCCGGGCTCTGAGCTGTCAGCACATAGCCTGACACGGGGCTCGAACTCACAGACCACGAGATCATGACCTGAGCCGAAGTCGGACGCTCAACTGACTGAGCCACCCAGGCGCCCCTCACATTTAGGTCTTTAATCCATTTTGATTTTATTTTAGCCTGCGGTCTAAGAAAGTAGTCCAGTTTCATTCATTTGCATGTAGCTGTCCAGTTTTCACAATACCATTTGTTTAAGAGACTACCTTTTCCCCATTAGGTATTCTTTCCCACTTTGTCAAAGATTAATTGACCATATAGTTGTGGGTTCCTTTCTGGATTTTCTGTTCAATTCCAATGGTCTATGTGTCTGTTTTTGTGCCAGTACCATACTTTTTTGATTATGACAGCTTTGTATTTTTTTGTTGTTGTTTTTTGTTTTGTGTTTCTTAGAGAGAGAGGGCACACAAGCAAGTGGGCAAGTGGGGAAGATGGTGAGAGAGAGAATCT
Source organism: Prionailurus bengalensis (assembly GCF_016509475.1). Lineage (NCBI taxonomy): Eukaryota > Metazoa > Chordata > Mammalia > Carnivora > Felidae > Prionailurus > Prionailurus bengalensis. Next base: position 125,322,498 of record NC_057343.1, on the reverse strand, counting down.
TAAGCCAACTCCATGCTTAGTTTGAAGCTTGACACAGGGCTCTATCCCAAAACCCTAGGATCACAATCTGAGCTGAAGCCAAGAGTCAGATGCTCAACTTAGTGAGCCATGCAGCCTCCCCTGATTATGACAGCTTTGTTATAGAACTTGAAGTGATGCTTCCAGCTTTGTTTTTCTTTTTCAAGGTTGCTTTGGCTAGTTGGGGTCTTTTATGGAACCATACAAATTTTAGGATTTTTTGTTCTAGCTCTGTGAAAAATGCTGTTGGTATTTCACAGGGATTGCATTAAATGCATGGATGGCTTTGGGTAGTATAGACATTTCAATATATGTTTCTCCAATCCATAAACGTGGAATGTCTTTCCATTTCCTTGTGTCATCTTCAGTTTCTTTCATCAGTGTTTTATAGTTTTCAGAGTATAGATCTTTTACCTCTTTGGTTAGGTTTATTCCTAGGTATCTTACTATTTTTTTGGTGTAATTGTAAATGGGATAAATTACTTAATTTCTCTTTCTGGTACTTCATTATTGGTGTATAGAAATGCAGATTCCTGTATGTTGGTTTTGTATCCTGTGACTTTACTGAATCCCTGTTATCAATTCTAGCAATTTTTTGGTGGAGTCTCTCTGATTTTCTATATATAGTATCATATCACCTGCAAATAGTGAAAGCTTTACTTCTTTCTTGCCGATTTGGATGTCTTTTATTTCTTTTTGTTTTCTGATTGCTGTGGCTAAGACTTAAAGGACTATGTTGAATAAAAGTGGAGAGAGTGGATATCCCTATCTTTTTCCTGACTTTTGGAGAAAAGCTTTCAGTTTTTCCCCATTGAGGATGATGTTAGCTGTGGGTTTTTCATATATGGACTTTATTATATTGGGTATGTTTCCCCTAAACCTATCCAGTTGAGGGTTTTTATCATGAATGGGTGTTATACTTTGTCAAATGCTTTTTCTGTATCTATTGAAATGATCATAGGGTTCTTATCCTTTGTTTTATTGATGTGATGTATCATGTTGATTGATTTGCAAATACTGAACCACACTTGCAACCCAGGAATAAATTCCACTTGATGATGATGAATGATTTTTTAAAATGTATTGTTGGATTTGGTTTGCTAGTGTTTTGCTGAGATTTTTGCATCTATGTTCATCAGAAATATTGGCCTGTAGTTCTCTTTTTTATAGTGTCTTTATCTGGTTTTGGTAACAGGGTAATTCTGGCCTCATAGAATGAGTTTGGAAATTTTTCTTCCTTTTTTGTTTTATGGAATGGCTTGAAAAGAATAGGTACTAACTTTTAAATGTTTGGTAGAATTCACCTGTGAAGCCATCGGCTCCTGGACTTTTGTTTTTTGGGATTTCTTTGATTGCTGATTCAATTTCATTGCTGGTTATCAGTCTGTTCAAATTTTGTTTCTTCTTGTTTCAGTTTTGGGAGTTTATATGTTTCTAGGAATTTATCCATTTCTTCCAGGTTGTCCAATTTGTTCACAAATAGTTTTTCATAATATTCTCGTATAATTCTTTGTATTTCTTTGCTGTTAGTTGTTATTTCTCCTTTCTCATTTGTTGTTTTACTTGAGGATACATTCATTTAATTATTCAACTAATATTTACTGAGTGTCCACTATGTGCTAAGAACTGTTTTAGTTTGTTAGAGATATAGAAGTGAGCAAAATATACAATTTTTTTTCTCCTTGAGGTTTGCATTTTAGTGGTGACAGGAGAGAAAGATAATATATACTGTATAATAAGTGAAAGATATAGTATGTCACATAGTGAAAAGTACTATAGAGAAAAGAACAGCAGACATACATGTGGTGCGGCCCCAAATGCTAATGTAAGGACTTTGATATTCCTCTGAGCAAATCATTGGAGGGTTGTGCATAGAGATATGATGTGATCTGACTTAAATTTTAACAAGATCACACTGGCTGTTAGGTTGAGGATAGATTAAAAGAAGAAAGATAAAGCTAAATCCCCTAATGGCATCTGTGAACAGCTAAGCCAACACTAGTAATCACTTGCTTCCAGAAATCTTATCTGTGGAAAATAACTCATTATTTTTTCACACTACTCCTAGTCACATATTCCATCACTTACAGCCATGCTCATTTCTAACTGATATAGCTAGTTACCATCATTTGTTGAATATCTACTGTGTGCCGAGTGTTGTGTTAGTCCTGGGGAGACAAATACGAACATACATGTAGTTGTTATTATCAAAAAGCCTTTCCAGGGACTTACAATCCAATTCTGGGGGAACCAACAGGCAAACCATTACACAGCAATACGGCAATTGCTTTAGCAAGGTTTGTGTGGAGAATGGGGTGAGCATAAGTTAGACGGGAGAGCACCTAGCCAAGTGAAGGAGGCAGGGAAGTCTTTATGAAAGCTCAGCAGGTGATTCTCAGGTGAACAATCCAGTGGAGGGCATTCCAGCCAGAGGAACTAACTGCATGTGCAATGTAAAACATGGAGTGTTCAGGACCTACAAATAGATGAGTATTCTTAGGAGAGCAGAGTTTGGGAGGTGGGGAGAAGATGGTAAGAAGTAATGGGAGGTTAGGCTGGAGGTGGATGGGAATGGTGATGGAGGATTTTGTATGAGTCAAAGAATAATATGATTTAACCTTTAGCCTACAGGGAGGCAGTGGAGCCATCACTCTGGCAGTAGGATTAACAAGTACTTGTAAGGGAGTGAGACTGGAGAAAAGACAGGAATCCAGGAAACAGGCAGTACAACCAGAGCCAAGGAAGACCTGGGATGGGGAGGAAGGGATGCAGAGCTGGTAGTTTGTATGGGGTGAGAGACAAGGAGACGATCCAGGATGACCGACACACTGCATATACCTCTGCATGAATAGCCAGATAGTATTTTTGGCATAGAGATCACACCAGAAGACAGTGAACAGTCTTTTTTTTTTTAATGGACTATATTAAAGTATGACTGGTTTTGACATAAGCTCCTGGAGATTGTGTCTGCTTAGTTAATACCAGGCAATTCCACTCAGCTAGCTTTGTGGAAGCTAGAGGGTAGCCCTAATACCTTGTCCAGGCTGTTTGCCTTCTTCCATGTGGCTGTGTGTTCAGTCCACCATTTGAATGTATTTTATATTCTCATCATCACTGCATGATGGGTAATAATACTAACAATGGCCATAGTTTGGAATTAACATATGAAAGACATGTTACATATACTCTTTTAAATTTTGTAATAGCAATGCAAAGAAAATATAATTAACTTGAGGCCTAGAGAGGTCAAATGACTGCCCTAAAGCCACATACCTGTGAGACAGAATGTGATTTGTACTCTGGACCACCTGACAAAGACTGCTGTTTCTGCTGTGTTGCAAGGTTACCTACCTTATTATAACCCATTGTCCACTTATGATTCAGGACTCTACATTTTGTCCACAATCGCAGAGAAGAAAAAAGAGTATGACATTTACAAAATACTTTGATATACATTAAAGACAAATTCTTCCAAACATGTTTTGCCTCATTTCCATGAAGGGATTTGAGTCTCTCAGGGTTCCAAAGTTTCCAAAGGACTAAAAAGTATATAGTGACAAAACAAATTTAAGGACCAAATTACTAACTGATAAACCGTAATTTATAATACAAGACAATCCAGTTAATAAAAATCACACAGTTCCTTCACAGAGAATGGATTCAGGAAGGAATGCTTCAATTCCTTAACCACAGGGAAGAATAGAGCATTCTAGAACCTAAATGTGAGCAAGGCATAGGAATGATTATTCCAAAATCTACCCATGAGCACTTAATTCAGTGGTGGTACACCATCACTTGGTAATTAATTTTCTAAACATCTACTGTATTTGGAGTGCTGCTTTTGGCGCCGTGAAGATGAGAAGGATGGAGACACAAGAAGAAACAAAGTCATGGGTCTCATTTCTCTAGGTCTTTCAAGAAAAGTAAAAGATATACTTTTTTTTTCTGAAAGATTAAAGCAACAAAAGGTATCCCAATGACATTACTCAGGACCACAGAGTTCAATAGCTGTACCTAAGGGATCACCTGATCTAAACTTTGAAGTTCACAGATAATGAGATTAATCCCAAAAAAGTTTGTCACTTGCCTGAGGTCACAAAGATACCTGGTGTGAAAACTTGCTCTCCCATGAATCTCTTTTTTGCTGTAACTTTATTCAAAAATTGATTTTCAAGTATATAGCACATTCACCTGAAAGGGGAAAATATTTCCCTTCTATTTAATTCTGGAAAACCATAAAAACAAAGCAAAGAAATGCCAGTCTCTCATTTGGAAGGGGCCTGATCATAGTGGGTTATTACTGTGTGCCAGTAATAACTGCACTCCAGCTTTTAAAATATAATAGCAAAATATAGGAAACAACCTCAATTTCTATCATTAGAGAACTGAATACATTAGAATCTATCCACACAATGGAATATGATACAACCACTAACAAATGAAGCAGATTTATGTGTAATTGATATAGATGTAATTTAAGTGAGAAAATCAAGATGTAGATCAATGTTATATATTCCTTTAACCAGTTTTTTTACATAGTCTCAAGTCATGAATTAAGATAAATTTTTTTTTCCAGTAATGGCTATAGTAGGTATTGTCATTTGCATTGCTCCAAAACTATTAAACATTTTTTCACATTTTTAAAAGTTTATTCATTTTGAGAGAGAGAGAGAGAGAGAGAGAGAGAGCAGGGGGAGGGGCAGAGAGAGATGGAGAGAATCCCAAGCAGGCCCTATGCTATCAGCTCAGAACCTGACTTGGAGCTCAATCCCATAAACCACAAGACCATGACTTAAGTTGAAATCAACATTTGGGTGCTTGACTGACTGAGCAACCCAGATGTGCCTTTTTTCACATTTTAATACTTTCCCATAATTTAAATCCGTTTTACATGTAGAATAATAAACGATACTACACTGCCATTTCCCATATTCCAAGTGTGAGGACATAATTTAGTTTCCATAAAAAAGATACATTTACAAAAGACTTTGATTTAGAACTTTTGTTTAAAAAGGCAGGACATGGGGAGTCTGGGTGGTTCAGTTGGTTAAGCATCTGACTCCTGATTTTGGCTCAGGTCATGATCTCATGATCAGGAGATTGAGCCCCATCTTGGGCTTTACACTGGGTGTGGAGTCTGCTTAAGATTCTCTCTCTCCCTTTGCCCCTCCCTCTCTCTTTCTCTCAAGAGAAAGAAAGAAAGAAAGAAAGAAAGAAAGAAAGAAAGAAAGAAAGAAAGAAAGAAAAGGAAGGAAAGAAAGAAAGAAAGAAAGAAAGAAAGAAAGAAAGAAAGAAAGAAAGAAAGAAAGAAAGAAGGAGAAAAAAATAAAAAGGCAGGACATGGAGCATCCATTTGGCCCCTCTTAGCAGAAGCAGTGTCTTAGAGGTGTCATGGCTTTCTGATTTTTGTTTTTGTTTTTGCTTTTGTTTTAATTGTGGCAGAGTCAAAAACTCTTTTGAGGTCAATTTCTTAGAGCTCAGCCTGGAATCTCTTTCATCAATCCTATTAGTGGTTCTAAGTGCTTCCTATATCCCTAAATAAATTCCTTTCTGACAAAGCTAGCTAGAGTGGATTCTGTTGACTGCAACTAAGCAGTGTTATCAGTATAAATGCTTTCACCTGTACTGTCATAGTATCCTTTACCATTATTTAATGACACCTTGGGCAGGTCTCATAGTTAAAATTAAATTTCCTGTCTAACCTTCCATTCATTTTCTTTTTACCTCTTATATCCAACTGTCTACCACATAAGGCCCACAGGCAGAGAGTGAGGCATGAGCCTTCCTTTCTTACAAATGCTCTCAGACTCTACCCATGGTTGCTTAAGTGTCTACTTCCCTCATTTTTTAAAAAAATTATTTAAAGAAATTTTTTTAATGTTTATTTTTGACAGAGAGAGAGACAGAGCATGAGTGGGGGAGGGTTGGAGAGAGAGAGGGAGAGACACAGAATCCGAAGGAGGCTCCACGCTCCGAGCTCCGAGCTGTCAGCACAGAGCCTAATGCGGGGCTCAAACTCACAGACTGCGAGATCATGACCTGAACTGAAGTCAGACACTCAACCGACTGAGCCACCCAGGTGCCCCGTACTTCCCTCATTTGTGAGAGAGAAGGGTTGGTAGAAATCCTGCATGAGTGAGGATGAAGGGAAGAGTATGGAGTTGTTGGGTGGTGTCCAGAAACAGCCTCCCAACATGAATACTGCATTCTTGGTAACTCTGATCTCTCATTCTCTTTCCTCCTCCATTGTTATAGAGTGGGAAGAGTGGAGTTAGGATGATGGTTGGGATAGAAGATTCAGTTTCAGCCTCTTGAAAAATCCCGAGAGGTCTCTAGAAATTCTCCTGACAACATACCCTTTGTTCTCAAGTCTGGGTCTTTTTGACCAGATATATCCTATCAGGGAAAATTTAACTCATTTTCCTAATAATTTCTGGATCTAATTTTTTATGGGACAAATAGCCAGTTTTTTTGTTTTTTTTTTTAATCATAGAAACTGACCACTTAAGTCATTCATTCTCTCAGTTAAGATAGGGGCATATGGTCCAGCCAGTCCGATCCATAAGCTTTGCTGTGAAGATGGAGTTGATGATCCTAAAAAGTAGAAATAAAGAACAAGAAACATTCTCATTATTGGTGGAAGCAGCTGGGGTGATGAGAGCCAATTTCCAGAGCCAGTAGAGACTTTCAGGCAGCCTGGCATGGTCAGTGGCCTATAGTTGATGTAGTGGCATTCTCACAGGATTAGTGGGAGGTGTGACATTGGCTGAGGGCCTAGTTACTGCTTTCTCCTTTGTTTTTGCATGTTGTGACTCTGTGTCTTCAGTCTTCCATTCAGTTTTTATTTTCCCAGTAACCTTTCTAATATAATGCTATACATTTAATGCTATACATTTCCCCCTAAGCCCTGCCTTAGCTACATTTATAAATTTTGATATATTGCTTTTTCATTTTCTTTAAATTCCAGATACTTTCCATTTGTCCTTATGACTTCCTCTTTCACTCATGGATTATTTAGTACATATTGTTCAATTGTCAAATATTTGGGGATCTTAAAGATATTTTTCTGTTATTGATTTCTTCTTTAATACTATTATGGACAGAGAGCATCTTGGATGATTTAAATCTTTTAACATTTTTGAGATACTGCTCTTGTTGGGCCAAGTGTCCTATAAATGTCAATTAGGTCAAGTTGGTTGATAGTGTTGTTTAGGTCATCTACATCCTTACCAATTCTCTATTTACTCTATTGGTTACTGAGAGAAAAATGCTTAAGACTTTAACTATAATTGTGGATGTGCCTTTTTCTCCTTTCAGTTTTGTTAATTTTTGCTTCCTGTAGTTTGAAGTTGTCTTGTTAAATGCATATACATTTAGGATTGTTACATCTTTTTTATGAACCAACCTCTTTATCAAAATGGAATGTCCATTCATCACTGGTAATAATTCTTTGTTCTTAAGTCTACTTTGATATTAATATAGGTACTTTGGCTCTCTTTTTATTAGTGTTTCTCTCCCTTCACTTTTAATTTATCTATTTAAATTTAAAGTGGGTTTCATATAGGTAACATATAGTTGAACCTTCCTTTGTTCTTTTAACCCAAACAGACGATCTGTTGTTTAATTGGTGTGTTTAAATCGTTCGCATACAATGTGATTATTGATATGATTGAATTAAAATCCACATTTTTTAATGCCTGCTTTTCGATTTATGATTACTCTTTATCATGACTTCGAATTTTTTAAACTATAGGCCTTTATTACCTACTTAGATAGATAGATAGATAGATAGATAGATAGATAGATAGATAGAGATAGGTAGATGGATAATAGAATATTTGTGCCCCCCCCCACTCATATTTTGAAGCTCAACTCCACAAAGTTATGGTATTTGGAGGTGAAGCCTTTGAGAGGTAATTAGGTTAGATGAGTCATGGGAGTGGGTCCTCCCTGGTGGAATTAGTATCCTTGTAAGAAGAGGAAGAGAGTCCGGAACTCAATCTCTTTCCATTTTGTAAGGACACGGTCAGAAGACGAAAATCTGCAAGCCAGGAAGAGGGCTCTCAATAGGAATTGAATCTATCAGCACCTTAATTTTAGACTTTCCAGCCTCCAGAACTGTGAGAAATAAATATCTGTTTTTAAACCATTCAGTATAGTATTTTGTTATGGCAGTCCAAGCTAAATAGATTAGATGGATTTTATTGCTGCTTTAAAGAAGTAACTGTTACCCTTATGCCCCCAATTTTCACTTCTCAGAACCTATGCTAGACAAAACATTAGCACAGTTACCCAGAAATTCATCATAACACTGTTCAAGGGCATTCATCATAGCATTCTTTGTAATAGTGAAAAATTTTTAAATAATCCACATTTCCATCTTTTAGAAATAATCAAATAAACTACTATATATCAATTCTGCAGAAGATTATGCTTCCATTAAAAAGAATGAAATCAATAAATGGGTACTGATAAGAAAAATACATTCAACTTAAGTAATAAAAACTAATTGGAGTACACTATACAGAGTATGGCACAATTTAAACAAACAGAAACTCTTACCAAACAAAATGTATCCTTTCTTATATTTGAACATACATGTGAATGTATATGGTTGGAAAAATTCTAAAAGGATACAGAGTGGATGAGTGATAAGGATACACAATTGGGGAACAATGTGAGATTGGGTGAGTAGGCACAGAGAAGTTTTTCTTTATCTGTATTTTAATTTTATCAGTGAGAATCTATTATGTAATTAAAAACTAATTCATTGTGATGAATGGTAACTAGGATCATAGGAAAGAAAGATACACATAAATCAGGGAATTTTTTTTCCCTTTAAGACTGATGTTTTATTCATTTCAATAAAATGGGGTAAGAGATTTGGGAGTGGGGAAGCAAAAGTTGTCTGCTGCCTTTTGTGATACAACAGCAACAACAAAAAGCACAGTGAGTGTCCAGGGAGTGCATGTGCCTGGGGTGTGTCCCAGTACGTTTAGTTATGCTCATTCATGCTGAGACATTACTTTTGCCCATAAAAGGAGGAATTACAACATCAAACCTGGATTATTCTCATTTCCAAACAGTCCCAAAATGTCAACACATGGCTGTCAATCTTTTGTTCTGTTCCTCTCTCACAAACACTCCCTGGAACCCATGCCAATAGTTGAAAACAGATGCAGGCAGGAACTGTTTTGACAACACTGGAAATGCCTGTGATTAGGAGGCAGGAGAGAGTAAAAGTAATTATTAATATGCTCCTAAAAGAACAGGGAGTGCACCTTTAGAAGAGATTGTTGCATGGGTCCCTACTTGTATATATTCTCATACCTAAACAAGGGCACATGTTCTTACCCAGGTTTCTCCTAAGGAACCTCTAGCTAAGTATTCCCTGCAGCATTTTCATCATGGTAAGGCAGATGTATGGAAAGTTCTTGGAGGATGGCAGAAAGGTTGGAGGATGGCAAAAGAAGGGAAAAAGTTTACCTTCCACCATAAAGTAACTTTCACCCAGTAAAGTGGATTTGGGTATCTTTTTAAAGCCAACTGACAAGGGCTCTCTGAATTTAGCAGCAAGCCATGGGATGCAGCACTTGACAATACAATTACTAGTTCTTAATTTATAAGACAGAAAACCTTTGTTTAGTTTAGCTCATTGCACATAAAGTAAGGTTGCCCTTAAGTAACTTTAATTATGGACTCTTCTCTTTACCAAGTGGTTGTGTTTTTCCTGTAAATATCCTCAGTTGTGTGTAGTTTGAACTCTAAATGGCTCCACCTCTGTGAAAAATGAACCAGGAAAAAACAACCCCACTGACCAGCACAGGGAAGCTGTCTGTGTCTCTAAAAGTTTCCCTGATAATTTGTATTCACAAGCTTCCACTTCATGAGTTTGCTGTTAACTGTATTTATATCTGTATGGTCTTAGAAACTCTTGATGAGAAATTATGTTAAAGATTGGTCTTGGGTCTGTGGTACACCAGGGTTACCTTATAGAAGTACAGACATACTTTGGAGATATTGTGGGTTTTGTTCCAAACCACCACAATAAAGCGAATATCATAATAAAGTAAGTCAAATGAATTTTTTTGTTTCCCAGTGCATATGTATGTTATATTTACACTAGACTATTTTTAATTAAGTGTGCAATAGCATTATGTCTTTAAAAAACAACGTACATATCTGGGGGTGCCTGGGTTGCTCAGTCAGTTAAGTGTCTGACAGTGTAGAGCCTGCTCAGGGCTCTCTCGCTCTCTCTCTCTCTCTCTCTGTCTATATCTCTGCCCGTCTCTTGCTTGCATGCTCTCTTTCTCTCTAAATAAACTAAAAGAATGTACATATATTTTTTAAAAAATTTTATGTTTATTTTTGAGGGAGAGAGACAGAGGATGACCAAGGGAGGGAAGAGAGAAAAGGAGATACAGAATCCAGAGTAGGTGCTAGGCTCTGAGCTATAAGAACAGAGCCTGATGTGGGGCTTGAACCCACAATCCACAAGATCATGTCCTGAGCCAGTTGGATGCTTAACTGACTGAGCCACCCAGGAGCTCTAAAAAATGTACATATCTTAATTTAAAAATGCTTTATTGCCAGGATGCCTGGGTGACTCAGTCAGTTAAGCATCTGACTCTTGATTTCAGCTCATATTCTATGATCTCATGGTTCATGGGACCAAACCCCACGTTGAGCTCTGCACTGACGGTGTGGAGCCTACTTAGGATTCTCTCTCTCTGTCTCTCTGCCCCTCCCCTGCCAAGATAAAAAATAAACATTAAAAAATAGTTTAAAAATTGCTTTATTGCTAAAAAATGCTAATCATCACCTGAGCTTTTAGAGAGTCATATTCTTTTTGCTGGTGGAAGGTCTTTGCTGATGGGAGGACTGATCAGGGAGATGGCTGCTGAAGTTGGGGGTGGCTGTGGCAATTTCTTAAAATAAGACAACAGTGAATTTTGCTGCATCAATGGATTCTTGTTTTCACAAATGATTTCTCTGTAGCATGTGATGCTGTTTGTTAGCATTTTACCCACAGTAGAACTTATTGCAAAATTGGAGTCAGTCCTCTAAAATGCTTCCACTGCTCCATCAACTGAGTTGATGTAATATTCTAAATCCTTTGTTGTCATTTCAACAATCTTCAAGGCATCTTCACCACGAGTAGATTCCAGCTCAGGAAACCACTTTCTTGCATTTATCCATAAGAAACAACTTTTCCATTCAAGTTTTATCATGAGATTGCAGCAATTGGGTCACATCTTGAGGTTCTGCTTCCAATTCTAGTTCTCTTGGTATTTCTTAGCATGTCTGCAATTACTTCTTCCACTGAAGTTCTGAACCCCTCAGAGTCATCCATGATGGCTGGAATCAACCTCTTCCCACAAATCGAAAATGTTCCTTAATGGCATCTGGAATGGTGAATCCTTTCCAGAGGTGTTTAATTTACACTGCCCAGATCCATCAGAAGAATCACTATTTATGGCAGCTATAGCCTATGAAATGTATTTCTTTAATAAGAAGACTTGAAAGTAGAAATTATCCCTTGATCTGAGAGTTACAGAATAATTGTTATGTGAACAGGCATGGAAACAATATTCGTCTGATTGTGCATCTCCATCAGGGCTCTCAGGTAACCAGGTGCGTTGAGCAATAATATTTTGAAAGGAATCTTTTGCCTAAATGTCCATCAACTGATGAACGGATAAAGAAATTCTGGTTTATATACACAATGGAGTACTACATGGCAATGAGAAAGAATGAAATATGGCCCTTTGTAGCAACATGGATGGAACTGGAGAGTGTTATGCTAAGTGAAATAAGCCATACAGAGAAAGACAGATACCATATGTTTTCACTCTTATGTGGATCCTGAGAAACTTAGCAGAAACCCATGGGGGAGGGGAAGGAAAAAAAAAAAGGTTAGAGTGGGAGAGAGCCAAAGCATAAGAGACTCTTAAAAACTGAGAACAAACTGAGGGTTGATGGGCAGGGGGGGGGGGGGAGGAGAGGGTGGGTGATGAGTATTGAGGAGGGCACCTTTTGGGATGAGCACTGGGTGTTGTATGGAAACCAATTTGACAATAAACTTCATATATTAAAAAGAAAAGGGGGGGGATCTTTTTTTTTCTGAGCAGCAGTTCTCCACAGTGGGCTTAAAATATTCAGTCGACCATGTTGTAAAGAGATATGTTATCATCCAGGCTTTGTTGTTCCACTTATAGAGCACAGACAGAGTAGTCTTAGCATAATTCTTAAGGGCATTAAGATTTTCAGAATGATAGATGAGCATTGGTTTTAACTTAAAGTCACCAGCTGCATTATCCCTTAAGAAAAAAGAGTCAGCCTGTGCTTTCAAGCCTTGAAGCCAGGCATTGTCCTCTCTTCTGTAGGCATGAAAGCTCTAGATGGTATCTTCTTCTAATAGAAGGCTGTTTCATCTACATTGGAAATATGTTGTTCAGTGTAGCCACTTTCATGATTTATCTTAGTTAGATCTTCCAGAGAACTTGCTGCAGCTTCTACATGAGCGTTTGCTGCTTCACCTTGCATGTTTATGTTGTGGAGATGGCTTCTTTATTTAAACCTCATGAACCAACCTCTACTAGGTTCAACTTTTTCTTCTGTAGCTTACTCATCTCTCTTAACCTTCATAGAATTGTGAAGAGTTGGGGCCTTGCTCTGGGTTAGGCTTTGGTTTAAGGGAACGTTGTGGCTGGTTTGATTTTCTATCCAGACCACTACAACTTTATTCATGTCAGCAATAGGGCTGTGTTGCTTTCTTCTCATTCATAGATCTACTGGAATAGTGCATTTAATTTTCTTCGTGAACTCTTAGCATTCACACTTTGGTTAACTGGAGCAAGAGGCCTAGCTTTCAGCCTCTCTTGGCTTTCATCATGCCTTCCTCACTAAGCATAATCATTTCTAGCTTTTGACTTAAAGTGAGAGACATATAACTCTTCATCTGACTTGAAGACTTAGAGGCCATTGTAGGGTTGTTAATTGGCCTAATTTCAGTATTGTTGTGTTACAGGAAACAGGGAGTTTCTGAGAAGAGGGAGAGAGAGATGCGGGAATGGCTGGTAAGTGGAGCAGTCAGAACATACTTAACATTTATTTATTAAGTTTGCCGACTTATATGGTCATAGTTTGTGGCACTGCACAAAATATTAGAATAGTAACATCAAAGGTCAGTGATCAAAGACACCACAGAAAATGTAATACTAATGAAAAAGTTTGAAAGATGAGAATTACCCAAATGTGATACAGATACACAAAGTAAGCAAATGCTCTTGAAAAAATGGTGCCAATAGACTTTTTCAATGCAAGATAGCCATAAGCCTTACATTTATAAAAAAGAAACAAAAAAAAAAAACCCAACAACACACAATTACCTGTAAAAGGTACTAAAATGAAGCCCAATAAAACAAAGTATGCCTGCAAAGTCCTGCTGAAGATGAGCTCACACTCTAAAATTACAAATTGTCAGGCAACAGTCCTCCAAGAGATAGAATTAGGCACAAAACATGCAACAGGATTAGAACCTAGGAACTAAAATAACTTAGTAATTTAATTAACAACTTATTAACATGAATCATTTTGTGATTAAGGATATACAAAGAAAAAAAACCCAGCTATAAGAAAAGAAATAACACTTAAAATAAGAAAGAGTGAGCATGATGGAGAAGATAAAACTAGATCCCTGCCTCACTCTGTATACAAGATAAATTCCAGATATATTAGGATTTAAGTGTGAAAAGCAAACTTTAAAACTTTTGGAAGAAAACATAGAATATTATGACATTGGAATAGGAGAAGTTTTCTTGTACAGGACACATAAATCAGAAACCATAGAGGAAAGTTGGATAAATTTGAGCTTTATTAAAATGAAAAACTTCTGGGGCGCCTGGGTGGCGCAGTCGGTTAAGCGTCCGACCTCAGCCAAGTCACGATCTCGCGGTCCGCGAGTTCGAGCCCCGCATCAGGCTCTGGGCTGATGGCTCAGAGCCTGGAGCCTGTTTCCGATTCTGTGTCTCCCTCTCTCTCTGCCCCTCCCTCGTTCATGCTCTGTCTCTCTCTGTCTCAAAAATAAATAAAAAACGTTGAAAAAAAATTTTTTTAATGAAAAACTTCTTTGGGAAAAAGGGTATCATAAAGAAGAAACAAATAGTCTGAGGAAGATATTTGCACCCTATATAAAAAGGAATCCCATAACTTAATAAGAAAATGATAGTCAATCCAGTTGAAAAAGATATTAACGGTTCACATAAGAGGCAATATAAATGGTTGATAAATGTATGAAAAGATTCTCCAGTTCACAAGTAATGAGGAAGTTGCAAATAACAACAAAAGTTGGCAAGGATGTGAGGAAACAGGAACACTTATGCATGTAGGGGCATATGTTGGAACCACCATTGTGGAGAGAAATTTGGCTGGATCTAATAAAAATGAAGATGTACATACCATCTCTCTCACCTGTCTACAGAAGGCAGGTAGTTGGTGAATACCAAGTGACCAACTGACTTAATCTGAGAAATAAATTTAAAAAAAAAAAGATATTTTCATTGATACAAGTGGAGACGATTGCATTTTGAATAACTTTTAAGTACCTGCTATGCCTGCCAACAAGCAAAGAAAGGCGACTAGTTAAAATTATGTATTTCAAAATAAATGGGCACAAGAAGAACTTCTTGGGAAGTGAAGGCACTGCTAATATAGCCATATGAATTTAACAACTGAAGGCAAAAAAATTTAGAAGCACAAGGAGAGGAGCCAAATAGCTTATGAGCTTGCTATGGAAAGGCAAAATTAGCCAGCTCCAAAACTGTCTTACTCAGCAATACAATTTATTCAAAAGTGCAATATTGAAGTCAGATTCTGCAGTGCAAACTAATCATATGGTTCTTGGGCTTTTAGCTATAAGATGAAACTTTAAAATACTTAAATACACTTGCACAGATTGAATTTCCTGATTAAAAAAACTTCTGTTTCTGTTGTAGTTTTTAAAATAATTGACTCCTAAGCATCTTATTTTTCTTGAATTGGCCCTTGTGCAAAAAGTTTGTTCATTGCTGCCCTAAGTGTAGCTGTGTGTAATAGAAACAAAAGTTTAAAAGGAGGGGATTCACCTAACTGAGCAATGTCGGAGACAGTGGGAGATATTTTTAAAAGCACTGGCCTTTTTCCCATTGGAAAGCATCCACCCAGTACTATCGTGCAGGCTGCCACTGATTTGTCTCTTTATAAGACCAATCATTATAGGCACATAGAAAATAAAAACTTGAAAAAAAGCTCAACATCACTCACCATCAGGGAAATACAAATCAAAACCACCATGAGATACCACCTCACACCTGTCAGAATGACTCACATGAACAACTCAGGAAACACCAGATGTTGGCGAGTATGCGGAGAAAGAGGATCTCTTTTGCAATGTTGGTGGGAATGCAAGCTGGTGCAGCCACTCTGGAAAACAGTATGGAGGCTCCTCAAAAAGTTAAAAATAGAACTATCCCACAACCCAGCAATTGCACTACTAGGTATTTATCCAAAGGATATAGGTGTGCTGTTTTGAAGGGACACACGCACCCCAATGTTTTAGTAGCACTATCAACAATAGCCAAAGTATGGAAATACCCCAAATGTCAATCTATGGATGAATAGATAAAGAAGATGTGGTACATATATACAATGGAGTATTACTCAGCAATCAAAAAGAATGAAATCTTGCCATTTGCAACTACATGGATGGAATGGAGGGTACTATGCTAAGGGAAATTATTCAAAGACAATTATCATATGACTTCACTCATATGAGGACTTCAAGACACAAAACAGATGAACACAAGGGAAGGGAAGCAAAAAGAATATAAAAACAGGGAGGGGGATGAAACGTAAGAGACTCTTAAGTACAGAGAAGAAACAGAGGGTTACTGGAGGGGTTGTGGGAGAGGGGATGGATTAAATGGGTAAGGGCATCAAAGAATCTACCCCTGAAATCATTGTTGCACAATATGCTAACTTAGATCCAAATTAAAAAAATAATAATAATTAATTAACTAATTAAAAAAAAAAATTGCTCCTGTGATTTTGAGAAATGACCAAAGGGAAACTATTTGTTCTGCCACTCCCAAACCTGTGCATTTATATACCTTTGAATGAATGTATGTTTGGTCGTGTGACTAACTAGAGATCCTTCAGTAGGTTTCACACTCAAGGAACAAACACACAGTCCCAAGGGTAAGAGCAAATACCTTCTCTACCCCAGACATTGATGACTTATTTGATCTCTACCCCAGACATTAAGGCCTTATTTGATCAGGTAAGCAGGTTTAAAGGGTTAAATAAGGAAATAATGAGTGAGGTGGGAGAGGTTGCCAAGATTTATGACTTAATTCATCTACCTGCACTGCTCCTTTGCAATGGAGTAGGGGGAGCAGTGTCATTTTTCACTCAGCCTGGTGATTGTTGAAAATGATTGCCCTATTCTAGTCTAAACTAAGTGGGTTGAAGTCTTAAAGTGACAGCAAGATGACAACTGCCCTTTCAGACTTGGGTTTTCAGTGTTTCCTTGGTTTTCAGAGAGGACAAGGGGGATAATTAGGAAAAGGAAGTCTTATTGTAATAATGTCAGGCTTAGGGAGAGGGAGGTAGATGTTTGTGGACCTTCAAAAAGAAAGTACTTATTAAGTCAAGCTCTTCAGGCTGATAGAAAACAGAGGCACATTTTCAGGATACTGAAGGAGCCCCAGTGCTCCAGAAGGCACCATTGATGATCGCTTCATCAGGGGTGGCTACTTTGGACCCTGGATTTGCACAGGTGGGCCTTAGCATAAAAGGGCACCTGGTGGGCATTCTAAGGGAGGAGAGTACTGTGTCCTCTTAAGCCTCCACCATCTGGTAATACTTTACAAATCCTTCATACCTTATCCACTCCTGCTGCCTCAGAGTGCCTTTCCGTCAGAAATACCACTTATTCTGAGTCCTGTGAACACATTCGCAGTGGATATTGACTGCTCCTTCGCCCCAGTAGCTCTAGGATTTGCCTCCAGGTCATTGTATCAGAGCGTGTAAGAACTGCATTGTTTGGTCAGAAGAGGAATTTTGCAAATAAGGAAGTAAGACCCAGATTGGTGAAGTGACTTGCTAAACTAGTCACTGGAAGAACCAGCTCCTAGACTAGCTGTAGTCTTGTGCTGGGTGCCTTATCCTTCAATGTCTAGGGATAGAGGGTGTCCTGGATCTGGGAGAAATCTTTCAGGAAAAGGGCATTTTCCTGTCTTCCCTGTCAGGTCTTCATATCCTCCACTGTCCCCACCCCCTTGCACTGCCCCAAGCCACTTCCAACTCATTGGAGAGTACTACTCACTTTAAACCCCACACAGCAAGAGACCTGGAAAATCCCTGGGCCATGAAGAAGTCCTGGAACAAAACCAAGTATCTGCAGACCTAGCACAGCAGGTGGTGAAGTTACATCTCTATGCAATTTAATTACAAAATTCTCTTTGTGACTGAAGCGTAGGGAGAGGTTATTTTTTTTTTTAAAGACCCAGTTTCCCCCTCTTGCTTGGTAACCCCCAGGCATTTCAGCTCATGAACACAACGGACCTCTAAGTGTAGGGCAGGAAAATGCACTTGTACTTCTCAAACATTTCCACTGGCAAGTCTGGGAATTTTTAGAAAGGCAACCTAGCACTGGGTTTGAGTAGAATTGCTTAGAGTTCTGGCTCTCATCATGTTTTTCTCAGTGTTTGTTTATAAAATTTGCAGATTTTATGTGCTTTCAGGTTTTGAAAAATGCATTAATAGCCTTTAGAGTCTTTTGGTAGCTTTTTTTGTGTTCCTTTAAGAGGCATATCTCCAAAAGATAGGGTTTCACTAATTAAAGCCAGAGAGCAGACTGGAGGGAGTGGCCGCAGGGCTCCATGCAAGGGGTGAGGAATTGGTTCTTTATTCCTAGGACCCTCCATCTCCCCTCCCTCTGCTGTCCAGATGAGGAAGCGTATGTGTGAGATTATGTACCTATTTGCATGATAAAGAGGTACACATTGCATGTGGGAAGGAATGAAATCATCAATAGATACCGTTAGTCATTTTAAGTAAAAAGCTAATACCTCTGTGTCCAATAACTGAGATATTGTGGTTAGAAGAAAGATACAATTTTTACAGGTAATTTAATTAGAAACATTTTTATAGGTTGCACTTGCTCAAGCTACTTTATTTCCCACTGCTTCCTAGTATTGGCCCTGGGGTTCTTTCCAGCAGAACCCTTCACTGTCCATCACTACAATGTGCTTGTTCCTCTCTCTGCCTTCCTTCCAGAGGCCCTTTTCCTCTGGTCCAGCCAAGCCCTGCCTTGGTTCCAGCCCACTTCCCAGCTCATTTCCCCCATTGGATGCCCTCTTAGGTAAGTCTGTCCATGTGTATGGTCTGAATCCCTCATTACAGTAAACAGCTACTGGCTGCTGTTTTATTCATCTGATGTCTTTTCCCCTCTTTGCCTCATGGTGCACCTCCTTCTCCTTTGGGAGAACTGTATATCACTCACTCTGTATGGTTTCTCTGGTGTACATTCTAAGAATCCTTCTTTCTAACGCTTGTTACACTTTTTCAGGGGCTTCTCAATAGAGTGGAAGCTATTCAAGAAGGGAGACTGCCTGTAGGGCTTAATCACTGGGCCCTCCCTGCCTACCTTGCTGCCTAGCTCACAGGAGGGGCCTAAGGAATGCTTAGAGAAGGAAATGAATAATCAGGAGCCAGAGCATCTTGATCCGCAGAAGAAGGAAAATGTCTTATTCAGATAAGGGAAAACTTCACTTTTGCTTAGACAAGTCAGTGCTCTTCTCATCCATACATGTCAGAATTTTTCTTCTCTATGTATGCTTCAGTTTCACTACAATGGTTAGGTCAGAATGAGGCCTTCAGGGCTGAAGCCCATTGTAGACCGATCGGACTTTCTAGCAGGAAGTCAAAGTACAGTCACTGGACAGAGATTCTTTGGGCAACAGGGAAATGTAAGGACATAAGGGTTGCTGGCAAGGGGAGAAAGTGTAGGTAGGGGGAGGAAGTGTACCTAGGGGGGCAATCTTGTAGTGCTCTGCAAGCGTAGTCTTGAGACATTTGGAAATGTCTACTCTGAACCTTCAAGCTCAATGAAACCACTCTCTGGCCTCCTTCTCAGTTGGGGCATTTTTTGTTTACATTTTTGCATAATTATACATTTCCAGGTTAGAGGCTGGAATACCAGGGGCTTCACCCCATTGTTTCACTGGGGGGTATTTGGAAGAGCTGTGAATAGCAGAATAGACTCTCTCTCTCTCTCTCTCTCTCTCTCTCTCTCTCTCTCTCTCTCTCCTAACCCTCTTCTACTTGATTTCTACACTAGAGTGACCAACTGGATCTTTATCTGAAAACTTCTATACCTTTTGGGATGAAGTCTTAATTTAGCATAAACCGAAGAAAAGCCAAGCCAAAAAAAGGAAAAGCAGAAAAATTACAGATCACATGCCCTTTTAGGGATTACTGACCCTGAGCTAAAATGTGGATCACCTCAGTATCCTCCAGACTCCTTATGGGTCCCTATTTCTTCTCCTTCCACTTCTACCCACCTTTCTTCAGGTCCTCAGAACTTTCATGATGGCTCTAATTTTTCTCTTAAGTGATGCAAAAAAAATAATATATTGCCTTTCAGGGATACTCAGAGTTTAGCAAAGGACAAATCTATAAGCCAAAGGAATGAATCTCAAGGTATTGGATTTAGGTGTTGGGGGGTGGGGGGATGGGATTTGTCTGGGGTAAAAAAACTTTTCTAGAGCTTCTGAAGTTATGCCATTTAGGTGCCTGCCAGTCAGCCTATTCTTAAGGCAACGCTTCCTTATGGGATATTGTTATATGTGATTTTTATTATTTCTAGCTTCTCATACATCTTTCCCAACCCTAGCACACTAAACTCAGCAGTTTGGTCAGAACAATCCTATTTCAACAAGAAAATTCAATATTCCCTGGAAGTTTCAGGCCTTTCCTTTAAATTTTACTGCACAGGACTTTTTTAGATAAGAGACTATTTGTTTTTCATGTTCAAGTTCCCAGTACATAGTACGAAGCCTGGCACATAGTAGATGATTAGTAAAATGAATGTAAGTGACTCTAACCACATTGGTATAACTAGCCTTTGTTCACTTTAGAACAGATACTGTATTTGCTGGGAATCTGGATAAGGAAACAGACTGGTGTTGATTCTTTACTAGTTTGTTTTCTCTTGAAAGCTTACATAAAAGTTGCTTAAAATAGAGGGGTTTATTTTTCTCTCTACCCAACAAGAAGCCCAGAAATAGGGCCTATTCTGATGAGGATATCAAGGAGCCAGACCTTTCCATTTTTCCGAGGCTCATTCCTCATTTGGTCAGAGTTGTCTTCTTCTCTTATGGTCACAATATGGCCGCCACGGTTCCAAGCACTACCTTCTCAGCAGCTGCATTTGGTCAGGGTCCCTCCTAATCTTTTTCTGTAATTAGGGAGGAAGTCTTCCCCAGAAACCTCAGTACACTTCCTCTATACCTGAATGCCCCAAAGTAGATCACATGGTTCCTTTACATCAGTCACAATATAGGGGAATGGAGTCACCTTCAAGGACTTCCACATTCTCAGTCGTTCTGACCCAGGGGAGCAGTTGCTTTTCTCTGACCTCCTTGGCTCCACTTCCTGAGCCCAGTGGACAAAGGGGGAATGCTTGTCTGGTAAACAACCAAGAGTGTCAGCCCAGACTCCATCATATCAATATTCCTCTCAGGCTTTTTTTCTGCAGATATAAATCCAAGTTGGCTCCTTCTTAAGGCAGATATCGAAGGAGGAGACTTTAAGAGTCACAAGACTGTATTATTATTTTTAATTAATAGAAGTTTTTAGAAGTTACAGGAAGAGTTGAACCATCCTGCCACAAAGCAATTTTAAAGGAAATTATCTTAAAATGTTTTCATAAGGTTAAAGATCCTACCCAAATTTACTTGTCTTAAGAGAGAAACATCACAAACTTTACCATGAACTATATTTAATCCATTTGCATGGGAATACTTGAAATTTTGACTGATATCAGATCTTTAATATTAGAGCTTATAGTTATTTACAGTATAATTTTTTTAACCCATTCTAAATTCAATCATTCTTGAAGTCAAAGGTAGATGCTGGAATCCTGGTTTACTTTGTTTTCCTATTTTCTTGTCATTTATGTGGCACACAGAGTCACTTATCAAATCCCACATTTTCTAGGTTAATCCAGTCAAATCCACCTTTAGGACAATGCTTCACTGTACCTATGCAGTCAGGTGTGTGTGTGTGTGTGTGTACACTCTATCTACTCTTAAAAATACGGAACTGGTTTCTAGATTCTAAGACAACAGACTTAGGATGGAATGAAGATCTCAGAGAGAGAGAGAGATTTCAGACCCTGTATCAGGGAACTTGACCTAAGAAAATGGTGCTAATGCAGATCAATAGTTTAGTGATGATGTGAGGAAATCTGGGTCACTACATAAAAAACAAAACAAAACAACAGGATCAATACTTTATACCTATATAAAAGAAGACTTTAGCTGGATCAAAGATCTAAATATGAAGGTAAAACCATACAGCTAGTAGAATAAACCATAAAAGAATATTTTTGTGGCTCAAAATGAAGAAGGGGATTCTAAAAAGACAAAAGTCTTTGACCATAATGGTCAGAGAGGATGGCAAATTGGAAGAAGGATTATCATCATCAACTAAATATTTACAACGACTTAATTGACAATGGGTTTATATGGATAGTATACAAAGATTCTTGCAAATCAGTAAGAAAAAGACAAAAAAAAATCATTGCAAAAAATGGGCAAGGTAAAAAAGGAAAGTCATGTAAGAAGAAATCCAAATGGCTAGTACATATGTGAAGACATGATAAAATGAATAATAATTGGGGAAATGCATTAAAATGCACTTAAAATGCATTAAAGCAGCCATGATATACTGCTTTATTCCTATAAAATCATAAGTTAGAAATTTGATAATGTGAAGTGTAGAGGAAAATACACGATGACACAAACTTTTGTGTATTGCTGGTGGGAATATAGCCCAGTTCAGACATTCCAGAGAAAAATGTGGCAGTGCCTAGTCAACTAATGTGTATGTATCTTACTTTTTGTTTTTTTCAAATGTTTATTTATTTTTGAGAGAGAGATAGAGAGCACAGGCAGGGGAGGGTCAGAGAGAGAGGGAGAGAGAGAGAAAATCCCAAGCAGGCTCTACACGGTCAGCACAGAACCCAGTGCGGGGCTTTAACTCATGAACTGTGAGATCATGACCTGAACCAAAGGCAGATGCTTGACCAAATGAGCCACCCAGGTGCTCCATCTTATGTTTTTTAGTAACACCATTCTTGAGAAATTCTCACGCAGGTCCTTAAGAGTATAGATACACATGTGTATCATTGCAGTTGCTGGGCCAGTGGAGAATTGAGTAGCAAATTAAAAGTCCATAACCAAGGCAGTTGATTATCGAAGGGTGGTGAATTTTGGAATACAATATGTAGTTAGAAGCAAAAAATTAGATACACAAAGAAATCTTAAAAACATGATGGGTGCAAAAAATAAGGAAAAGAACCGAGTTTTTCTAAGCACAATATAATTTAAGTAGAGTGAAAACACAGACATGCAAAAAATACTGGACAATTTATAAGGAAACACACAATTCCAAAGATAGGTATCAAACCCATTCAGGGTATAGCTTAATGTGGGAATGGGGAAGGGGGCAGTTATTAAGGACTACCCAGAAAGCAACAAGAAATGAAGCAAGAGCAGGACATGGCGTGAGTAATGAGGATAATATGTCATGATTCAGCCAGCCCTCAGTATCTGAGGTCCAATACAAATAAGTAAAATAAAAAGACACAGTAAAAATAACCAGGGAAAGATCTCAAATGCTCAGTTTAATTTTAAGTACTGCAGAAAAGGTATATGTTTGATGATTTAACACTCCCTCTCCTTCCTGGTTGTTTGCTTCTTAGTAGTAATTTGAAAAAAACATTCTAATATGGGAGACGGCACTTTCTGGCTCTCTTCTAGTGTGGTTTATTCCTTGCTTCTATGGTAAAAGTGCCCTTATTATAGCTGAACATATGGTTATCTGAAACAAAGATGACTTCAAATACCCCCTTGCAGTTAGGGGGCCATGAGACTAAGTTGTGGTCGGTGAGATGTTAGGAGAACATTATCTCTCATCAACTATACACGAGGATTTTTTAAATCTCCACATCCCATTTGCTAACATCCAGCATTACCTATCTGTCTGGCTTTCAAGTCCTAGGATGTATAGGACCTGACAGACCAGTTCTTTACTTTCAATCGTAGTAAACCTTGGTCAGCCTCATACAGAACACATCCACACTTCACAACATCAAAAGTACCATAAACAGAGCAAAACCAATAGGAATGTATTCTTAGTGTGGGTTCCCTCTACAGAGACAGGGCAGGGGGAGAAAAGAGCTGCAACAGACTTGTCCTAAGTGGCCATTGTGGAGGACAAGGTCTAAAAGCACCAAAGTTGTAATTCCAGTTTGTATGCTAATTCCCACTAGTCCCTAAGCAGGTCAGTTCATTCCATCAGTAAAGTGGACAGACTAATAATGGCCTCTCCTTGGAGCAATAAGAAGTAAAGTCTGTGAAACACTTTGAAAGAATCACTGTTGTTACAGTTCACAGAGAGGGAAACACTCAGAAACAGAGGCCTTGGGCTTAGCAGGGACAGAAAAGGTCAGCATGTCCCAGCCTGTGCACTGATCTAATTAATCACTGGGCAACCCTCCCACCGGCCAAATTCAGATGTCTGTCTCTCTGTATAATGTCTAGAATGTACAGATGAATATGAAAGAGTCAAAGTTTCTACTGAGAGATTAAAATGCCACTTTGAGTCTGTGCGTCTGTGTGCATGTGTGTGTACGTGCACATGTGCATATACGAATGCTGCTGTGGATTTGTAATATAGGTCAATATGCATCTCTTTTAGAAAATCTTCTGGATTTTTGCCTACACTTGAAATGCACTCAGGGCAGCAGGTAGCATTGTGTTTGGCCACAATAATAATAAGCACTAATAAAACATAACCATTTCAACTCTATGTATAACCCCCTGCCAGAGGCATCAGTGCCTTCAAGCTTATGTAAGAGTCCAGTGCTTTGTGGAAAATGTACATTCCTGTTTTTCTTATTATACTATTCCATAGCCTTGCCTTATTATTTTGTCTGGTCCAGAAACAATGAATTATTGGATACTTTTTCACTTCCACTTTTTAAAAAAAGTTGTAACTGTTAAATTCTGGGTTTCCTACGATTCTAGTGTCTGTTCTTTGCAGGATAGACCTCGAGGGTTTTCTTCTCCAGGTGGAAAGCATATCTCCCTTTTACCTGTGCACATGGAGAGACTTGCCAAAGCTGTTCTCTAGACAGAAAGAATTTAAGTCATGTGCAATCTATTCCAAGGAGCATATTCTGTAACTTGATAGAATGACTTTTCTTTATTCCACAGAAAATCTGAACCCAATGATATTCTGACTTTATTCAAAGCATTTGCAAAAGGGAGACATTTATTATGGTTGCTGTAGTTATGCACTATCGAGCAAAGTGCTTTAGCATTCATAGGCTGGTGGGTGTAATCCTGTCAGCTTCCAGAGGAAACTAAGGATAAAAATACCAATAATATGAAAGTGAATTGTAACATTAGTCCCCCAAGTAAGGTTAAATTTGCAAAGTATGCAAATGAGGATGGTTATCTCCTGGTTATGGCAGGAGTTACTGAATCTTAGTGGAAGAGACATAATTTTGTGAAAAACTAAATGTTCTAAATATGATTTTTTATATATTTAAAAAATACTTTTCTTATTGACAGAGCATCAAAACCAACTCATTCATTCAGCAAACATTTTTTAGAGAAGTACTTTTTGCCAAATGGGGAACTTCAGCATAGAAATAAAAACTTTATGAAAAGATTAAGTAGAAATTATAGATCTGTAAACTGCTATATCAGAAATAAAGAATTCATTCAATGTGTTTAACTACAAGACTGGACACAAAAGAAGGAATCAATGAATTTGAAGACAGATCAACAGAATGATCCAAACTGAACCACAAAGAGAAAAAAGAATGAAAAAAAAAAACCCACCACTAAATAGAATGTTCTAGATATCTGAGACACTACCAAATGGTGTCAAAGAAGGATAAGAAAGAGAGATATGGGGCAGCAGAAACCCTTTAGGTATAATGGCTAAAAATTGTCCAGAAAGACATTGACCCACAAATTAGTCTCTCAAAACCCTCTGGGAGATTCCTACTACCCCTGGAATAAAACCCAAGTTCATAGAGTAAACCTCTATGTGTATGACCTGGCTCTTTCCTACTCTCCCAACCTAATTTTTCTGCAGATTTTTTTCATCTAGGTTACTTCAGCTGATTTTTTAGTTCTTATTCCAAAATGTTTTTTCCTGGCTGGGACCTCTGGATATTCAGATTTTAGTTCAAACATCAAATTCTCCAGAAAGATATTGTCTCTAAATTGTACAACCCCATCTTCCATTCCCCCCCCCCCCGCCTATTGCTCCCTATTTGATTCTTTTATGGTTATTCTATAGCATTTATAATTATTTGGATTTGTTTTAATTTTTTCTGACTTCACTATTTTATTTCTTACACTAGAAGGTAAGCATTCTGAAAGTATGAAGTATGTATTTCTCATACAACAACATAATCACATTGTTTGGGGCACATAGAAGTTCAACATATATATACACATTATAGGGGCACCTGGGTGGCTCAGTCAGTTAAGCGTCGGACTTCGGCTCAGGTCATGATCTTGTGGTTTGTGGGTTCCAGCCCCGCATCAGGCTCTGTGCTGACAGCTCAGAGCCTGGAGCCTGTTTCAGATTCTGTGTCTCCTTCTCTCTCTGCCCCTCCCCCACTTGCACTCTGTCTCCCTCTATCTCAAAAATAAACATTAAAAATTTTGGGGGCGCCTGGGTGGCTCAGTCGGTTAAGCGGCCCACTTCGGCTCAGGTCACGATCTCGTGGTCCGTGAGTTCGAGCCCTGCGTCGGGCTCTGGGCTGATGGCTCAGAGCCTGGAGCCTGCTTCCGATTCTGTGTCTCCCTCTCTCTTTGCCCCTCCCCCGTTCATGCTCTGTCTCTCTCTGTCTCAAAAATAAATAAAAAAAGTTAAAAAAAATTTTTTTATTTAAAAATATATATGTACACATTATATATAAAATTGTGTGTGTGTGTGTGTGTGTGTGTGTGTGTGTGTGTGTGTGTAAAGCAACACAGAAGATTTCAGGAATTACAGGGCTCTGCTAAGATTCTGAGTAGCTCAGCTTACATTCACTGATGCAACTCACTCTTCCAGCTCATCTTCACTTCCTCCTTCTGCTTCTCACGTTAGTAGGGTAAAAGAGCACATATTTTCACAATATTTTTACCAAAGAAGACACATAAGTTTGCTTCATCCACACAGATGCCAATGAAAATCAAACAGAAAAGGGAATAGGAAACTGACGCTATGTGGTTAATTTATTTTAGACTTGCTGCCTAACTGATGACTAACTCAGGCTTCTGTTAGATTTGGAGCTGACTTTTCCAGAATTGACTTTTTCAGTCTTTCTTTATTGGTCACTTTCTCTACTCAGAACTGAGCTTTCACAAAAAAAAAAAAGGGGGGGGGGGGAAACAAACTATTTAATTAAAATAATATACATTTGAATAGGTCTCTTAATTTTTACAAGTATTTTATCTGTATTAACTTTTCCTGAAGCAACACTGTAACAAAACATAAATGGGCCAATTTTAAAATATTTCTATCAAAGTTAGAAAACTTAGGTTAGAGAGATTAGGTGACTTCCAAGATCAACAGGAAAATATCTAAGTTGCAAGTACCTAAAATTATCTCTTAACATTTTTTTTCTGCCAGTGTTTATCCTATTGACAAGATACATTTTCAATCTCTAAGTCTTGGGTTATCTACTATTAATGTTTTATTTTCATAGATAGGGCCTTTGAAAATCAGGCTATTAAAGTCTCTGATGGGGAAAGATAGAAATAGCAAGAAATAGTCTTACCACGAGGTCAGAACTAAGACCTTAACACACTCTCACAATTTGTATCTGTTCCTTGTTTCTTTTTTTTTTTTTTTTTTTTTTTGGGACAGAGAGAGACCGAGCATGAACGGGGGAGGGGCAGAGAGAGAGGGAGACACAGAATCGGAAACAGGCTCCAGGCTCTGAGCCATCAGCCCAGAGCCTGACGCGGGGCTCGAACTCACGGACCGTGAGATCGTGACCTGGCTGAAGTCGGACGCCTAACCGACTGCACCACCCAGGCGCCCCTCTGTTCCTTGTTTCTAATGTGGTTAACTTACAATCTTGTCCTGCTTTCTTCCAGAAACCAAAATGCCAGACAGTTATCCCTATTGTATCTTACGTTATGCTCATCAGATTATTAGTGTTTTTAACCAGCAGCCATACATTTGGCATATATAAGAGAAAATAATTCCCAAGTCCTCTATGAAAAGGCAGAGTTGAAGAAGGCATGTTGATGAAGTACTTGCTTCAGATGCCATCTTAGTGTCTCTGTTTAAATATGTCTTAATATTTCTGAAACCATCATTTTCATTATGAAACTACCACCCCCAACATGAAACTTAATTCTCCAATTTGCCCCACCTAGCAACTTTGTGTCTTCACTAAGCTTTCATTTTATAAAGGATGACAGGAAACCTCCTTGGTTGTGGCTTCAAAGAGTAATGATGTGGTAAAATAACATGGCATTGTCCCAGTTCATGCTCTAAATCCTAACTTTCTCTGGGGTGAGATTCAGCCAAGTGCCTTGTCTAATGAGAGAAGTGCTGGCAACATGAAAAGGAAATAGTAGGAACAGCCTCCAATTACAAACCAGCAGGAGAAATAATGTACATACATGTAATGTAAAGATACTCATTCAAAAATTACTTACTGATTCCCAATTCCATACCTATCCCTGAGCCAGATTCTAGAGACATAAATATTAATAAATAAAACAGTCTCTATTCAAGGAGTTCATAGTGAGGAAGACCTTTTCAAACTACCCAAACTCTCTAAGTAGACCTTTAATTACAGAGTACTTATGAAAGTCCTTTGAAACCTGTAAAAATGCTAGGCAAATATTAAGGCATTTAAAATTCTATAGTAAATGGAAAATAACCATGATACATTTTTAAAATTCTCTTTATTGGGCCGCCTGGGTGGCTTAGCCAGTTAAGTGTCCAACTTCGGCTCAGGTCATGATCTCACAGTTCCTGAGTTTGAGCTCTGCATCAGGCTCTGTGCTGACAGCTCAGAGCCTAAAGGCTGCTTCAGATTCTGTGTCTCCCTCTCTCTGCACCTCCCCTGTTCACTCTCTCTCTCTTTCTCTCTCAAAAATAAAAATAAACATTAAAAAAATTTTAATATCTTTATTAATCAAAACCTTATCTTGTCATCTTTTTTTCTTAATCATTTTTTCCCTTAATCCTTCAAAAAAATTTTTAGTTTTATTTATTTATTTTTAGAGCGAGAGAGAGCACAAGTGGGGGAGGGGAAGAGAGAGAGGAAGAGAGAGAATCCCAAGCAGGCTCTACACTGTCAGTGCAGTGTCCCATGTGGGGATCAAACTCATGAATCTTTGACCTGAGCCAAACTGACTGAGCCACCCAGGTACCCCTCCCTTAATCCTTTTAAAAGGGTTTTTTTAAGGGGTTCAGATTTCTAAGATTCTAATAGGTTCTACCCAGTGGAGGAATGCCCAGTTTACATGGTTAGAGTAGTACCAGAGACTAACATATAGTTTCTGGATCATAATACACACAGTTTTTATTGAATGCCTAAAGGAAGGCATAATTTGAGTCATAAACAGAAGGGATGGGATAAAGGAAGGCAGCATATGGCAGTGGAATTTTGTTGAGTGTAAATAGCAGCAGAGCTATTCCTGCTTTCTTTGGGCCGTAATCTCATGAGAATAAATGAAGCTCCATTATGATTATTCCAAATGTTTTATGTGTCAAGCAGAGACTTTATGGTACACAGTGGAAGCTTAGTAAACCTTCAGGACTGGTAAAAGACAACTTTTTCATTTGACCTGCTTTTAAGGGAAACACCTTAATTTTTTCTTTCTTATTGTTCAGTCTTAGATGCCTAATTCAATGTGGTTTCCATTCACTGTGCAAAGAGATATTTAACTAGTTCAATAAATAATTCTAGAGAAATAGCATCTCATTTTGGCAAAAGAAGAAGG
This sequence comes from Prionailurus bengalensis, assembly GCF_016509475.1. NCBI lineage: Eukaryota > Metazoa > Chordata > Mammalia > Carnivora > Felidae > Prionailurus > Prionailurus bengalensis. The sequence continues at coordinate 125,293,174 of NC_057343.1, read as the reverse complement.
GTGAGAATGACAGTGATCCCTAGGGATGATGATACTAAGAGGAGGCCTCAAGAAAGGCTGGATTTGCCAAGTGATGGCCCTATCTGAGGAAATTTAGCTACTAAGACAGAGATCTTTCTTTGGGCACAGTTGCTGGAGTCTCTACTAGAATAGTTGTAGTCATTACTGGGCATCAGTCCCCCAAATTATAGAGATACATGGAAAGATTACATGACTTCAGAAAACACCCACTAAAGCAGTGGAATCCTAGGAGGATTTCTAGCTGTACAAGTTTAGATCATCAAGGACAAAGAAAGGACAAAAATATTTTAAAGATCGGAAAAAGTTAAATGCTCTGAAAAAAGGGTTAAGCTATATTTTAAGATTTAAAAGTCCCCTGAAGCTAGTAGATTATAAAGAGAAGAGCGAGGTGACAGTGATAATCAAGGCAAACTTCAGCCTTGAATTGCAATATCTAGGTCCCAGGAATAGGCGTCACAGAAACTCCATTGCTTTTTGGTTTCGAATGTTGCAAGCAAGGGCCTAGAAAGACATTCCTAAGAAGTAGACGATAACTGGCTGTCCGATAAGAAGTGGGACTCAAGGCCCAGGCCAGTGTTCTAGTTGTGCAATCTATTTCTCTGTAGAAGTGAATTGGGGGTGAGAAGGTTAGAGACAACAGTTGGAAGAACTCTCTGTCTACAGAGAGGCAACCTGCCCAGACTCTCCCATTGGATTGCCAAGGTCCAATTATTACTTCCTTCTTCATGACTATGGGCAAATTTCATCAATCTCAGAGCCTTGCTATTCTCTTTGGTAAATTTGGGTAACAATTACAGTCTTGTCTCAGTCTTGTTGGGTGATTACATTCTATCAGTAACCGAGGACATGGTGAGTGCTCAGTAAACAGTAATTATTTAATATTGATTTACCTGCTGCCACAATTCAATAATATACTGGTAATCAACATGTCATTACTGTAGATTTGAGGAGAGTCAGTTTTAAAAGCAGGAGAATTCTTGCAATTCGAGAGTGGCCCAGTGACTGAAAAGCATCAAAGTCTTTCTAATATCATGGCTGTCAAAGATCCGCAGTGACCAGCCATAGACAAAAAGCAATTCACCTTCATAAATGAAGAACCACTTCTGTTTAGAGAACCTAGTATAAGGATTTACACTAGAGGTGAAGTTTCTCATCTACTGAGAGACTAGAAATGATGATTCACACCCATATATTTTATAGCAGCAATTTTCTTGGAAGAGTAAGTTGTAGATCCCTTTTGAGAAGAGCATTATGAAGCCGGGAATCCGGTGAGTCAAAGGTGATTCTAAGTGAATGGAGACGCCATAGGATTCTAAGACATGGTTATTCCAAAATAAACCAATATAACCAAACATACTGAGATTTCTTACAGGGATGCTTAAAGACATTCAACATAGAATACAAACTTTTTCTCTGTTAGGAACAGCAGCCTATTACATAAAGCTGGAAAACAATCTTTGGTAGTGTTTTTTTGTCTGAAGCTCTGGGTTCAAACTCTGTATAGTATTAGGGGCTGTCAGTATTTGAAACTATTATAGATTTTCCAGTTCTTTTTCTACGAATTCTCTCAATTTCCAAAGTGAGCTTTCCCATTCATGTCCCATATTGTTTGATCTCTGAGGCTTGGCTCATGTTTGTATTCTCCCCGCAGTCTTTCCCTTTAGCATCACAAGTCAACATCCAACCCATCTCTCCATGTCCAACTCACATATCTTTTTGTCCCCAGAGTGTAGCCTGATTCCCCAACTGGAAGCAATGTTGGCTATCCCTATGCTCACCAAGCTATCTGTATATATCCCTTTCATGGAATCCACTTTCTCCTTTGTATTATAATTATTTGACCAAATAATTTGACTAAATAGAGCCTCTCTCATAGATTATAAGCTCTCTGAAGTCAAGGTTCACTTCTGATATATCTTTAACTCAATTTAGTGAATGTTTATTAAATACATGTTGTGTACTAGGCACTTAGTTGGTGTTCTGCCTCCTTTACAAGACCCATTATTTGCTGGGATATGGTTACTAAGTGAATCAACAAGTGAGATAAGTGAGGTAAGTGATCTCAATCTGTTCCTTTGGTTCTTTTTCAGTCTGTCTTCCAAATGGTCCCTATAAAAAATAAATTCAAATCTAGAACACACACACGTGCACACACACACACACACACACACACACACACACACACAGAGGCACTATTATCCTATGCCTTATCCTAGATAAGAGAAGCTTTACCATAGTGCATCTGGCTACAGCCCGAAGATGATCAAGATCTGCTAAAACAGAAACTAAATTCTACCACATCAAAAATATATCTTTATGTCCTTTACACAGGGATTTTATTTGGTTATTTCCTCTCCAATTAAATTGCAACCTCCTTTTGGGTGGAAGCTGATTTGTACCTTTTTATCTGGAGTCTTATATATAGTAGAAACTCAATAATTTTGGGGGGGATGTATGGCAAATTCAAATTTGTATTATGCAGTAATTTAAAACTATAAGAGATGTACCATGTTCTATAAAGAAAGAATAACTGGATATAGGTAAAGATTGAGAGGCTTCATTCATTGTTGTCATAGATGTTTTAAAGTAATTGGACTTCGTGCATTGGCTGACTTTAGGTTAATTTTAAGAAAAAAATTAATTCAGATGTTTCAAGATTCCCGCAAAATATTGTTGGCTAATAATATCTTGTTTACCTTAAACACTGAAGGTTAGACAAGCCTCACCAAAAGAAAATCACATTTGCTTCTATAGTTGATGCCTCTCCATAAGATCTCAACTTTCCTTTTTTTTAAAAAAAAAATGATGCCATTAAAATACAAAGTAGCTGAAATGAATTATGAGTCTTTTTGGAGCAGGGGATGGGAAAAAAATCTTTCTTCTGGGATACATTTTTTTAAGTTCCTCTTTCTATTTGAAATGCTTCCTGACTTAACAGCTTGCAAGAATTTCACAATCCCATGAGTGCAGGGAAGACTAGTTCTGCAGAATAGTAGAAAAATATTTCTTGCAAATTAGAAAATTAATTGTTTCTTTTGCTAACCCTATTCAAGACTTGTTCAGTGGTTTACAAATGCCACTTCCTTGTGGTTATCTTTTCCAAGGTTACTGTGCATGGACATAGATAAAATATCCTGTATAAAATTATTGATGCTATCAAAAGATTCAAGAGTCCTTAATATCACCAGAGATATATCACCCCCAAGCTGTTTGCTAATGAGTACATTAAACCTATTACACCAAGTCAGACTTCTAAGAGTTGTCAAGTTACAATTTTCAAAAAGTTGGAAATGCATCTTATACAAATATACAAATAGCTAGCATGTGTCAAAGAATTATTAAACTTGTTAATGATACAACTAGAAGGATGACAAAGCTGACTCAAAGGGGAATATGGGAACTGATACCAGGAAAGAAAAATTGGGGTATAGGGGTGCCTGGGTGGCGCAGTCGGTTAAGCGTCCGACTTCAGCCAGGTCACGATCTCGCGGTCCGTGAGTTCGAGCCCCACGTCGGGCTCTGGGCTGATGGCTCAGAGCCTGGAGCCTGTTTCTGATTCTGTGTCTCCCTCTCTCTCTGCCCCTCCCCCGTTCATGCTCTGTCTCTCTCTGTCCCAAAAATAAATAAACGTTGAAAAAAAATTAAAAAAAAAAAAGAAAAAAAAAAGAAAAATTGGGGTATAAATTGCAAATTTAGACATCAAACTGGTTAATGGTGTACAGGCAATAAAGCCATAACTGTTCTTTTTTTCCAAATATAAATCATTTTTTCCAGATAGAAATCACTTGCAATATAGTGATTGATTGATTGACTTTAATTTCATTTTTTAGTTTTTTTAAATTTACATGCAAATTAGCATATAGTGCAGCAATGATTTCAGGAGTAGATTCCTTAGTGCCCCTTACCCATTTAGCCCATCCCCCCTCCCACAACCCCTCCAGTAACCCTCAGTTTGTTCTCCACATTTATGAGTTTCTTCTGTTTTGTCCCCCTCCCTGTTTTTATATTATTTTTGTTTCCCTTCTCTTATGTTCATTTTTTCTGTCTCTTAAATTCCTCTTATGAGTGAAGTCATATGATTTTTGTCTTTCTCTGACTAATTTCACTTAGCATAATACCCTCCAGTTCCATCCACGTAGTTGCAAATGGCAAGATTTCATTCTTTTTGATTGCTGAGTAATACTCCATTGTGTATATATACAACATCTTCTTTATCCATTCATCCATCGATGGACATTTGGGCTCTTTCCATACTTTGGCTATTGTCAGTAGTGCTGCTATAAACATGGGGGTGCATGTGTCCCTTCGAAAAAGCACACCTGTATCCTGTGGATAAATGCCTAGTAGTGCAGTTGCTGCATCATAGGGTAGTTCTAGTTTTAATTTTTTGAGGAACCTCCATACTGTTTTCCAAAGTGGCTGCACCAGCTTGCATTGTCACCAACGATGTAAAAGAGATCCTCTTTCTCCACATCCTCACCAACATCTGTTGTGTCAGTTGGCCATCTGGATGTCTTCTTTGGAGAAGTGTCTATTCATGTCTATTGCCCATTTCTTCACTGGATCATTTGTTTTTTGGGTGTTGAGTTTGATAAGTTCTTTATAGATTTTAGATACTAACCCTTTATCTGATATGTCCTTTGCAAATATCTTCTCCCATTCTGTCGGTTGCCTTTTAGTTTTGCTGATTGTTTGCTTCGCTGTGCAGAAGATTTTATTTTGATGAGGTCCCAGTAGTTCGTTTTTGCTTTTGTTTCCCTTGCCTCCAGAGACATGTTGAGTAAGAAGTTGCTGCGGCCAAGATCAAAGAGGTTTTTGCCTGCTTTCTCCTTGAGGATTTTAATGGCTTCCTGTCTTATGTTTAGGTCTTTCATCCATTTTCAGTTTATTTTTGTGCATGGTGTAAGAAAGTGATCCAGGTTCATTTTCCTGCATGTCACTGTCCAGTTTTCCCAGCACCACTTGCTCAAGAGACTGTCTTTATTCCATTGGATATTCTTTCCTGCTTTGTCAAAGATTAGTTGGCCATACAATTGTGGGTCCATTTCTGGGTTCTCTGTTCTGTTCCATTGATCTGAGTGTCTGTTCTTGTGCCAGTACCATACTGTCTTGATGATTACAGCTTTGTAGTATAGCTTGAAGTCTGGGATTGTGATGCCTCCTGCTTTGGTTTTCTTTTTCAAGATTGCTTTGGCTATTCGGTGTCTTTTCTGGTTCCATACAAATTTTAGGATTATTTGTTCTAGCTCTGTGAAGAATGCTGGTTTTATTTTGACAAGGATTGCATTGAATATGTAGATTGCTTTGGGTAGTATCAACATTTTAACAATATTTGTTCTTCCTATCCAGGAGCATGGAATCTTTTTCCATTTTTTTGTGTCCTCTTCCCTTTCTTTCATAAGCTTTCTACAGTTTTCAGTGTATATATTTTTCACCTCTTTGGTTAGATTTATTCCTAGGTATTTTATGGTTTTTGGTGCAACTGTAAATGGGATGGATTCCTTGATTTCTCTTTCTGTCGCTTCATTGTTGGTGTATAGGAATGCAACCGATTTCTGTGTGTTGATTTTGTATCCTGCAACTTTGCTGAATTCATGAATCAATTCTAGCAGTATTTTGGTGGAATCTTTTGGGTTTTCTATATAGAGTATCATGTCATCTGCGAAGAGTGAAAGTTTGACCTCCTCCTGGCTGATTTGGAGACCTTTTTTTTCTTTTTGTTGTCTGATTGTAGAACCTAAGACTTCCAATACTAGTTGAATAACAGTGGTGAGAGTGGACATCCCTTTCTTATTCCTGACCTTAGGGGGAGAGCTCTCTTTTTTTCCCCATTGAGGATGATATTAGCATTGGGTCGTTCATATATGGCTTTTATGATTTCGAGGTATACTCCTTCTATCCCTACTTTCTTGAGGGTTTTTATCAGGAAACGATGCTGTATTTTGTCAAATGCATTCTCTGCATCTATTGAGAGGATCATATGGTTCTTGTCCTTTCTTTTATTGATGTGATAAATCACATTAATTGTTTTGTGGATATTGAACCAGCCCTGCATCCCAGGTATAAATCCCACTTGGTCATGGTGAATAATTTTTTTAATGTATTGTTGGGTCAAGTTGGCTAATATCTTGTTGAGGATTTTTCCATCCATGTTCATCAGGGAAATTGGTCTATAGTTCTTTTTAGTGGGGTCTCTGTCTGGTTTTGGAATCAAGGTAATGTTGGCTTCATAGAAAGAGTTTGGAAGTTTTCCTTCCATTTCTATTTTTTGGAACACCTTCAAAAGAATAGATGTTAACTCTTCCTTAAATGTTTGGTAGAATTCCTCTGGAAAGCCATCTGGCTCTGGACTCTTGTTTTTTGTCACATTTTTTATTACTAATTCGGTTTCCTTCCTGGTTATGGGTCTGTTCAAATTTTCTATCTTCCTGTTTCAGTTTCGGTAGTGTCTATGTTTCTAGGAATTTGTCCATTTCTTCCAGATTTCCCATTTTATTGGCTTATAATTGCTCACAATATTCTCTTATTATTGTTTTTATTTCTGGTGGGTTGGTTGTGATCTCTCCTCTTTCATTCTTGATTCTATTTATTTGGGTTCTTTCCTTTTTCTTTTTGATCAAACTGGCTAGTGGTTTATCAATTTTCTTAATTCTTTCAAAGAACCAGCTTCTGGTTTCATTGATCTGTTCTACTGTTTTTTTGGTTTCGATAGCATTAATTTCTGCTTTAATCTTTATTATTTCCTGTCTTCTTCTGGTTTGGGATTTTATTTGCTGTTTTTTTCCAGCTCCTTAAGGCATAAGGTTAGGTTGTGTATCTGAGATCTTTCTTCCTTCTTTAGGAAGGCCTGGATTGCTAATACTTTCCTCTTATAACCACCTTTGCTGTGTCCCAGAAGTTTTGGGTTGTGGTGTTATCATTTTCATTGACTTCCATATACTTTTTAATTTCCTCTTTAACTGCTTGGTTAGCCCATTCATTCTTTAGTAGGATGTTCTTCAGTCTCCAAGTATTTGTTACCTTTCCAAATTTTTTCTTGTGGTTGATTTCAAGTTTCATAGCATTGTGGTCTGAAAATATGCACGGTATGATCTTGATCTTTTTGAACTTACTTAGAGCTGATTTGTATCCCAATATATGGTCTATTCTGGAGAATGCTCAATGTGCACTGGAGAAGAATGTATATTCTGGTGCTTTAGGATGAAATGTTCTGAATATATCTGTTAAGTCCATCTGGTCTAGTGTGTCATTCAAAGCCATTGTTTCCTTGTTGCTTTTTTATTAGATGATCTGTCCATTGTTGTGAGTGGGGTGTTGAAGTCTCCTACTATTATGGTATTACTGTCAATGAGTTTCCTTATGTTTGTGATTAACTGATTTATATATTTGGGTGCTACCACATTTGGCGCATAAATGTTTACAATTGTTAGGTCTTCTTGGTGGATAGACCCCTTGATTATGATATAATGCTCTTCTGCATCTCTTGATACAGTCTTTATTTTAAAGTCTAGATTGTCTGATATAAGTATGGCTACTCTGGCTTTCTTTTGTTGGCCATTAGCATGATAGATGGTTCTCCATTCCCTTATTTTCAACTGAAGGTGTTTTTAGGTCTAAAGTGGGTCTCTTGTAAACAGCATATAGATGGATCTTGTTTTCTTATCCATTCTGTTACCCTATGTCTTTTGATTGGAGCATTGAGTCCATTGATGTTTAGAGTGAGTACTGAAAGATATGAATTTATTGCCATTATGATGCTTGTAGAGTTGGAGTTTCTGGTGGTGTTCTCTGGTCCTTTCTAATCTTTGTTGCTTGAAAATATATATATATATTTTCATCTTTTCTCCCCTCAGAGAGTCCCCCTTAAAATTTTTTGCAGGGCTGGTTTAGTGGTCACAAACTCCTTTAGTTTTTGTTTATCTGGGAAACTTTTTATCTCTCCTTCTATTTTGAATGACAGCCTTGCTGAATAAAGAATTCTTGGCTGCATATTTTTCTGATTTAGCACATTGAATGTATCCTGCCACTCCTTTCTGGCCTGCCAAGTTTCTGTGGATAGGTCTGCTGCAAACCTGATCTGTCTTCCCTTTTAGGTTAGGGACTTTTTTTCCCTTGCTGCTTTCATGATTCTCTCCTTGCCTGAGTATTTTGTGAATTTGACTATGATATGCCTTGTTGATGGTTGGTTTTTGTTGAATCTAATGGGGATCCTCTGTGCTTCCTGGATTTGATATCTGTGTCTTTCTCCAGGTTAGGAAAACTTTCCACAATGATTTGCTCACATAACACTTCTACCCCTATTTCTCTCTCTTCATCTTCTGGGACCCCTATGATTCTGATGTTCCTTTTTAATGAGTCACTGATTTCTCTAATTCTTAAATCATGCTCTTTTGCTCTTAATCTCCCTCTTTTTTTCCTGCTTCATTAATCTCTTTAAGTTTCTCCTCTATATTGCTGATTCTCTGTGCTGCTGCATCCATCCTTGCTGCCATAGCATCCATCCATGATTGCAGCTCAGTTATAGCATTTTTAATTTCATTCTGACTATTTTTTACTTCTTTTATCTCTTCAGAAAGGGATTCTAATCTATTTTCAACTCCAGCTAATATTCTTATTATCGTGATTCTAAATTCTGGTTCAGACGTCTTGCTTGTATCTGTGTTGGTTAAATCCCTGGCTGTCATTTCTTCACGCTCTTTCTTTTGGGATGAATTCCTGCTGAATTCTGTGGTTCAGGTTGTGCAGATTGTTGTGTTAATCCTGCAATCAGTTTTCTAGGTGTGCAGGATGGTTTAGTGTTGGTCTGGCTATATTTCATGGACACAACAAGACACACAAAAAACTTCCATGCTGTGCCATCATCTTGGCTCCTCCTCCTCGATTTTTAATAAGATAACATCTAGCTTTACAGCATCTAGGCCCTAACTATTAAGACAGGCAATGTTACTTTCCCTTTGAGTGTCAGATGACCCTTTCTGCAAGTATTTAAAAAAGATACACATTAGTCTTCTTTCCATTATTTTTAAAGTTTGTATCATTTTTCTTAATGAATCTGAGAGAAAGATGCGGGAAAGCCCAGAATTTTCTAGCAAGAGTACCGTGTTCCTATTTTTATTAGTCTGGCTTTGTTAGCATTTTCATTTTTATGATAGAGACTCAAGATAAAGATAACAGAAACAGGAAAACTTTGTTGAGAATTCCCTTGCTTCACAGTAGGTGCTTTACATGTAGATATCAATACTTAAAGTCACCCTATGCAAGATTAAGCAAGAACTTGAACCCAGCCACCCTCACAGCCAGGTGCTCTCTGGGGATCTCCTGCCAGACACAGTGGACAGTGCTTATGTTACCAGAGTCTGGAAGTCTTGCCTCCTGCAGGTCCCTTCCTTCCCCAGGGCTTCTCCCATCCACTCACTCCTCCTTCCAGCACCCAGTCAGCCTGCTTCCTCTGACTTACCTGACTTGTCCTCACTGCATACTCTGGCCTTATTTTGCTGTTTCCCTCTGATGTTATGGTTGCATTATACTGCAGTGTAACCAGTATAAATCAATACTTATTGACTTGGTCATGTTTTGGAAACTTTCTTTGTACAAGCCCATTCATCTTTTTTTTTTTTCATCTCAATTCACACAGGGCCCTGACTTGATTGTCACAGATAATATTCATGAGACTTAATTTCTTGTAAATTGCTAGCCCTTTTCAGTCTATGTGAGGCAGAGCATGCTGGTCCCTTCCAACTAAAGATCAGATATGAACCTCTTTTCAAGGGGCTTAAAATAAATAGAATGAAGAGAAATGGAAAAGCCAGAGAGACACACTGACCCATCTTTGTTTTTTTTAAGCCTGTGCTAAAGAACATGCATTCAAGTCGCTGACAGGGAGAATGTTAAGCCCAGGATGTGCTGGAGAATGTTTAAGCCCAGGATGTGCTCATAGAACTGCAAGTAATCGACAGCCACTGGGGTGGGTAGCTTTTCGCATTCACCAGGAATGTCTCTGCTGTCTTTTACAACTGCCCAAGTCTTAGTCTCACGACTTAAATCTCAGTTCCTTAAAAAAAGCTCCTGTGGTTTTTCATCCCACAAACTCTTATAGTGCCCATCGCATGGATCAGCCCGCTGGTACTGTGCAAGTGTGATGTGTTGTCCAGATTCCCTATGTTGTAAGCATGAATCGTAGCTCCTGGTTGCACCTTAGACTTCTTTTTATACAGAAGCCATCGTAGCTGTATGTGAGCTCAATACAAACCACTTGAGGCTAGGGCTAGGAAAAGAAGGATGAGGTTTGGAAAAATGAATTGAAAATAATAAAGGGAAGGCAGAGAGGTAGCATGTGTGGAGGAGGTTAGGAGCAATGTGGAGCTTTGAGGAGATCATCTTTGAAGGAGAGAGCCAGCTGCAGTGGAGAGGATGGAAGTGTAGCTTGAAAGGGATCACATGAGCTTTGGGAGAAATGTTAGGCTTAACTTGATCATACACTGTCTGGGTCTGTGTTAATGAGCCCTTACTGGCGTTTAATGAAGAAGCAAAGAAATGAGTGAGTGAATAAATGAATAAGTAAAATGTTTTTTTTTAATCTAGCCTTCCCCCAAGCTCACTAGATTTCCACCCTGAGATATAACATTGTGTCTATCATCTCTTTTCTCCTCTCTCCCAACCCCTTCTCTGTCGGCTTTAATTCATTTCAGTCTTGCTTTAGACGTTATACTGTCTTTCCAAAATATCACGAAAGTCTTCATGACTTGCTTGTAAATGTCATAATAAACAAATTTCACCATATAAAATTGCATAAGTGTATGGTTTTAACTAACAGATTGATTGCTTATCTTTTGGTCTAATATATAATGTGTGTACAGAGTCCTTAGAAAATATGCTCTGAGTCTCTCAAGCTGTAACACTGGCTGCCCAGAGTTCAGGTGACCTAAAATGGCTATCTGATTAATTACATTGCCTTGAAGAAAAGACGGGGCAAAACATTGGTTCATTCCCTTTATTCCAAAGATTAGTTTAAAATTTAAAAATTAGATGAAATTAACTAAGTAAGAAAATATTCTTAATATTATGAGGAAAAGACTTTTAAAAAAAATCTGTAGTTTTTTTAAATACAAGAATGTGATCATCAATTTTTTATTTTTTTCCAGTTTTACTTTAGAACTCACATGTCTAACTTCTAGGACGAGACCTATACTTTCAGGAAAGATCCCCAAATCTTTTTAAACGGGAGTTAAACCACATAAAAATGTGCAAGTGTGAAAATGCCCATGTGATTGTCTGAAAGTACAGTTCAAAATTTGTGATTCATGGCGTGGTGATTTTTTAAAATGGCACAGATGAAGCACATTATTCAGTCAATTAAGGATGTAAAGAGGCCTGCTCCAGATCCTTTGAGCTCCTGTCTATAAAGTTTATGTTTTAATTGGTCAAAGTCAGCCTTGTGCACACTTCCAGGCAGCCTAGCTGGTGAATGGTCTTTGGGGAAACGTATCCCTAGACACCTGGAACAATGCAGACAATGTAGGACGCCCTCAATAAAAATCATTGGAAAACTGTGTAAATGTGATTCAAATACGGAAAAGTAGTAGAAATAAGATTTCCAGACACTGTATGCGAAGTTGGGCAGCCAATCCCACGCCCTTGCTATGCTGGTGCCCTCTGTGTGTATGCATGCGTACTCTGCCATGAATAGTTAGCAAACATTTCACATGTGCAAACCATTTCCTACTTCTCCAACTTTCACCCCCAGCCTGTTTCAGATCCTGTTTTCAGGGCTCCTCCCATTTCCAGCCATGCCCAGCATGCCAGGACAAGAATTGGCACCCCCTGCATACCAATTTCAGATCTGCCCCCTGCCAAGCCATTAGCACCCATCCCCTGACTCTCTCCATGGTCCTGTGATGGAAGCTGAAAGGAGCAAACAGTCCAGGAAAATTTTTAGAAAGGAGGGTTGTGGTAAAGTGAGGGTGTGGTGTAAATTGAGAGGAAGCAAACAGGGCAGGATAAAGTGGTCTCTGGAGGACAAAGTCACCTGGGCCGTTAAAATATAGCAAAATGTAAGTCTTTCTTTTTTTCAGCAATTCACAAAACATGTTTTGGGAGCAACTGTTCTTCCAGAGGTGAGAGGGGCAATTCACACTAGAAGAATCTTTGGTAGTAGGATGAGGTTGCATGTCTTTTTAAACAAATCAGGCTAACATGTGTTAGGAATGTAATCTTGCAGCTAGAAAACAATAGTCACAACAACACCCTCCCACCCCCCCCAACCCTCCCCCAAAAAACCCCAGCAGCATTGATAGATTTCCATCCAGCCATCCTTTTAGCCCCCTTGCGTGATAGAGTACGGGCTGCTTGGGAGAGAAAACTAGGGGAGTGGGTAAGGTTCTTCCCTTATTGCTGAGGACAGCATTGCATGGGAGGAGGCAGGACGTGAAGGCGCTTGCTTTATTTTCAAGCTCTGCACTGCTCATCTGGTCCAGCTTTTTGGCAGAGAGAAGGACACCAGCCGGGACCTTGCAGTCCCTCCACTCAGCACAAAGCTTCCTTAGATTAGTGCCCAAACTAATTTTTATGACATGTCATTCCAGTAAGGGCACTGCTGCATTTCACAGATGGGCTTCCCCTAGATAGCGACTGTTGATTGGCCGAGTTGGGATCTGGCTGGATTAGGGAAATTTAAACTGACAGCTGGTCTTTTTTGCATGGAGCATAAAGCCCTTGTTGTTGGAGGAAGCAATGGGGGCCAGTCAGACCCCCGGCCAAATAGGAGGGCTGCTCTTGGCCGTGACCAACACTTCCCAAGATAAGATGACTTTTTAAAAACAAGAATTGTGCAAATACAGTTACACTGTACAGCCCAAGTGATCTCAGGCCCTACCTAAAAGATCAGAGCAGACAAGGAAACAGCCCAGTGGAACATGATGTGGGAATGCAGAAACAATTTAAAGAAGCCCGCTTCTGTGTGGAAATCCCAGAAGTCCTAATAACAGGGAACCTGAATTCCCTGGAGCAAGCAATAGTATCTAAGTCTCTGCTGGAAGTTTAGTTTACATTATCAGTAGGTACAGAGCAGGGATTTAAAAGGTTTATTTGCCTGAGGAAAGAGCTGCAAGTATTTAGAAATAAAACTACTAATGAAAGCATGTATGTAAACATGTGCCAGGGATTGTGCTAAGTGCTTAATGTACATTAACTCATCCGATCCTCACAGCTACCCATGAGACGGATACCATTATTATCCTTGATTTACAGAGGAGGAAACTGAAGCTTGCAGAAATTAGGAGGCCTCTGGGCTAGTCTGAGAGCCTCGCCCACATTAATAACAGTGTTTTCTAAACTATAGGTCAAAATCCATTAAAGATTATAAAATCCATCTAGTGAGTAGCTACTAGGCTTTAAAAAACAGAATAGAGGGGCGCCTGGGTGGCGCAGTCGGTTAAGCGTCCGACTTCAGCCAGGTCACGATCTCACGGTCCATGAGTTTGAGCCCCGCGTCAGGCTCTGGGCTGATGGCTCGGAGCCTGGAGCCTGTTTCCGATTCTGTGTCTCCCTCTCTCTCTGCCCCTCCCCCGTTCATGCTCTGTCTCTCTCTGTCCCAAAAATAAAATAAAAAACGTTAAAAAAACAAAAACAAAAACAAAAAAAAACAGAATAGAAAAATATCAAAGTACACTACATATATTAGGAATAAGAATTGTTTCTTTATCCTTTCAATTCATTTCTGTATACTATATGTGTTGTTGATTGCAACATAAAATGTAGGCTCTTTTCGAACTTTGTATAAATGAAATGATGTCATATATGTTCTTTTGTGTCTTTGGTGTCTGGCTTCTTTTACTCAGACTATTTTTGAGAACTAATATAATGTATAATATAATACAACACAATATAATAAATACAATATGGCTATAATTTGCTCATCCTCAGTATCAAATTATGTACAGCATACATACTGTGTATTGCATGACCACACATAGTTTAAACCAGTTTCTTGTGGATGATATTTGGGTCATGTCTATGTTTTTTTGTTTGTTTGTTTGTTTGTTTTTAACTAATACAGAGAGTGCTGCTATGGACTTTCTACTGTGTGTCTTTTGGTAAACATATATACACACATCCCTGTTGGCTAGGGGATATAGCTAGGAATGTAATTACTGGATCACTGGGTATGTGGAAGTTCACCATTAGTAGACACCACCGAATAGCTTCTTCAAAATATTAGTACCAATTTAAATAACGTTTCTTACAGTCAATTATGGTCAAATAAGTTTGAAAAATACTGAGTTGTGACTTCTGTGGGGAATGCTTTTTGAGATACCAATACAGAAATGATTGTGTATTCATCTACCCCTGACTCTCTTTTCCTTCCTGCTTGCACCCTCCATCTATAACTCTGAGCAGGGCTGAGAAGGTAGAGGGCCGGGGGAGAGACTGCAGAGTCTAAAACAGCTTTAGGGCAGAACAGAAGGAATGTGCACCTGTTGGGTGAAATATCTGGCTTCCCAGTAGCAGGTTCTGTTCTCTACGTCTGGAAGGAACCTTCCTGACACTTCTGTGACCCTCCACCGCTATTCAACTCTTGGCCTCCCTAGGATACTAGGGAGATAAGCCTGGTCCCCTGGCCACTACCTAGCTTCCTGTCCTTGGAAACCTACCTGGTCTATCAGAGCATTCACTTTTCTGCAGCCCTGTCCTTCCAGAGGTAAGATGTGCGGTCATAGAGACAGCCACCTGAAGGCAGACCAATGAGTGAGTTTTTCATGATCAAAAAGGTAATGAAATAAAAGAGAGACTAAGCCCGCAGCTCCAGAGAGGACTGTCTTTAGAGAGAGGGGAGAAACAGGAAAAATAGAACGCAAACCATCCAGGGAGCAAAGGACTGGAGACTGCCTCTCTGCCTTTTTTATGCTGCCAATGATAAGCACGTGGAACATCATTCTCTGTCCAGAACAGTCTCCTGCTGGCAGAGGGCCACCCAAGACACATGTTCTGAAAGTCTTGCTCTCACTTCCATCCTGACAGAAACACCCAGGGTGGGCCCCCCTAACCTCGCTGAGTGCACACAATCAAGAACTGCCTGTAGGTGCTCTCCTTTTTGCCCTGTCCTCCCAGCCCGGTCTCCACAGGGAACCCACAGAGAGCTTGAGAAGGAAATGCAGGGCCATGGCGTGTGGGTGTGGAGCTTGTGGCCTGAGAGATGAGGGGGGATGCCTCTGTCAACCAGAGGGGCTCTGTCATCCCAGAGCCAGACCTTATTCTAATATCCACAGATCCCCCAAATGAAGTGGAAGGGGTGTGATTCTTGCAGTTCTCCCAGAAACCACAGCAATCCCCTTCTCCCCTACATTTCTGCATTTAGGAGCTGCCTCCACCCCAAGAGAAGAGTGATAGATACTGCAGGGTAAGACACATCACTTCTAGTAACATGAGGATATTTAGAAAGTTGACTCAAGATCAGTAGACCCTAGCCATGTGTGGCATTAAGCACTTGAAGCATGGCTAGTCCAAACTGAGATGTAAAATAACGCAGAGGATTTCAAGGAATTAGTTAAAAAATATAAAACATCTCATTAATAATTTTTATTCTGTTACATGTTGAAATGATACTATTTGGGATACATTGAACTAAAGAAAATATATTATTAAAATTAATTTCATCTATGTTTGTTTACTTTTTTAAAAAAATGTGCCTTTGGATCATTTAAAATTATATATGTGCCTCATATATACCTTTTGAATAACACTGCTCTAAAATCAGACCACTTGGTCTGTTGCTAATTGCTTGTCTTTGGGAAACATTCTCACTTCTTTGTGTCTCAGTTCCCTTTTCCAGAAAATAGGAATATTCATGCACCTCCCTGATATTGTTGTTAGGAATAAATGTGTTCATATACATAAAGTGTTGAAAGCAGTGCCTAGCATGAAATAAGTATTCCCTAAATGTTAGATATATTAGTCTTAACATCATCCCAGGTTCTCTGTGAGAGCAAAACTTGACAGCTTCATTAGGTCTTCTACCCTTGTCTCTAGGGGAAGCCCAGTGTAGCCACTTCAGTCAACACAGATGGAATCAATCATTTGCACTCCTGAGATGCCTACAAGATTAATGATTATATGTCTGGGAATGCCTGTCTTTTCATATAGATGCCATATATAGATAGGATTCATGCTGCACTTTATGGTAAACTACTTCCTGATCCTTTGATGAAACCAGATTGTGTCCTGCTCTCCCCAACCCAGAGGATGCTGGGAAGAATTTTCCGTACAGTGCCAATTGGGCCACAGATGAATAGCTGTTGTGGAAATATGCCCTTATTTCTGGTTTAAATGATTACTCCCAATGTTTTTAATTTATCAGAATACTAAGGTCTTAAAAAAAAGTCATGAATAATTTTGGAAATAGATATACACATTAAGAAAGAAATTGGAATCCATCTGGAATTTAGGAATATTTAATCTAAATCTTGAGCTTACATATCATAGTTCGTTATGGATTTTTTTTCCCCCTGAACTGAATATAAGACCCTTGCTTTGGGCTACAATGGTGCCTGTTGTTCTCAACTCATTGAAAAACAAGTTCTGATCTTTTCCTTTTAAAGTATTCTGTTTCCAAATGCTTGTCTTGCTTAAAAAAAAGAAAGAAAGAAAGAAAGAAAGAAAGAAAGAAAGAAAGAAAGAAAGAAAGAAAGAAAGAAAAAAAAGCATATCCTGGTGCCACGAATTAGAGGCTACATTTTTTTCCCCAGTTAATGGCACATTATTTACTTTCTAGATGTGTAAACGAGGAATGAGTCCCTTGAGGGAAAGATAGTATTGAAGAGCAAATAAATTCCATGGATGAGATCCACAGAATTTCAAAAAATGATTATAAACTCATGCTTTCAGCTAATAATAGTCAGGGTTTTGTTGAAGGGTAAGAACACTGAATTGAATTACACAACTGAAGAAAGAGAAATACATTTCCATAATTCACTTTGAATTATAGAGGTTTGATTTCTATGCTCTGTTGTTCTGGTTTAAAAAAAAATCTAAATTATAAGGAGAATGATTTTGTAGAGAAGGCAAAGTTCTTTTTTAAGAGATTCATAAAGCCAGGGTTTTGTTTTTCCCTCCCACTCTGGGCATCACAAATTGCTTCTGTGATCCCGTAAAATATCTCCAGAGACTTATTAGCAACAGGCATGGCTAATTAACACAGCCCGGGAATGTGGCGCCTTCCCTGGATTCCTAAACCCTTTAATCCGGAGCAGGACCCACACTTCTTTGCATGTCCCCAAGGCCATTAAATACTTATCAGAGATCCAATTACTTTAGATCCAGGTCAAAAGGCAAAGCCAGACAAGGAATACTGAATTGGACACTATTCTTAAAACTTTAAATTTTAGACTGTCTATGACCACTCAGAAAAGGGTGTCATTTACACAGAATTCTGAAGGAGACATAAAAAGAAAGACCTGAGGGAAATGAAGACAGACTTGGGGACTGACTTAATTGAGGCACAGGGATGATGAAACGACCTGTTGAAGTCCTATCCAATTCTATACCATGAGTGGTGTAGTGCTATTATCTTTACTGATCCTTTGGTGTCACATAAATTTAACCTCATTGTGCTAGACTCAGACGTTTTGTCTCTATAAATAAATGTAATAATGAGTTAGTACTTATGAGTTCTGGGTCATATAATGTTAAAATGATATGTGACATACAATATTAAACTGAAAATAGAAACTACAGAAGCAGTATTCTTGCTTGGATGGTTTTGAAAATCAGAATGTTGTTATTTCAGTAAAGCGTTTAAAGAAATAATTTGTGATATCTCCATTGCCAAAATAGAGAATTGCTGAATTTTGTAGCTGATGGAACAAGCAACTCCCAGGGACCAACATTATTTTTAGGTGATCCCTAGGGTGAAGTCCCTTATTCTGTACTTGATCATTTCTGTCTTATCCAATATAGAGGGCAAATTTATCAAACTTAAGCGGGCACAAAGCTGAGAGGGAGAATAACTATGCCAGTTAACAAAATCAAGGTTTGTTTTTTTTGACGGGAAGGGAATTACAAAACTACATTTAGAAAACGTTTAGAAAGCCACCTTCACAAATACCTATGAGGATAATCTGCTTGGCACTACTGATATGAAAAGGACCTGGGGGCTGTTGTGTTTTGGTTGAGGACAAGTATCCATGCAAAACACAATGCAGCTGAATTAATGTAACAATAAAACTCTAGTGAGGTGGCAAGACTCCCACATACTTTGTACTTATTTTCACCATATCTAGAGTGTGGTTTTCCCTTTTTGGCACCAAATTATATGAGACACAAGCTGAGGTATGATCAAGAAGAAGTGACCAGAATGATATTATATAAGGAACAGAAAGAAGCAGAAAAGAAAGTCCTTTTGCATTGGCATGAGAAGTGTCTTCAAATATCCCAAAAAGCATCAAGCTATTGAGACAATACTAGGACCTCAAGTGGAGCGCATCCTTTGCATTTCCTTTACTAGCCATGCTTGTCCACCCGGGGATTGTAAACTTCTGAATGGCAGAGGCCTCTTTTTTGACACCCATGAACCTCTCATCTGTTCTCACTGGGCTGCTTTAAAGCCTTCAGAGGCTTTTTATCATAGTAAACGTCTTGATACTTATACATCTCACAGTGACTATAATTTTTTTTTAATTTGAAAGTTTTTAAAATAAAATAAAGGTGCTTATGAAATTATGTGGCTCTGAAAAACTAGTTTTGCTTACAAATAGAATATTTGGGGCACCTGGGTGGCTTAGTCAGTTGAAACTCTGACTTCAGCTCAGGTCAGTCTGTGAGTTTGAGCCTTCTGTCTCCCTCTCTTTGTGCCCCTCCTCCACTTGCTCGCACTCTCTCTCTTTCTCTCTCTCCTCTCTCTTTAAAAAATAAACACACAAAAAAGACAAGGAGAATATTTGGGAATCTTTGAAAAGTGAGAAAAATCTACCCGTAAACTGCTTTTGAATGGAATGGTATTTTTAAATGTCTGCAGTTTTAGGTTGATATCATGTTGCTGGTTGACATTTAATTAATTGTGTATTCATTTTGTAATATATATGTATATAAATAATTGCTATATATATTA
Source organism: Prionailurus bengalensis (assembly GCF_016509475.1). Taxonomy (NCBI): domain Eukaryota; kingdom Metazoa; phylum Chordata; class Mammalia; order Carnivora; family Felidae; genus Prionailurus; species Prionailurus bengalensis. Next base: position 125,274,054 of record NC_057343.1, on the reverse strand, counting down.
TAATATAAATATACTAAGCCTAGTATTTTCGTAATCCTTTTCAAAAGTCAGAGGTCCCAGGGCACAGTAAGCCGGTGACAAGTGGATGAAAGATCACTGCCTGCCACAGTGTCTGTTACATTGTAAGCACTCAGTAAGTATTTGCCAAATCACTTAAAATACACTGATTTATCAAATAGAAAACAAAAATTTCTGGTTCATTTCTCTGCTAAGAGATTGAGAGAGGGCATTAAAAGGAGAGTGGGAATGGGAGGCAGGGCAGCAGCTGTCCTCAAATTTCTGGTGGATCTGCTCCCCAAGAAAAGATACATCCTAATTTGGTTGTTAATTGCAGGTGGGATTGTCCCCAGTACGGCACCAGGGCCATTTCATGTTAATAGCAGGAAGTGTAGTGTGATCAAACTCTTATTTAGTTCAGGAGTTGAGTCACTGCTCTTCTAAAAAGGGAGGATTCTAAATATACTGAAAGGGGGAGCTGGTCACTGGATATTGGGAAGGGTGTCTTTTTGCAGGTCTTTTTGAAAAAAAGGCAACAGATTAAGCAGGGGATCAAAATATAAGTGAAAGACTTGCCTACCAAGTTAAAAAGCAAAAAAGAACTGAACTAAAATAAAAATAGCTCCAACCCAGAGATCAAGAGGACTATTTTGTCCAAGGAAAGAATAGAAGTAGTCCGCTTACACTCTGCCAAGCCACTAGCTTCAAGTGCATCTTTGTGCGGAGAGTCGAGGGTCTGAAAGGCTTTATTATTAAGAAGTTAATGCTTGACAGCGGCCGACTCCACCACAGCAAAATTACCCGCCTTCGAAAGACGGCCTCCTATGAGTCTTGGGTTAATTACTCAAACCTCCAAATTATCCTTCAGGGAACAAAATGAAGCATGAAAAATCAAAAGCAGATCTGTAGCTGAGATTATGAAAAGGGAGTGGGTTCCTTTCCATTTTAAAAAATGTTTATTTCTATTGTAGGAACCACAAGAGGGGAAAGGGAAAAAAAAAAAAAAAAAAAAAAACCTGCCCGTGGACCAAGCAGGCAATAAATGGCTGGCAGCTGTACAGCCCAAAGGGAAAACAAAATCTGCTCATATAAATATTCACAAGGCAGTTTTCTTTAAATTTCCAAAACAAGTCACCCCAAATCAAATTGCTTGACAACAGAGGTGCTGAGATGGAGACACCCCAAGTCTTGTTGCTAAAGAATATTTTCACTAGGCACCATTTTGTAAAATAGCTGATATGCTAAATCAAGCCACCTACAATCTACTGAAGATAAAATAACTACTTAAAATTATTTCCCCTCATATCTGTTAACTCACCCTACTTCCCATATCAGGAAGTAAATTCATTTTTGAAATAATTTGTTTTTGTTGAGACTCACCACCACTAAAACCTTTCATTTGTTTCTCTGCTTTTTTTCCCCATCAGAAATGGCTGTCATATACTCCCAAAACCATCTAAGAGAATCGTTTCTCAAACAGAGGTATATCCCTACAGATGTTCTTGAAAGGGGGTGGCTGAGAGAATCTGGGTGATGTACTAAGGAAGTATATAAGGTTTGCCAGATGCTAAAACCAATATTGACCTATAATTTTCTCTAAACAAATTAGGGCCAACAGCTAATTAACTCACTGTATTTTTTTCTTTCTTTCTTAAGATTGTGGTAAAATATACATAACATAAAATTTATCTTCTTAACCATTTTGAAATGTACAGTTCAGTGGCATTAAGTACATTTGCATTGTTGCCCACCTGTCACCCCCAACCATGTCCAGAACTTTTTTCATCTTCCCACACTAAATCTCCATCCCCACTAAATAATAACTCCCCATTTTCTTTGCCCTTGAGTCCTTGGCAACCATCATTCTACTTCCTGTCTCTATGAATTTGGCTGCTCTATCATAGTCCTTTTTGAATGATGCTCTAATTCTTTTTTTTTTAATATGAAATTTATTGTCAAATTGGTTTCCATACAACAACCAGTGCTCATCCCAAAAGGTGCCCTCCTCAATATCCATCACCCACCCTCCCTTCCACTCCCCATCAGCCCTCAGTTTCTTCTCAGTTTTTAAGAGTCTCTTATGCTTTGGTTCTCTCCCACTCTAACCTCTTTTTTTTTTCCTTCCCCTCCCCCATGGGTTCCTGTTAAGTTTCTCTAATTCTTAAATCAAGGTGAACCTAGAACTCTCTTTAGTCTTTTCCCATTATCTTGTATGGGCATATCCATTGTCTCAGCTCCAGTTTTTAGGTGCAGTTCATTGACACATTTGAAATATTCCTTGCACCTCCCCCCCCCCCCCCACCCTGCCATTGCCTTCTAAATTCTTATATTGGCCCAACGAGAAGGACTTATCTGTCTGCAAGGCTGCACTGCCTCTAAATCACCTACATAGGAAGTGTGCTGTATGCCAATACAGAAATGGAGCTGTTTTCTCTCAAGTTTGTGGAGCAGCTACTAAACAGTTGTTCTGTCCTGGAAGCCCTGGTTATGTCAAGGTGCAATTTGATATGGGTGGATTAGAAATCCCAGTAGCCTTTTCTTACAGCCTAGGTTTCAGAAGATTCCTCTTGGACCGTGCAAAGCTGAGAACTAATAAGAGTGGCTCTACCATGTTCTTTATCTTGGAAATGGGCTATTGGATGGAGTGCTCTTTGCTAATGGACAGGCAGAGAGCATTTGGAATAGCAGCAGGGATGGAATAAATTTCACTTTTACTCACATTTTGCCATTGATTACTGAAGGTCATCCTGTTCTATGCTAAACTCTGACTTGATGAGACAGGATGCCATAGTCCCTATCATAGTCAAGATACAGTAGATGCAAACCAAGAGGTGAAAAGTGAAACATGGACACAATTTTCCTATTCTTTATGGGCTTTCATTACTTTTCACAGAATCTGTTTGAATACCCCTCTAAAGACCCTGTGCTTAATCTCTCCTATCCCTACATTTCTTTTCTTCATTTGTTCTTGATTGACATGAGAAGCGATAACCAGACTTAGTGTGGGGAGGTAAATTGCTTGGAGAGAAACTAAACAGAGAAGGGAGATGGAAAGGAAACAGAACGGTGCATGTTTCTTTTTCTTTTATAAATTTTATAAATAATATTCCAGCCATAGGGGAAGAAGAGGAATCTTAGATAAGTAAAATGAGCCATTATGGAGACAAACCTTGTAGACTAAGAAATAAGATTCATTTAGTTATGTAGAGCCTTGGATTAACCATCATGCATCCATGCTTAATCCCAATTTTGCTTTGAAAGCAATAGCCTAGAGTCTGCAAACCTGGTTTCTAGACTAGGGTTGGCCACTAACTCTCTTTATTACCTTGGTCAAGTCAAACATCCTCTTTGAGCCTCAGCTTTCTTATATATGAAATAGAAAAAAATAACATCTGCCTCTCTCTCTGCCTTGAATTAGTATTATGCTACTTTGCATATAAAAATTTACAACAGTGTACTTCCACTTATTCCTTCCCATTTTTTGTTATTCTTGTCATATATTTAACTTCTACATATTTTATAAACCCCACAATGCATTTTTAAAAAGTTTTTCTAAGACAGTTGTTTTTCAAGTAAATTAAGAAAAGAGAAAAAACATCATTTATATTTACTCATGTAATCATCATTTCTGGCATTTCCCATTCCTTCCTGTAAATCTGAATTTTCATCTGGTATCATTTCCCTTTGACCTAAAGACCTTCCTTTAGTATTTTTTATAGTGCAGATATGCTATGGCAAATTATCTCAAATTTCATTTATCCAAAAATACCTTCAATTTCACTGTTATGTTTAAATCATATATTCATGGATGTAAAAGGCATCAACCTGGGTTGACAGGTTTTGTTTTATTTTTTCTTTTTAGCACTCTAAAGATATTATTTTATTGTATTCTGAGTTGCATTGTTTGTAATGAGAAGTTAACTGTCATTTACATTTACATCCACGGGGCTAGAGGGAGGAAATGCTTTCTACATATTCTCTCTCCATGGTTTTCAGAAATTTGACTATAATATGCCTAGGTGTGTTTTTTTATGCATCATCCCATTAGAGATTTGTTGAGTTTCTCAGACTCCATTCTTCAATCTGTGGGTTGATAATTTTTAAAAATTTAAAAATTTTCAGCCATTATTTCTTCCAAAATTTTTTCTGCTCAATTCTTGCAGGGACTCTAATTGCTTGTAGGTCTCTTGGTATTATCCCAAAGATAATTGGCATTCTTTTTCTTTTCCTTAATTTTTTTCCTCTTTCATTTTTATTTTGAATAATTTCTTTTTTTTAAGTTTTTAAGTTTACTGATCCTTTTTTGAGCAGTTTTCCGTGTAGCGTTAATTTCACCTGGTGATTTTTAACACTCAGATTGCAGAATTTTTGGCTCTAGAATTCCACTTGGTTCTTTTTTAGAGTGTGTATTTTTATTCATTTTTTTCTACTCAATATAATCACATTTTCAGTTAATTATTTAATATATTTATAATAGTTGTTTTAAAGTCTTTGTCTGCTTATTCCAGTAACTGTCATCTGCAAATCTGTTTCTAATGACTGTTTTTCTTACATTTAGTTTTTGTTGTTGTTTTGTTTTGTTTTTGCTCTCTTGTATGTAATACAATTTTAATTTTTGGACATTGTATATAAATCTACTTATGTTTGCTCACTGCTTTAACTGTATCAAATTTACCTGTGTTTAACCCCACCACCCTCATCCCAAATCGCTATTTGATCATGTCAGTAGTTGAACTGGGTGAGGATTGGCTGAAGTTTAAGATATATTTAGCTTGCTTACCTTCGGATTAAACTCTGTCAGGACTCAAGAATGTGCAGAGTTGTACAGTTTCTCTCTGCTTATCAGTCACTCCCCCAATGCTATTTTTCTCAGCAAACTTTAATGGTGGATTATTATGATATAAGAAGAAGAATTGTTGGTCCATGTGTTCTGTCCCTGTGTGGGGTTCTTCTAGACTACAGTCCTAGCCAGAACACATTGTTTTACAAAGCTGGCCAATTTCCCTCCATCCTGAAAAGTCTCTCCATCCCAGTTTCTGTCTGTACTTAAACCATGTGCCCCTACACGTGGAAGCTGTCACAGCTCTCTACTCACCTATAAAAAGCTTATTTCTCTTGGAGTTAAGTTCATCAAGTCTTCATTATATTCACCCCTCTTCCTCTGCCTTGTAGAAAAATATAATTTTTATTTTGTCTGGGACTTTTTCATTGTTAGCTAAAGGAGGGAGAGTCTTTGGCATCCTTCTATATTATAACCAGTAGCAGAAGTCTCAAAGAAGTAGATTGTTATTAAAACAGATTTCTCTGGACTGATGTATCACTATGTAACCCAAGTGTCTGAGAGGCACTCATTTGGGAAGACCATCTTCTTTCAACAGGAAGCTATTATGTCTGTGTACAGATCAGAGTATTACTGCCAGTTTTCTACTGTCTTGTTTGCATCTCTGGCCAGAGTTACTCCTTATATCTTTCCATATTTTTCCATCATCTAGCCATTTTCTGATTTTAAAAGCAATATGATTTATGGTTAAATACATAGGTTTTTCTTAACTATAAAAAACCATTGGGAAATATATGGAGCTGTGTTCTCCTATCAGAAACATGTTTATTGCTATAGTGGAAAAACACATTCCATGCCTGATTCTTAGAGATACTGTACTTTGATCCAGGAGCCATGTTTAGGATATCTTAAAAAACCTTTCTAGGGGCGCCTGGGTGGCTCAGTCTGTTAAGCGTCCGACTTCAGCCAGGTCACGATCTCGCGGTCCCTGAGTTCGAGCCCCGCGTCAGGCTCTGGGCTGATGGCTCGGAGCCTGGAGCCTGTTTCCGATTCTGTGTCTCCCTCTCTCTCTGCCCCTCCCCCGTTCATGCTTTGTCTCTCTCTGTCCCAAAAATAAATAAACGTTGAAAAAAAAATTAAAAAAAAAAACCTTTCTAGGCCTCAGTCTCCTAGTTTCTTATATGAGGGTTTGTACTAAATGATCTTTAAATATCTTCCAGTCCTAAATTTCAGATATAGGTAGCTCTAGATCCTCTTAAAGGAAGATGATACCCACCTTAACTAGGTATGCATGCCATTGCTCTTTAAGTTGCCAGTTCTGATTCAGCTGGAGTTATGGCTAGAATTGGCCTGATCTGCTTAGACTGGTGAATTGTCCCATCCTTCTGTTACCTTTTTCCTCCCTCTAGCCCCGAGGATGTAAAATATAGCCTCTAGGTCCTGCCTGTAAAAAGCCTTGCCAGACCAGGGTCTAATCAGGAGGCATCCATTATTCTCTTCTAATTTTAACCTCTTTATACCAGAAAACATCAACCTTAATATTTTAGCATCCCTTAAAGACTTAATAGCATCATTTTTGTACAAATAAGCAGAATATTTTTTTTTTAACATTTGGTAGTAACAGTATACTATCCCTGAGAAGTGGTGCAAAAACTTAGGTGAATTCCTGGCTGCTAGATTCATAAGCGGTTCTTTAGGGAAGTCAGGAAATAAGAGTTCCACTCTTAATATTTCAAGGAACTTGTCACCGTGGCAACTGCTATGCTTTCCCACAGACTTCTCTTTCTCCCATGAATCCTCAGTTTTTCTGGGGCTTGAAACTCTTAATAATCAAATAACAAGAACTCTTCTGAGGTGGTTTTATAACCTTTAGAGTTTAACAAGCTCATATGTGCACCTTATCTCCTACACTGATGACAGCCTTGTGTGATAGGATACTAGAACTGACTATGGATCTGGTCCAAAGTGACATCAGTCATGGAATTCAACCAACTCAACAAAATCAAGGCTCTGATTTATGCTAAAGTGAGTATGAATAACTGAAACAGGCTTTCGATTAAAATTTGACTGTGACTTGATTCCTTGGAGAATGTGAGATTTTTAGAGATATTCTGAATTTAAAAAATCTTCCAAGGTCAAATATCCTTGGAAGATGATCATCTACTCTTGAAGAAACACAGTGGACACTAGCATATTTATCAATGACTCTTCAATAAAGATAATTATTTGCCATTTTGTTCAGCCTAATTGTTCCCCAAATTATTTGATTATAAACATGTTTTTTTCCTACTTTGGAAGCCCTGGAATCCTCTGAGGTTAAGTTAACCTGACGAACTCTGAGCAGGAAATCTGTGTGAAAGTGAAGACAAGTGTGTTCTTAAAAGGCTCCATCCCACACGTGAAGGTATTTTTCCTTCAAGCACAGGAGTAGACTTGGAATAGCAGAATAGCTCTGTTAGATGGATATATGGCCAAGAGAGGCTGTGGTCCCTAAGCTTGCTCCCATCTCTCTCTTCTACAGTTAATCTTGGTAACATAAGCTGGGGGCTGCTTTCTTCTCAGATGTATGAATTGATAGAGCCAAAATAAACCAAATTCCAAATGCAAATGAAAAAGCTCAGGAGTCTACTGTTGCTCTGTGCTTAAAGCTAGTTTTACACTTAATCGCTTCTCTAAGTAGCTATGCCTACCTGGGCTTCCCCAGGGAATAGGAAGCCATTTTGTTAACTGTTTTATGCTATAATTCAGGAGATATAATTTATGAGCTGTTCCAGAGGCCAAGAACAGAATCATCCCCAGCAGAAGATGCAGTGCTTTAAGAACAATGAAATCCCTTCCCTGTGGCAAAAGGATAAAACAGACATTAAGAGTCTTAGAATCTATTAACAAAATATACTAAGTGCAAATGTACTGAGGTGATAGCTAATGTTAACATTGATATAAGTTGCCTATTGAAGTTTTAATGTTTGACTGGTTGGATTCTTTCCCATGTCACTCTCTTCACTCTCTCACAGTTAACCTTGACTCTGTTGTTGACCTAACCTGAGCCTTGCATATTTTCTGCTACATCAGGAAAAGGTTAGGAATTTATAAAGCAAACCAAACAAAACTCTGAGATTCGTTACTGTAATGGTTACTTTCCTGTTGGGAATTTTGAATCTAAAACAAAATGAGGAGATCAAGCCTGTATATTGCAGGCAGCTTGTCAGTCTACAACACAGTTTATGCATAAGACACTGAAAGGAAAGATTTGCAGAAACGAGGCCAATTTGCGGTATTCAAGGCCCAATATGCTTCTAACACACACATTTCTGGACACATATTTTGAAATGCATTAAGCGTATATTGACAGTGTATTAAGTCACTTAGTACAAGCAATTTAAAGAGACGGGAAATGTATCCATGAACATGGAAATATGGAACATGGAGAATATATCCATAATATTATTAACACTATTCTAAAAAGTACCAGTGGAATTGTTGAATCATTATCTTATACACCTGAAACTAATATAACACTGTATGTTAATTATACCTGAGTTTTAAAAAGTACTAATGATCTTTTTGATCTTCAAAGGAAATTATTTAATGGAAATATCAATGAGAACACATCCCAAGGATTATTGTCAAAGTATAGAACTTATTATATTGACTATCAGAAAGAATCTGCTTAATCCCATGAATGCGGAATGGTTATTTTTATTTCAACAGACAGAAGTAGGTAAACTTTGCATCTTTGTAAACCTAGATTGATATTTGAATACCTAGTTTAGCTTAAGTCCTGAGCAAGCTGCTGCAAGATTTTCAGGGTGAAATTCATTGTTACATTAGAGATTTCCATCCCCTTGTTTGTGCTAGCCATTCTTAATATGTAACATGGCCAAAATACTACTGAATGATCAAATACTGGGTCTTAAATAAAAATAGTTGAGGTAAACAGTATATTTCTGCTAGAAAGTATTTTTTTCTTTTAGAAAATCACTTGCTTCTATCTAACTGATGTTTTTAATTCTACACTTAGACATACATTACCTTGGGTTGAGACATTAAACCCTATTGGACTGGCTGGCTCAATGGGTAGGGCTCTCAACTCTTGATCTCGGGATTTTGAGGTCAAGCCGCAAAGTGAGTGTAGAAATTACTTAAGTAAATAAATAAACTTTAAAAAGGGGGGGCACCTGGGTGGTTCAGTCAGTTAAGTGTCTGACTCTTGATTTTGGCTCAAGTCATGATCTCACAACGTATGAGTTTGAGGCCCATATGGGGCTCTGCACAGACAGTGTGGAGCCTGCTTGGGACTGACTCTCTCTCTCTCTCTCTCTCTCTCTCTCTCTCTCTCTCTCCCCTGCTTGTGTTCTCTCTCTCAAAATAAATAAACTTTAAAAAAAGGAGATTAAACCTTTTTAAAAAGTAAACAGAAGAGCTATTACAGTATAATAAAACAGACTAATGTATCATAGTCAACTCAGTTACTGGGAGAATGAATTTGCCAAATCTTTTTCTGAAATTAGACTTTGACAGGGAAGGTAGGTGTACTTCAGAACAGTAAATGCTGAGGAGCTCCCAGCAACAGGAGATGAGACCTCCTAACTCATAGTCTTTTTCCAACAGAGATTACTATAAATACTCGTTTCCTTCCCTTTAAAAAGTTGACTCTAAAAAATCTCTGGGGTTGTGTTTACATTTTTAGAACCCTTATATTCTCAAATCTTCACATATAGCAGTATTCTCACCTAAGAAACTCTTTAGTTTTCGTTAGCATCACTCAGTGCCTAAGGTGTTCTGTACTGCTAGACACTTTCATTCATTGAACAAACACCTAAGAATGATAAGATACTTCTGTAGTCTTCCTGCTTGGTGTGGGAAGACTGGGAAAGACAAACTCATTAGCAGTGTGTCGCTGTCTTTATGGATTCCATATCTAGTCCTCTCTGAAATCATTATACATGACCCTTTAAATATTTTATTTGTTTTGCTTTGAAAATTCATCCTTTTAAATTAATTACATTTTCCTAGGATCCATTGAGCTTTCTTGTTGACCATTAAATCAACAAAAAGCAAATAAATGTGATTCTAAGGAATGTATTTTGAGATTTTTTTAATTAACTTATTTATTTTTTAATTTACATCCAAGTTAGTTAGCATATAGTGCAACAGTAATTTCAGGAGTAGATTTCTTAATGCCCCTTACCCATTTAGCCCATCCCCCCTCCCAGGAACCCTCTGTTTGTTCTCTCTATATAAAAGTCTTTTATGTTTTGTGCCCCTCCCTGTTTTTATATTGTTTTTGCTTCTCTTCCCTTATGTTCTTCTGTTTTGTATCTTAAATTCCTCATATGAGTTAAGTGATATCATATTTGTCTTTCTCTGACTAATTTCACTTAGCATAATCCCAACAGATCCATCCACGTAGTTGCAAATGGCAAGATGTCATTCTTCTTGATTGCTGAGTGATACTCCATTGTACATATATACCACTTCTTTTTTATCCATTCATGCATCTATGGACATTTGGGCTCTTTCTATGCTTTGATGTTGTTGATAGCTCTGCTATAAACATTTGGGTGCATGTGCCCCTTCGAAACAGCACACCTGTATCCCTTGGATAAATGCTTAGTAGTGCAATTTGTGGGTCATAGGGTAGTTCTATTTTTAATTTTTTGAGGAACCTCCATACTATTTTCCAGAGTGGCTGCACCAGTTTGCATTCCCACCAGCAGTGCAAAAGAGATTCTCTTTCTCTGCATCCTCACCAACATCTGTTGTTGCTTGAGTTGTTAATGTTAGCCATTCTGACTGGTGTGAGGTGGTATCTCATTGTAGTTTTGATTTGTGTTTCCCTGATGATGAGTGATGTGGAGCATTTTTTCATGTGTCTGTTAGCATCTGAATGTCTTCTTTGGAGAAGTGTCTATTCATGTCTTTTGCCCATTTCTTCACTGGATTATTTCTTTTTTGGGTATTGAGTTTGATAAGTTCTTCATAGATTTTGGATACTAACCCTTTATCTGATATGTCCTTTGCAAATATCTTCTCCCATTCTGTCAGTTGCCTTTTGTTTGTTTCCTTTGCTGTGCAGAAGCTTTTTATTTTTATGAGGTCCTAATAGTTCATTTTTGCTTTTGTTTCCCTTGCCTCCGGAGACATGTTGAGTTAGGAAGTTGTTGTGGCTGAGGTCAAAGAGGTTTTTGCCTGCTTTCTCCTTGAGGATTTTGATGGCTTCCTGTCTTACGTTTAGGTCTTTCATCCATTTTCAGTTTATTTTTGTGCATGGTGTAAGAAAGTGATCCAGGTTCATTTTCCTGCATGTCGCTGTCCAGTTTTCCCAGTACCACTTGCTGAAGATACTGTCTTTATTCCTTTGGATATTCTTTCCTGCTTTGTCAAAGATTAGTTGGCCATACATTTGTGGGTCCGTTTCTGGGTTTTCTATTCTGTTCCATTGATCTGAGTGTCTGTTTTTGTGCCAGTACCATACTGTCGTAATGATTTCAGCTTTGTAATACATCTTGAAGTCCAGGATTACGATGCCTCCAACTTCGGTTTTCTTTTTCAAGATTGCTTTGACTATTTGGGGTCTTTTCTGGTTCCATACAAATTTTAGGATTTTTTTTCTAGCTCTGTGAAGATGTATTTGGAGATTTAATTGATATTTGAGATTAACTTATACAAACTGAATTTCACAATGAGTTGTCCTATGTGTATTGTCTGGGGAAAAGTTTTGGAAAGACCTTGCGCATTGACTGGACTTAGCCTCCTCTGGGAGGAAGCCACAGCCTTGGATTCTTCATGTGTGATGCCAGCTAGCCTGGATACAGGGAACACCCAGGAGTCCTCTTGCTAAGTTTCCTGGTTTAGAACTCATTTGACAAAGGTAATTCCTGTTTTTGTAAATAATTCACAACCATGCTGTATTTTTTATTTTTGCAAATATCAAAAATAACAAAATTGAGAAGGAAGAATAAATTTGAAGCCTGTTTGATTGATGAGAAAAGTAGAGTTTAGGTAATTTCAGAACCAGATCTACTGGGCCCAGAGCTAAAACAACTTGCCACAGATATAATGGAAACCAACATCAGCCGAACTCAGAACCACACAGCTTCCCTCCCAGGTTTCTGGTTCATGTCCAAGAAAGAGGCCTTTGTCCCTGTAAGTTATAGGCTGATGAATTCCAGTAAGAGCAAGACATCTTAAGGCTAAGTAAATCTAATTGGTGAAAAATGAAGTGCCTTAATCATTTTTGAAAAATAGATCTTGTGCTATTGTAATACCCCAAATAACCTGGGATCACCTGGTTAAGGGTGATTCTTAGAGATAGGTCTTAAGGTATTTTAAAAATTGTGTCATGAGTTGGAATTCCTTTGTCTTTATTTGTGAAATTAGGTTATATACCTAAATATTACACCCACACATATATTATACATATCTTATTCTTCCTTTCTTTGTGGAGACAAGGTACTTTTTTTTCAGTGTGAAAAAATCTTTATTTTAAGAAAAAAAACTAGTTAACAAAAAACTTTAACAAGTTTCACTTAGCAAAATATACCCAGAAAGAAATCACTGTACAAAGAGAGTTTTAAGTCAAGGCCTCACTAACTCCTAGGGTATTAGTAATATGACTCAATTTTCAAAACTAACTTATTTTAAAAGCTTAAACTTAACCTAAAAGATTTTAAATGAAAATAAACTAGAATGAAAAAAAATGAGAAATGTTCCTCTTTGAATTAGGGATCTGGCACCTTGAGTTTTCAAAAAAAAAAAAAGCACATCTCCCCAGTGTGTTCATGGTGATGTGGTGTAAAAAATCCATTTAATGTACTCAAAACTACTTTAACTCAGATAACATTATGCTGAAGTGCAGTACCAAAATGTTAATGGAAAAACACTGAAAACAGTTTTAGTTTACTCCGTATCACATGCTAGAAGAAAAGTTTGCCTGAGAAAACACTAAAGAGGTCATTTTTTTTCTTTAATTTACATCCAACTTAGCATATAGTGCAACAATTATTTCAGGAGTAGATTTCCTTAATGGGTAAGATGTCTGTTACTCATTTAGCCCATCACCCCTCCCACAACCCCTCCAGTAACCCTCTGTTTGTACTTCATATTTAAGAGTCTCTTACATTTTGTCCCCCTCCCTGTTTTTATATGATTTTTGCTTCCTGAAGAGGTCATTTTTTAATGTAAATTTCACAAACTCATTGGGGCGCCTGGGTGGCGCAGTCGGTTGAGCGTCCGACTTCAGCCAGGTCACGATCTCGCGGTCCGTGAGTTCGAGCCCCGCGTCAGGCTCTGTGCTGATGGCTCAGAGCCTGGAGCCTGCTTCCGATTCTGTGTCTCCCTCTCTCTCTGCCCCTCCCCCGTTCATGCTCTGTCTCTCTCTGTCCCAAAAATAAATAAACGTTGAAAAAAAAATTTAAAAAAAAAAAAAAATTTCACAAACTCATGGTGCAAAATGTGTCCCAGCTTTTCACTGTTTGTTGGCTGCCTGTGAAAATTTAATTGCAATAACTCAAACGCTCCTACAAAACTAGTCCTATCCACCCATGGTGTTCTGGCCTCAATAGCCAGCCGTATAATAGCCACTCACAGACAGGCTCTCAAGGCTAATATAAGTGGACTGGGCCGACACCCTATTTCTTGCATCATCTGGCTGCTCTATGCCCCATTGCTGGCCCCAGTAGTGGAATTCAGGAAAAGTTCTATGTGTCTGTGTTGCATGTTGGCACAGTCCTTGAACATAGCTGGTGTTCGGGAGTGGCAAACTCAACATTGACTTCTCCAATCAGTCTTCCATCAGGACCAATCTGAATATGGACTCTCTTAGGGTTGAGTGGAGAAAAAAAGTTATAAATGTCATTCTCTACGGCTCTGTATGGCATCCCTCTCATGTGGATTCAGTGCCCAGTAGTACTCTGGACAGTGAACTAGCAGCCTCCATATCTGTGGTTATACATGCCTGAGAGAGTAAGTAACTGAGGTTTTTCCCAAGAGAGAGATTGGTGAAGGAATAGCCATCGCTGAGGCTGCCGTACTCCTCATATCCCCCATAACCTGCACTGTAAGCACCCTACCCTTTCTTTCTAGGCCCACTTGCTTGACAGTCCAATATACCTCCTGGCTGTCCCAGGGTAGTCATAAAACCCTGACTTCTGTACAGACATGAACTTCAGAGGGAGATCTGAGTATGCCTAACTTCTTCCTGACTGCTCTTGAACACTTCATTTTATCTGTGCCCCATTCTCTCCTGCTTCCCTAGGGGCTTCTCAGCCAACTCCTGTGAGGCAAACTTCCCAAAAGCTTCCCCTGTAATCTTGCCCTCTGAGTCCACGAGCAATGTGATCCTATTTGGCACAATTTCCAACCCTGAGAAGAACTGAAGAATTTCTTTCTTGGTGCATCCAAATGGGAGTCCCTGAAGCCTCACAAAGCTATCACTGGTGGTGTTGACACTGTTTGGATTGCTGTGTTTCAGCACACAATCTATCTTGGTTCTGTGGGACTTGAAGACCTCAATGTACTGGTGTCCCATGCTTTCCCATGTCTTTTTTAGGGCCATTTTTACATCATCTTCTGATTCAAGTTCAACAAAAGCCTCACCACTCTTCCTGCCTTTTCTAGTGTAGATAAAATGAATGCCTGCATCCCCATCATGAATTGTGCAGTCAGAAAGGAAGTTCTGCACATCCTCAACCAAGCAGCAGCAGGAAGACCATGGAGCGTGACCATGAAGCCTTCACCTCTCTCAAGGCCCACCATCATGACACTTGAGAGAAACAGATATCAAGCAAGCTTGGGTGTAGTTTTGCAGCTTAAAGAACAAACCAGGGTGGAAAGTGGAGGGGCATGCCCACAGCTGGAGAGACTCCAGGTAGGTAACAGATTGTCTGCTGAGAGGAACAGGATTGATTTATATTTTCATCACAGAAGTATGGTTTACAGACAAAAGACCCCTAATTCTACCTGACACTTAAAAATGCAGAGGGCTCCGGGGAAAGAGCAGGTGCATCTACTTTTGTTATTATCCTTGGGCTCCTAGTCTCCATGCTCTTGCTCTTCCTCACATCCAGCACCTCTGTCCCTCTGAGTACCTTCTTCTCCAGGAAGACACAGTGTAGTCCAAGATATTTTTAATTGTCCTTTGGACTAGCCCCATTTGTGGGGGAAGTTTTCTCAGCATAAATAAACTTTTAAACCAGTGTTTTCATGCCATTTTTTTTCAACTTCCATCAGATTCTAGTGGAGAACTTGCAACATCCCCTTCCAACATCCTTCATCCTGTCTTCACAGCCTGAATTGTTCATCTCACAACTACGTTGAGTACCTAACATTTGCTTCCTAGAAATTTACGCTTTTCTTAATATATAAGGATGACAGACAGTTAGTCTGTCATCAAGATCTAAAATGTATTTTCTTCCAGACCCAATAGTAAACTTACCTGGTGTTTTTTTCAAGATGGCAGTTGAGGCCATGAAAGAGAGAAAAGACTGATCCGTACAACCACTGGACCTGACCCTTTGACTCATCATGGTCCAACGAATGAGTTTTCATGTAAAAAGCGCAACCCTTTTATGCAATGCCTTTAACTGTGGTTTGTCGGTAGAGATTAAAGTGTGGAACCACTAGCTGCATCACCAAATTTAGTCAAATCACTTGCAAGGGACATTCTTTCTGATTCAGCAGTACTGAATTTTATTTTGTTTTTCCCAATTAATCAAAATGTCTCAACCATGACTAGAAAAGGAGAGAGGGGGGGAAATCAACCACTGAACCTTTCCAATATCTAGACAAACCTCATCTTTTCATATTATAAACTATATATACATAGTTTGTAACATATAATAATAAATATATTGTTTGCAAATCTGTAACATACCATTCTCTGTGGCCTGTTTCTCCTGGAAGAAAAAAATCAGTTTTGGCAGGTCATTTTTTTTGTACTTAAAAGTAGCCTTAAGGGGCGCCTGGGTGGCTCTGTCGGTTAAGCCTCCGACTTCAGCTCAGGTCATGATCTCACTGTCAGTGAGTTCGAGCCCCGCGTCGGGCTCTGTGCTGACCGCTCAGAGCCTGGAGCCTGTTTCAGATTCTGTGTCTCCCTTTCTCTCTGCCCCTCCCCTGTTCATGCTCTGTCTCTCTCTGTCTCAAAAATAAATAAACGTTAAAATTAAAAAAAAGTAGCCCTAAGAACAGTAATAAAGTGTTAAATCATGTGTGTGTGTGTGTGGTGTGTGTGTGTGTGTGTGTGTGTGTGTGTGTGTAAGTAGTTGTGTGTATGCATTAACACCTGAGGACTTGGAGGAGGAGATAACGGAAAAGAAAGCATTTGTTTCAGAGGTGGTCAAAAAGGCCTTCTCTGCTTATCCTGTATTGAGGTTTGGTTCCTGGCACTTCCCTCAACTATGACAAATTCTGATGGCTCAGGTTTTGATTCCACTTCAGCACTTTTACATTTCTTGTGTTGCACATCTGTTTTCCCTGCCCATCTTCCTTCTATCTGGTTCTAATTCCTGTGTTGCAGCTTGACAGTCAGTATATCAGGAAGGATAAAAAGAGTTACACTTTTGAAGCTCTGCTAACGAGGCTTCTCAGAAGCCTGGCTGGTGGTGTGTTCTCTAGATATCATTCATAATACAGGATTGTCTTGCTGTGAATGGACACTTGAGAAGATGAGGCTTGCGTAGAATTAGCCAAAAGTTCATGGAGTTTCTATATAGCTTTTTTTTTAGGTAAAATTCATATACATAAAATTCACCATCTGAATTTTAACCATCTGTAAGTGTGTGATGCAGTGGCTTTTAGTACATTCATAATATTGTACAACCATCCCCACTATCTAGTTCCAGAATATTTTCATCACTCCATAAGGAAACTCCAAGGCTCTTAAGCTGTAACTCTCCGTTTCACCTTCCCCCAGCCCCCGGCAGTCTGCTTTCTGTCTCTACAGACTTGCCTATTCTATATATTTCATATAAATGGAGTATAAAATGTGTGGCCTTTTGTCTGGATTCTTTCACTTCCCATAATGTTTTCAAGGTGAATTTATGTTGTAACATTTAGTGGCTCTTCATTCCTTTTCATAGCTGAATAATACTACATTGTATGGATATCCCACATTTTATTTATCCATTCCTTAATTGATGGACATTTGAGCTGTTTAGACCTTTTGAGTACTGTGACTGGTGCTGCTGTGAACATTCATGTACAAGTTTCTCTTTGTACATCTGTTTTCATTTCTTTTGTATATATACCTAGAAGTAGAATTGTTGTGTCATATGGTAATTCTGTTTAACTCTCTGAGGAACCTCCAAACTGTTTTCAACAGCAGCTGCACTGGTTTACATTCCTATAAGCATTGTATGAGGGATCCATTTTCTCTACATCCTTGCCAGCACTTTGTTAATGTCCAATTTTCTCACTATAGCCATCCTAGTGGATGTAAAGTGGTATTTTTTCTGCTTTTGACTTGCATTTCTTTAGTGATTAACAATGTTAATTTTTTTTATGTGCTTATTTACCATGTGTTTATCTTCTTTAGAGAAATGTCTATTCAAGTCCTTTTTCCATTTTTAAATGGAGTTTTTGTTCTTCTGTTGTTGAGTTGTAAGAGCTCTTTATATATTCCAGATGCTAGACCCTTATCAGATATATGATTTGCAGACCTTTTATCCTTTTCTTTGCATTGTCTTTTCACTTTCTGGACAGTATCCTTTGATACTTCTGTGTGAGTTTTACCAAGCTGGCCCCATTTGAAATTTGAAAGAGTATCAATCAGTCAGTCAGTCTCTCTCATGCCTTTGCCCCCTTTCACTTTTCTTCACTCACTTCCAGGTTTTTTTTTTATTTCTTTTGTACTATACTCTCCAAGGACGAGAAAAAAAATGTTTTCTGATAAATGTATTCACACTGGGGTGTAAATGACTGATAAAGCCTAATGACTTACTCTCCCACCAAAGTTGTCATCATCTCAGTAGTTGAAAAGAAAGCAAAGGAATTCATGAAATGTCAGACATTGATGAGCATAGTGTGCTAGGATCATGAGACACATTTCTGTTGCTTCTGAAATCACAGTGAGTTAATACCTCCAGTTCTACTTAAAATAAGGATTCTAGTCCTAGGTCTGAGGTTTTTACAAGGCCAATAAAGCTCTCTGTGAAACTTTACTAAGCCTGTGGGGCTTCTGTGGGCAGTTCTGTGCCAAGCACATTAGTGATTAAGTCTCAGTGTGTTCTGTTCTTAAATAGTCTGTGGTTCAGATGCTTTTATAAAGTAGATCCTTTCCTTGAGACTTACATATAGGACTCCTAAGATCACCTCTGAGTTCTCATTCTTATATATCTTCAGAGCACCATGAACTGTACTGAACATGGTTGCATTTTCTTATTCCCAAATCATATTGTCTTGGGGTTGAAATGAATCTATTGCCTCTTAGCCTTCTATGCCTGTTTGAGCACCCATTGGGTCTTCTCCATCATTCTCTGGATGTGATTCTTCATTTTAGCATCACAGAGGCTGTTGACAGCTCTAATAATTATGCTTGAAGACAAAACCTAAATTACCCTAATCAGCCTGCTCTGGAGCTGGCAGGTATGTGGTGCTGTCACAGCGAGTTGGTGATATACAATCTGCCATGAACAGAGCTTTTTTTCAGCTGCTCTGGCAGGGCCACCTGCCGTCTGTGCCCTACTTCCTGCCAGGAAGCTCTGTGACCTTCAGTGACCAATGCCAAGTGATTAGAAAACTGGTAGCATTTGTGCCAGGACCTTGGTCTCTGTGGGTTTTGTTTGCTGCAACAGAAAATCAGGAAGCTCCAGAAAAGAACTGCAGAGAAGTGTTCTTATCCAAAGATGCAGGGTAAGGATTCTGCCTATACGAAGGTAATGAGAAGTATCTTACGGGGAATGTTTCCTTTCCCAGACCTGTGTGAGTAAGATTTGGCCAACAAATCTCTCAAAATAAGCAAGTACCTTTAAGCTGCCTACCCATTCAGCAATGAGAACAGAGACAGGAGAATCTAATAAGATAAATGTAAAAGCTAAAAACCAGACAAGCTAAACAATGAATAATTGGAAATTGAAATTTTAAAAAATACCGTTCCAAAAATATAAAAAAATAGGGAGAAGTCTGACAAAATATGTGCAAGAGCTGAGCAATAAAAACTAAATAAAAATAAAAACTGAGAGAAATTAAAGAAGACTGAAATATATGGAGAAATATATCATGTTCATGAATCGGATGATTCAGTATTGTAAAGATGTGAATTCTCTGTAAAATGATCTGTGGATTCAAAGCAATCCTAATCAAAATCCCAGTGGACTTCTTTGTCAAAATTAATGACTTAATTCTAAAATTCTTACGAGAGTGCAAAAGACCTGGGATAACGAAAGCAACTTGAAAAAGAAGAACAAAGCTGGAGCATTAATGCTACCCAATTTCAAAATTTAGAACTCTATGATATGAAGATATTTTGGTAATGGTTTAAAGATAGAGCAATAGAATAGATTCTAGAAATAGGCCCACTTATGTATGGATACCCAACTTTCAACAAAGATACAAAGACAGTTCACTGACGAAAGTGTAGGTTTTTTTCAACAAAAAAAGTGCTGGAATAATTGGATATCCAGATGCAAAAATAAGAATCTTGATCCACATTTTGCACATGATACAAAAGTTAACTCAAACGGATCATGGACTTAAAGGTTAAACCTACAAGAGTACAAAACTTCTAGAAGAAAACACAGGAAAAAAGGTTTATGATCTTGGGTTATGCAAAGATTTCTTGGATATGATACCAAAGATCTGATCAATAAAAGCAAACACTGCTAACTTAAACTTCATAAAAATGAAAACTTGTACCTTTTATGGTTATCATTAACAGAATGATCAGATTAGACACAAACTGGGAGAAAATATTTAAAATATGTTTCTTATAAAGGATTTGGATCAAAAACATGTAAAGAACTCTCACACTCAATAATAAGAAAATAAACAAAATGCACAAAAGATATGAATAGATGATGAAGCCCAGAACACTAAAAGAGAAGACCATTATCACAATCAGTGTCAAGAAGGAATACGCCCACACGCAGCCCTTTAGTACCATTGTCTAGAACAGCTGCAGCAGGAATAGCAACAAATAGCTCTGGTTTGGGGAGAGTTTCCACCCAATCCATTGTTTTATCTTAAGGTTCTCAACCTTTCCAAAGAAGATACAAAGATAGAAATAAGCACATGGGAAAATGTTCAGCACCATCAGTCATTAGGAAAGTGCAAATTAAAACCACAGTGAGATACCACTGCATACCTATAAGAATAGCTAAAATTAATAAGACTGACCATACCAAATGTTGATGAGAAGGTGGGAGAACTGAAATTTTCATACACTGTTGGTTAGAATGTAATTTGGTACAACCATTCTAGGAAACACTTTGGCAGTTTCTTAAAAAGCTAAAACATATTGAAAGATATTTTCACACCCACGTTCATAGCAGCACTAATCACAGTAGCCAAAAGCAGAAGCAACCCAAATGTTCATGGGCAGATGAACAGATTACCAAAGTGTGGTCTACACATCCAATGGAATATGACTCAAACTTAAAAGGGAAGAGAGTCCTGTCACATGCTACAACATGAAAGAAACTTGAGGACATCATGCTTAGTGAGATAAGCCAGTCAGAAAAAGACAAATACTCCCTGATTTCGTTTATATGAGGTATCTAAAATAGTCAAATTCATAGAAACAGAAAGTGGAATGGTGGTTACCAGGGGTTGGAGAGGGGGGAAGGGGAGTTATCTAAAGGATATAGAGTTTGAGATTTACAAGATGAGGTTCTGGAGATACGTTTCACAACATGTGAATATACTTAACACTGCTAATCTTTGCACTTAAAAATGGTTAATATCGTAAATTTTATGTTGTGTCTATAATAAGAAAAATGAAGAAAAAATTGTGTTTGTGCACCAGCACCAGTGTGTGCACTCTCTCTCTCTCTCACTCATTCTTACTCTCTCTCAGAAATAAATGAAAACATAAAAAAATAAAATAAAATTGGGAAATGTGAGTCCTCCAAACTTGTTCTTCTTTTCCAAGATTGTTACCTCTTCTGAGATTGCATTAAATCAACATATATCAGTATATCACCAAAGATGGAAATCCAGCAGTCTTTCACAGGAACTTCTATAAATATTGAACATGCCCTTTCACATTTGATCATTTTACTAATACAAGCCATTTTCTTTTTACTTTGTTCCTAAACTCTGGGTAATCCCGTTCATGAACTTAAAGAACATTCCTAAATAGACTTTTGTCATTTGTTAATGATGTTTGACATTATTTATCTTAGTTACTTTTGTTTTTCATTAAAAACCTAGCCCTTCACTTTTAGTCACTTTGGGTTTCCCTTGAAATCTGCCACAATAGGTCCAAAAAGAAGATGGTAATATATGGCTCTGAAGCCCACTATCAGCATTTATTCTTTGTTGCTGTGATGTCTTCATTTGAGACCCTTGAAGACACAGATACTGTGGAAAGACCTATAGCAAATCCAGCTCAAATACTGTTATGTTACTAAAGAACATCCTGAGAATGCCAAATTTATGTGGGCCAATTCTGGCATTGCACTGCCTTGCTTTGGCTTCCTAGAGAAGCCTCTTGATGGCTTTGGACCTTGAAAGTCTTTGGGCTGCAAAATGGAATGGTGAGAAAAAGAGACCTGGACACATGGAGACACTCTCTTAACAAAGCCTTGACTGTCCCTCCTCCATGAGGCCTCATTGTCCTTACTATCTGTTCTGTGGCAGCAGAGAACCCAGGACAAAGCAGTATGCCTGATCAGGAAGATGGAGGGGCAGAGAGGTAAGACCACAGGAAAGGACTGAAGGGAGCTTCAAGGACAGAAAGTAAGCCCCATGAAGCAAATCTTCTTCCCTGACTCTGCTATGTTGGATTCCAACCAAAACCAAGAAGCAACTGTGCAGAAGTGGGAGGGCTTATTGTTGGCTGGAGGTCACCCAAAATAGAAGATTCAAGAATGCTAATGTGCAAGGAGTGATGATGAAGTCCATAACATTTAAAAGGAGGGCCATTATCAGAGTCAGTGTCAAGAAAGAACACGCCCACACTCAGCCCATTAGTACCATTGTCTAGAACATCTGCACAAGAACAGTAACAACAAGCAGCTCTGACTTTGGGAGGGATTCCACCCAATCCATTGTTTCACCTAAAAGGTCTCCAGCCTTCCCACTCCAGAATCTTACCATCATGTACTCATTCTTACTCTCTGCCTTGAGGAGGGGAACTACAGCACAGGACGTGGCTGACAGCTTCACTTGGGGAAGACTTACTCAGGGCCCTCCAAAATATGTGGTCTTTTCTTTCCCTAAAGTGGTTTGCCTGAAAGCCTTCTGTAGTCCTACCACAGTACCATCTGCTATTCCTATATTGACCTAAGGGGGCAGGTTGTCTCTATTCTGGACCAGTTGGTTCTGAGCAAAACTCATAAGACAGTTTATTTTAGTGCCTGTCCTGCCTCCCACATACCTCCCCCTTTTTACGGCCTCAGTTTCCTCAGTGAAGAGGTTGGCCTAAGTTGGATGTTAAGTTCTTTGTACATCCTGTGTTCCTTTACATTCAGAAAGTGCTTGGCTTGGGATCAAGTGCCAACTATTGCGTCCTCCTACCAGAGCTTTCCTCACCTCAGCTGCTCAGAAAAGAGACCTTGAGGCCATCCTTTATTCTTCTCTCTCTCCGTCACACACCCCTTGTCTAATCCAGCTGCTGATGCTCTCAGCTCTATCTCAAGTCACTATCATCTCTTACCTGCGGTATTGCACCAGCCTCACCATTTGTCTTTCTATTCCTGCTCCCTTCCTTCGGTCAACTCTCAACTTTGCAGCCAGAGTGATCCCAAAAGGTGTGAGATCGTATCCCTCCTCCACTTAAAACCCACTGAAGCTCCCTATTTCACTCAGAGTAGAGGCCAAACACCTTCCAGAGCTTTTAAGATTCCTGCCTCAGGGCTTTGCACTTGCTGTTTTCTCTGCCTCTACACTTCATGACAAATGTCCACACAACTCACTCCATCAACTCTCTTGGGAATTTACTCAGCTGTCACCTTCTCCACTTGGGCCTATGCTTGGCAACCCTACTGAAAATGGCAATGCCCCCTATATTTCCTATCCCTTTTCCCTACTGTACCTCCTCCATAGTACTTTCATCACACCGTGTGTTGTGTTTGTTTTCTACCTACCTCGGTTAGAATGTTTCATCAATGAGAAGAGGGATTTTTGGTTGGTTGGTTGGTTGTTTTTTTGTTTTTTTTTTTTAATGCTTATTTGAGAGAGACAGAGAGGGAGAGAGAGAGAGAGAGCGAGAGAGCATGAGCAGTGGAAGGGCAGAGAGAGAGAGGGAGACATAGAATCGGAAGCAGGCTCTAGGCTCTGAGCTGTCAGCACAGAGCCAGATGTGGGGCTTGAACTCATGAACCACGAGATCAGGACCTGAGCCAAACTCCGGAGGCTTAACTGACTGAGCCACCCAGGCGCCCTGGTTGGTGTTTTTTTCTTGTTGTTGTTGCTGTATCTCTAATGCTTAGAACATAGTTTGACATTTGGAAGTCTCTGAGAACTATCTAACTAGATTAATGAAATGAAGAATGGCAAGTTCTTTCTTGCCTGGAAATACAGAGGTATTGAACAGTATATGCTTTCCTTCCCTCATTACTCAGTTCCCTTCCCTTCTTAGCTTACATTTGCTACTTATTTCTTAAACCTGATGTTTCTTGGAAGTGGCATGAGGAGGGACCACATTCCAGTGGCAGTCTGCAGGGCTAGTTCTTAGACTGGAAGTGTACCTCATATTACATAACACTGCATTTCTCTAGTGGCAAATCCACTCCAGTCTCTTTTCTGTGTCTTGAGCATATCATTGGCATTCTTAGCTCATGTTAGAACTTGCCTGTTTGGGAAGACAAAATTGAGATTTTGGATTCGGTATTTTGAAAGTCCATGACAAATACCCAAATAAATCCTTCCAAAACTGAGTTTCCAATCCTCCTTAGTTTTGGACATCAAATCTAAAACATCTTTTAAACTTCCAAGGGGGATTTATGTGCTAATGCCTGTGAGGAATGAAAAAAAAAAAAGTGGTCTGTTAAAAGAGTCTTCATAATGAAAGTCTATAAGTGGAAATTTGATGTTGAATAAGATGTAAAAAGTATTTCTCAGTTACTCCCTCAGTCACTTACCCATTCATTTATTCACTCAATATCCATGTGACATGGTCTCTTCATGGAGTAACTGTCAAACAAACACAGTTAGCAACCAAAACTAAACTTAAAAATGATCTTTACTGTTGATTAGAGAAGTGGACCCAGAAGATCCATGAATCACCCCCATCCACCACTTTCCCTCTCTTGCTCCTGGGGAAGGGACCACACACCTGGAAAATGAATTCTTCTTTCTCTCACATTGAGATTTCTTGGTAAACAAAATTCCCCACTTCATTATATGATATAATGACAAAGAGAGACAGTGAACCAATATTTGCAAGTAGCTCAGAACTCCTATGGAGATATGAAGAAAGTTATGCTCATTACCACCTAGGGCTATTTTTTTTAAAGTACTGCTATCTATACCCATCCTAGATAGTAAGATTTAATTGATCCATGGTAGGCCTGGTAATAAATAGTTTTTAGAAGCACCCCCAGGTAGTTCTAATGCATAGCTAAGGTTAAGGATGGATGGTCTAAATAAAAACTATAGCCTAGTTTATTTGTTAGGCCACCAAAGAGCAGTGATTTTTTTTTAATATTTATTTTTATTTTGGAGGGAGGAGGGCACCACAAGTGGGGGAGGGGTTGAGGGATGGAAACAGAGGATCTGAAGCAGGCGCTGCTCTGACAGCCCCAATGTAGGGCTCGAACTCCCAAACCATGAGATCATGACCTGAGCCGAAGTCAGACTCTCAACCGACTAAGCCACGCAGGCGCCCCCGAAGTGCACTGATTTTAAGGTGAGATTGAAGCAATAATAAACTAGATGAAGTGGGAAGTAGAAAGGTGTGAGGGAGCATTCTAGGCAAGGGGAATAGCCATGAAAAAACATGCTAGTATGAAAGTCCTAGTTTTAGAAAGCCAAGAGCAGCCTCAGCAGCCATTTTAAACTGTTCTTTAGGGTGGAGGAATTATGCCCAAAAGAAGAACACTTACTTCCTGATTTCCCACAAAGTCATATAGGAAATCACCTAAAGAAAACCCACCATCATATGGAGCTGACACTGCCATGGGACTGTTTGGGTATGTGAATAACAAAAGGAATAGGTCTTTTCACTTTCCTGAGTAAATACAGATTAAGTTTGCAATTTTTGCACACGTAACTGCTATACACGGGATTAACGCCTCGGGATCATACCTCAGGACCCCTCAAAAGGAGTGCTAATGAATATAATTCTACATTGACTTTATGGGTTTTCAGAGACAAAGCTAAGACCCTCTGGGGACAGGATACTGGAACTATCCCATTAAAAATGTGTTCATGCTGAATAGTTATCCTATTTGGTGAGGAAAAAAAGATAGAAAATGTCATTTTAACAAAGAAAATGCAGGATTTGATTTTCATATTACCAGAAGCTAAAGGAAAGAATGACCTTTTATTATACTTTTCCCCATCTGAGGAACAGGGGTCATATCTCAGTAATCATTTTAACTCTCACAGCCTCTGAACATTTTTTTGTTTATCTTCATTTTTTTGTCCTTGTCTTCCAATTGCTAATGGTTTGGGAGAATTAATGGACCAGGGGATAATCAGGTTTGTTTCTGAGCATAAAGACTTTATGGTCTTGCCAAAGGATTTTTTTTCTACACTATATATTTATTTCCCTCTTTTGCTGATGACAAAGAAGATGCTTGCAGGAAATACTTGTCTTCTCATTTGCCTTATGCTAGTCATGAGAGAAATAGAAATTAGAATGACCTTAAATCCTTGCACCATATTGCGTCTTTACTTCAACGACTCATGGTGTCAGGGGACAGGGGAGAGGGAGAGGAAAGTTGTTAAAATAATGTGAACGTGGGGTAGACTTTCCAATGTAAACATCTTTTGAATTTCTTCTTTACTCTGAGATGAATTATTTGAAACAAATCACTCTTAAAGCAATTTTTTTTTAGTTCTAGTAGGCCAAAGATAAGAGACTTATTTTCAACTTGAAGCAGAAATTTTGGATCATAAACAAACCTTAAAAGTGTTTAGTGCTCTTCAGAACATTTGACACCACCTCTTTGAATTTAATATATAGTCAGTACTATATATTGAATTATATATATATATTCAGTACTATATATTGAATATATATGATTTGAATATATATTCAATACTATAGTATATTCAATGTATATTGAATATATATAATATTATTGGATCTATATATTCAACTCATATAATCAATATATTTTAAAGAAGCTCACCTTTGTATATACTTATATACAAGCATTAACTTCTAATTAGTTGCCTTGAGGAAGAAATGGGATATTGATGGAGCCGTTTTCACTGGAAAATATTTGCAAGGTAACTTCACATTGGAAGTAGTAGAAAGAGAAAGTAATTTTCTTTTATTCTGTAAAAATTTGGGTACCTGTTATGAAACAGATACAGGGCTAGAGACTGAAAATATGGATAAGATATGATACCTGGCCTTGAAGAGCTTTTATCTGAACTGGCCCTTGGATCATGGCTAGGAGCTAGCCAGAATGAGGGAAGAAAGGGTGTTCCAGATGAGGGAAGCATCATTTTCAATGACACAAAAATGTGAAAAGCTCTAGAAAGATCCAAGAGTCAGGAGATGTTCAGAGTAATTGGAACATTTGATTCATGTAGGAAAGGATAGAAGTCAAGTCTAAGATAATGAATTGGGAAGTAGCAGAGTGTAGTGGTTGACAGCACAGAGTCTGGCCTGAGGTCAACCCCTGCCTCTTCATTGAGTAGCCACTTACTCTCTGCACCATGTTTTCCTCATCTGTAAAATAAAGAGGATAATAATAACTCATGGGTTCTGAGGATACTGCCTACATGATTTGCCAAATTAAGGCAACAATTTATCCTGAGATGACGAGGACTAATACTAAAATGAGTCAGTGTGAAGGAAAGGAAAGGCCAGTTGCAAGAGATGTTTCTCAGATGTATTTGAAAGACCTGTCAAATGATTGGATTGGGGTGAGTGAGGAATAGAAGAGGAAGGAAGAGGTCAAGAATGGCAATCATGCTTTTAACTTGAGAAACCCTAGATGGTAGGGTTTGTGATCAAGAACAGAATTGGGGTGCCTGGTGGCTCAGTCGGTTAAGCATCTGACTCAGATATGGCTCAGGCCATGATTTCACAGTTCATGGGTTTAGTCCCTGCATTGCGCTCTGCGTTGATAGTGTGGAGTCTGCTTGGGATCCTCTCCCCCTCTCTCTGCCCCTCCCCTATTAGCTCTCTCTCTCTCTCTTAAAAGTAAATAAAAACATTAAAAAAAACCTTTTTTTTAAAAATATCAGAATATAGGAGGTGAAGAAGATCTATTTTTGTCATATTGTGTTTAAGCTTCCCACATAACAACCAGGCAGAGGCCTCTGTTAGGAAATTAGTAAAAAGAGTACGGAATTTGGGAAATAATAAAAATAATAGATTTGACAGTTGTCAGTATAGAATGGTCACTGAAGTCAAAAAGGAATTTTAAAATGAGACTATGGAGAGCAGGTTTTCTCAACTTTGGTGTTATTAACATTTGGGATGGATAATTCTTCGTAATATTGGGGGTTGGGGGCTATCTTGTACGTTCTAGGGTATTGAGCAACACCCCTGGCCTCCACCCGCTAGATGCCAATGGCTCTTTCCCTCTTTGTCAACAAACAAGGATGTCTCCAGATATCACCAAAAGCTATTCCCCATTCCCAGGGTAGGGAAGGTGGTAGAGATTGGTCCCTTGTTGAGAACCTCAGGAGTAGAGTAATGATGATGGAGGAGGAAACTTTGGCAAATTATATACATGCTGAGCCCAAGTTTCTGAATACATTAATTGCAAAAAATTATAACACTGGCACAGATATCGTTGTAAGAAGCATTCTAAAGCAGTCAAGTGCTGAGCAAATGATACTTATTCTGATTAACCAAAGTTTAAAAATCCATGTGTGTTATAGGTGAGATTGTGGGATTTTTGATAGCCCTTCTTGTTAGAAGAGTGATTTTGATCACTACAAAGGATATTTATCCATCTTCACTAGAGTCAGCAATTATTCTTCACACACAAATGATTGATTTCAGATGGCAAAGCCAAGGTCCCAAATCCTAGACTGCTTTTACTCAAGGCTGCACTGACTGTTCAACTGGATGAAGTATTTCAATTCCCTCTTGTTTTCTCAGTTTCTCAATTTCTCTGCTCTTCCTCTATCCCCAAAAGGAGAAACTGATGCTAATGTCAGACAACATGTTTGTGGCTGTTCATGAATCTTGGTTGTCACAGTTGCTGAACATGGGATTTGTGATAATATATCTTGGTGTTACTAGGAAACATTTTTAAAGAGGCAAACAAAAACAAAGTGAGACCCTGGGTCCTGGTTTTCAACAGCAATAAATAATTCTCTGTATACTCTTTCACACTAGGCCCTTTTCCACATATAGTGGAGCTATATCTCAAAGGAAGTGCCTGAACACCAAATGACTCCTGTAAATCAAGGAACTAGCTGTAGAAAATGGCATAATCTCTGTCTAGAAACTATTCCTAATAGCCTCTTGTCTTGGGGAGTAATCATTCATGAAACTTCTCATTGTAAATGTTTCCCATCTTGGATGTACCTGAGAGTAGTTGGTCTTTCTGAAGTGTGTTTTTTTGTTTGTCTCTATTATTCTCTCCCCACTCCCCAACGAAATAATCTCAAGAAGCAAAGATTTACTGCCTGGAACTGAGAGTCACTGTTCACTCAGCCAACAAAATTTGGTCTCTAGCTAAAGTCAAAGACAACTGTCTGTGAGTGCCTCAACCTGCTGAACCTGCAAAGGCCCCACCTCCCACACCACTGGCCATCGCATGGAAAATTCCTGGGCACAGAAGGGTCAGCCCACGGACAAGAAATCAGCCAGCCATGCTCCTCTGGGCACAAGGACTTTGGCATCTGGCCAACCACTGTCATTAAAAGTGGGGGCTTTTGTGTTCGTTTTTCTTAAGTTCATGTTTCGGGCAGCTTTTTATTATGATGTGATTTTTTTTTCCCCAAGGCCAGGCCTCCACCCTCACATCTTTGGTGGAATGTGTTAATAATTTGCTCTAGGAAGATGAAAGCCTCTTTGATACAAGTAGAATAAACACACGGAACACTGCTCAAAGGTCTAATTTCCACAATAGGAGCCCAGTTTGGGGACTGAGAGTTGGATGGAGAGAATGGTCTCATTTCTGAGTCACTCCTGGTTTCTCCTGCAGTGTCCGTCCTTTGCCTCTGCAGCTCTTTCCTGACTTGTCCAGCTTAGGACAATGCCCACATGTACTCTGGGGCTCTCCAGACAGTTGGCAACCGACAAAGGCAATCACTAACTGTTGTGCGAAGTCCCTATACAAGACCTGAAACAGATTGTAAAGGCAGTTTCCTTCTGGATGGAGTAACTTTGTGTGAGCCAAGGATCTTTCTAAGTGCTAAATTAAGACTTGCTTCATGAAATCATAATATAATAGAGTAGAAAAAACCTCACTGAGTCTAACCTCTTCATTTTATAGATAAGGATGACTTGTCTAAAATCACACAGATATTCCACATCCCAGTGTAGATTGTCCTCAAGACCTGTGCTGTTATATTTCCATGATTCCCAAAGGCTGGAAAAGGTCAAAACAAACAGACAAAAATACTTTTCAGGATTTCTCCAACTGCCTCTTTCTGTGCCCATCCTCATTTTGAGGTGCTTCTCTCCACCGAACTCTAGGCACCACCTCAGGAGCCCGTGAGCTCTCTAGAGTCTCACTCAGTTGCTTGGTCTCAGTGGTCTGTCATGCTGGGATATCTTACCCACAGTTTTCCAAAGCCTTCAACCTACATTATCAAGGACCTGCTTTCTGAAGCCAAAGGAATTATCAACCAGGCATTCTAGCAGACAGTGGGTAAATGTATTACCTTTTTATGTCTCAGACATAAAAAAAATTCCTCTCCATTCATAGAAATTCATATGAATGTCCTGAAGCTGGCCTGGAGCATGGCTGTGATTAGTATTTCTTGGTGACCTTGGTATTTGAGGTCCTTTCAAGTTTTGTTTTGGTATTTATTCATTGGTAGGTTTGAGTACTTCAGAGGAGTTGGTTACAGGGCAGCTCATGGTCTGGTGGAGAGTCCCATTTAAGGTATCCAAAGGCCAAATTCAGGGAAATGCTCGCAACTATGTTTGACCTTATGAAGCTACGTAACCTCCCTGTGCTCTGCCTTCCCAACTATAAAATCTGCTAAAACCTGCTCTAAGTAGTTTCTCAGGATTGATGTGAATGTAATTAAACAATATATAGGAAAGTAGTTCTTTAAGTAAGTGGATGGAAAAGAATTTTATTATTTATGGTAGTATATTTTTCACCAATTAATCTTATGGATTTATAAACAATGGATAAATAATCCTACTTACACGTGGCTATTTCACTAATGACAGACTCCTACTGTAGCCTTCACTCCATGCAGCATGCATTCATGTGTTTTTCTACATTATTATGATGAATTTTCTATGTAAATGTTTGCAAGATTTTTTTTTGAGGCACCCAAATATCCACTTTTTAGCCACTTTGATCCAAAGATTATTCCATTGTTTTTTTCTAAAGCTTCAAACATGACAGTAATCCTCTTTTCATCCAAAATTTCTGGCTTTGATCTTCATTATCTTAATACTCAAAATACATAGTTTTTCGTTTTTTTGTTTTTGTTTTTGTTTTTGTTTTATCATCAAAGTCATAAGATGTGTTTTGGCCCAGACACCTCAAGAGATTGAGTTCACTTCTTCAGTTCTCTGTCAGAGAACTCTGACAGAACTTCTCTGTCAGATTTTTCCTTTGTAGAAATTTCCCTGAGTATCCTAAGGTCACATTCCTCAGACATGTCCTCCTCCTCAGCTGCTATCCTCCTTATCCCTCTCTCACTATGCTGTACACATAGTGCTTTCTAGAACACACAGTTCAAGGATTATTTGAGAAAAATCCCACTTAGTGGCCAATTGTTTAATTCCTTATGGCTTCATTTCATCTCAAAGATAGCATTTAATTTGCGTTTTTAAATTGATACCCTTTTCAAAGTTGAAATGTCCCTGAGAAAAATTAGCAGTACTTTTAATCCCCTGGGAATTAGTGGCATCTTGCCCCTTAATACTTGACAGCCATTACAGTTTGAAATTTCTGCCTGAAGCTTCTTACCGAAATCAGCTCCTTGGCCATTTATGTTCAACAAAATATTAATACTTCTTATTCTGTCCCCAAATCATACCCTTGCTTCATGTGTTTTGAGAGTAAACTTCCTTCCTTCCTCAGTTTACACCCATGGAGAAATGACCCAAAACATGCTGCTCTTCAAAGCCTCAGAAACTTAGTGTGCCAAGATGCCAAATAGGGCAGGAAGAACAAAAGTAAGTCATCAAAAGGGCACCAGAAAGAGTGTTAGGTAGCTTCTCTTAACCCAACTGTGGAGTTTCCTTTCAATTAGTAGGAGAAGCAATCATTTTTATGTGTGTTCCACCTCTACCTACAGCTGTCTCCTCCAAGCTGCTAAGCAAAATGTGCCTGATTTCTAAATCCAACTTGGTGAACCTCAAGGTACAAATTAGTTTGTGATTAGTGATCTCCCACAGAAACAGAGAAATCCCACTGATCTCCAAAGAGGTTGTGTGAATTCTTTCTTGCTTTGTAGCTTGCTTAAAAGAGACAAAGAATTCTGTAAAATGTTAACAAGGTCTAGCCTTGAGGATTTACAACTGTTTACCCAGCACTGTTGCTCCCACTGCTACTATGTCTTGTCACTTGCCCAAGTCCTGCCCTTGTCTCATCCTCCCCTGACCTGATTCAATATGAGAATGCCAATATGATGACCCTAATAATAGTTCCTTTGTGTTTATATCATTGATTTTCACCCAGATATCCTTCAGCACATAAACTCACAAAGCCAGGAGCACAGTGACATCTGCATCGTCCTGCTGTGCTTCTGGAACATGGAACATAGTCTTGTTAATTCATACAAGGCTGATGACAGAACACATTTTCCATGTGTGGCATTTCAGGAGTTAAGTGATTAGTCTGAGACCAGAGAAGGAATACACTGTGGCAGAATTCACCCTGTTTCACAATAGGCTCTGTCTGTGGAGTTATCTTCAGAAGTCACCCTCTGTTAAGCACCAGATAAATTGTGTTGATACTCATTATTAATTGGTAACTGGCTGGGACTTTCCACTACGAGAAAATGGCAAAACAATAAGCATTCTTTTGACCTGTACTTTTTTTCTGGATCAAATTAACTCTGGGGCCAACCCTTCAAGGCAGTCAGGTGCCTTCATTTGTTCAATACGAATTTATTTTTTTTAAGTTTATTTATTTATTTTTCCTTTTTTATGAATATAATTTATTATCAAATTGGCTTACTTACAACACCCGGTGCTCATTCCAACAAGTGCCCTCCTCAATGACCATCACCCATTTTCCCCTCTC
This sequence comes from Prionailurus bengalensis, assembly GCF_016509475.1. Taxonomy (NCBI): domain Eukaryota; kingdom Metazoa; phylum Chordata; class Mammalia; order Carnivora; family Felidae; genus Prionailurus; species Prionailurus bengalensis. Next base: position 125,241,597 of record NC_057343.1, on the reverse strand, counting down.
CACCTCCCCATCCACCCTCAGTTTGTTCTCTGTATTTAAGTCTCTTGTGGTTTGCCTCCCTCCCTCTCTATTTATTTATTTTGAGAGAGAGAGAGAGAGAGAGAGAGACAGAGACAGAGAGAGACAGAGAGAAGACACAAGTGACAAAGGGGCAGAGAAAAAGGAAGAGAGAGAATCCCAAGAGAGAATCTCTGACAGCACAGAACCTGATGTGGGGCTCTATCGCACAACACCACAGAAGGCCCCAGGAGACTCACAGGCTTTTCACACAGAAATAGAGGCACAAAACCTTAGGGCCTCCACTGCCTGAACACTCTATCCTGCAGACTGGCTTAGTCTGCAGCTGGAAATTTAGTTTCTTCCTGGGATCGTATGAAAGTGGGAGCCAGCCTTCTTTGCCATCAGTGTTCCCTCTACCTATTCAAATAACTCCTAGGCCATGAAGGTCTTTTTAACCAGCTCTTCTTTGGCCACCATACCCTATGAGAAGCAAGATTCTAACATGTGGTCACTGCATCCTATAAACTTTCCACCATAAAACAGCAAATCTTGGCCTTATTGTCCTGAAAGAGTGATTCTTTGCTACCCTGTGGGAAGAACCAATAGGGCCTCCAAATCTTGATTTCTGAAAGAAAGATTAAAATTTTTTTTCTTGAAAATCTGTTCTCAAGACAATAGCCTTAAAAATAGGTCCTATTTTGAACACCAGGATCTGACTGTTTTCTGGGTTTTTACAATTGAAAAAGCCTACTTTTTAAAATCCAACCCTTCCCATTTCCCCATTCCTCCATTTTGACCCACATACAAAGATATCCCCAGTGTTTGAGCATGCCTATGGTCAAAGAGAGAAAGTAAAGAAGTCCACAAGCAAGAAAAGCCCAAAAGCACATTCATATTTTCCAAAGTTTTAAATGACATAAGGAAGGAAAGTTAACAATACTTCTTAAACTAATCCCGCCCCAGTGAATTTTTAGAGACATGGAAACTTTGTCCACATAGTCATCCAAAACGCCTAAGTGTTTGTTTTCTGTAACATGAAAGCTACATAGGAAATTATGCAAACCATTTGGAAAAAACATGTTCCTTCTGCAGAATGGGCTCTTTCCTTTCCAGATCTAACTTTTGCTTTTGGGCAACTTGTTTATGTTCCCAAATATCTTCAGTTATCAGGAGCACAATAGCCATAAAGACTTATTTTTAGAAAGAACACCACCACCCTATATTCTGAGACCCTTTTCACTCTGCTTTACCAAGAGATCTTATCTATTTTACATCTCATCTGTTCATGGACTACACAAGCACCTGATTCACAGCCCTTCAGCAATTACTGGCCTAGTGATGATCACAATCTATAGAAAATTTTAATAAATCATGAATGAGTTTCAGAAATATGTAGGCCTCTGTGTAAAATTCAATTTAGACTAACCAACTGCCATGGACTGAATTGTGTCCCCCACAAAATTCATATTTTGAAGCCCTAATTCCTAATGTGACTGTAATTGGAGCTAGAATGTTTAGGAGGTGATTAAGGTTAAATGAGGTCATGAAGGTCGGGTCCTAACCTGTTAGGATTGGTAGCTTTATAAGGTTCTCTTCCTCTCTTTCACATGCACCAAGGAAAGGCCTGGGAAAACATGGTGAGAAGGTGGCCATCTACAAGCCAGGAAGAAAACCCGCACCAGAAGCCAAACCCTGCTGGAACCTTGATTTTGAACCTTCCAGTCTCTGTGAGTAAATAAATTTCTGTTGCTTACGCCATCCAGCCTGTGGTATTTTGTGGCAGCCAAACGGACTAATACACCAGTCAGCATGCAGGGTAAGAAAGATTTACTCAGTATCATCTTCAAAATAGTCTTGAACACCAATTAGAGTTGCATGTGTATGTGTAGAGAAGATATTTTATTTTGTTCTGGAGTATGATCCAGGATTTGTGAGCATGTTTACTGAGAGCAAATTTTCAGTGATTTCTGCATGTTTAATTTGACTGATTGGCAGAACACAGTGGTTTCTTGAACAGAGCTGGGGAATACATACTAGCCTAGTATGAAGTGTTGCACACAGCTTTTGTGCAAATGATGTCTATGAAATTTAGATAGTTTGGATTAAAACATAAGAAATACTGTGGGTTACTCTTACATAGGATCTTGACAGTAGAGAGACTCATTTATTTTAAAAAGAAAGAGATAACAATTGGGACAATTAGAAAGGGAGTTTCCCCTTCCTTGTTTTTAGTTTTAAAAAAGCATGTATATGTTGTACATTTAGTGTAAATTAATACCTTTACTTTAACTGCTTTACTTCTAGTAAACCTCATAACAACCTGAGGAGGCAGATATTCTGCTGCCTGTGCCACTATCTAATCGCATGATCAGGCAAGTCCTTTCAGGTTCCACACCTGGAAAATGGGGACAATATTAATACCGTTATCTAGGGCTGTGAAGATTACACGAGATAGTATGTGTAAAGTCCATAGAACAATATCTGGTATGGAGTAAGAAGCTCAATCAATGATAGACTTGTTAGCATTACCATTACTATTATTTTTCTTATAATAGTGATTTTATAGATCTGAAAGCTAAGTTTCAGAGCTGTCAAGGATCCTGCCTGAGACATAGCTAGTAATAAGTGACAAAGCCAGATCCATCTGATGTCAAAGTCCCTGCTCTACATTGCCCACCCACCACATTACCCTATCTCCAGCCATCTAGACATGGGCACCATGCTCTTACAAACACAGAGCTGAATACTCAGTTGACTAGAATGCCTGTCTTATTCAGGAGAGGAGTCCTTGCTTATTGGAAAAGAGCTTGACCTTTCTTTTAAGGGGTCAGGAGCTTGGGTCACTGCCTCAGACCAGAAGTGCAGAGCTGCCTTAATCTTACTCTGTCTTGATTACATCCTCCTTTCTCCTTACCCCACCTCCTGGATGCTGATAAAGCAAAGAAATAGCAACAAATGGAAAGCCTAAATAAACATTTCTTTACAGATCATACAAGAGGGGATTTTTCTTTTCCATTAAATATTTGATAACAACATCTTAGACAAGCTTTTTGATGTTACTTTCCCATATTTTGGACTGGATGAAAGTGTATGACTCATAGAAATGACCATGGGAGGAAAACCAAATGAGTCACCTTGCCCAGCCCATCTGGATCTTCCCTCCGCTGTGCCCCTGGGAGCAACATCCCTGAGGACCAACCCAGCCTGCATTCCTTGTGCAGCAGTGGGGGCTGCATAGGACAGGGGTTCCTTCAGGAGACACTGGAATCTCAGAAAAAAAAGTGAGTCAGGGAAAGTGAAACATCAGAGCCTGAAGGAGTTATCCTGAAGCTTTTCCAAAAAACATTTACTGCTATCAGCTCAGAGGTTTCTTGTCCACATTTCATCACTTCTAACTCCCAGGTACACCCCCATGGCAGAACACTGTCTCCTCAGTGCTGTGCACACTTCAAAGAGTTGCCGTCCATGGTACCCTCCTCCTCTTTCAAGCAAGCTTGAGGCACTTAGATTTGTGTATCTTTCCAACAGATAAATCTCTGTTCCCTTCACTGTTTTTATTGCTCTGTTGGAATCTATCCAGTATGTATCCTTCTGGTACCAAAGTGCCCTGGTTAAGCCCACGCTCTGGCCTTGGTTTCTGGGAGTTGGAGGGAGAATTACTACATCCTTCAGCCCACTTTGCCTCAGGTCTTTTGAAACTTCCTCCTTTTAGTCATCTAGTCAGTGAACCACATTTAAAACCTAAGCTGCTGTCCATTTATGTGCAGCCTGAGTCTCTCTTGGTATGCTGTTTCTCTATATTCACTCTTCGGTGTTCTCATTTCAGACTTTGGTTCCTGGGGGCCTTGAACTTGAATGCCTACAGCCTTAATTATTTAGCTTATGGACTTTGGGCAAGTTGATCAATCTGTCTGAGCCTCAGTTTCCTCATCTGGGGCAAGAGGATGATAATTACTATTTCCTAGCATTGGGTGAAGATTTATAGCTGAGTGAGTTGGAATCATGCTGGTTGCCTTCACTGGGCCTCTTGCAGCCCACATCATCCAATAACCTCTTTTTGTCCAGTGACAATTCCCCTTGATGGTCATTCAAGGTGACTTTTTAAAAATTTTCCATTTATATTTTCTCTCAAAGGAGATTTTTTTTTTCTGTCTTCGCCAGAATTTGTAATTCTGCTATTTCTTTATTCTCTGATACCAGGGGCTGACTTAAGTCTAAAATTGCAGTAGTATCTTATTACCCTTATCCAAATCATTAATAAAAATTGAAAACAATGTCAGTTTTTCCACTGGTGCTTTTATAAATTCATTGAAAATTTTTCTTGGGGCAGCTGGGTGGCTCAGTCGGTTGAGCGCCTGACTTCGGCTCAAGTCATGATCTCGTGGTTTGTGGGTTCAAGCCCTGCATCAGGCTCTGTGCTGACAGCTCAGAGCCTGGAGCCTGCTTCGGATTCTGTGTCTCCTTCTCTCTCTGTCCCTCCCCTGCTCGTGCTCTCTCTCTCTCTCTCTCTCTCTCTCTTTCAAAAATAAATACACATTAAACAAAAAAAAAATTTTAATTACTTCTCCAAGGGTCACCTGAGTGTCTCAGTCGGTTAAGCATCTGACTTCTGCTCAGGTCATGATCTCACGGTTTGTGGGTTCGAGCCCTGCATTGGGCTCTTTGCTGACAGCTCAGAGCCTAGACCTTCCTTTGGATTCTGTGCCCCTCCCCCACTTGTGCTCTATCTCTCTCAAAAATAAATTAACACTTAAAAAAATTAAAAACCGAAACAAAACTTCTCTCACACAGAATTCATATAACTTCTAAATAAATCCAGACATGTGAACTGAAAAGCAATAGAAAGGCTGCCTTTACATGCATAAGCAAATTCACCAGGAACATTAAAATACCCTCAGGTGACTTTTAAAAATAACACTTTAATCTCTGCTCAGTTAAGAAAAAGGCAAACAAAAGAGATAAAGCTCTCAATATAATGTAGTGCTTTCATTTTGTGTTAATTGGCCTTACGTATGTTTATATATATTTTTTCACCTGTCCAGGTTGTTAAGAGGTAATTTCTTTGCAGATAATTTGTTTGATTTTAAGTTTGATAATCTATGTCCTTCTTTTTAGAATGACATACGGACTTCTAACACTCAACTCTTAGATATCTGTGCAGAGTTCTTCAAAGAAACAAAGCAGTTATAACTGTCATTTAAAATGCACCCCCCAAAAAAATAAATAAATAAAAATAAAAAATAAAAAAAAAATAAAATGCACCCAAAAGCCTCCCCTTCAATGTAGGTTAATATTCCAAATGTCAATTGTGGAACAATTTCAAGTTAAACTAAAAGAGATACAAAGGAGCTGTATTGGGATCTATCTTTTATTTAAGGTGTATTTTTTTTTATAGCTACATCAAATCTACCCTACCTCACTCCTCTCCCCCAAATAGCCAATAATCAACAGCCATGAATTAGGTTATATTTCTGTAAACTGTTCTGCTACCAAACTAAGGACCATTCTGTTGCTTGAGGCCTGCTTTTCTGTAAAGAGCTCTTAGTCCATAAAAAGGATTTTAAGATTATAAGCCCAGCAAGCATTAATCCTAGGCAGAAATAGGAAAGCAAAGTTTTCACATTCAACAGTGTTCCTGATAGATTATCATTCCTATTCAGAATGTGAATTATGACTAAACTAGTGATTAAGCTAAAAATAAAATATGTATCTCAATTCTTTCATAATTAGAGCATTACTTCTATGGAGAAAGGGAGTTTCAGAAAGAGTTGGCTAGTAGTTTTCACCATGATTAAAGCATAATCTAACAACTGCAGACCCAAATCAATCTATTCAAGTCACTTGTTGTTACTAGCATATTAGTGACAAGATATAAAATATAGAAAAGATTAAGTTATTATGGAGACCCGAGAATGCAAGTGTAAGCTCCTTCAGAGGCCAGGCAGGTCACAGTGAGTGAAGCAGGCTCAAGGGTTAACTGGAGAGCTGGCCTCTGGATAAGGGGATAGCTGCTACTTCATTCCAGCCATTTAATATCAAGTGGAAAAGCAGGTCCAAAAGATCTGTTAGATCTTCTGAGTTTTGGAGAGAACCCAAAAATAATAGTTTTTTTTTTAATGTGAACTCTGCTCATATTCAAATTTTTAAAGTAATTTGAATCTTATTTATTTTTAAGAGACAGAGAGTGAGGGAGAGGGGGAGCAGAGAGAGAGGGAGACACAGAATATGAAGCAGGCTCCAGGCTCTGAGCTGTCAGCACAGAGTCTGACGCTAGGCTCAAACTCACAGACTGTGAGATCATGACCTGAGCTGAAGTCACACATCTAACAAACTGAGCCACTCAGGTGCCCCTAAAGTAATTTGAATTTTTAAAGCATTCACTGCAAGCCCAAAGGAACCCCAACTGGGGGCAACATTAAGCTTCCTGATGCTAATGTGTGATCTTTAATTTAAATTATATGGCAGCCACTAGCTGGATGATTACCAAACTTATTTCCTCTTCTTTCTGAGCACACAGCTAAATTATATTTCTCAGTCTCCCTTACAGTTAGCCCAAAAGAATGTGGGTGGAAGCAATGGCCATCACTACCAGGCTCTACCCTCCACTCCCTCCCTCTCCTCTCTTCTCTGCCAGCCCAATGCAGAGAATCCAGAAGGGCCTCATGGTCCTGGAAGATGGCATAACCTCCACATGTGAGAAGCCCAAATGCCCTCTTGGAGGAGACCCTCCCTCACTGCTCCTCCACCTCCAAGAGACTTGCATTATACTGTGAAAGCAAGAAATAAACCTTTTTAAAAGCCCTTGAGATATTGGGGTTTTTACAACATTTAGCTGATCTTGATCATATAGTTTAAGAATTTCTCCATTGCACGTCAATAAGGGAGGTTCGTTAACCCAATTTGATCTTTAAGCCCTGAAACCTCAAAAATAATGAAACTATTTTTCATACTACATACTGAAGTAGTACATGAAGAAATAATGCTAATATTTTAAGTCCACTTTGTTTTTGTGAGATCACAAATGGGAGTATGTTTCCATAACTAAACTGTGTTCATGAAGAAGCTTTACTGCTAGAGATAATAAGCCTTCTTTCTGTATAAAATGATCTAAAGGGAAAGACAGGGGTGAGTTAGAGAGGACTACATTCCATAACCATATCCTCAAGTCCTTTTCTCCTTCAGGTTATCTTTCACAAATTTGGCTGACCTAAAATCCCATCACTTCTTGAATAGCCTGAATAGTTGTGTGTTGAGTAGAAATTAGAGTGCTTCCTCCCTCTTCCTCCTACTTTTAGTTTTTCTGTATCCACCTACATAACTCCTATTTTTAACATTCACCCCAGAGGGAAGTACTAATGCATTAGAATGTTTTAACTATTCCTATTTAAAATCATTTCTTCTTTTGAAAACTTGAATAATCTCTAAATCAGTAAGGAATGCACACATAGAAAATAGGGAAAATATGCAGAATGTAGTTTTATGACCCCTCTGCTTCATTCTCAGAATGAAGAATTCCATTCCCAGCAGTGAACAAGTTCATTGGAACATAGGAAAAAAAAAAATAACAAAGTGGCCTTTGTAATAATGATAGACATTTTCAAGTGAATTAGTAAACTGGGTAAGCACATACATATTTAAATAAAATATTTGCAGAATCAGAAAGTAAAGTAGTGATATAGTCTTGTGACTAGATTGGGCACCAAATGCGATATTAAGAGAACATTAATAGAACAGTAATAATCTTCTTATAATCACCGTAAGTCAGACCTTTGGTAGACTATCACTTGCAGCTGTAGTTCATAGTGCAGAAGAAAATGCAGTACTTGGTGAAAATTTAGAGAAGAACCACAAATCTGGTTAAGAGAATGATAACAAGATCTACCTGGAGAAAGTAAACTTAAGCCACAGTTTCTAAGTATATGAAGGGCTTTGCTTCCTTTCTTTGGAGAGAGGGAAAAACAAGAAAAGATGGACACAGAAGATACACAGATGGACAGCAGACACATGAAAAGATGCTTGCCATAACTAATCATCAGGGAAATGCAAATCAAAACCACAGTGAGGTATCACCTCACACCTGTCAGAAGTGACCCAAGGATGACAAAGATCCAGAGACAAAGCATGGGACCAAACAGAAATTGAATATCTTATACATAATTTTGGTACTATTAGATCGATAAGCCAAACTCTATAAGTTAGACACTTGTGGATTTCATTATTTCCTTGATTATTCTGCTTTTGGTTTTCATAGTCTTTAGAAGTCTTTTGCCAATTAGGGGTGCCTGGGTGGCTCAGTCAGTTAAGCATCCGACTTTGGCTCAGGTCATGATTTCACAGTTCATGAGTTCAAGCCCTGCATCGGGCTCTGTGCTGGCAGCCCAGAGCCTGAAGCCTGGAGCCTGTTTTAGATTCTGTGTCTCCCTCTCTCTGTCCCTCCCCCACTTTCACTCTCTCTCTCTGTTGCTCAAAAATAAATAAACATTAAAAAAAATATGTTAGAAGTCTTTTGCCAATTAAAAATAAGGTTCATCAGTTAACTGGCTTGTTTTGAGGTTAAGAGGTAGAGGATACTAGATGATGCAAGAGGTAAAAAGAACAAGAAAAAGAAGAGGATTTCGATTTTCCCCACACTTGAACTCAAGAAGGATAAGAGAAACAGTGGAATCATAAGTGGTTATAGCACAAGTGGCCAAGGTGGAAGAATCCCAGGGAGTGGGAGACACTCAAGTCAGGGACTGCTTGATGCAGAAATCCTTCCATGAAAGTCTTTCCCCTTGGAGTGGCACTCATATGTACCAACCTTGGAAGGAAGGCATCGAGTTCGTTTATTCATCAGAACTGAATAAAAGCTATGGAATGAAAATCTGTCTCCTTTCCCTATACAAACCCATCAAAGAAATGGTTTCTCCCAAGCAGTGACTTCCTTAAAAGTCAGGATCAAGAAGGAAGAGGTTCAAGAAGGAAGGAAGAGGTTGGCATTTAGGAAAAATGCGAACTGGGTGGCAGAGCCCTAAGCAGTACAAATTAACTTTAAAATCAGGTGCTATCAGCCCTCCAACATTGTCACTTTTCAAGATTTTTAACTTAGGTCTTTTGAATATCCATGCAAATTTTAGAGTTAGCTTGTCAGTTTTTACATGCCAAAAATGTCTGTTGGATTTTAGCTGAGATTATGCTACATCTGTAGCTCAGGAGTGGGCAAACTTTTTCTCTAAGGGGTCAGATAGTAAAACCTTGGTTTGCGAGCATAATTCATTCTGGAAACATGCTTGTAATCCAAAGCACTTGTATACCAAAGTGAATTTCAAGAACCAGTGGCTCAGTTGTGATCATTGACATTCGGCCTCATGTACAACTCATATTGCAAGACATCATTCATTTATCAAGTTAAAATTTATTAGAAATGTATGCTTGTCATGTGGAACACTTGCATAACGAGTTATTTGCAATCCAAGGTTTTACTGTATTTTAGATTGGTGGGGGTGGCACAAAGACCCATGCAATAGATAAATGAAAATAGGTATGGCCATGTTCCAATAAAATTTTACTTACAAAAGCAGGCAGCTTTGGCCCATGAACCATAGTTTGGCCCATGAGCCATAGTTTTTTGACCCTATAGTGGAGGAAAAACTTTTCCTTCTACTCTCCTGGATTCTGTATCTGTGGCACTGAAAAGTAAACTGACAAAAGATAGATTAATAACAGAAAAACAGCCAAGTTTATTAACATGAGTGGTGCATATACATATAGGAGAAACTCAGTGTTGAATAAATGGAAGGAGTGGTTAGAACGTGGAGTTTAGATAGCATTTTAACAAAGGAAGATAAATTTGTAGAGAAGTGACAATAAAGGAAAAGGGGTTTAGGCTTTTAGGGGTCACAAACTGTGGGATGGTAAATATATAGAGAAGCTAATGGATGATGAGGTCTAGTTAGTGCGTTTTGTTTGTTATAGACTGGCAGTGCCATCTCACCTCAAAGGATAAGGTAGGCCCCCCTTCCTGGTAAGGAAATAGGAGGAGGACAACTCAACAGTAGGAGTTTGTGTTTTGGTTTCATACAGATAGGGGGAGGGCAGAGAGCTTGTCCTGTGGCTTTTTCTTTTCTTTTCTTTTTTTATTTCTTTATTTTTGTATTACATAAAGATTTTGGAGTTTTTTTAATGTTTATTTATTTTTGAGAGAGAGAAAGGGAAGCCCAAGTGGGGCAGGGGCAGAGAGAAGAGGGGGACAGATGATCCCAAGCAGGCTCTGCCCTGACAACAAAGAGCCTGATGTAGGGCTCCAACCCATGAACCATGAGATCATGACCCATGTGGATGCTTTTTCTTAACTGCCTTCAGCTCAAAATAATCCTTATTCCAAAGTGGCATATTTTGGAGTGGCATGCTCTGAACCTCTTTATTCTCTGTTATAGATCAATTGACATTGAACAATGTTACGTTTTCCAGTCCATAAGCATAGTATATCTCTCCCAGTGAATTCTGCTATTTTAATTCAGCAATGTTTTGTTGCTTTCAGTGTACAAGTATTGTACATTCTTGTTAAATATATGCATACTTGATGAATTTTTTGTAAATGGATTCAAATTAACTTCATATCAGTGAAGTTTATTTCTGTAAAGTCTATTTTAGGGAATATGGGAATTTATAATTTATTCCTTATAGTCAAGAAGATTGCTACTGTTTTGCTTACTAAGTGATATTCAAATACAGAACTGGAATAAAACTAAAAATCAATATAAACTAATCTGCTCTTAAATTCACATTAAGTTTCCCTCTTTGATTTAATGCTTCCAAATAAAGGCTTTTTAGAAAAGCAACTCAGGAACAGAAAATATAGAATTAAGATTACAAAGAATCAGCTCTCCACAAATCACACTTAGTGAGGGTAAGAACTGCTACATGTTTTATTTTGAATGGCCACTTTAAAAAGAAAAAAAAAAAAAAGATTTACCATTGTAATTATATTCTGCTCAGAACAGCCTTAAGATGAGTTGGTAGGATATGTATATGCCTCTAGGTGGCCATGAAATTAGGCCTGGGATTAAGGTGTTGCCACAAAAAATTCCTAAAGTAAAAAGCCATAAACAATGAAGAGTACTTGTCTTATGTGCATATGTATGGTACAGTGGTAAAGATCATGGGGTTTGCAATCAGAGAGCCCTGGTTTCAGTCCTGGCTCTGCTACTTTCACCCTCTGAGACGTTGGTCAAGTCATTTAAACTTCCAAGTTCCAACTTCCTCATACATGAAATGAAAACAATATTACTACGTACTGCATGAAGTTGTGGTGAGTATTGAATGAGATAATAATGTATGAAAAATTCTTGCACAGTTCCAGGAATGTAGTAAATGATCAATATGAAATAGACACTATAATAATGTTCTTATTTATGAAGATGTTGAAATCAGTGTTGGTGATGATGATTGTATAAAGCTTATGTATATGACAAGTTTGTTCTGACTTCATCCACCAAAACCCTTAATACAAGCAAGAGAAATATCTGATAAACATCTTTAGATTTCAGTAGTCAGCTGGGGAGAGTTGGGGGTGTGGAGAGATGGAGAGATTGATGGTATAAAAACAAACAGTAATTCTTTCTTACTGGGAAGAATTACTGAGAAAGGAAGGCCTAGAAAAGAGCAATGAAGGCCAGTCCTGACACCCTTTTTGTTCCATAACAATAGGAAGAAACAGAATCTCTCTTAAGGGTCTTCACTTCTGGTCTTTTGGATCCCAAATCCTCTATTCTCTGTTTTATGTCAAGGCCAAAAATGAATACTAATGGTTTTTTATTAAAAAAAAAAAAAAAGAGCTCTGTGGGCTTCTCATGAATTAGCATTCCCCCAGAGAGAAGCGGTTCACCTTCAGATAAAACCAACAATAAGCCATTTGTTGCTAACCAGTGTCCAATATACAAAGACTAGAGGTTAAACCTGGAAGAGTTTAGAGAAGACAATGCATTTTCAGTTAAGTCTTTACAGGAAAAAGCACTGAACATGATCATGATTTATGCAGAGAAATTTAGCCACTTTTAGTATGAAAAATGGTCTGCCATGCAACATAAACAATCTTTTGCACAGCTACTTTTTAAATACATCCATTTATCTTTCATCATTTTTATTACTGCTGCGCCTTATTATAAACATTATGAGCAGGATCATTTACAAGGGATAAAAGAGTCAAGAAAGTAGCACTTACTCATGAGAGTGATGAAATGCTGATACAGTCGTGTGTGTGTGTGTGCGCGCGCAGATTTCCACATCTTTTTTGTCTGCCTTTGCATGTTCTAGGCTAAGGGATTTCCTTGTGTAGAATTTCTATCAGAAATGGCTTGCTACTTTATTCAGCACTCTCAGAGTCCTCTCCTGAATCCAGTAGTATGCCAAGCACAGCGCCCAGCCTTGTACACATTTATTTATATTTTCTTTCATTTAATCACACTTTTCTTGCTATCCTCATGGTCACTGTCTTAGGTCAAATCTTCAAACATCTTACCTGTTTTTAGGACCCTCCAACTGGTCTCCTTACCTTATTTCCTGGCTGTTCTAATTTATACTCCATACATTCAATTATGTTCTGTTGAGCATCTTTCTAGGACTCTGGGGAAAACATCCTTTTAAAATCATTTAATCTCACATCATACTCAGGTTCAAGTCAACAAAAATCTTGAGAATGGCCATGAAAGTCTAGCTCTTTCCACACCTCCATCCCCAACTCAAAACCTAAAAAAAAAAAAAATAGGTAACATTTTTGAAGTTTTGACCCAAGAGAGTAACCATGAGGATAGCGAGAAAAGGTTGATTATGAACAACATCTAAAGGGTAGCATCTGTAGGACCTGTGACTGAGTTGATTGGTCAGCGTTCAAGGGTGATGCCAAGTCACTCATTTGAGGAACTAGTTCAGTGGTAGTTGTGCAGCCACAGGCAACTGCTGATCTGCTTTCTTTCACAAAAGATGGGTTTTCACTTTGTAGATTTAATGTTTTCTTGATTGCCAATCATCCTAGAGCGTCCCTTCCTTGCTGATTTGCTCCCTGGTGTGTGCCCACACAAAATTTATTCTCCCCTCACCTACCCACTTCCCTACCGTATCAAAATCTGCAGCTTCCCCAAGTCCTCTTGTCACTATTTGATGGGCAATGATACTAGTGAATTCCCTGATAGATTGCAAAATGTTGCATTAACAAAATATTAAATGAGCAATATTCTCAAGGGGGTTGGATGAGGTAATCCTCAAAGCCCCATTCTCAAAAATTCTCTGATTTGCTGCATTTCTGCTTAGTTCATGGACTCACAAATGAACTGTCATTTCTAATGTGGATTTGCTAAAGACACAAAGATAGCCAGGACTAGTGAACACCCCAGTTACCATGATGGAGTTGTCCCCAAATCCATCTTTTGTTTCGCCTATGTGGAAAATAAACAACAAACAAATTAATAAGCAAATGCTAGCAGAGTAAGTTCCACATAGTTATCATTTCCTGATTCCCAGAGCTACCACATGGATTAAATTCAGTTGGTATCCCGAGGACTCCAGTGCTGCCTTACAAAAACAATTAGTCTGGTAAAGCAACATCCAGGCAGTCTGCTGAAGCCTGATTCCAGGAAATAGACACTTTGACAAAGTAACAAGCATGGATGCCCAAGGGAAAGAGAAACCCTGAAAGAGAGTTGTTTTAAGTAGCTGTTTAATGATTGAGCACCTTGAAATGCTTTCACTTGGTGGGGAGAAATTATACTACCTAGGGATGTGTGGGTGGCATTTAAAGTTGACAGACAGTAACGAGTTCTGGTTTAAAAAAAGAGGTATTTTATTGCTCTAGCAATTTTTACACCTCCTGAGACATCTCCATTGTATATTTACACCTGTATTAAGAAAAAAGAACAAAGCACAAAGCAAAGAAGGAAGAAAGAAAGGAAGGCAGGAAGGCAGGAAGGCAAGAAGGAAGAGTGTTTCTACCTCGTTTCCAAAGACTCTTGTAACATTTTAAAAGCTAATAGTAATTGATCTCTTAGAACTCCTCAGGCTTTGTGCTCGGGGCTTTACAAATATTAGCTTATTTAACCTTCACAATTATGTAATAAGCATTATTTCCCCCTTCTTTTTTAATGTTTGTTTGTTTGTTTGTTTGTTTTTGAGAAAGCGCAGGGAAGGGGCAGAAAGAGAGAGGGAGACAGAGGATCCGAAGCAGGCTGTGGGCTGACAGCACAGAGCCCAATTATTCGGGGCTTGAACCCACAAACCATGAAATCAGGACCTGAGCCAAAGTCAGACACTCAACTGATGGAGCCATGCAGGTGCCTCCATTTCCCCCTTCTTATAGCACTAAAACCAGAGAGATCCTATGCAAACAGGTACGAGTTAATTATTTTGCAAGAATGCAAAAAAATTGAAAGGAATCTTTCTCTATCCTTTTCACAAAGCTTCTCCAAGTTAAGTGAAGGAACATTATAGTGTATAAAAAGGCAAGGCTCCACTGAGTCCTCATTTCCACTGCTAATAGCTGCTTGAAGACTTTGAATAAGTCAATGACCTCTCTGGGCCTTCGTTCCTTCCTTATTGAAAGGATGGATAAACAGTCCCCAACCCAGCTGCACACTAGAATCACCTGAAGAACTTTGAAAAACTGCCAATGCCCCAACCCTGCCCCCACCCTAATTCCTGACTAACTGAATATCAGAATATCTGGAGTTGGGGTAAAGTATGTGGCTTTATTGCAGGAAACAGAGCATATATGTCCCTACCTCTTTGAGCAAACAACTTAGTAGGAGAGCCAAAAGGCAAACAACACTTATATGTATGTTAATATATTAATATACACTTATATTTCATGTATATATAACAGTTGTGGTAAGTGCTATCAAGGAAAAAGAGAAAGAGCAGTGTTAGAGTGAGTAATAAAGAGAACATGATCAAAAGTGAGGAGCAGGGGCTTGGGAAGACCTTACTGTGTGTCAGAGGGATAGGAAGTAGGAATTGGTCAGGCACAGGGCAGAGGCAAGAGCTTCCCAGGCTAAGGCAATATATATCTTTCTTGGTTAGATACGTATCAAACTTGATTGTCTGTTTCCATAATACATGCATACATATACACACACATACAGATATATTCCCATATGTACATATAAAGTAACTTTTTTGAAGGCCTCCAAGCCAGCAAAGAAAGGTGCAAAGGACAGGACAAAGTGATAAGGGGAGCTGCATGAGGTTGGCCTTGGGGAGGTCAGCAGCAGCCAGAAAGTGTTATTTGTTGTATTGAGGATCTTAGATTTTGTCTTAAGTAAAATAGCAATAGTAAGCCAGTGACGGTTTTGGGCATGAGAGTTACACATTCAGATTTGTCTTTTAAAATATCGCTTGTAATTAAGTGTGGACAAAGGTTTGGGCTAAAGAAAAAGGGCTAAAGAAAAAGAGGAGAATGTTAGAAGGTACTGTAATAACTGGAGTGAAGCTTTTGTTCCTTAATGAAGCCAAGTTTTAGTAGAATTCTAGGTACCTGTGGAGACTGAATAAAGAGTGGAAGAACAGGAGGCAAGAAGTTTGACAGAATGCAAGTGACATAATTCATTAAAAATCAGTAAATTGCTTTGTACTGAATTTAGAGTAGTGCCTTTGACTTTAATACATGCTAGTCTCTTCCGCCTGGGTTTATTCTGTTCCCGTGTAAGCACACTGACTTACCCTGCCCCCATTCCTATTCTCTCTCCCATTGTGTTTCTTCTTCCTTGTCATTGTTTATATTTCTATTCCAAGGCTTATGGTGCCATTCAACCCTGTAGCTCCCATTTTCCATCCTTGCAAGGGTTTCCACTGTGCACTAGAGCATGGTTGGAGGAAGACACTAATTGTGCAAGGTTTGGCCAAGCATTGATTATTTAGCTTTTTGTGCCCTGCTTGAGTGGCTGGTCCACTGGCTTCAGTCCATTTCCTAATGGAGAGGTGTCAGCTTCACAAAAACATCACCTCTATTGGCACTAATTACCACCTTTCAGAGCCATCATCACCCAAAGGCTTAGGAATGAAAGGTCAGCAGGAAAATGAACTTCCACTCACACCTTCTGGGGTGGTCCCTGGCTTCTGATCATGCAGAGAGCAAGGGCTTTTGGGCAACAAGCCTCTCTGCTTTTCTGCTCTTACACCAGATGTTTCTTGAGAAGCCAGCCTTATGACACCAATCTTCAGCTCATGCAATCACTGGACCCACAGCAGAGCTTTGCCTTGTTAAATTTCTGTCCCTGTCCTAGTTTCCCAATGATTCCCAGTGGAGAGACTGGGTTCAAACAACAAATGGTCCTGGAGAAGGTGGCAGTAGCATGCCCATGCCCCAGCAGGTGTATGTTCACAGTGCCCACATCCTTATCCAGGCAGTGAATTAGTTGTCACCGGAGACTTCCTGCATAAAAATAGCTCCGGGTCAAAGACAACTTTTCACATGAATTCTTTACCTTTGATCCTCCAGACATCTTTCTGAAGGGTACAGGGCAGGCATTGTTATTAGACCCATTTTACGAATAAAGGGATAGAGACCAGAGAGACTTATGACTCGCACAAGGTCCAGTAGTCATTTTATGGTGGAGCTGGATCCCCAAAGTGAACTATTATGAGGTGCAGGGGTATGTGGATCAAATGAGATCACATATACTAAAACATCTTGAAACCTGGAAAGCACTAGGTATTAGTTTCCTGAGGCTAAAGTAATAAATTACCACAAAATATATTCTTTCACAACTCTGGAGTCCAGAAGTCTGAAATCTAGCGGGACCTCTCCTCCCCTGGGAGGCTTTAGGGGAAATCTATTGTTTGCCTCTTCCAGATGCCAATGGTTGTCACCATTTCTTCACCTGAGGCCACTTTACTCCAATCTCTAACTGCATGGTTATGTTCTCTCTTTCGCCTCTCTGTGTTCTCTTCTGTCTCAAATCTTCCTCTGCCTTTCTCTTAGAAGAATACTTACTTGTTATTGAATTTAGAGTCTACCCTCTAATCCATGGTGATTTACTCATCTCAAGATCCATAATTTCATTCCATCTGCAAATACCCTTTTTCCAAACAAGGTTACATTCACAGTTCAGGGATTAGGCCATGAGTATATATACAGTATTTACGGTTGTTGCTGGTGATGACGGTGGTGGTGATGCTGCTGGGGATGCTGACAGAGGCCAAGAACTGTCCAGTAGTCCACATGACACCCCTTTTTCTATGTCTGACAATCAAGTTGAAGCCGCATAACCCGGTAGTTAAGAACATGGACTCTGGAGCCAACCTGCCCAAGGTTCAAATCCTAATTCTACACTCGATGATTATGTGACATTGAACCACTTCCTTAATCTCTCTGGGTCTTTGTTTCTTCCCTTGTAACACGAAGGTAACAAAGTCTTTCCTCACAAGGTTGTTACAAGAATCAAATGATTTAATTATGTGTAAAATGCTTAGACCAGTGTCTACATTACAGAAACGTTGACTGTAATTATTCCTTAAGTGGCACCACATCACCTGTTTATTATTGAAGTAATGATTTGGGTAAATAATGAACTTGTTCCCCTAGAGAAGCATTTTTTTAATCAGTCACTAATTCTAAGACTTTCTGGGTGTATTTTCTAAAAAGGAATATTCCAAATTATGTGTAGAAAAAAAACTAAATGCAATGAGAAGGATTTTTTTTTTAATCTTCCATTAGCGTCTCATTTGATTGTGAAGTTTCTGGTGTCTTTTGAGTTCATTTTTCAGTCTAAAAGTTCAGTTTGTCTTACAAGGATTTGGAAGAGTTCTGCAGGCTGACAAGTCCGTAAAATATTAGATAGAGACATTTAATAGAATGCAGGGGTTTTTAGGAAGGATTAAGTGTTTGAGCAAAATGTTACAAATTAGGATGATGTCAGATAGACTGACTTGTGGAGCTTCAGCCCAAACAAGTAATGTTAAGCTTCCTGGTCTAGAGCTGAGTACTCCTGTACTCTTTTTTTGGGTTTTATTTACAATAAACTCTATTGTTTTTCCTAGAATCTGTCCAATTTACCCTGCTTTAAACTCAGCCAGAGGCACACTGTCAGAAGAGAAGTTAAGAATGAGGTTTTTGCTCCTGAAATGAGGCTTACTAAGATAAACATTAATTTTGGCATCTCATTAGTATATCCAAAAGAAAATGATGGGGGAACCTAAGGGCTGTCGTAAAAATAAATGTTGACAGAAAATAGACCAACTAGAAGGAACCTTGGGTATCAATTTATACAATTCCTGTAACTTTATTTTTTTTAACTTTTTTATTGTGGAAGTAAAGTATACTCATCAAATATTTTGGAAGTTATAGAGAAGTGCCCCCCAAAACTAAATAAAACTGTTTATAGTAGTCTTAATATCCAGAGATAACTACTACTAATATTTTTATTTATTTTCTTCTAATATAAGATGCAGTTTTCTTTCCATGGCTGGAGTCATGCTGCTGAAATTAGAAATGAGTTTCCTCTTGGGGCACCTGGGTGGCTTCATCAGTTAAGGGTCTGACTCTTGGTTTTTCGCTCAGGTCATGATCTTGTGGTTTCATTGTTCGAGCCCCACATTGGGCTCTGCACTGTCAGTGCAGAGCCTGCTTGGGATTTTCTCTATCTCCCTCTTTATACCTACCCCCAACTCATGCTGTCTCTGTCTCTCTCAAAAAATGAATAAATAAAAACAAAAGAAATGCTTCTCCTCTCTAGAAAGACTGCGTTTTGATCCTTTTTTATTATAACAAGATGATAACTTATACTATAAAAGACAGAGCTGGACCAAAAGAGTCTCCCTCTCCTTTGAGTGCAATCTCATATTACACTACCAAGGAGTACCCAGTTGTCCACACTAATTCTGTCCTTTGCCCAAATGTGGGACTGTGCCACTGTTCTCCCAGGTCCACGTAGCCCCTCAAGTTGATGAAGCAGTGTTGTCTTCTACTGCCAGCTGAATAGCAGTACTAGAAAGTAGTCAAGGATACATCTCTTTTTTTAGGACAGCTGAAAACATTATTGATAATAATAGTTAAAATTAACTGAGATCTTTCTGTCTACATACTTTGAATCTAGTAACTCAATTTATCCTTGCAATAATCCAATTAGATGATTCACTTTCAATAAGTGCAAAGACAGGCTTTGACTTTTATAGTTGTCTTGCTTCTAATCACTTTAGAAGAACCCTTATAGAGATGCTGGCAGTGTGATGGTGATACCAAAGCTGCAGAACTTTCTAGTGATTAAGGGAAACTGGAGACGTTTCAAAACTGAAAATCTGAGAGTGAGTTAGAAATTCAGGATTTATTCAAGTGTGAGATGTTACCATACTTCAATAAATAGAATGAATTAATTACATTGGGAAGTGTTTAGTTTTGCCTTAAAATTAGTCATCCATTGGAGTGACATTGTAATAGTACGTAATACTTAGATTTATCTTCTTTCATATTTTGTGATTGAAAAAGGATAATCAAATAGAGAAGCATGCTGTCTTTGCCTCGGCTAACTCCCCCAAGGGAAGGCTGTAGCTCAGGTGAGAAGCCACCACCTACTAGGAAGAGTCAAGCAGTGGGAAGACAGTGGGACTTCAGATTCAAATTCCTGCTCCACCATTTGCTAGCTAAGCTACTTACTAGGTGCTCCTTAATCATCCTTTTTTAAAATTTCTTTTTTTAATTAAAAATAATTTTTTAAATTGCAATATAGTTAACATACAGTGTTATATTAGTTTCAGGTGTACAATATAGTGGTTCAACAATTCCATACATCACCCAGTGCTCATCACAGAAAGTGCACTCCTTAATCCCCATCACCTATTTCACCCATCGCCCCACCCACCTGCCCTCAGTTTGTTCTCTATAGTTAGGAGTCTATTTCTTGGTTTGTCTCTTTCTCTCTCTTTTTTTCCCCTTGTTCATTTGTTTCTTAAATTATACACATGAGTGAAATAATATTGTATTTGTCTTTCTCTGACTGACTTACTTTGCTTAGTATTATACTCTGTAGCTCCATCCACACATTGTTGCAAATAGCAAGATTACATTCTTTTTTATGGGTGAATAGTATTTCATTGTGTGTGTGTGTGTGTGTATATATGTGTATATATATATATACATATACATATATATATAATCATATAACATAATCTATATATATAATATATACTAATTATATATTATATAAACATATATACTATAATATATATACATACATATATACTAATAATATATGTATATATACATATATACAATGGAATATTATTTACACACATATACATATATACAATGGAATATTATTCACTCATAAATATACCCATATATATAAACATCTTTTTTATACATTCATCTATTGATGGACACTAGGGCTATATCTATAATCTGGCTATTGCAAATAATGCTGCTATAAACATAGGGGTGTATGTATCCCTTTGAACTAGTGTTTTTGCATTTGGGGAGTAAATACCCAATAGTGTAATTACTGGAACATTGAGTAGTTCTATTTTAACTTTTTGAGGGACCTCCATACCGTTCCACCATGGTTGTACCAGTTCGTATTCCCACCAGCAGTGGAAGAGGGTTCTTTTTCTCCACATCCTCATCAACAATTGTTTTTTCTTGCGTTTTTGATTTTAGCCATTCTGACAGGTGTGAGGTGATATCTCATTATGGTTTTTATTTACATTTCCCTGATGATAAGTGATGTTGAGCATCTTTTCATGTATCTGTTGGCCATCTGTGTATCTTCTTTGGAGAAATGTCTGTTCATGTTTCCTGCCCACTTTTTAAATTGGATTATTTGTTTTGGGGGTGTTGAGTTGTATCAGTTCTTTATATATCAGTTGAGTTGTATCAGTTCTTTATCCTTTTATTGGATAACCCTTTCTGATTTTGTAGGTTGCCTTTTAGTTTTGTAGATTATTTCCTTCACTGTGCAGAAACTTTTTATTTTGACGTGATCTCAATAGTTTATTTTTGCTTTTATTTCCCTTGCCTCAAGAGACATATCTAGAAAAAATGTTACTATGGCCCATGATCCTTGTTCATCTTTAATTTCCTAAAGAAATGGAATAAAATCCCCTTTGCAGTGTTTTTGTGAAGATTAAATAAGACACTGTATGTAAAATGCCTGGCAATAGAAGTTAATTAAGAAATAAATAACTTTTATTGTCTGTGCCTCCTCCTGACAGTGTATTATGTTCAAAACATAGAATACCCAAAGGGGAAGGAACATCCTCATACATTCTGGCCTTGGCAATGCAAAACCTATCATGGTGTATATGGTAATCAAGCAGGATGAATACAGAGGTTAAAGAGAAATAGTACATACCCCTCCCCCACACAATGCCCCTACTTATCCAGCCAAGGGCAGCAGCTGGGCCAGGAGGCTGGGAGCTGGCTGGCACCAACTGAGATCAGATGAAAGAAGAGCAGAAAAAGGAAGAAAATCTCTCCCAAATGTATGCTCATCAGCTTGTTTAAAGCCCCTGAACCTTCCCAGGCTCATCCTGAATCTTTAGTCTATGCTCCCTATGTCCCTTGGGGATGCAGTTGAAGATAAAATACTTAGAAATATGACTCAGCTACATTATAATATTACATATAAGAGGTCTGGTACAGAAAGGCTGCAAGATGGTTGAGAATAAAATAATTACAACCCCCACAGGATCCTGCCTTTGACATTTCTCCTTTGAAGAGTCCAAACAGCCTTGCCAATAATAGACTCATCCTTGCTCCAAACATTGCTAAGAAAAGGAAAAGGGAAAAAAGGAAGACATAGACTGTTCCAGGGCCCTAGTCAGTGAACACCAATTATTGGGCTCTGAGGAGTCCTAACAGCCTTGGATGGGTTCACAAACTTTAGGTTGCTTGTGGGACCAAAATTAATCTAAGAGCTAAGTGGTAGAAGCAAAGGAGCAGTGAAGTAGTTAGGCTTCCCCTGAGAACTGAGTTATGATTGTAGCAGGGTGAGGTGAAACTTGATTTTTTTTTACTTTTTTTTTAAGTTTATTTATTTTGAGAGAGAGAAAGAGAGAATGCATGCGAGTGGGGGGAGGGACAGAGAGAGAAGGAAAGAGAGAGAGAATCCCAACCAGGCTCCCTGCTGTTAGTGCAGATCCCACGGCGAGGCTTGAACCCACTAACCATGAGACCACATTCTGAGCTGAAACCAAGTCATTCGCTCAACCGACTGAGCCACGCAGATGCCCCAGTGAAGTCTGATTTTTTTAAAAGATATTGAAAAGCACTTGAACTTGTCTGAGAGTGGTGGGAGTAAATTAGCATGAGAACTTTAGGGATCTTCTGTGAGGGAAGGAACTAAAGCCCCAACCCCTCTTCCCTGTGATTCAAAGTTACTGAAATCTCTTGAGGTGAACTAAGGGGCAGTGGGTGACCACAACCACCACCCAAAACCAAAAAAGGCAAAGAAGCCTCTGAAACAAAACTACTTTGAGGGAAGAATGAGACAAGAGGGAGGGGCTGATCCTGCTATGTATGAGCCAGCTGGTTGAAAGGAGAACAGCAGAGGAACCTGTTCCCCACAGGGTAGACTGGAGCCTCAGGATGTGACCGAGTGAATCTAAGCCGGTTTCACTGCAGAGTCAGGCCAGGGTTGGTGTGGAAATCTCTTGACTAAGAGGAGCACCAAAGGGTGGAGGGTAAGGGATTATCCTCATTTCCTCTCGAAGAACTGTTGCAGCAGATCCCTGGAGAGGGCTCTGCATTGAATCTTGGGGAATGGGAAACAGAGCCACCAGCCTTCAAGCCAAGGCCAGGATGCACTCCTGGCCATGCAAAGAGAGACTGTCTGCAGATCCCCTGGGTTTCAGCTGCCTCCCTCTTCCAGTGTCTGGCAGCTGGAAAGGGTTAGTGTCTGCTAAAAAGAGAGAGAGAGAGAGAGAGAGAGAGAGAGAGAGAGATTGGTTTTCCTGCTGATCTGAACAGCAGTGGGCTTGGGAGTTGTATTTTCCAAGGCCAACAGAGTGATGGTCATTTCTGTCCCAAATTTCAAAGTAATTTAAACTTTAAACTCATTAAACATTAAACTCATTGAGCAAAGGAGGAGCCAGTGAGGGAGAGTGCTGTGGTTCAGAGCTTGAGCTCTCAGATCAGACCTACCTTAGATCAGAATGCTGTTCTTGTCACTCAGTCCTTGAGCCAATGGCTTCAACTTCCTCAGCTCGTTTCCTCATGTGTCCTTATTTTCCAATGGGGACAGTAAGATGCCTATCTCACAGGGTTGTTATGAAAATTAAATGAGATAACGCATGTAACATGCTTGGCACCTAGTAAGCCTCAATAAGTGTTCAATTAGACAAACAAAAACTAAATTGGTGCCAGGCCTGTTCCATGGGAAGAAAACTATGCTTGGCAAGTGTTTCGGGTGGATACAGCAAGTTGTGTTTGAGCAACAGCAGCGAGCAGTATACTTTGCTGACGCAGAGAGATCGTGCTGAGAAATAACGAGCAATTTGGGAAGAAAAAGGCAAGTGCGTTTGGGACAGGCCCAGAGTGTTCAGAAGAAGGGCTTAGATGACGAGTGGATTCAGACAAGGGTCAAGGCCTCCTGAATCTTAAACAACTACACCTTTTTGGGTGTAGTTTTTGATTCTCCCTAAAGATTTTCAGTTTTGTACAAGGACATTCTCTATTTTAGTCTCACTTCCTCTTGTTTCTCCCTTTCCCCTAAATTTCTCTTGAGGATTCTGTTCCCATCGTTTTGTCACATCATTTGATTTTAATTCTCATTTGAAAATAATTATGTGTGCTATTATTCATTTGGAATTTCAGTCAAATACGCTCTATGTAAGACACAAGAATGCACTCCTCTGAAACACACAGAGGTGAAGAACAAGGGGTGCCTCTCAGGATGGTGGTGGAAGAGTCATAAAACTTCGTACGTCAGGAATCTTCTTGACAGGCCTTCCTAGGCCTGAGTCCAAGATGAAGCTGAGAAAAATGAAAAGGGTTTTGGCTGACAAAGCAGATGACAGGCAGGGAGAGCCAGTGAAAGGGAATTGGCCAATGGCAAAAGGGGCATTGGCAAGGTTTTGTGAAACCCCTTGCTGGAAAACCATAAACCTCAGATTGTCCGTCTGGCGAATCAGTCCTCAGAGGCAAATCATTTTTGCCTGTGGAAGGTGCCTGCCAGGAAGCTGCACCTCAGGGGGCGCCTTTGGAGAAGGGATCGTGTCTGGATTGGTGCCCGACATTAAGTGGATGGGGATGAGAAGAAAGGGCTCACAATGAGATCTCTGAGGGCTGCGAAATGGAGAGCTGCTCCAGTGGCTGACACTCGTGAGTCACAACGATGGGAAAAGAAGTTGAGAAATGAGGGAAGAGGACAGGATGCTGGGGAGGGAGGAGGTGGGAAGCAGCTTTGTTTTTTCAGTCGGAGGCTGTCAGGGCCTGTCTTCTTCTGTGACGGGTCTCCACTGGGAATTACTCATTGACCCTTTCAAAACTCAAGTCTGCCTTCCTCCAGGTGAACGAACCACTTACATGGGTCTCCCAAATGAGCACTTCCACTGTGAAAATCTCTCAGAAATAAAATATGTGTTTGAGTGCATGATCTCAACATAGGCTGAGCTGACACTGGGGAGCAGGGCTTATCCTCACCAGGTAGCAAAGTAAGGCCTTCACGGCAGACCCTCTCCATTCCTCAGAGTGTCCTTTTCCCTTGTCTTAGTGTCATACCTTTGGCTTCCAGGTCATCCAGAAGCCTGCTTCCAGCATTCTTCTATGGCCTCCTACTCAATTCTTTCTTTCCTAAGAGTGCTGGTTTTCCTTCATCTCCCTAATTTCCTTGATATATATTCCCTCTACATTGAGAATTTGAGGGAGGGAGGGAAGGTCCATGCTAAAGTGTTAATAACCAGCACTAATATAGTTTTATAACCTCTCTTGGAGCACACTGTCTTTGCCTAGATCTCCTTAACCTGTTTTCATGTCCAGTGCACATACAATATTTTTTCCACACACTGGGATAAATGAAAGTGAGAGACAGTGGGCCACGGAGGGCTCAAAGGGATCAATAATGTTCAACTTCTATAACTCTTCTGTGCACATCAGTTGGGAAACTCTGTCTTAACCCATTGGTTTTTCAAATGTGCTTCAGTGAGTTGTAGCAGTGTGCAGATGTGTCTCAGGAGTGTGGGCCTGATCCGATGGGTCTTCTCCTTCAACTACAGCATCTGTGCCTTTATGTTTTGTTTATGAGACCTCTGAATAAAATCAATGGACAAGAAGAGTTTTGGCAGCTTAAAGGAGTTAGAAAATCACTATATTAAATACAACAAATAAAATGTTTAATGGTAGAAGCTTGGGCACCCATTACAGGGTAATAAGGGAGATATTTTGAAGACAGGGATTTTGTGGGGCCCTTTTGCCATATCATTCGGGCAATAGTTTACTCCACACAGACCTCCCTATAGGCAGGCCATGCACATCAAATGTGGATATCTTGACCATCTGGCTCTTGGGGTTTTGTTTCTTTAAAAACCCTGATGCTTGAAAAAGCTATCCTGGCACCAGCGGGTAGATTAATGCCAAAACCTACTAATGTCTTAGCTCAGTGAAACCAAAAATACGATCACTGTTCTTGCCCTTGGTACCTTTTGAATTGCGTTTTGATTTATTTCTGCGATTTTTCAGAGGCCATACAACATCTAGGAGATCAAAGCTGCTGAAGGAAAGCTGAGCAAAATGAAGTCTTGTAGGTTGGCTGAGCTATTTCATAAGACTGAGGCATTGATTTGTTTGCTATTATAATTATGTGATTTTGTTGTTTTTATTGTATGTATTTCCACCCTATCTTCTTCCAAAAAGGAGTCAAAATGGGAAAAACTCATTGAATTGTATTCTATAAAAGAGATTTAATCTCAAAAGTTTAGGTCACTTGGTGTTTGGTGAATACATAATTTCAAAACTAACAAGGTTTAATTTGAAATTATTTTAAGACTTTCATTGCCTGATTTTCGTTTTAAACCTTGTATTAAAATAAAGTATCAGTGATGTTGACTGTATAAGAGATATTTAGAAGAGTGTGTGTGTGCACACATGTGCCTATGTATGTTTTTTATTTATACTCCACGTTCTATAAGGGATTTGAGGCACTGTACAAAGGATTTGAGGCAGCAAAAACAATTGTTTACAACTTGGGTGAATGTCTTAAAATACTGATAAAGTTTTACCCTTCAGCCCGGACCAACCAATAACATTTTCCTGTTAATCAGTGGAATTTTGATAACACACTTGAAATATGCTTCTTCACCTTTAGATGTTTCTCTACTAGAATTTTTTAGATTGCTTTTCAGAAGCACCAGAGGAGAGTGGAGATACAGAATTGGTTGAAACAGACTCATTCTGTGACCCTTGCCTCGAATTCTCTTTCTTTCTTTTTTTTCTTTTAATATTTATTTTTAAGATAGCATCAGCGAGGGAGGAGCAGAGACGGAGCGGGGAGAGGGGGCAGTACCAAGGATCCAAATGGGGCTCTGTGCTGACAGCAGCAAGCCTGATGTGGGGCTGAAACTCACAGACCCTGAGATCATGACCTGAGCTGAAGTCAGAATGCTCAACTGGTGCCACCCAGGCATCCCTCAAATTCTCTTTCTAAATCTCTGAGTACAGTTGTCTGATTTATTCTGGATACTTCTGGGCCAGTGAAATTCTAATCTTTAAAATAAAAAAGTTCTAGGAAGAGGCCAATTAAGATATATTTCATATAAAATAAACCAATCTCCAGCAAAGAGAGCCTGTCCTTCCATGGAACTCAGCACCCTATTGAAGTAGGATTCATGCTCTCATAAACAAAGGAGAAAGTCAGTTAGTCAAGACTGCTTCCCTTGCTTCCAACTCTCATTTACCTTCCCTTGCCTTTTTACTGTTCTCATGTGTTATGTTGTCTGTGTGGCATTTTACTTTAAAATATTTCAATATGGGGGTGCCTCGGTGGCTCAGTTAAACGTCTGACTTTGGCTCTGGTCATGATCTTACAGTTGGGGGTTTGAGCCCCACGTCAAGCTCTGTGTTGACAGTGTGGAGCCTGGAGCCAGCTTCAGACTCTGTGTCTCCCTCTCTCTCCCTCCCCTGCTCTCTCTCTCTCAAAAATAAAAAATAAACATTAAAAAGATGTTTAGTATTTCAATATGAGCATTGTGTCATATTGTATTTACCAGTTAACTCTAACTTAACTGCAGTTAGCTAGCCTTTAAAATACCATATCTTGGGGACCTACCCTGTAGAAGTGGTTAACCAGCATATGAAGTACCCTAGCCAGAATCAACATCTTCCAAGATGGTTACTTGGCATTGTAAATACAATTAACCAAACCTGCCCGAGAAGGCTTACCAATTAGCATTAGGGATGTTTAAAATCGGTTTTTTATTTTTTTTATTTTTTTTATTTTTATTTTTTTTTTGAATTGGTTCTACTTTATTTTTTTTTTTCTGAAATTT
This sequence comes from Prionailurus bengalensis, assembly GCF_016509475.1. Lineage (NCBI taxonomy): Eukaryota > Metazoa > Chordata > Mammalia > Carnivora > Felidae > Prionailurus > Prionailurus bengalensis. Next base: position 125,214,156 of record NC_057343.1, on the reverse strand, counting down.
ATTGACAAATTGGTTTCCATACAACACCCAGTGCTCATCCCAAAAGGTGCCCTCCTCAATACCCATCACCCACCCTCTCCTCCCTCCCACCCCCCATCAACCCTCAGTTTGTTCTCAGTTTTTAACAGTCTCTTATGCTTTGGCTCTCTCCCATTCTAACCTCTTTTTTTTTTTTTTTCCTTCCCCTCCCCCATGGGTTCCTGTTAAGTTTCTCAGGATCCACATAAGAGTGAGACCATATGGTATCTGTCTTTCTCTGTATGGCTTATTTCACTTAGCATCACACTCTCCAGTTCCATCCACGTTGCTACAAAAGGCCATATTTCATTTTTTCTCATTGCCATGTAATATTCCATTGTGTATATAAACCACAATTTCTTTATCCATTCATCAGTTGATGGACATTTAGGCTCTTTCCATAATTTGGCTATTGTTGAGAGTGCTGCTATGAACATTGGTGTACAAGTGGCCCTATGCATCAGTGCTCCTGTATCCCTTGGATAAATTCCTAGCAGTGCTATTGCTGGGTCATAGGGTAGGTCTATTTTTAATTTTCTGAGGAACCTCCACACTGCTTTCCAGAGCGGCTGCACCAATTTGCATTCCCACCAACAGTGCAAGAGGGTTCCCGTTTCTCCACATCCTCTCCAGCATCTATAGTCTCCTGATTTGTTCATTTTGGCCACTCTGACTGGCGTGAGGTGATACCTGAGTGTGGTTTTGATTTGTATTTCCCTGATAAGGAGCGACGCTGAACATCTTTTCATGTGCCTGTTGGCCATCCGGATGTCTTCTTTAGAGAAGTGTCTATTCATGTTTTCTGCCCATTTCTTCACTGGGTTATTTGTTTTTCGGGTGTGGAGTTTGGTGAGCTCTTTATAGATTTTGGATACTAGCCCTTTGTCCGATATGTCATTTGCGAATATCTTTTCCCATTCCGTTGGTTGCCTTTTAGTTTTGTTGGTTGTTTCCTTTGCTGTGCAGAAGCTTTTTATCTTCATAAGGTCCCAGGAATTCACTTTTGCTTTTAATTCCCTTGCCTTTGGGGATGTGTCGAGTAAGAGATTGCTACGGCTGAGGTCAGAGAGGTCTTTTCCTGCTTTCTCCTCTAAGGTTTTGATGGTTTCCTGTCTCACATTTAGGTCCTTTATCCATTTTGAGTTTATTTTTGTGAATGGTGTGAGAAAGTGGTCTAGTTTCAACCTTCTGCATGTTGCTGTCCAGTTCTCCCAGCACCATTTGTTAAAGAGGCTGTCTTTTTTCCATTGGATGTTCTTTCCTGCTTTGTCAAAGATGAGTTGGCCATACGTTTGTGGGTCTAGTTCTGGGGTTTCTATTCTATTCCATTGGTCTATGTGTCTGTTTTGGTGCCAATACCATGCTGTCTTGATGATGACAGCTTTGTAGTAGAGGCTAAAGTCTGGGATTGTGATGCCTCCTGCTTTGGTCTTCTTCTTCAAAATTCCTTTGGCTATTCGGGGCCTTTTGTGGTTCCATATGAATTTTAGGATTGCTTGTTCTAGTTTCGAGAAGAATGCTGGTGCAATTTTGATTGGGATTGCATTGAATGTGTAGATAGCTTTGGGTAGTATTGACATTTTGACAATATTTATTTTTCCAATCCATGAGCAGGGAATGTCTTTCCATTTCTTTAAATCTTCTTCAATTTCCTTCAGAAGCTTTCTATAGTTTTCAGCATACAGATCCTTTACATCTTTGGTTAGATTTTTTCCTAGGTATTTTATGCTTCTTGGTGCAATTGTGAATGGGATCAGTTTCTTTATTTGTCTTTCTGTTGCTTCATTGTTAGTGTATAAGAATGCAACTGATTTCTGTACATTGATTTTGTATCCTGCAACTTTGCTGAATTCCTGTATCAGTTCTAGCAGACTTTTGGTGGAGTCTATCGGATTTTCCATGTATAATATCATGTCATCTGCAAAAAGCGAAAGCTTGACTTCATCTTTGCCAATTTGGATGCCTTTGATTTCCTTTTGTTGTCTGATTGCTGATGCTAGAACTTCCAGCACTATGTTAAACAGCAGCGGTGAGAGTGGGCATCCTTGTCGTGTTCCTGATCTCAGGGAAAAAGCTCTCAGTTTTTCCCCGTTGAGGATGATGTTAGCTGTGGGCTTTTCATAAATGGCTTTTATGATCTTTAAGTATGTTCCTTCTATCCCGACTTTCTCAAGGGTTTTTATTAAGAAAGGGTGCTGGATTTTGTCGAAGGCCTTTTCTGCATCGATTGACAGGATCATATGGTTCTTCTCTCTTTTTTTGTTAATGTGATGTATCACGTTGATTGATTTGCGAATGTTGAACCAGCCCTGCATCCCAGGAATGAATCCCACTTGATCATGGTGAATAATTCTTTTTATATGCCGTTGAATTCGATTTGCTAGTATCTTATTGAGAATTTTTGCATCCATATTCATCAGGGATATTGGCCTGTAGTTCTCTTTTTTTACTGGGTCTCTGTCTGGTTTAGGAATCAAAGTAATACTGGCTTCATAGAATGAGTCTGGAAGTTTTCCTTCCCTTTCTATTTCTTGGAATAGCTTGAGAAGGATAGGTATTATCTCTGCTTTAAACGTCTGGTAGAACTCCCCTGGGAAGCCATCTGGTCCTGGACTCTTATTTGTTGGGAGATTTTTGATAACCGATTCAATTTCTTCACTGGTTATGGGTCTGTTCAAGCTTTCTATTTCCTCCTGATTGAGTTTTGGAAGCGTGTGGGTGTTCAGGAATTCGTCCATTTCTTCCAGGTTGTCCAATTTGTTGGCATATAAGTTTTCATAGTATTCCCTGATAATTGTTTGTATCTCTGAGGGATTGGTTGTAATAATTCCATTTTCATTCATGATTTTATCTATTTGGGTCATCTCCCTTTTCTTTTTGAGAAGCCTGCCTAGAGGTTTGTCAATTTTGTTTATTTTTTCAAAAAACCAACTCTTGGTTTCGTTGATCTGCTCTACAGTTTTTTTAGTTTCTATATTGTTTATTTCTGCTCTGATCTTTATTATTTCTCTTCTTCTGCTGGGCTTAGGCTGCCTTTGCTGTTCTGCTTCTAGTTCCTTTAGGTGTGCTGTTAGATTTTGTATAAAATCGGTTTTTTAATTGGTGAAATGAGTAGTATTCAAAATAGGTGGTTGGCTAGTAGTGTCAGGAAGGAACCACCACCCTTCTGTGGATGAAGTAGCAGCATGTAGCAAGCCCAGCTTGCTGACTACAAATGGTTCAGACTTGAGATCTAGACCTCTTAATTGGCCCTCAATTCTTCTGCTCTGCCACAGAGTGCCCTGTGCCTGACACAGCACCAAGCTGGCCACACCTGCCATCAGAATATGTTTGCCTCAAATTCAGTTAAGCCTTTTTATTGGAAATACTGAACAGCAGATCCAGGTAAGAGAGGGCCCAAGGGTAAAGGGTGGGACTTCTCAGCTACAGAGAAGGTTTAAGACTATTTTTAAACCTAATGTCTAGGTGTTGTCAGAATATTGTCTAAAAGTTGTTTTCATTATAATACAACTCCTGGTAGTAAGGCTGTGGGGAAAGGAACACATAAGCGCCCCCATTCTCACTTCTAATGGTTGGAGGCTATTAACATTTACCAGAAAAACTTCATATTTGCCAAAAGGCCAGTTTGGCTTGGGTGGATTGCTGTGCCATGCATATTTCAAATCCATGCTTCAGAGTCCAGAAAGGACTCACTTATGGACATCGAGGGTTTATTTAGATAAAGATGTTAGGTTAAGGTTGTATTTTTTTTCTTGGTATTTTGGGACTCTGATAGCATTCTGTAAATACCCTGTTCTCAATTGTTATAACTGTGTGGGGGCCTTGTCTCTAAACACTTGTCTCTAAACACCATGTTACTGTGATTTCTGGGATATTTTCTGAACCCCTTTAAATTCTGGGAACCTGAGAATTTCCTTTTTGAGCAATAATTGTGCTCCTTTTCTGTGTATTTCCTTATAAGCCACTGGATCCTGAACAGGTTGCAAATCCAGAGCCACCGAGGAAAGGGTGGAAGCTGGGTAGAGTGTTCCCTCATTCTGTGCTGGCTGTGATAGGCAAGCACTGCCCAGGAATCAGGGAGAGACCCACTGAGGACCCTAGGCTTCATGCCTGAAGGATTTCTTTTGAGATTTCATGCCTATCAAGTTCATCTTCAAAGAACACAATGCACATCTGATTTTTTTTATTATTATTTGAATGAGAGTCAAACACTGACTAATTGTGTCTGGAATATGTCAGGCCAAAGCTTGCCTTGGTGGAAGAGGTTAGACAAGATGATTGGGACCACAAGGGTTTGAGAGGATTTGAGAGACCCCCTCTGGAAACCTCAGGGTAGAAAAAGGTAACGAAATTTGGCACTAGTAATGGATTTTCTTTTATTCCACTCTCTGAACTTTTTGGACCACTGGGGGCCTTGAGGTGGTGCCTATTGGCCTGGAGTGGATGAGCACGCTCCCAATGGCTGCAGAGCTATACAGCAGAGATCCCCTGGGGGGCAGCACTCAGGTGCAAAGCTCACTGAGACTCCTGGCTGCAGCACTGGGCAGGCAACCAGGGGCCACCCTCTCCTGCTTCTCACATAAAGATTACTGAACATGCAAAGATAAAGAACCTTTTCTAAGCAGTAATAAGGTCTTGAATACAAGAAAGCAGCGAGCCAGAGCAGATCAGCATGCAACAAGAACAGACTGGTATGTCCAAAGGAATACAAGCCAGGTTTCACCACATTTTTATTGAGAACAAACTGGATGTTTATACGAGAATCCTAAGGTATAATAATCCTAACTGGATAATTATGCTTAACTTTGGTCCTCATTCCATATATGGATTTAGTCACTTTCTGTGGTTTTATTATTTTAGTGAAATCTGGAGTTATATAACCACCTTGTCTTTATTACAGATAACAACCTGAAATGGTTGGCTTCTCCCTGCTTCTAGAAGTGACAGTTCTGGGGCCACTAGCTGAATATGGCTTGAAGCCATTTATTTCTGAGTCTCCATCACATCCCAAACTCACCATTTTTAATTCTATTCAGAGAATTGCTGTTATGATCCTATTATGATCAGTTACTTCAAATATTATGCGGATCTTAAATAAGGGGACAAATCTTTAGATTACCTTTGAGAGAGCTTCAAGCTGGGTTATCTCTGACACAAATTGATTCTCCTCCCTGCAATACCTGAAAACTATTCTAGAACCCAGCAATGTTTCTGCCCTCACTCGAGGTACCTATGCTTCAGATGTCAACTGGTGCCCCCATGGTGTCAGTTGCCCGGGTAAATGCTCTAGTTCCACATCTGTGAAAAGCCCAAACCTTGCCCTTGAGTTCTGCTGATTCAGAGAGGAGCTTACACTCTCATGGACTTTTCTACCTCTGACTTCTGGGACCATGTATGCTGTCTCTGAATCAGTCTCTGTCAACCCAGGTGTAATTGACATTATATATATATATATATATATAATCACTCTGTAAGCATTTTGTGAATAATACATTGTACTCAAGGCTTGGGACTTGTGGGTCCGAGTACATGAATGTGTCATGTCACATAACTCAAGCCTCGCAAGTTCCCAATGCCTCTCTCTCCTGTTCCCCAACCTTCTTTATTGTCCCTGAGAGATCCATGATCCTTTCCCTCTGTTAAGCAAACGAACCCATTTCCCTTAATTCCTACCTATACCCTTCTCTCAGTGACCTCATGGAACCAAGTGTCCTCTATGTAACAAGATCCATGCTCCTGAGAAGACAGTTAGAAATATGAATAACAACAACAGCAATTCAGTAGCATGCATTTAATATAATAGTTGATTGAAATCAAGTCTGAGTCTCTACCTTCATTAAAAGGCAGCACGATATTTTAGAAAAGGACCTGAATTTAGAGTCAGTCCACTGGGGTTTAGAGCCAGCAGCACCCCTCACTAGCCACGTGAAAAACCAGCAATCCATTTGGAGTCTCAGTTCATCATCTGAAAAGTGAAGATGTTACTAATATTTTGAATGTTTATATGGACCCAAGGAAATTATTTTTGCAATGCACCTGAAATTTGCAGCAGTGGTTCTCAGGACATTTTTAGCTTGAACCACAACTGAGGTGTGCTGCTGACATTTAGGAACACTGGCTTTCCTCCAGCCTAGGGAGATTCTGCATAACACAAAACAATGGAATCCCTAGGGGGAAACACTGTTTCTGAGCACAGTATAAGCGAAAGGTATGTTACTTCTGACCTTCTGCCTTTCATACAAAATGCTGATGGATTTATATATACATGATGTAGTTAGTTCTTTAAAAAGATTTTCCTCATTCTGGGTTATTTTACCCCAATATTTGTTGCAAGGTGATAGTTTCTCTGGCATGTGGTATTCTGCCAACATTTTAATTACAATCTTAAGTCCCCTATGAGTGTTTCCATTTAGGATGTCTTTGTTTAATCTTTCAGTGGAAACTATATTTTATCCTCCAGAAGACAAACAGGAGAACAAATGTTGAGATAACAGCGGGGGAATTTTGCAAATAGTGAAGGTACACAAAAGCAGGTGATAAGGGCCTTGGGCATCTGCCCAGGCCACAGAAGTTGTCCTCCCAAGGCCAGTGTTAACTGGTATAAATAACTGTTGAGCTAAAGGCAGTGAAGGTTTCAAATGTTTGCTGTCCTTCCCCCTCAGCTTGCAGTATGCATGGCATCCCTTGATAGGACCTAGGCCCCCAGCCGCCAGCCCTCCAAGAAGAACATGGTTCTGAGTATCTGGCTCTCCATCTGCTCATGAAGCTGTTGAGAGGCCCAGTATCTGTAGAGAAGACTCCAGATGTGCTGTTCTGGCCATGGGGAAGCACTGTGGTGACCCCTCCACACTCTCCCTGTATGCTCATTTGTAGACTTGGGGCTGCTGCCTGTACCATGGGGCAGACTGGAAGAGCGGGGTGGAGGTGGGGGATTGGTGTGTATTGTCCTTGGGTCAGGAGCTAGATGAATATTTGCATTCCTCCCACTGACTCTGCATCCTGGGGTTTAATGAGCTGCTTTGGAAGATGCTTGATGAAGTGATAGCTCCTCATGGATGTTTTATCATTTGTGTAAGCAGAAAACAAAACCCTGCTTTTATGAGCTTAAAAGGAATGTGCTTCAGATGAGGGTGAGAGGACCTAGCTGGCTGGGAAGATTCAGAACCTGGCAGCCAGTTGTAATTCCACTTTCAGTCAATAGGTTGAACCATAAGTTTTTGTTCTTAGGTCATGTCTGATTACTTTGACCACGTCACTTCTCCCTCTGAAGCTTTCAATGGCTTTGTATGCTGATAGGAATCTTTTAATTTCCTTAGACTTTCATCCAATCTATCCATAATCTTGAGTTCAACCTACTTTTCTAGTCTTTTCTCTTGTAACTCCCTTAACAAATCTTACACCTCAGGTCCCTTAAAAAAAAAAAAAAAAAAAAAAAAACCCAAAACTTGTTCTTCCCTGAAAACAGGTTCTCCAGCTGGTCCAACTGCTGTGTGACCCTGGTTAATCATGAACACCTCCAAGTCCTGGGAGCCTAGCTTGTAAAATCCAAGGGTGAGGCTTAGGCTATTGAATTTTTCACAGGCTGCCCAGGTGGATTTAACATACATCAAAGTTTGTGAACATCTGGGCCTAAAATCCCCTCCAAATCTGATTTTCCCACATATTACCCATGCACTGCAATTCTGTATCTCCACATGTTTTAAAATATCTTTTCCTGGAGGGGAGCCTGGGTGGCTCAGTCAGTTAGCTCAGTCTGATTTTGGCTCAGGTCATGATCTTGCGGTCTGTGGGTTTAAGCCCCGCATCAGGCTCTGCACTGACAGCTCAGAGCCTGGAGCCTGCTTCAGATTCTGTGTCTACCTCTCTCTCTGCCCCTCCCCTGCTCATGCTCTGTCTCTCTCAAAAATAAATAAATGTGAAAAAAATTTAAAAAGAATCTTTTCCTGGAATGTTTCACTTTCCTCCTAGTTAACCCTGTACACCTGTGCACAACACACACGCGCGCGCGCGCGCGCACACACACACACACACACACACCCCAAGGCCCTTCAAAATCAGCTCCAGTACTATCTCCTCCAGAAAGTCTTGCCTGAGGTCCAAGCTTGCCTTTCGAAGCTCCCTTTCTTCAAACACCTCTACCACAACAGTTACCACAACCAGTCTTAGTTCTAGGTGGTTTTTGTTTAATTCACCATATAGACTACAAAATTCCTGAGCATAACTATTCCTTCTTGTTCATCTTTTATATTCCACATTATTCATGGGAGTAGCCTCTGAGAGTTGGGAGAGTTGGGAGAGTTGAGTTAAATTGATGTGACATGAATTAACTGAGAGACATCTTGGTGAAGGTGACAAGTTAGAGGGTCTTGGGAAGATTACTGATAGGATAGAAGGCTCGTATCACTCTTACTATCATGGAACATTTCCTATCTGTCTCTATCCACAAGTGATTGTAGACTCAAAATAATACAAAAAGCTTCAGCTGTTTTTTGTCAAAATCAGATGATTTTATATCTGTAATCTTGCAGCCAGAGCAGTTGAACTGATATATTTAATGACTCACTCCAGACAGACAAAAGTCTGTTCTTGAGATATGAGGAGGGGGAACTATTAATCTTTTCTAAAATAAACAGAGTTGTAATGACTTTAATCTGAAGAATAGAGATCCTGAGCTGGAACACAACACCCAAGCACCCGCCAAATTCCCTGACTAGTACAGAGTGCCGCAATGATAATTGACTGTGGGACCATTTTCCCTGTGGTCTCTGAGGGACATTCACAGTATCACCAGCATTTAAAGGGGCCTTATCAACATAGCTCCTCTAGCTTCATGACAAAGAACAGTTTGTCATCATCTGTGGCCTTTAGAGCACTTGCTTTTCTAAGCTTGCTGCAAAGCTTTGGGGTGCCCAGTCAGTCAGTATTTTGCTTTTGATTGCCTACCCCTGTGTCCTATCCATGCCCCTCCCTTCCAATCAACTCCATCCACAGGAGTTCCTGCTTCTCCCTGAGGCATGGGGGAGAGAGATTCTCTTCTCTACTCTCCCAGGACTTACTTACTCCCTAATCTCTGATATTGGGCCATTGTGCCTCTCAACGTCAGGAAGCACTGCCTTTCTTTGATGCCAACCAGGCTCAGCAATCTTTCCCCTGGGTACCCTGCTTGACTTCCCAACAGCATGCCAGACTGCTGGATTCGCTTTGCTGCCTTGGTTTCCAAACTGATCCATCTCCGCTTCTCTTCTCTAGCTTTTTCACATGCTTCTTCCTTGCCTGTCACTTAACTATTGGCATCTTCAGACTTCTTTCTCAAGTCAGCCTCTCTTCTTCCTTTGCATTCCCTTCCCTGATGTCATTTATTGCCACAGGACCTTGATGCCAGGAGCTCTCAAGCCCACAGACTTCTCTCAAGCTATAATCACTTTTCTTAAATGTCCTGATAGACATCATTTGGATTTGTTATTGGTCTTTCACTCACCATTTCCAAATCTAATGGATTCTGTCTTGTGCCCAGCTCCTGTTCAAATAAACTTCAGGGCCCATTTTCCATTTTCTCTATTTTCTATAGTAGCCCCACAATCATCCCAGCCACCTTGTTTCTAATTCATGGAATGTGTATGACTTCTAACCTCTTTTCCATTCCTTTCTCTGTGGCATGTCACTATTTACAAAATTTTTAGAGTTCATCCTTATAGATTCTTCATCTGAATTGTTTCTGCTAGATCTCTTCTTTCTACATCCACAACCACAGTTTAGGCTTTCAATTTTGTCTCACAATAGCCTTGTTACTGGTGACCCTACTTCAAACACCATTCATACCTAGACACCAAGGCTCAGGGACCTTCCCTGGCTGTAGTACTTGGCATATGTTCTCACATGTCAGTGCTGGAAAGTGAAGCTCTTCTCCATTGCCGCCCCCTGAGATCAGACATCTGGCAGCTTGTACCTGGTTTCTCCCGGACTTTCACCCATGTACCCTTCCCTTTGCTGATTTTAATCTTTGTCCTCTCACTTTAATAAACCCTAGCTGTGAGCATAACACTTTCTGAGTTTTGTGTGTTCTAGCAGATCACAAAGCCTTAGGGTGATCTTGGGGACCCCTGGCACAATACATCATTCACAAACTTTGAAAGTTTAATTCTGAAGTTATCAATTGCTAGTGATGACTACACAACTGATTACAACCCACCAGTAAATCATAACACAAGGATTGTATTTTGCGAGAGGAGGGAATGTGTCTTTCTCATCATTTCACCTCCTGCTATGCTTTATACAGACTAGCTCACAGTAGGTGCTCAGGTAACACTGAATTGTAAATGTTAGGAGCAATATGTTCAGCAAATATTGGAAAGTATCTCCCTAGTTTGTGTGTCATTCACAAGTCCAAGAAGCACAATATAAAGCTAAACTGCATAACAAAGGGACTCAAAAATACAGTGGCTTAAATAAATCAAACCATTTGCTTTCCTCAAAAACAAGGCTTGAGATAAAAGTCCAGGTTGTGGTTTTTCCCCATATGATCATTCAGAAACTCAAGTTCCTTTTCTGTGTCACTTAGCTATCTCTTAAGGCAGAGATCAGCAACCTATAGCCCAAAGGTCAAATCTGTCCTACCAACTACTTTAGTAAACAAAGTCTTATTGGAATACAGCCACGCTTATTTCTTTACGTGTTATCTACAGCTGCTTTCGTGCCCCAAGCGCAGAGCTTAGTAGTTGCAACAGAGACTCTATGGCCTGCAGTCTAAAATATTTACTATCTGGCCCTTCACAGAAAAAAAAAATTTACTAAGCTGACAGGAAGAGGGAAGAGTATTGGAAGAATACACAGCTAATATTTTAAAGACAAGCATATCAGTGGTATGTGTCATTTGCACCCCCATTTCCTTGGACCACAGATAGTCATGTGACCTTGTGTAGCTGCAGGGGAGACTGTAGAATACCATCTTCAGCTCAGGAGTCAGGAAGCTTTTTCTGTAAAAAGCCAGGTAGGAAATATTTTCAGCTTTGAAGCCTGAATGATTTCTGTCACAATTACCTGTTGCTGCTTGTGTAGTGTAAAAGCAGCCATAGACAGTTTGCAAATAAGTGAGTGGCTATGTTCCAATAAAACTGTATTTACAAAATGAGTCAGTGTCTGGTTTGGCCCACAGGCCATCATCTGCCAATTCCTTCACTAGCTGGATGGCCATGTGTCTATGTTTATGTATTTATGCTTAATGATAGGTGTTTTTATTATTAAAAAGAAGGGGAAAAGAAAATGGATGGGAAGGGGGAAGGGTGTCAGTGTCTGACATAAATATTTTTTGTGCCCAGGCAAGTCTTGAAAATAGTCACCCTTGGTTTATTTGTTGGTATGTATTGCATGCTGATTCTTGTTGCAAAAGTCACATGTGTTGGAAAAATGGATCCCCTTACCCTTTTTCAAAAATAGTGTCCCATGGACCTGAGTTCAGCTCCATACTAAAGAAACCTGACAGTATGCTCTGTTCAGTGTTCCCAGTAGTTTTCAATTAGTTCACTCTACTGGTTAAAATCATAGGCATAACTGTGCTGGATATGCCTGATTGGCACTCTGCATGGATTCCACCTCTTTCTATGTGCCTTCCTATACTGGAGAGGCTGGAAAACTAAAAACTGTATTTCCCAGACTCTTGCATCTAGGCTTCTAGATGCAAACTAGTTTTCACCAACTGGATGCATGTGGACAAAATCTGAACAACAAGGGTGAGACAGAAGCTATCTCTCTGCTGCTGATACTGCCAGGAAGCAGGTTGTGGTGATGCGTCAGAATAGTTGAGGCAGCTGGATTCAGCATTCTGTGATTTTGTCACCAGCTTCTAAGTACTCAGAGGCAGTTGTGGCTGTCATGCTAGGACCCAGAATCCAAGATCAGGAAATTGCTACTGGCCCTGGAGCAGAGAGATCTCAGCAGATAGCCACATCAGTGCCAAAAATGTAGGCTGGGAATATACCAGATGGAAGCTCCAGGATTCAAGGAAAGAAGTCACCAGAAGCAAATGACCAGTTTGCAGGACCATAAATAGGTCTTCTTTCATAAGTATATTTTCTGGCCATAAGGCAGATTTTATTCTGATTTTATATGTAAGAATATGTACACAAAATCATTTATTTCTGACAAAGTTCTGACCATACGCCTCACCCTCAGTTTATTATTTTGTCTCACAACTGTATAGGTCTGGGGATGTCATATCACACCTTTGAGCCTCAGTTTCTTAATTTGTCAAATGACAGTATTTTAACTTCCTAAAGGCCTATCCTATTCTAAAATCCTGTGTGCTATTTGTGTTTTTAAATCTTGTGAACTACATCCTTTTTTCTTTTTCTTCCCTATAGCCCTCAGCCAGGCACAGATTTGTCTTAGTGCTATTGGTGACTGTTGTGGGCTGAATTATGTCCCTAACTCCCAAATTTATATGTAGAAGCCCTAGTATCCAATACCTTGGACTGTCACTGTATTTGGAGATAGGACCTTTGGAGATGTGAGTAAGGTAAAGTAAGGTCATATGGGTGGCCGCAATTCCCTATAGTAGGTTTCCTTAGAGGAGGAGAAGAGATAGGAAACACACAAATACATAGATTGGAAGGATAAGGATGTATGGACACATTGAGAAGATGGCCATCTGCAAGCCAAGAACAGAGGCCTCAGAAGAAACCAATTTTTTTAAATCTTTTAATGTTTATTTATTTTTTATAGAGACAGAGACAGAGCAAGATCAGGGGAGAGGCAGAGAGAGAGAGGGAGACACAGAATCCAAAGCAGGTCCAGGCTCTAAGCTGTCAGCACAGAGCCTGACGTGGGACTCAAACACACAAACCGTGAGATCATGACCTGAGCCAAAGTCAGACTCTTTACTGACTGAGCCACCCAGGTACCCCTTGGTCACAGAGGTCTAGCCTACAGAATCGTGAGAAAATAAATGAATAAATAAATGTCTGTTGTTTAAGCCACACTATGTATGATACTTTGTTATGGCAGCCTTAGCAAACCAATATAGTTATATTTCCAGAAAGTTTTTGAGAACAAGATAGGAAAGCACTGAGTAATTTCATAAGCCACCCACATTGTAACCCAACAGGCCTTGGCCTCTGCCTTTGCAGCCAGCAAGGCCACAGCTGGAACCACTTGGCTTCCACCTGCAGACTCAGCAGTGCCCTCACTCAAGGGTGCAGCTTATTTTTGGCCTAGGTGCCCTGGTCTGACTATCAACTCCATATGTTGAAACCCAACACACCTATTTGTTGAAACCTAATGCCCAATCTGATGTTATTAGGAGGTGGGGCCTTTGGAAGGTGATTAAGTCATGAGGGTGGCGCCTTCATGAATGAGATTAGTGCTCTTCTAAAAAGACCCCACAGATCCCCCTAATTCCCTTCCCCTTTATGAGGTTACAGTGAAAAAAATCACTGTCTTTAAACCAAGAACAAGAACCCAGATCTGCCAGAAACCTTGATCTTGGTCTTCCAAGCCTCCAGAACTGTGAGAAGCAAGCTTCTGTTGTTTATAAGCCACTCATTTTATGGGTTTTTTTTTTTAAGTTTATTTATTTATTTGAGAGAGAGAGTGAGTGAGCAGGGGAGGTTAAGAGAGAGGGGGATAAAGAGAATCCCAAGCAGGCCCTGTACTGTCAACACATAATCTATTGCAGGACTTGATCCCTTGAACCGTGAGATAATGACCTGAACTGAAATCAAGTGTTGGGCACTTAACTGACCAAGCTACCCAGACACCCCTGGTATTTTTGTTACAATAGCCTGAACAGACTAAGACACCAAGGAAATGTAAGTAACCTTATTAGTTTAGCATCGAGTAAACTTTGGTCCACCTGTCTCAGATATTGGGCTACCAAGAGACGTTAGTGGGTAGTGGATACTGACCTGCCCAAGGCTGCTCACATGGCCTGGTTCTGTTAGTACGCATTTATCTAAATCTTAACTTGATTCCATGCACACAAAGCATCCTTCTCATTTTAATTTTGTCTTCCATGTAAGTGTTTTTTAGGGGGTGGTGGGAAATGAACTTATCTTAGGGACTTTCCAATGTTGTGGTCCCTGAGATAGGGATGTCTTCTGATAAATCAGTGAGAGAACTTCTGATTATGACTTGGGTTCCCAGGAAGCTTCTTACAGGGAGAACTTTCTTTGGACCAAGCCAAGGAGAGCTTTCTTGTCCATATGATGACTGTATATTAATGTAAATTAATTTTTTTGACATCTTTGAATCTCCTGCAAAATAGTGTTTATTTTTATTGGCATGGATAACTTTTAAGAGCCTGATCACCAGGCACTGCCAATAATGAGATTCTGAGTCTTCAAGGAAACAGATGAACCCCCACATGAAGTGACCTAACTGAAGGCTGTACCATGAGGAAGTATCTAACTCCAGTGTGCCCTTCCTTAGACCTTACCACTAGCTCTGTTATATCTCTCAATTTCTGTGTAACTCATGTTTCTTTTTGAAATAAGATACAATCTTGGGGCATCTGGCTGGCTCAGTCAGTGGAGCATGTGACCCTTGATCATGAGTTAGAGGTTCACGTTGGGTGTAAAGATTACTGAAAAATATATATATATAATCTTGAAAGTGAGTTGTGCTGAATGGTTCTGATCTTCATTTTCAGTTGACCTTAAAAGAATTATATTTATTTACTCAATAAATATGGTCTACCCCAATTCTGTACTGCCAGATAAAAAGACAATATGAGAAATTTTCCTTGTAACATTGTGCCTTGCTAACTATTCATCTGACAGGAGAAGACTGAGCTTTTTATAACTCTAGCAATCCTGTCCTCTGGAGTAATGAGTTTCACACCTGAGTGTATGTATGAATCACTTGGAGATCTTTGTTAAAATTAAGATTCTGACAGAGTAGGTTTGAGTCAGGGCATAAGATTTTGCACTTTTCCAAGTCTTCAAGTGATACCAGTACTGTCGGTAGACCACATTTTGAGTTGCAAGCCTCTAAGAATAGCATAGGTAGACCAGGTGGCCACTTACACCCTGGGCTTGAAGAAGTAGAAATCAACACCACCAGTCCTCTGCAAAGTATTAATCCCACAACGTGTCATTCCACCACTGTGGTTTTATGCCTTTGTCTCAGGAAATTTTTCTCATCTCAGGAATCTTTTGTTAAAATGAAAATATCCTTTAATTAAATCATGCCTTAAGTCCCACTAATACCATGATCTGCTGGAATACCTTAGCAGTGATCCCTTAGAAGCCATTTGGAAAAAAAAGATGGCAGTTGGGCTATAAGGAAGGCTGCAGTATGACCCTTCCGAAAGGAATGCTGTTCAAAAGGAAGGAATATCAAATATGAATGTTTTCAATTGCAAGTAGCAGAAAGCCCAATTAAGAGTGACTTAAGCAATAAAAACATTTATTCATATCACCTAATACGAAGTTTACCAGTTCAAGATTCTATCGTATCATCGAGAACCCAGGTTTTTTTCTGTCCTCTATCCCCCAGACTCTCCATCTTTGGTTATTGGCATTTTATTCTTGTGCTTATTTCCTCATGGCCCCAAACTGGCTGCTGCAATTTCAGATATCATTTCCACTTTGAAAATTGAAGGAAAAGGAAGGAGATTCACAAGCCTCATCTGTGTCTTTTACTAAGAAAGTGACATTCTTAGCAGTAGCTTCAAGAAGACCTCTCCTTGCATCTTATTGTTGGAACTTGTTAACTTGGCTTCCCCTAAACCAATCACTAGCAAAGGGGAGTAGGGTTACCCTAGGTTTAGAGTAACCATGACTCACTCTTCTGAGGTTAAGCGAGAGGTCTACCCTTCCCAATAACAAGGCAAATCCACCTACTAGAAAAACCAGGGAGTGAAATGTGGGGCAAATGGCATTGAGTAGACTATTAATACCTTCCCTGGGAAGAAACAAGTTCATACTTGTAAGAGAGACGGCAGAATGCCAAAGACCAGTTCCACTTGTGCCTCAGTTTGAGTCAGGTACAGCCCTATTACCAATCTTCTGATAGCTTCCCATGACTTCTTCACTTTAGAAAGAAACACTGATTTGTTTGCCTTGAGTTCAGGAAGGCTGGGGGGAAGACTGTATGGTGGGTGCTTGGTCAATATTTACTGATTGATCCAAAAGGGAATGTTAGAAGAGTGATTTGAGGTGTTGAGAGAGATATGGAGAAAGATGTTCAGAAGTAATGGGTCTAATTCTTTGAATAAAGCAAAGGTTCTAATAAAAACATTATTTTATTTGTATCTCAAAACAATCCTATAAAGTAAGGATTGTTTTCCATATTTTACAGATCAGAATGAGAGAGACTAAGAATCTTGCCCAAATCCACATGGTTTGTCTTTGGAAGATTTGGGATTCTTGTGGGCTTTCTGATACCAAAGCTCTGAACTCTCTCACCACAACTTATACATTCAGGTGAGGGTCTCACTCAGAGTGGCTTTTATACTCTTGTTCAAGAGCTCTGCTTTGCTGAAAAAGTCTTTACACCTGTGCTACATGTACAAACACACATTGGCCATATATACAAACACTCATGGAGAAGAAACTGTGTTACTTTAACACAGTTACATGTGTAACATACATAGTTACATACATGGAACTATGAAGTTCCAGATCTACATTATTAAATGTACAGCTTTACCCTCTCAACCTCTGTCTCTGCTCCACCAATCGTTGTTATTGTTTTCCTGTTTCAGAATTATTACAGGTTTATTGAAGAAAACACAGAATTTTGGAACAGAAACAAAAATATTCACTCTCAGACTGCATTAAAATTTTCAGCATTTTGTTTGCCTTCCTTAGTTTTCTAGTAATTTTCCTACATTGGAACCCTATTCACTCCAGATATAAAAAGCTTTCCACTCTCTTATTGGGTATCTTGTCTGATGGAAATCCAACTCAGGCAATTAAAGAATTCTGGTGGAGGGTGTCTCATTTGGGCCAGCTTGTCTACTGATTTGTTTCTGCCTCCATTGATTAAATTTCTTTTGAGTTGCCTCCAGCAATTAGGCATTCAGACCCTCAAGGCAAAGATCAGCACTGTGAACTCCAAGAGAAACAGATGTCTAGGAAACATACCCTGCTCTTTTAACTCAGGGCCGCTTGGTTCTGCCTGATGAGGAACTTATGTGGCTTCTGTTAGTGTCTTTGGTCTTCCTTGGACTGCATATACCTGAGTCTGGCTGTGTGTCTCCTTTTCTGAGCTGCAAGTATTTGGATAGGAAGAGGCTGTCCTATTCCTTGGTACAGTTCTCATGAGCGTTTATCTCCTAAGCATCATCAAACTGAGATGCTAAATTTGCACAGCCTTTCCAGGAGAAATAAAAAGCAGATAATGCTTTTTTTTTTTTTACAGTGCTAATATGAGCTATAGCAAAAGGTAAAAAAGAAGGAATGTGCATGAGGGGGGTAGAGAGAGCGGAAGGAAACCAACTCTCACCCTGTGCTAGGAACAAGCCTGGGCTTTGGCATACATTATATAATTTCATCCTCACGAGCCTGGGAAGGAGGCATTATTTTTCACATTTTACAAGATAAGGATGTCGAGACTCAGAAAGGCTGTGAAATTTGGCCAAGGTCAGATTGTAAATGGAAAATATGGGATTTGAATAGTCTTTCTGAGTCCTGAGTCTCTTGCCATAACAATTTGATATTTTGTTCACATAGGACACTGTTTTGGAAGAGGCATGGAAAATGGAGACTCCATCCTGTTATTTATGCTGTAGATTTCAAATTGCCCCAGTGGGATAAAACCACTGCCCAAACATGTTGTAGAAAGCTAAGACATGGCATTTTAATCCTTTGGCTGCAAAAATTAGCACATAGGAATATAGTGTCCAGGAAGACACGGGCCTAAGATAAATGAAGATAGCCCTGGAGATACCTTTCATATACTAAAGTCTATCTAAATTAACTTCCCAGGCTCCAAAGCTCCAAACTCTAAGAGTCCCTTTACCTTAGCAGTTCAGAGGGGCAGTCTTTATTCTGGACAGACCTCTGGCTCAGCTTCAGGCTCCCTCCTCCCACATACAGGCCAAAAGCTGGAGATCTGCTGGGCTGAGAGTTACAAAGCTGGGAACAGAGGCAGGCCTTTCTCTTCCAGTTGCCTCTTGCATACTTGGGAGCACCTTTCTCTTTTCTTATGTTACCTCCCTTTCAATTCCATCTTCTGACTCTATGTGGGTATAACCTGGAAATCACCAATAGCTGAAGCTATTCAGTAGACCTGGCTCTAAAAATGAGTTATTGGAGAAAAGCATTAGTGCTAGGAACAATTTTTACAGTGTTTCACCTTTTCTACCCTGATTCTATCATCTAGATTCATTAATATAAGATTTGTACCTATATTACACACCCATACCCACACACATTACATGCAAAGGTTTGTCTCAATTACTCAGCCCTCACCATGTGTTAAGCACTCTCCTGAATTTATACACACACACACACACACACACACACACATACACATACACGTACACACACACACTCCCATTTAATATGAAGATATATATTTCTTTATATCTGTATCAACCGTGCTAGACCAAGTGAGTGCTCTGTTCTCTGAAGAAGCCCTTTGGCTGTAAAGTCTTACTTGATATAATTAGGTTGGAGGTAGTAAAGAGATCAGCTACAGAAATGATAGAAAACTCGTTATGACCTTGAAGTCAGCAGAGCAAAGCTCCTTGGGGAAGTAATAGGGAGCAGTGATAGAAGCAGCTCCTTCCTCTTTTTTTAAATACTGCCAAATTGTTGGGTTTTTTAATTTTTTTTTAATTTATTCTTTGTTTTTAGAGAGAGAGCATGAGTTGGGGAGAGGGGCAGAAGCAGAGAGAGAGAGAGCAAGAGAGAATATTAATAAGCAGGTTCCATGCTTAGTGTGGAGCCCGATGTGGGGCTCGATCCCACCCTCCTGGGATCATGACCTGAGCCAAAATCCAGAGTCAGATGCTCAACCAACTGAGCCACCCAGGTGCCCCTGAAGCAGCTCCTTCTAAACTGAAGAAAACTTGGTCACATTCCTACCCCACCCTGACCATCTGAATCACTGTGGACAAGCTCCTTCACCTCTTTGAGCTTTAGTGCTGTCACATTCTTTATGAGAACTGCAGTCTTTACTTGACATTGTGTTGGGAGAACTTATTAGAATAACCCGCTATAATCATTATAATGATGAATATTTCATGCCAGGTCACTAGGGGTAGCAGGTCGCTATTGTCCTGCACCTATTGTTCTTTTCCATTTCCCCTATAAAAGTCTGAAAAACATAAACAGTACAGATTTGCCTTTGGGCCCCATGGCAGGTATCCAGTTTTCTTTTCTGGGGAGCAAAGCCCTACCTGCATAGCTGTCTGTCAAAGTCTGGCATGGGATGATACTTGAGCGAGAGTGGATGGGAAGGTGGGATCTCCTAAGAATTCAAAACTCTTCAACTTTGATGCTACCAGAGGGCATTTTTTCCTATCCCAACCTCCTCCTTCCCATATTACTCCACTAAATGGCCTGAAAGGTGAGGTACGGTTCTGTGGACAAGAAACAAAGGGACTTGTAGTAGGTACTGAGCTTGAGGCACCATCTGCACTCTTCCAACCCAGCACCAGCAGTCTCCTTGGTGATGGGGACAGAGGGGTCCAACAGCATCCACATCCATGGTAAAGAAAGGAAAGAGTCTGCTGTCATGGACACAGAGGCCCATGTGGAGATGGCAGACCTTACCAGGCAGGGTGTGCCATGCTGCCCATCACTAATGCTGTTTTAGGGACTCCTAATTCACTATCTGCTGAGCAGCTCTAGGACATCTGGCCAGAAAATAACAGCAAGCTCCTCCATGGTTCATGCACACAAGCCATATGTAACTACCAGGGACCAGCACAAGCCAGTTTCCTTGGCTAGGGCAAGGTTTACACCAGACACCAGAGGACACGTGCAGAAATAGACAGCACTGCTGGCTGGAAGTCCATGCAGAATCGATGTGCCTTCTGTCCTCACATCGTGGGAAGTATGGAAAGCTCCAGGTTTCCAGGTGGGAGAGGCTAGGCTATGTTTCAAGGAGAGACAGTAACGTCTGGTGCCTACCTCCTGTGCTTTCCACACTGCAGTTAGGACACATTTCTGTTCTGTGAATTGAAAAAAGAGAGAATCTCAAGAGGAAGACAAAGAATAAATGCTTCAGATACATCCTTCAGATCACGCAGAAGCCCCTAAAAATAAATTCCAGTCTTAATCCACTTAAGGACATAAAAATTACAAGACCTAAATGCTACTCTGAGGACAAACATTTCCCAAGTCAAATAGTGAGTAGGGAATGCAAAATAGTAAGAGAACGAACAAAACTCAGCCTCAACATGTGGAAATTTTGCTCTAAATTAGAATGAAGTATGCTAGTTGTAGAGTTGTTTCATCAGTTCTTTTAAGAATTGAAAATAGGAACAATCAGGCAAACCAAACTAAGAATCATTTTTCCCAATAATTAGCCAAAATGCCTAAAAATGTTAACATCATGAAAGACAGCTGAAGAGTACACTAGATTAAAGGAACCAAAGGGACATGACAAATAAATGCAGTGCTTGATTCTGTACTCACTCCTAGATTTAAAAAAATAATAATAAGCTCCAATATTACTAGGGCAGTATTAGTACAGTATTAGGACAGGTGGAGAAATCTGAATATAGAATGAATAATAGATAATATTGTGTGGTGTTAAATTTCCTCCATGTGATATTTATAATGTAACTTTGTAGGAGAATGCCTTTGTTCTTAAGGGAAATGCATTGAAATATTAAGGGTAAAATGTCACAATGTGTGCAACTAATTCTCTAATGGTTCAGCAAAAAAAAATTAATGATGATGCTAAGACACACAGAGAGAAAGAATTAAGCAAATGTATAAAACATGAAGGTAAATAAGTGCTCATTGTTTTTGTTTGCAACTTTTCTTTGTTTCAAATATTTCCAAATAGAATAAGCAGGGAGAGGAAAGGGGAATTGTTACAGATTAAAACATACTTAAGAAACATAAACAAATGTAATGTCTGGCCTATATCTGAATCTTAATTAGAACAGACCAAATTTAAAAAAGGATATTTTAAAAATAATCTTGGCAAACTGAACGTGGATTAGGTAACAGATAATATTAAGGAACTGTTAATTCTCTAGGAGTTGATAATGGTATACTGTGGTAATGAGGGAAACAAAGCCTTTATCCGTTAACGAAAGTAAACCTATCATCTTTTACAAATGAGATGATATGTTCTCTGGGATTTTCTCTCACATAGTCCAGAAAAGAAAAAGAGAGAGAGAGAGAGAGAGAGAGAGAGAGAGAGAGAGAGAGAGGGAGAGAGATAAGTGAGATAAAACAACAATGACAGAATGTGGATAATGGTTGAGGCTGGGTAATATATATATGAACGTTCTTTTACACTATTGGCATCTCAGCTTTGTGTCCCCAAATCTTCATAATAAAAAGTTGTTTTAAAAAATGAAAATACATGCAAAGTGGTCCTATAAAATAAAATAATCATTTCTAAAAGATAGGGACAAATGCTTTATATAGATTTGTAAATTGTAGCTTTTATATCTTAGCTTTAAGAATTTGAGGGTTGGCATGCACATGCATGCGTGCACACACACACACACACACATGCTTTTTTTAAATACCCAAGACACTGTTGCCCACATCCCAGCCCCAGAGATGATGCTGTGATATGTAGACACTTCCCATTTGCCAAGTTAGCTTTCCAAGTTCAATATTTTCTTAAATTTACTTTATGTTAGAATCTCTCTCTCTCCCTCATTCCCAAATCTTCTATCTCACCCACTCCTAAAAACAAAATATAGGCTATGACTCCCCACAGGACTCCAGCAAAGGTATTTTTCCTTTCTGCTTAGTTAAGGCAGGATTGTAGCACAGGGAGTGAGTTAGACAGGCTCACAGTAAGTCTGTGGTTGGGCTAAGACTAGGACCTTGGACCTTAGACCTCTGCTCTAACCATTAGTCAACATGTCCTCTCTTGACCATCCATAATTAAGGTGGCTCTAGTCTCTATAGTAACCAATCTGCCTAAAATAGGAATTATGTGAGGAACAAAACATTTAAAGCCAGTTGGATCCATTCATACTCAAACAATGTCTATTTAAGGGCTGTTACCCAAGTTTGTTGGCTTTTTTGAATGTTCTCCCACCATGGGCTCAACCAAAGGAGGTGGAGGGGGGCTCTGTATGGTCCATTCCATACAGAATCTCACATGCTGTTATCCCCTTTCCTTCTTTAAACATTTCTTTATGTCCCCAAGTCATAAGCCCTTAAAACAAACTTTTTGTCAAGGCAGTTTTATGACCACAAGACTGAAACAAAAGTGGAAGTCTGAGAATCCTTTATGGGCAAAGAAAGCTTCCCAAAGAAGAAATGGGACTGAGTCCAAATCCCTCACAGAAACCTGGCAACTTCACACATTATTTTCCGTTTACAAGGTGGGGCTTTGAACACTTCTCCTACTGTGTCAGCTCCCCTGGGGGTCTTTGGGAAGGAAGCAGAATAGTGTTTGGAACCAGAGCTAACAGGGCACAAAACTGAAGAATCAAAAGAGTCCAGCCCCTTGCAGTGAGCACCTGCCTCATAGGGTTTGTGAGGATTCAATGGGAATGCCCTGAGAGTGTACTGGTGTGTGTTCCATATACTAATACTGTTTCATCATCATCATCATCATCACCATCATCATCATTACTACTACTTCTGTGTGTATGTTAGGTACATCTTTTGGCTTTCACACTATAAAGTATCTCTCCATCCTGTCCCTACTCATGCCTCATTTTGGAACAGGTTTTGACTTCTGAAACACTGCTAGGTACAGAAAGCACTATGACCTGTAGTAATTAAGTCACCCAAAGGTTTGTTATAGTTGTTAATGCTGTTATTTTCTTAGTTTTCCCAAGTGGAAAAAGACAAGCAATGACGTTTCTTTTTTTTACCTTTATTCTTCTTATTTATTCAAGAAGCATTTATCGAATGGGAGTTTGATGCCAGGCCTGGAGTCTAGCTGCTCACTTAGATACAAGTGCCTTCAAAAAGCTTACAGGGCAAAGTAAGGAATAGACTTTTACACAGTTGAATTACAGTACAGCTAGTCTTGCCAGACTTTGCAAACCAACATGAGGATGCTCCATTGACTTTGAAATTCTGATAAGTAACAAATAATTGTTATGGAATATTGTATTGAACCTACATATAATAAAAATTATTCATTATTTATCTGAAATTCAAATGTAACTGGGCATCCTGTCTTGTATCTGATAATCCCAGTATACACAACAGTTGTTGTCAATGAATACAATCAGAAAAGGCTATGGGAGCAAAAAGGCCTGTCCCCTTCATCAAAGAGGTGACATAAACGAGACTTTAAAATAAGGAAAAAATTTTTCAGGTACCAAAACCAGGGAGGACCTGAATGTACCAATGGCCTGAAGGATAAGTCAGGTCAAATGTATAGGAAAATATGAGAAGTTTATAAAAACTGGATCACAGGGGTCCATGTGGATAAGTGGCTTGAGGTCTGCTAGATAGGCCATGGGGGTCCTCAGAAAATTTTGTGGTGGGGAGTGACAGGGTCAAACTTGATTTTAGGGTGGGAAAGGATGAACCGTAGGAAAAGAAAACGGTTAAAATGAGCAATAAGACGGCTGTTATAGTCATTCAAGGAGAGTTCCCAGTAAGGACTGAAACTAAGCCAGTGCTTCTGCACATAAGAGAAGAAGGCAAATTGGAGAGATGATTAATCAGTGAAGCTTGTCAGAATCTGTTGATGGGCAAGGCAGTTGGCCGTGACAAGCATGCCTCTGTCTAGCTTGGGAGATGGGGAGAATAACAATGCTGTATTTGGCTACAGATTGATGTAAAAATGCAAGTTAATTCCAGTCTAGCAATTTAGTAGCATTTGGTTAACATTCAAAGTATCTAATGAGAACTATGCCCTTCAGAGGTAGTTAAAACATTTGAGAACACCAATCAGGAATCAATACCATCCAGAACTGATACCTAGCAGTTCCTACAGTTTGTCTTAATCTACCCCAGTGGGTTTGTTACTTAGCATAAGGGAGAGGATATCAGTTAGGAGTAAGAATCTGGCATGCTCAGTGTCAGATATCAAGCCCCACTATCTTTTAACTTCGTGAAGAGCATGACCCTATTACAAGGCTGGCCCATTCTGCCCTTGAAATATCTCTGTATTTGTTTTTCATGCTTATGAATAAATATTAATATATCTGCCAAAATTTTATCCAAGACTTGCTATCATTTTAACATACTGTACTCTCTGGTAGTGTGGCTGTCGATAAGGGATTATATACTTTTCCCTATACCTACCTCTTGTCACTAGATGATATAATAGCATTAATATATATCAAAAGAACATTAGATAATTTGCTGATGGCCAAACTGGCTTAAGTCCATTCAAAATAGATGCCATTGGAAATTGACTTTATGTAGAAGTGAGGAGTTTCCTTTAAAAATCATGGATCTACACTTGCACCCCACACTGCAGGTTTTAGACTCATCCAGAGCATACTGTTTACTTCACACCTTGTGTGAGGATGCCCCTTATCCAACTCTCATGGAGTCAGATTTAATTGATGAACTTCAGCTAAAGAAACATGATCACACATGATGACTTTCACAAAAGTCTGGAAAAACTTAAAAAATAAAATAAAATATACTCAGGCATCCCATCACAAATGTGGGCTCCAAATAGAAGATTTTATTGTAAACCTTCCAGACGTTCAGACTCCACTGTTATTTTTGAAAAAGCATTCCAATAACATATGCCCCTTCAATTGGGGCATGGTTTGATATAAAGCAGCAGGCATTATTTAAAAGAAAAAAAATAGGTCTCTAGAGACGTCAAAACAAATTAGCTGTTATGCTAAAATTATTTCCTGTTGGGTTTAATAAAGTTAACAAGATAAGTAAAATGAAAAACAGCATTAGGAAGCAGGGAATAATTTCCTGCCAAGGATGGAGCTCTTGCAGACGTTGATAACAATAGATAAGAGACTTCATTTGTCTATTTTTATTTACCACAATGCCCTCATTCCATTTCTATTTTTCAAAATTTCCTTTAAGATTTCTTTTGAGATGAAGTTATTTGTGATGCCATGGCTATTTTTAAACCTAGTTAGAAACCCATGGTTCAAGAATATTGCTGGTTTTTTCATGTTCTGTTTCTACAATGAATGTAGTACTTCCAAAAAACTGATAGACAATAATTGAGAAAAAGGTTGAAGTTGTTATTTAAATGGCCTTTGGGCATTATGTGTGCCTTTCCTTTAGCCAAGTCTCCTTGGTCCCAATTAGCATAAATAATTAAGATTTGACAGCAAGCTAAAGAGGGTGCCTTCCCCCAGTAATGATCTAAAAATAAGTTCCTCCAAAGACAGTTTTCTTACTGTTTCTAACCATTATTCCCTTTGACTTATGTGTAAAAGCCTTAAAATTTAGGAAGACACAAGGGTCTTGAAGTCATCAGACTGGTTTCTAGTCAACACTTGCACTATTATTTCATCACTTTATGTCTCTGGTCCTTAGCATTACTATCTGAGAAATTAACTGGTGGAATCCTTGCTAATGTTTAGCATTCACTGAGCATTTAATAAGTGCTAAGCCCTTGACTAAGAACATTACACACATCATTTAATTGTTGCTGACAGTAACTTTTAAAAGTATTACCTCTATTTTATACATGTGAAACTAAGGCACAAAAAAGTTAAATAACTTCCCAAAGGTCGCTCAGCAAGCAAGAGACTAAGCCAGTATTCACATCCAGTTCCACTCAAGTCCAAAGACCATATGCCTGTTCTTAGCCACAATGCCTCCAATTATGAGATACCTCCTCTAGATCCATTCCTGATCAAATGCCCAAGGTCCTATGATTCTTTTAGTAGGGAAGAGAAAATACCTTTAGCAACATTGGGTATGATGGTCAAGTTGACAGAAATACAGAACATGATGGCATAAAAAGGAAAATTTTGCATTCTATATTGATGTGAATTTGATATGTTGGCAGATATGTCCAACAGGCCTTTGGAAATTTAGACTAGGGCAAAGGACAAAAGTCAGAGCTGAAGATAAAGAACTAAATCCCCTGCAAGAAGGTACTATGCAAAAGAAGGAGAGTACCAAGGGAGAAAGTGTGCAAAGAAAAAGGGAGGACTGCTAAGAGCAGATCCTTGGGGTCAACCACATGTGTGTGAAAAAGAAAGAGGGGGAGCCAGAGAAGGAAATATAGAGAAAGAGTAGGGGAACCTCAAAAGTAGTATTTCTGAAGGCTAAGTCTGGAAGGGATGGCCCACCATACTGGGTGCCATCTTCCTGAAGTAAAGAAGGTTAAGAACAGGGGCATCTGGGTGGCTCAGTCAGTTAAGCATCCAACTGCTGATCACAGCTCAGGCCTTGATCTCAGGGTTATGAGTTCAAGCCCATTTTGGGCTCTGTGCTGGGCAAGAAGCCTACTTAAAAAAAAAAAAGAATAGATAAGAAGCCACTCAATTGGGCTGTTTAGTGATTCATTTGGTGGTGGAGAATCTAGAGTCAAGAAAGACATGATTACATTAATTCTGGGCCCATACTTCTTTTCTACCACACTCAGTGCATATGAGTAAAACCTTTTTTCAACTTTTTTTTCAAATAATTAACCCATTAGAGTTTGTGATAGGTATGGAGGAAGGGAGGACTTGTATTCATCTGACTTTGTGAAATGAATATTTCCATTTTCCTCATACACATGCTGCTCATCATAATTTGCTTCACTATCACCTTGATAAGGCCTTAAAGCCACAGGTAAGAAGCTGATTTAGGAAACATCTTGCTAAAATAATACAAGATGAGCTGGATCACTGGTCTTACAATCCCTGGATCTCCTTAAGCTAAAGAAGGTCTACTGACCTTCAGCTGCAACACTGAGCAACACTATGGGCTTAGTCATAACCTAGAGCTTCCCTCCTGCACCTTTGACCTTGCTCACTCATATCCTTATCCTGCCATACTTGCTCTTCCACTTCATGGGGACCACAAATCCTTCATCTTCTGTCTTTTCCCATCCATCAGCCTGCTCCAGTCTGAACTCTTTTTGCATAGGTTCCTAAGCTACCTTGCTCTGTAGTCCTTCCACTGCACTTGCCCACCAAAACCCAAGAGCTGACCAGAAACACAACAGTCTGCCTTGGCTGTTCTTTTTACCCTGACTGCTAATGCCACTGCAGTATCATGGTCTCCAATGTTGCTCTATCCATCAGTCCTTGAATTTGTCTGGCATAAACTCCTTCACCATCTCTAAGCCCAGTCTTCAAATGCCTTCCCTCTCCTTCCCTGACATCCTACCTGGCCTCCTGCTGGACAGAGAGAAATCAAGGTAATTAGGAAGGATCTCCTTTAACTTCCTGCCCCCTTCACTATGAATATATTCATATCCACACACATCCTTTTTCCCTTTTCCAAAGTTTGTAAGGCCAAGATCTCCCTCTTCTTGTTCAGAGTTTGACCTCTACCATGAACCACATACTGTTCTTTCCACCTCATTCTGCTATACCCTCAACTGCCTCCTCTCTCTGGGCTACTTCCCCTGAGCTTCTAACCATGGGATCACTTCTCCAGTCCTGAAAGACCCACCCCTGCAGCAGAGGCTCCTCTAGCTTCTGTCGAATCTCTTTCTTCCCCTTTTCACCTGAACTTCTAAAAAATGTAGCCGACCCCCTTCTTCATGGCCAGTTATTCAACCATTGAAATACGCCTTTTGTCCTCCTTCCACAACTGAAACAGGTCTCCCAGGCCACGAATGACCTCCTTCCTGCCAACCCAATGGATACTTGCCCCTCTCTGCCCCACCAAACCCTCTGCTTTGGCTACATGGATGATTACTCACTCCTCAAAACTCTTTTGTGATTCTACACTTTCATAATTCTCTTCCTAAATTTCAGTCAGCCGTTCATTCATTCCAGAAAGCATTTATTTGACACCTGCCATAGGAGGATTAATCCAGGGGATTTCAAGGATCTAGAAGTAAGGAAAACATGATAGCTACACTAATGGAGTGTACTGTCTGGTGAGAGAGACAATACAAACAGGCAAAAAAAGCAAACATGGAGTCAGTTCTCATGATTCATGGTCATCGTGTTCTATAAAATCACTGTAAACACTGAACTAGCAACTATTAAGCCATTGCTCCTAGGGGAAATGCAGGGTCAGATTCCTATAAGCCTCTGGTCACATGTTTGCCAGCTGATCAATACATAGTCTTGTTTTATGTGTGTTTCTTTTTAAAGATGCCTTATTCAATAATTCAATGTATGTTTCTTACTAATAATAAATTCTATACTGTATTTCTTTAGAATAAAACACAAATTGAGAAGACTTTAAGGCTTTCTTGAGTTTAAGGCTTTCTTAATTCTGGGTATTCCCTCCAGGCCATAGTCTCTGTTCATTAAAATCATTTCCTAAGCTGCTCTCTCATTGTGCTCCAGCACTGAGGACACTGATGCTTTTATTAATGTGCTGAATTTGTTTATTTCTCTCTCTCTCTCTCTCTCATTCACACACACAAACACACACACACACACACACACACACACACACAGACTTAACATCTTTCAACTCAGGTCAAATTATCAGAGTTTATGTCTCATCCTACAAATCATCTTGACACATTTATTTCTGCTTCTCTAACTATAATTTATAGGATGTTGTGATTAAATTTGAACCTGACACATCAGATTTCCCTGAGCATCAAGATGACATTGCATCAGCCAGAGATGGTGGTGAAGATTACTCTGGAGTCAGTGAAGTGCTGAAGTGTGGAAACAAGAGAGAGCTCCAGACTCAGACAGACCTAGAGTAGGTTATGACTGTCATTTGCCAACTGAGACTTCAGCTTAGGTACTTAACTCCTCTGAACCTCCGTTTGCTCATCCATAAAATAGGAGTAAAAGTATCTCAGGAGAAAACTGTGAAGGCTAAATATACATTACATGTAAATATCCTGGCCCATACTCAGGGCTCAATTTATGCCATTTTTTATTTCTTGAGATTTGTTCAGTTTTCAGAACCATCTTGATGTCCACTCACCTGGGGTGATTCCCCAGGCTCACTGGAGTACAATCTGGTGTTAAGAACATCCTGTGGCACTGCAGAGGAGGAAATACTCATGGCTTAACTATAGAGGAAGGCTTAGAAGAGGAGGCAAGGATCTTGGGAAAGGATGATACAGGTGTAGAGGTGCAACAAAACTGTCTTTAGCATCTTAGAAAGGACAAGAGGAGATGATGAAAAGCACAGTGATTGGGAAGAAGGGGCTGGGAAAAAAAGGAGTAGGCCTAGTAAGGCAATCAGCTAAAGTGGAGTAAATAAATGGACTGTCAACATGGGAATAACCATCCTTTGGCACCAGGAGAAGCCAAGTGCTCCTGAGATTCAACACCCAAGAAGATGAACACGGAGGGGGAAGGCCCAAGGAGACCTTATCAGGAGGCCCCTGTCTATGTGGTTTATTACCATGGCTGGGCTGCTGAATCCCAAGTGTGGAGAGAGATGAGGCAAAAGAGAGTATCTGGAGAAATAGGGACTCCAGCTATCAGGCCTGGCTGCAGGGGTTCTGAATCCAACTAATTTGAATACAAGGACCCAGATATAAGTCAAATGGACATCTCTTCCAGGAAAGCACTTGAACTTATAGTTATTTGGTACACAAATAGTGCTTGGTTCAAATGTAGATTTTAAGGGCCCCTTTCAATGATGTCAGCAGTCTACCCAAGGATTTAGAGCCCCTGGTTCAGCATAAGGTGCAACTCCAAGAAAACCCCACACATCTTTTATAGCCCTCTCTTCGTCAGTTTTCCAGAGGGGGAATTGGGATCACATCAGCTCTTCTAAGGGTGAAGACCATCTCCTCCCCTCTTCCTCTGTGCCCCAAAATGGTGGAATCTGACCCTCATAATTACATTCTGGCCTCACCCAGTTTCATCTCATTCATTCTCCACCCCCATTCTCCCTTTTGCCAAATTCCTCTTCCTGATGAGTCAGGGATTAAAAATGCTTGGCATCCTTGCTGAGTAAATAGTATTTGTCCACAGTGATACTGGTCAGTGGCGAACTGCCTTTGCTCTGTGATGAGGAGGTATAAGCACACAATTAGCAAGCTGGCTCTTTAGGACATGGCCAGGACAAGGAGCAGGATTGTGGTCTTCTATGAGCATCACACTCATTATGTCCTGGGCCTTGCTTGTACTCTGCTCTAACTGGGCTGACTGGTACAGAAGAGAAGAAAGAAGGAAGGAAGGAGGACAGGGTACAAGGGGAAACAAATATACTGGTTTCATAAATCTTCTACCATTTGATCATACCTACAATGCTGTTCTTATCATTCCCATTTTATAGGTCCAGAGAAATCAAATCATTTGTTAAATTTGCAAGTGTCAGAAAAGCTAGAATTTGAACTCTTGTATTCTTAGTGGGAGCCTATTGTCCTTTCTACCACATCAGGCCACTGATGGAAGTGAGCAGGCAATTGACTGAAATTGATTCTGCCTGCCTCGGGGCCTTTCGGAGATGGTCTGCCCTAGATATAATGGAAGTTGCAGTGAACATCAGACAGCATTTGCCTCTTACCCCCTGGCCTGGCGTCAGGCTGCCCCAGAGTGGATTGTTTGTGTTTGGGGGGCATCTGCTTTGTTTTAGGCAGCTGTGGAAGAGGCACTTCCCCTGGAGTGATGGACACAACAGCCCCCTGCTGCCCCAAGAGATCCCCCTGGGGTGGGGATGGGGTGGGAGGGGTAGCCATGGCAGGAATTGTTTACTTCCTTCCTATAGCAGGTTCTGACCATCTCAGGTGGTTATGTTAGCTCAGTGTTCTCTGCCAAATAGGTTTTTTGTATTTTTCTTCTTTTTACGTCTTCAGGCACCTCTTTGAATGTTCCTTAAGACTTAGGAGCTAATGGGTCCTTCACTCCTGAAGATTCCATTTGTATTCATGCCTAACAGTTAATGCACAAGGTGACCAAAGTTCAAAGAAGGAAGTTACTCAGGGTCGCACAGCCAATGAATGACAGAACCAGGGCCAGAACCAAGAAAACTGACTATGATTTAGTGACTCATTCAACAGAAATTCCTTCAGTGCTGATTATCCACTAGTATTAGGCACTGAGCTGGGTGCTGGGTACTCAGGGTTTTAGCACATGCTGTGCTACTGTCACTGGTGCTTCCCTGCTCCTCCCTTTGAGATGTTTTCCATTCCCAGCCCCAGTCTAACCCCAAGACTCCCAGGGCCACTCACCACGGCATTCCTAAAGACTTAGAAGAGGTGCCTTTGTGTGCAGACTTTTCCTCCAAGTCCCTGGAATGCGCGTTACAGGACTTGCTGATTTATAGCCATGTTGCCTTTCAAAGAATTCCCTGGCCTGCGTTAAGTCAACAGATATGAGAAAAGGCTTGTTAAAAGTTCTGTCACGGGAGCCAGTTGCTCCTTGTATTAGCAGGATGCTTTCTTTAACCCTGGGCCCCTCGGGCCTGCAACAGCACACCCTGGTCCTACAATAAACTGCTCACAATCTAAGTGGAAGACTTGGAATCTCCTTGAAATATAAATGTACTCAATGCCATATCCAACCTTGCCACTGTTTCCAAAAGCCCCATGCCTCTCTTCTCTCATTTGCTGCTTTTTGATATTCGACTATCTTAAAGTTTGTCTGTTCACATTGACCTATTTTCTATTTTTACACTCTTGTAAATTTGCTTGTCAACTGAGACTCGTGGCCACATCCTGTCTGTGTGCATGCTGACCTTTTGGAAAAGGAATTCATTCATTCATTTGCTCGTTCATTCATGTGCCCACCCATCCAGTCAATAATTCTGACCCCCTTCTGGAAGCTGGGCACACACCAATAGACAAAGATCCTGCTCTAGTGGCTGCTGCTGGGGTGCACCACCCAGATTCCCCCATTCAGGATCACTCTGCCCATTCCCCAGCTGCCAGGAGTGTTGCTGGCTGCTGACCCATGACTGACTCCTCCTGGGATCTGCCCTTGGCCACAAGGAGCTGTGTTACCCAAGGTAATGCCTCTTCCCTGGTGCACCCTGTGTCCAATGACTGGCTGCTGTGGGGATACAAAGGCCCAGCCCCTTTTGTCTCAATTCAGGACAGGCCGAGGCACTACCCCATCTTCAGAGCTCCCCTTGGGATCAGCTGAGACCTGTGTTCAGCTGCACTACACACTCTGCCCAGTCCTGTTTCCTCAGTCCCTTATGGCTGCTGTTCCTAGGAGCATTACCCACCCCCATAAGCATCCTATGCACAAATCTCCACCTCAGAGTTTTTCCCAGGGAACTTTTCCCACAACACCTGCCATTGTGAAGTTTATACACTGGATAAGGGAGATAGAAAATAAACATGATAGTAACACAGTATGTGAAAAGTGACATTGCTATGGGAGAAAATAGAGTGGGGTCAGGGGATCAGGAATATGGAATAGAGAGATAATTAATTTTCATCTTTTAATGTTTATTTATTTACCTTGAGAGAGAGAGAGAGAGAGAGAGAACACAAGCAGGGAAGGGGTAAAGAGGGAGAGAGAGAATCCAAAGCAGGCTCCACACTGAGCACAGAGCCCAATGTGGGGCTTGAACCCACAAACTATGAGATCACGACCTGAGCCAAAACCAACAGTCGGACACTTAACCAACTGAGCAACCCACGTGCCTCTAATTTTCATTTTTAATATGGTGATCAGAATAGGCCTCTCTGAGAATGTGATATTTGAGCAAAGACTTAAAATTAACAACCTGAATTATCAAAAGCTTCTGAATCCAAAATTGTTACTGTTATCAGACAGGATTTTCCAGAGAAACAGAACTAATAGAATGTGTGTGTGTGTGTGTGTGTGTGTGTGTGTGTGTGTGTGTGTGTGTGTGCTCATGTGCCTGCATGCACAAATACCCTTTGAGGAGATTTGTTTCAAGGAAATGGCTCAATTTGGATTTGTTTTCTGCTTCCTCATGATTAAATTAAAGTGAGATTATGCATTTGGGGCAGGAATATCACAGATGTGATGATGTATTTTCATGGCATCCCATAATATGACACATGATCTTGGTTTATCCTATTAGTGGTGAAGTAAACTTTGAGCTCTTGAGTAGCATGGTGTCTACAAAGGTTCTCTACTATAAGATTACTCTTTTTTTCCTTTGCAATTAATAAGGGTTTTGTGGGAAATATTTTAAGGCTATGTAAATGCTCCATTCTTCACCCAACTTTTACCCACTAGTTTTAGAATCTTTTTGATAATTTTTGCCTAAAATAATGATCACTATGGGTCTCAAACTGTGCTTTTCTAATTCCATAGTTTCTTGAACATTATTAGTTGGTATTGTACTACAGGGAAGATTATTCTTTTCCCCTTACATGTTCATTTACATATTAATATTAGGAAAAACTAATGGATGCCCATTTTAGTTAATGGGACTTAATCTGATGCT
Organism: Prionailurus bengalensis; assembly: GCF_016509475.1. Taxonomy (NCBI): domain Eukaryota; kingdom Metazoa; phylum Chordata; class Mammalia; order Carnivora; family Felidae; genus Prionailurus; species Prionailurus bengalensis. The sequence goes on along the minus strand of NC_057343.1, from coordinate 125,180,629 downwards.
ATGATTTCATTTATATCAAATCATCCCAAATTGGACCATTTGGCACCCCTTCTGTCTTCTGTGTCCCTTGGACATGTCTCCATTACTCTTTGATTATTTTCTGGAATTATGAGATGTTCTAAACATGTCATATTTTTCCTGTTCCAGCCTTGGCATCAAAGCTGTTCCCTTTTAGTGGAGGCTGGTGTTTAGAAACCAGGATCTGGGCTCTAGGTAGACTCTTCATTATTGGGGTTTTCCTACCCCCAAGCTCTCAGGGATAGAGCTAGGAAATACATGTATTTATGTATGTGGTATACATGTGTATGCATATGCATACATATGGAGATATAGAGGTGTTTGTATACATACATAGAATGTACATCACTATTTCTTTCTGCATCTAATTCTACATATTAAGAACTCTAAGTTTGCACTGAACTTCCAATTCTAACTCTATGCAACGTGACTCATTCCAGCTTTCTCCCTTTCTATATTTATTACTCCCTTCTCTAGTGAGAAACTTCGTTTTCATCACTTTATTACATTCACTTATTTTCTAAAATCCTCTTTATCCCCTACTTTTAATCTATCTCCCAAACCCAGTGAGCTGCCACCCCTGTTAGGCCATCGTCATTAAGTTGCCAGGACCCTATCAGGCCAATACTGTCATTTAGACATTTGATTACAATGATAAAAATACAGACTATGAACTAATAGCCTGGACATCAGTCTTTTGTAGAAAATGCTACAAAATTATGGCACAACAGACGTTTTGAATGTGTTTCTTCAGGCAATTTTGATGATTGGCGAAGGTGAAAGTTAGTCCATGCCTGTGAAAGAGTGTTTTCTCTAAGAAAAGCTGACTACTTTGTGGGTTTAAATCTATAAGTTGTACAATACATGTATAACATGAGCCATTGTTCTATGGCTCCTTGTGTGCCACAAAAGAGAAAGGTGACCCTTGTTGTCTTCCAGATTGAAACCATAAAATGTATGTTATAGACTTTCTAAGGAGGCTTACATTTTCCCCAAGGCCCAAAGTTAGAAAGGGAAAAAGCATACATGGGGTCATGGGTCTTAGTATTGCAATTCAACAGTTAAAAATTATTTAAGAATATGTTACTTAATTTCTTGCTAGTCCTCGAAAGGAATTTTTTATGGAATTGTTGACTGTAGTTTCAGGAATGGTTCACACTGGAAGATCTTCTAGGATAATCAGATATCGTTCCTTTTTCTCTTTACTAGATGCTTTCTGGTCTGTGCGTGATAGATGATAGTGCTAAATGATTTACTCTTAAACCTCCCCTGGAATCATTGTTGTGCTTACATGTTTAACAAAGTCAGCTTTCTAGGAGAAAGAGCCCTGATTTGCAGCATTTGCTCATTTCTGTAAATACTCTCACCATGACCAATGTTAAGCTACCAACACACACCACTCAACTAGGTGGTAGAGGGATGTACACAATTGGCTCTCCTGAGGTTGCATAAGCACCTCCATCATGGATGCCTGTGCAACCTACAAACCAGTTAGACCTACCCATCCACTTAAGCATTGTCTTCAAACTGCCACTGACTTACAAGGAAAAGTTATTAGAAGGGAAGTCCTGTGCTCTGAAGAGATAGGGTGAGGGATGTAGAATAGAGTCCTTGCTTCTGTGTGTTTACATGCTTGACTCTGAGAACAATGACCACCCTGCATCTACTAAGCAGCAGGAGGGTTATTGCTGCAAGAAAATGTAAAATAAGCAAATTGCTTTGAAGTCAGAATTAATCTTTATGGTAAAGCATCTGAGATCAGCTGCCTCCTATGTTTTCATGGTCCTGCTCTTCCTGAAGAGAAGTGTGGACTCACAGGGACTTCCTGCTGAGTTCCTATTAGCAGGATTTGTCCGTCTTGAGGTTAAAGGTGCCAAGCAGTAGACAGACTCAGCCTGGGGCTCTCTCTCTTTCTCAGACATAGAGTACCTCTGACCCCCACTGGCTGCTGGCATGTGTTGCATCTTGGGGATGGCCAAGGCTCTTCCAAACAGTGCCCTGTCCCTAACTGCACATGACTCTTCAGGGGTGGCCTGACTGATTTATTTTCTCCCGTGTTGTCAGTATTTCCTACATGGTGACATCTATCTCTCATTGGTTTTCTTTAAATTGTTCAAACTCTTCATCTATTTCTCCTCTGGAGTGGTAGAAATGTCTACTCTCATTATTCTGTATATGGATTTTATTTCATTTGATCAGAAAATGAGCCAAGAGAAGGTTTGAGGTTGTCACATTTGCGGTTGGTTTTGGTTTCTCTTGCTCTGGCCCTTTGGGTGAAAAACACCAGGTGTTGCTTCTTTGTTTATGAGAAGCCCTTCAGCTGGGTTGGCACCTGGGCCCATGTTCTCCTATGGTGGTGCCTGTGGTAGAGCAAAAGCTCTGGCCACAGCAACAAAACAGGCATAGGCCAGGCTGTAAATCTCTGTAGGGAGCCAGGGCAAGGGCTGTTAATGAAAGCTTGGGCCAGTGGGCCACAAAGCCCATTCTGTAATCAGAAAGCCCTGCCTATTGAACGTATTTGAGTGTCTGATTCCGTCCATTCGTTTTGGTATTTCTCTGGCATCTGTCACCATGATACCTTGGTAATCTGGTGCATGAGTTAAAATAAGCCCAGGGAAAAGCAGCGTGTTACTGGGTAAGGAACATGCTTTCCAGTGGGTTTGCTCAAGCCAATTTAGCAATCTCTACTAATTACTGAGCCTGCACTGAAAACAAAACATTTGTACATTACAGGTATTCCCTGTAGGAGATATTTTTTAGCACTGTGTATTAAATTAATTTCAACTTTTGAACTGAGACCCGAATCCAGTTGTTAATCCTCTTTTTAGAAGGAGATTTGTATTGCTATTTCTAGCTTACTCTTCTCCCACCATTTTATTTTCATAACCCAAGTTGTGATGGCCCTGATGAACAGGAAAATTCTTGGCTCTCTCTGTGTTACTTTCAATACAAAATTCAGGGTTCCTTGTCCTAAAGAATTGCTGTTTGCTCTTGTTTCTCATGGCCAGCAGAGGGCCCCAGGGTAAGGCTCACACCCAATGTGAGATTAGGCTTCTCTAAGTGGTGAAAGATCCCCTAACTCTCCAGAGAAGTGACATTTCACCCGAGGGTTTCCCAGCACACATACAAAAGGCTTGAGAAATAGAGCTAAATCTCCTAGGACCACAGGTAAAATAATCTTTATTTGGGACTGAGAAGAGCTTTGCAACTGCATCTACCCCTGGCAAGGAGAGAGAAAGCAGGTTAGCCCTTCTTTTGAGAATCATAAAAACGAAAGGAGAAAGCAGCAGAATCCTGGACCTGGGCCATTACTCATCATCATCATCATCATCATCATCAAACAACACAGAGTTGGGGTGTGGAGCAGAGATATTTGGGAGATCAGAGACTGGCTCAAGTTCATTATAGTTGATAAACTTTATAAATGTCCTATTCTTTATGGGTATTATTTTGTCACCTGTCACATTTCTCTGTTCCGTTTCTTCCTATCCTGTAGATAATCCCCAAACTGTATAAAAAGTAATCTTGGGGTGCCTGGATGGCTTAGTTGGTTAAGCATCCCACTCTTGATTTTGGTTCAGGTCATGATCTCACGGTCATGGGATCAAGCCCACGTCAAGCTCCATGCTGCATATGGAGTCTGCCTAAGATTCTCTTGGGGCACCTGGACGGCTCAGTCAGTTAAGCATCTGACTTTGGCTCAGGTCATGATCTTGTGGTTTGTGGGTTCAAGCCCCGCATTGAGCTCTGTGCTGATAAGCCCGGAGCCTGCTTCAGATTCTGTGTCTTCCTCTCTCTCTGCCTCTCCCCTGCTCCCCCTCTGTTTCTCTCTGTCTTTCAAAAATAAATGTTAAAAAAATTATGAAAAAAAGAGATTCTCTCTCTCCCTCTGCCTCTGCTCATTCCCTGCATGCATGTGCACACATTGACTGTCTTTCTCTTTCTCTCTCAAAAAAGTAATCTCTTTGACTTAATAAAATGTATGTTATAGTCATACATACTACTCTCTGAATTTTGAGTGGCCAATGTCTAATGATAAGAAAACTTTGTAAAGATTCCTGGCATGTTTCAATGGAATCTTCAACCAGTGTCTATGTGGCTTTGCTAAAAATTAACTTGAGGGTAAGTTTTATTGCTTAATACTAGGGAAAACTGACGAATAAAAAGCTGTGGCATATTTATCATGTTCAGGGAGTTCACAAGGCAATGCAAGGGTTACAAATAAACACAAAATATGGTCCTTGAATAGAGGAGGCTGACTGACCTACTATGAAGAGGCGACATGATCCAAAAATGCAATAAGGAATATCAAGTAATCTATTTAATGGTAATAGTGGTAATAATAATAAAATACTATGTATTGAATGCTTACACTTTTCCAAACACTGCGCTAAATGCTTTGTATACATTTTCTCATTAAATCCCCAAAACATCTTTATGAGGTAGATATTATTATTATTTTCATTTTGAGAATAAAGAAACTGAGGCACACAAAGTTTAAATAACTTGCCTGGATTTGATTGCAGGCTGTGTGACAACCAAGACTATGTCCTCTAGTATCCAGTGATCTGTACTGTCTCATGAGAACATTCAGGGTTCTAAGGTAGGAGATCAGTGTGGGCTAGAGGAAACCTTCTTGGAAGAAGGGTCGAGGGATGAGTGTGGTTCAGGGGATAATGTGGAGAAGAAGAGGGAGTGAGAGAATTCACACAGGCAGAGAACTGAAGATGCTCAAGGCAGGGTGGGCTACCAGGAATGAACTTGCTGCCTGCTGTGGATGCTTTGTGCATGTACATGAATGAGTGGAAAATGGTCACTTGGGAAAAGCAGATGGAAGGCAGGTCACGGAAGGACCTCCTTGAATAATACCTTTAGAAACTAGTGTTGGAAAAGGTAGAATTGGAATCAAGACAGACAATAAGTAAAGCACTTCAGTGATTCTCCATGTGAGGTGACAAAGGTAATACTGGAGCTGTGGGCAGGAAATGACAACTGGAGATAAGATGTCCCCAGTGGGATCTGTCTAAATTCTGGCCCCGGGTATTTTATATTCTAACCCCTATCAGGGAGTGACAACCACTAGTATATTGTGCAACTTTGGCACATTCACCTTAAATCCAAAAACTATCTCTGTCAGGTACTTTATTAAGTCCTTTTCATAAACCTGTCACTGTCATACCAAGTGGGCTTAGGAATTATCATCATCACCACCGATATCATTGTCATCAACATCATCACCGTCTGTTACCAATGGGAAAACTGAGGCTCAGAGAGCACATGACTTACTAAGGACATCCCAAATAACTCAAACCCAGATCACCCCACTCCAAGACATTCACAAACACTCTGCGAATGTTGACTGAGTAGTCACTATACACCTGTGTATCTGATGTTGGGTGTCTAAAGACAAGGAACTCTACCCACCACTTTAGGGAGCTCACAGCATTTAAGTGATAAAACAACACAGTCGATAACGATAGGTGAAAAATCTGTTCTAAGCTTTTTCTAAGATTTTTCTAAGAAAAATCTGTTGGAAGTGGGATGAATGTGCATATAAAAATGAGAGCACTTTTTCAAGTAAAAAGGTTGATTCACATGCAGTTTATTTCATCTCTTGCTTCATGCCCAAGAGTAGCTGACAAGAGCCAGCTGTCCTTCCTAGAGAGTGGGACCAAAAAGTGATGAGTCTGATTTTTACAGTTTGCCAAGAAAGTCATTCTCACTTCAGTTGCTTGTGTAGAAGTAGAGGAGGCAAGTGTTGACTGATACCAACCTGCCACCTGCTGGAACCGAACAGAATTACCTGAAGCTCCAGGGGAGGGGCTGGTGTGGGATCTAACAAGACTGTGTTCTCTTCTTTGTACCTTAGAGTGTGAGTTGACAACCTGCAGTTAGTTGCTCCCAGCCACCCTTTTTTAATGGGTTAAACTTGGAGAAATGGGACCCTGAGGAGGCTTTCAGGAAAGGAAGTCATAAAGGATCTGCAAGCTGTGGAGTGAGACCTAAGCACGTATCTAACTTGGCCACTCACTTGCTAGGTCACTTTAAAGATATTAGTCAGCCTCTCTAAACCTGTTTCATTGTCTGTAAAGTGAGATTACTGGCAATCAAATATATGTTGAATGAATGAAAAGAATGCATGAATACACTTTTGGTGGTTGCCATACACATACACACACACACACACACACACACACACATACATATGGCACCTATTGTAGCATATGACATCAAGATCAAAATAGGGGTGCATGGGTGGCTCAGTCAGTTAAGCATCCAACTCTTGGTTTCAGCCCCCGTCATGATCTCATGGTTCATGGGATTGAGCCCCACATTGGGCTCTGTGCTGACAGTGAGAAGCCTGCTTGGGATTTTCTCTCCCTCTATCTTTGCCTTTCCCCTGCTCTCTCTGTCTCTGTCTCTGTCTCTATCTCTCTCTCTCTCAAAAATAAATAAATAAAAACAGGGACACTTGGGTAGCTCAGTCGTTAAGCATCCAACTTCAGCTCAGGTCGTGATCTCATAGCACATGGGTTTGGGCCCCATGTAAGACTCTGTGCTAACAGCTATATATATATATTTTTTTTTTAATTTTATTTATAGATGAATTTATAATAAATTTATTTTATTTATTTCTTATTTATAAATAAATAAAAATGTTTTTTGATAAAGACAAAAATAAATGGTAGCTGTGAGGAGTTATCAATAGAACAGAAGCATAACCAAACCCAAGTTAGTATGCCTGACATGCAGCTAAGCCAATCACTGAGGCATGTATGCAGCAAGGAAAGGGTTTATCTGAGAGGTAGCTGAATGAGGAGATGGAAGGGCAGGCCTCAAATCCACCTCCCCTAAGATTAGAACAAGTTTTATAGTCATAGGGTTTGGGATTATATACAAAGGGTGTGGAAATTTAAGACTATTCATGAGGAAAGATAGAGCATCTGCACTGAGCAAACATATGTAACATACATCCCATGTTCACTTTGGGTTGGAGACTTAACATTAAAATGGGGCAAAATTTGGCCCCTGACATCAGGAGGTGATCTGTTAGGAGAAGACTATGTACATGTTAAAAAAAAAAAAAGTTGTTATAAACTGGATGGAGTCTGGGACTCCTTATCTTTGGGAAGGAATGCAGAGCCTAGCTTATTCATAGGCTAGAATCATATCAGTGACCTTCATGTGTGTCAGTCCAGGTCTCTTTGGAGACAGCTAGTGGATTTGTTAGTGGGCTCCAAAAAGAAACAATAACTGATTAAGGAGAAACAAGTCTCTGAAAAACCATCTTTAAATTTTCTGTTTGTCTCAATCTTTAACCCTATGGCGCATGGTTTCAGAAGTTATATGGGAATACAAGCCTAACAGAAATTTTTGGAGGAATAACCCATCTGTTTTGCATTTAATCCTTTATAACAATCTTATAAGCCAAATACTATTATTTCTTCATGTTGCAGATAAAGAAAATAAGGCTCAGCAAATTCAAGTGTAGTAGATACCAGTGGTTATCTACCTAATAACCTTCTTCCTTGTGAGCAGAATTCACTTTTATTCAAATGCTCGTCTCTCCCCAGGTGGCTCTGGCTTATATACAGATCGAGGAGTTGGTCACAGGAATTCCACTTTCCTTACTGGAGATTGGCTTAGGCAGGAACAAGAGACCTAGTTATGTTCAATAAATCATGAGATGAGGTTTCTTCCTTCAGGTATTGTGTCTAGATATGACTCAGGGAACCAAAAGGCTAAAGACAATACCAGTACATAAGATGGCAGAGTGGCAATATGGAAATAACCTAGATTCTTGGTGATGTTATCAAGCTATTGAATCTACCAATCCTAAAGAAGTTCTACCTCAGACTCTAAGATATATTTGAGATAATGAATTCTTCTTAAGCCTTTGAGGCTTAGTTTCTATTACTTGGAATCAAAAGCTCTTTAACAGATGGATTAAGTAACTTGGTAAAATTCATACATCCAGCAAATAGCAGATCTACCTCTTAATTTCCTCACCCCCAGCTGAGGTCCTCTGGACACACATAGGAGTTCAGGGGCAGCCTCAGGACTCTGGTGCCTCTGACTAGAAGGGGAGGTGACAGAGAAAACTGGACTGGATCATCCCTGGGATGACTCTTGTAGCCATTCCTGTTCCTTATACCAGTGCTCTTCCAGATCTGAGAAACCCACCTCCTTAGGAATATCCCATCTAGTCTTTTCCTCTCTGCTTCACCCTTCCTACATTGCTTTTAAAACTTTCTTGCCATGAGGCACTTGGGTGGCTCAGTAGGTTAAGCGTCTGACTTCGGCTTAGGTCATGATCTCACCATTCCCCAGTTTGCGCCCTGTGTCAGGCTCTGTGCTAACAGCTCAGAGCCTGGAGCCTGCTTCAGTTTCTGTGCTCCCCTCTCTCTGCCTCTCACCCACTCACACTCTGTCTCTCTATCTCTTTTAAAAATAAATAAACATTGGGGTGCCTGGGTGGCTCAGTCGGTTAAGCGTCCGACTTCAGCTCAGGTCACAATCTCGCGGTCCGTGAGTTTGAGCCCCGTGTCGGGCTCTGTGCTGACCGCTCAAAGCCTGGAGCCTGTTCCGGATTCTGTGTCTCCCTCTCTCTCTGCCCCTCCCCCGTTCATGCTCTTTCTCTCTGTGTCTCAAAAATAAATAAACGTTAAAAAAATATATAAATAAATAAATAAACATTAAAAAAAAACTTTGTTGCCATAAATTCTTAAGAGTTGGCTACTCTAAATTACTTTCATCACAAAGTTCTAGGACAATTATGGTTACAAATGCTTTTACTTTTGACCAGTGTTAAACACTGCGGATATGCCCAACTAAAAACATGACAAACTTATTTTTAAAAACAATTTTCAGAGGAAAGTTACAGAACCATATGTGGTTTCATCTTTTTTCCTTTGAAAATGAGTATGAAGCAGTATGAGTTTTGATTCATTAAGTTATCAGGGTTAATCTTTTAAATATAATTTTCACCATGTTTTCAAAGGTTAGGTAGTCATTTATGCATTGTCTAAGCCTCATTTTCCAGCGCGGTTCATCCTTCATGAATAATGATTGATCTTTTCTTATTTCTCCTTACATCCCACCCTGACCTCCAATCTTAGATGAGTTGATGCTCTCTGAGAAACATAGTACAAGTTTTGTTTCGTTTTCCCACAAAAATAGTTCTGCCTGACCCAGACACCATGGAATATTGACATCATACTAATACTGTCTTTGAAAACAACCTAAACATTGCACAAAATACTTAAAGCAATTGTTTGAAGGCACAAAAACAGACCATACTTGAAGAAAAGCCCATGACATGAGTTCCACATTCTTCCCAGATATTTTTCTAAAGACATTTACAAGTTGCAGAACAAGGATATACAACAGTAGTCTTATTGGGCTAAAGAGGCAGAAGTCAGAGTTTGGAGTAGCTTGAAGCTTGCTACTTGGGGAGCAAAGTCCTAGAGGAGGAAGGCCAGCAGAGAAGGAGACTGAAATTCTGCATACACATTTCCCTAAAGCTGGGTAGCTAAAGTGCTGATCAGAGAATTCAATACTATTGGGGAGGTAGAAGTCATAATTAAAGCCTTACTAAGATGGAGAAAGCTTGGTACAAATCCCAGGCTTCGAATTGAAACCTTAGCGCCATGCCTTAAGAATAAGAGCCATACCATAGGAATAAGGACCAATCCATAGGAATAGGAAAAAAACAAACTAGACTAGCCCCCCAAAAAGCATAAAATCAAGTTTTCTCAAGATCTTGACTACAAACCTACAGAAGAAAACTTAACCTTGGAAGAAGATAACATCATTTCAAGTCTTTATAATTTTTCATTGATGACATCTGGCATTTAACCAAAAATTTTGGTGTTGGTGAAAATATAATAAAAACTAAAAGGATCAAAGTACTGAAATCCAAGTGAAAAATATGGGTAATAGGAAAAGATTTATAGGTGATTCAAATACTGACATTAACCCACAGGTAGTTTAAAATAATCATGATAAATATATTCAAGAAAATGTAGGAAGTGGTAGCCAGCATAGAAGATAAGTTGGAGAATTTCAACAAAGAAATAAATCTATTTTTAAAAAGAAGCAAACGATTAGAGAGTAAAATTTTAAAAGCACCAAAAACTTCAGTTATGCAGAAGAGATCTAATGAAAGATACACAGTACTTCTACACTTAAAACCACAGATAGGGGGACATCTGGGTGGCTCAGTCGGTTGACCATCCAACTTCAGCTCAGGTCATGATCTCATTGTGTGTAGGTTTGAGCCCCGTGTCAGGCTCTGTGCTGACAGCTCAGAGCCTGGAGCCTGCTTCAGATTCTGTGTCTCCATCTCTCTCTGCCCCTCCCCTGCTGGTGCTCTGTCTCTCTCTTTCTCAAAGATAAATGTTAAAAAGAAATTAAAAATATATATATACTGAGAAAAGTAAAAGAATACCTAAATAAATGAAAGACTATACTATGAACATGGGATTCAAGGATGTAACATTAAGATATGAGTTCTCTCCATGTTCATCTCTAGACTCAGTGCAATCCCAATGAAACTCTTAGCATCATTTTTAATTGGTGGAAATTGACAAGCTATTTGTAATATGTACACAGAAATACAAAGGATCTAGAATAATCAAGGCAATCTTTAGGGAGAAAAATAAAACCAGATATCAAAGCTAGCATAATTAAAAGTGTGATATTAATATAAGAATAGACAGTAGATGATGGAATAGACTAGTAGAATAGAGTTTAACAGATCCACACCCATATGATGAATCAATTCATTCATGACAATGACACTACAGCAATTCAGTGGAAGAAGGATGGACAGTCTTTTCAATAAATAGTGCTGGCTCAAATGGGAAAAAAAATACCTCAAACAATACACAAAAATTAATGCAAGATGGATCATATACCCAAAGGTGCAAAGTAAAACAACAAAACATGTAGAAGAAAACACAGGAAATATCTTCAGGACCTCAGGGGAGGTCACACGTTTTTAAACAGGACAAAGGCAATACTGATAATTTGGATTTAGTTAATTCAGATATTTAAATTCAGAAATTTAATTTTAATTTAATTCAGATAGTAAATTCAGAAATTCCATTTAATAAATGACACTATTAAGACAATGGAAAAGCAAACCTTAGACTGGCATGCACAGACATACAGACACACACACACACACACATCTAGAAAGGATTTATATCGAGAATATCTTTTTAAAAATTCTCTAAGTCTATAAGAAAACAATAGCGCAATTTTTAAAATTGGACAAGAATCCTGTGCAGGCACTTTGCAAAAGAGGTTATCAAAATGGTCAAATAGCAAATGAAAAGTGCTTGGCATCATTACTCATGGGAAAAATGCAAATTAAAACCACATCTTGATAACATATGTTGCTCATAGTCCAGAAACACCGCTGTTTCTCCTTGAAAAGACAATTGCAAAACCACAGTTCTGAATACCATAAAGTGAATTAAAGTAGGTGTCAATAATTATAAACAGCCTAGTTTAATTCAGAGTGAGGTTTCTGCTAAAAGTAAGTTGCAGTGAAATGAATTTTAATTCCCCATTGTAATTACATAAGAAACTCTTGTCACCCTAGTACAAAAAGCACAAAAGCTGTAACCGAAACTTCACTCTTGGAATTAAATGTGACTGTTTGCAATTATTGAAATCTATCCAAATTCATTTCTTGATATTTAAAACTGTGGTTTTAAAATTGCTTTCTGAGGAAGAAATGTCAGAGAAATGTGGCTGCACTATCTTTTAAAATCCCTCTCTAAGGGGGGACCTGAGTGGCTCAGTTGGTTTAGCGTCCAACTTTGGCTCAGGTCATGATCTCATGGTTCATGGGTTCAAACCCTGCATTGGACTCAATGCTGACAGCTGGGGGCCTGGAGCCTGCTTCAGATTCTGTGTCACCACTCTCTGCCCCTCCCCCACTCATGCTATGTCTCTCTCTGCGTCTTAAAAATAAATAAATGTTAAAAAAATTTTTTTAAGTCACTCTCTGAGATGTGGGAGTTTAGTGTCAATAGATGTGATAGCAGTGCAGGAATGTATCTATTCAGAGAGCTGTGAGCAAACCAATTTATTATGGAGCAATGAGAAAAACCAGTACATGGCAATGCACAGCACGATGAAAATACATATACAGTTTACACTCTCTGGGAATGAAGCATGGGCTTGGGTGAGCTGGGAAGATATGAGAAGCAGTTTGAGCTGCACATCCACTTGGTTTCCCATCCCTCTGGCCCCTCAGTACCCACTGCTTTTCCTCTCCATGTCACTGGTTCTCAAAATGGTGATGTTTATGATGTGTTAATATAAAAGCTTATATACCACTGTATTACAACATTTAGAAACTTTTTTGTACTATGTTGCTATGTAATTGGCTTCCTTTGCAATTCCATGCTTTTTATTTTATGCACTTATCCTGATAAGGAGTCCATAGGTTTTATCAGACTGCCAAAGAAGTCCCTGACACACACAAAAAGATTAAGCTCCCACCCTAGCCCATTATTAACTTATTATTTACCATGTGTTATTCCATAATGTGTTTCTAAACATGTCTTCAGATGTCCAGACACCTCATCTAGGCTAGAAGCCTTGCTGAATGGCTTGCATATGGTCAGTGCTCAAAGTGTTTTTGTTGGTTTATTGATAATATGAGTCAGTGCTTAGGATTGAAGTTAGACTACCTCTGTTAGAAAACCTAGCTCAGGGACCTTGGGCAAGTGACTTAACCTCTTAATTTTCTTATCTGTAAGTAGAGCTATTAATACTGCCTATCTCATAGGGCTCCTGTGAGAATTAAATGAAAAAAAATATACATAAAGAGCCTGGCAGAGCATCGGCCCCATAATAAACTCTTAATGCACATCATCTCTTAATTATGAGCATATTATTATCCATGAAAGTTTTGAGTGAAATACTGTTGCCAGATAGCAACTAGGGATCCTGGGAGTTAAAGGGAATTGAAAAGATGGGGCAAGAGACAAGAATTCAGGTTAGCTCCTTCAGAGTGAATTCAGACTTAGCCACCCAATGGGGCAATCAAGGCTAATAGAGCTGACTCACAGCTAGTAGTAGACATATCTCTGTGTTGAAAAGTGTGATAAATTATTTCTACCCCTCACTTTGCCCAGTTCTCAAAGTTGCAGGTCCTGGGCTAGGAGATCATCCCCAGAAGGCAATAGTAAAGATACTAAACCAATGTTAATTTCCGCTCAGCATGGAACAGTGGAGAAAGTGCTGGCCTAGGTCAACACACATCTGTGGCCTTGGTTTTCTCCTTTGTAAAATCAGGGTGCTGGACTGGATGTCCTCCTGATGTCAGAATGTCTGAAGGAATCTGCTTATTTGAGAGGGTGATTATGTTGTAACCAAAGAGCTGGGTCTTAGAATAGCTCACCATTGGCACCTGACTCACAGACACTAGCCTTGAAGAGTAAGTGTAACTGACCAATGGGCAGGAAAGGTTCTCAACACAAAGGACTTGCTCTGGAAAGTGGTCTTGAGGGGTCATAATGTAAGACTCATGAGCCAGCAGAAGGGACAAGATGTATACTTAGTTTATACCTATCTGTGCAGAGAAAATTGGACTAAAACACACTTCTCCTTTCTGATTACTGGGGGCACAGTAGGTCTGAGAATAGGCAGCTGATTTATGAAGCATGTTGGGATAGTGAATAAGGGCACCAAATATTAGTCCAGGCATTCAATGAGTATGTTATACATACTTCTTCATCAGTAGTCAATAGTGATCTCCTCTAATACATCATTCTAACTCAACTATTTGGTTTGTCTCTCCGAAAAATTTAAGAATTCTGATTGGGATCTCTATTTGTGCATGGTAAGCATAGAATTTAATACACAGGAGTATGTTCCATGCAAACAGAATTACACGAATAGTATTTCAACAGGCTGATTTCGTCTTGTGGAGTCTATCATTGCCAGAAGGGGATTCAGAGATCATCATCTTTTTCCATCAATTATTTATTGCCTGATAATGAAAATCACTTCTCTCATATTTCAGTCTATCAAGCAAATAGCTAAAGCCTCTCCCTGTATGTTCTTTGTATCTTAAATTATAACAAAGAGAATATTAAAATAAAATGACAACTATATTCCTCTGCCCATAGAATTTCAGTTTGTTTGTTTAGCTGGATGAAGGAAAGCTTAAGCTTGTTATTGGAGATACAGAGATTAATTTAGGTTTTTGTTTCTTTAAACCTTATCATGCCTAAAGTCTCACACTGCAAATTAATATCTCTTTTCCTCCTCTATTTCACAATTTGGATTGCAATAGAATTTCTTTCCCTGAGGGAAAGAAAGGGAAATGTCAGAATATATGCTTTGGAAGCTTAATTCCTGCAAATAGATGAAATGTTCCATCAAGCAAAAGTTGCCTAAAGGCTGGTATGTTGCTGCATGTATAACTTCTTCAGTACATCTCTTATTAACACATAGGATAAATTGGTCCAAAGAAGGACTCAGGCATTGTTTTACCCAGAAACATGCACCCTAGGTCTATATAATACCAAAAAGATGGTTACTTTAGGGACTCAAAGCCTACCATACCAGTTTAGTGTAATTTAGAGCTAACAAGATATATGACAGTTTGGTTAAAATTTTAATTTTCTGCTTTGTAAGCTTAATATAAATCTGTTTGCTCCAACACCACTTTCAGTGGAAAGAAAATAGAGATGTTTTAAATTGTGTCTTACAAAAAGATTGGGAAATCAAACAAGGGATTGCTGGATGTCACTCAGCATTTCAAAACCCTTATCTGGCACAAGCTCATATGAAAACATCCTTTTGGATGATGTGTAAAGGAAACCCTCAAACCCTTGATGTCATTAAATTGTTGATGCTGTATTCATGCAATGGGAGTGTCGCCTCAACCGGCTGAGCAATAATCCAAACTTCCTTATTTTTCTTCCTACAAATGAAAGAAAATTATTTTCTCTGATGATTATTGGTTTAGTTATCAACTCTCTGGGTTTGGTTGTAAGATGAAGGTAGGTAAGATAATTTTTTGTTCTAATATGTTTTATGATTCTCTTAACATTGGGAATTTTTTTCAACACATATGACAAGAGGACTTGAGGGGTTAAGATTCTCTTGAGAGGAAAAAGAGATTAGAGGCAGAACTAGAAAGAGACACTATATATTATAGATGATACCAGAGAAAAACCAGACTGACTTCAAGCAGGAGAGGATTTCATCTGAGCCCCATTTAAAGGGTCAGGTCTGAGTCCTGTGACCAATTTCATCTTCCTGCCTTCATCTTCCTTCAGAGAGAAAAATCCTTTCAAAGCCCTTGGGTTATTCACTCTTGTGCCTAAGGGCCTGAGTTACAGGCTCAATCAAGTAACCTCCACTCATACTCTGCCGTAGTCAGACTCAACCGGGATTACTGATACATTAGCATAAAAATAAGAAGGCAAGGGTCCTGAGTGATTTGCTGGGAAATAATTCACTGCAGTTAAACAAGTATTAGTGAAGCATCTACAATGATCTACAATGTGTAGAACAGAATGAGAACTTGAGCCCAGGTCTTGTGGTAACAAAGTTCACCATTTTTTTCCACCATACCACATTGCCTAGGCTCAACTGCCAAGGGTCTGCCTCTACCCCCCCAAATAATACTGGATGCCCAAGTGGTAGAAGCCCTGAGATGTGTGGAAAATACTATTTGAGACTGTATGTTTTTCAAAGCAGGCATTACCAATCAGTTCCACCAGCCAAACGTGCAGTGAATCCTAACATTTCCATCAGAACAGGTGTCCATCAGAGTATCTGCACAATAGTGCCCATACTGAGCTGAACTGAAATTGTAATGGATCAGGGAAAGATTGGGTGGTCAGGAAAGAAAGAGAAAATGTAGACTTTTTTCTCCCCCAAAAGCATGCTGGGAAAGAAAAGGCAAACCTGTCTGAAGAAACATCACAGTTTTGTCTTATATTATTTTGGTTTGTTTTTTAAGGATTGAAAGATGTGAGCATGCATGTAGGCTAAGGAAAAGGATCTTGAAGGAATAGGATGAAGTTGCAAGAGAGATAAAATAATTGATGGCATTAATAGTAAACGTATATAAGAATTCCTCTGTATAAGGCATTGCTTTTAAGAGCTTGACATATTTAAATCAATTTGATGCACTGAAAAACCTTATGGGAAGTCATTAATATGATTCTGACTTTACAGATGAGGGAAATAAGGCATAGCTTAAACAGCATCAAGTTGCAAGACTGGGGTTTGAACCTAGCTAGTCAGGCTTAGTCATTGCTCTTAATGGTTGTGCAAATCTGCCTCTCTGGGAAGATTTTGTGTAGAATGAGATGCGCTAATGGTGGCCTAGCATTCTCAAGGAGAAAAGACACTTCTTTCTTTGCAGCAGAAGAGATTGGGGCTAGGGGAAGGAACAGAAAAATTTAGAAGAAAAGGAGAAGAGAGTTGAGGGCGTTCACATTAGATGACTGTACTCATTCTTAGATCTAGTTGTCAGCATAAGTACACAGAGGGACATTACCTCCCTATCTGCTGTGTCAGGTGCCATTTCCAAATTAATCTACCAACTACAGTTATTTTGACAAATGTGTGAAAGCTTATGACTGGGACACAGACCTCTCTTATAGCACTTCTATGTATTCTCTTTCTCCCTGTTCCAGTGTTCACATTATCATTGAAAAAATTTTGGAGAGGCATTATTATCTTGGAATCTGTCCTGAGATTATTCAGGTTGGACTCTGATTCTTCCTGTGAAAGGAATCAAGGGCTTTTGGAGTAATGGACTCCAAAGATTTTGAAATTATGCTCAGTAGTCTCCTTGGAGAGTCAAAAAATAAGGCATGATCAATCATGGTATATGGCAGAATATGTAATACCTCTGCAGCCTCCAGTTTCAAGAGACCCACTCTTGAGAAGAACCCTATTATAGAATTTATTGAAAAGGAAGCTGCTATACAATGTCTAGTGCTAAATGATGTGTTTCAAACCACAAGTGCTGGAATAATTCAGATAAGGTAGCTAAGGTAGTATTCACAAGGTCTTTAGTCACTAAGTACTTTATTTTTTTTTTTAACATTTATTTTTTTTCTTTTTTTTTTTTAATTTTTTTTCAACATTTATTTATTTTTTGGGACAGAGAGAGACAGACCATGAATGGGGGAGGGGCAGACAGAGAGGGAGACACAGAATCAGAAACAGGCTCCAGGCTCCAAGCCATCAGCCCAGAGCCCGACGCGGGGCTCGAACTCACGGACCGCGAGATCGTGACCTGGCTGAAGTCGGACGCTTAACCGACTGCGCCACCCAGGCGCCCCTAACATTTATTTTTGAGACAGAGAGAGAGCATTAACATGGGAGGATCAGAGAAAGAGGGAGACACAGAATCTGAAACAGGCTCCAGACTCTGAGCTGTCAGCACAGAGCCCGACGCGGGGCTCAAACCCACGGACCGCGAGATCATGACCCGAGCCAAAGTCGGATGCTTAACCGACTGAGCCACCCAGGCGCCCCGTGGCACTAAGTACTTTATAAAAACTGGTATGCTGGTAAAACAGCTCTCAGAAACACAAGGAAGAGCCCTTACCAGTAGCATTTGCTGTTTTCCATAGGGTAAATATTCTCACCATTGCTAATTTCAAGCTACCAAGCACCTCACAAAATTCCTCAATATTTAACAGTCAGCTTCAGAGGACCAGTAGGTGCTGGCTTCAGCACACCACTGTTTTGTTATCCTTTTTCATCCTTACAGCTGCCTTTTAAGGTGAAGACCACCATTATCTCCAGTGTGCTAATTAGGAGAAAAAGAATTTGCCCAAATGCACAGAAGTAGAATGGGGGCAGAGCTTGAGGGAAGCTCAGGGTATATGACCCTAATAACATCCACCTATAGGCCTGTACTCCTTCTTTAACCTAAAAACAGCCACAGATATTCAAGGTGGTAATGCTGTCAATAACCATTCCCCACCTCTGGCTCACTTCTGTTACAAATACATTTTCTGTGGCCCCTTGGGGACTTAGTTAATATTTCTAGATCTTTACTATTCCATAGAGAACCTTGGGTGTAAAAGCCCAGTAAGTGTATATGTTACTTAGTATTTGAAAAATATTCTGGCTCCTTGCTACATAAACAATGGACCAACTATCAGCATCATATGAGAATGTGGTAGAAATCTAGAATCTTTCTTACCCAGAACTACTAAATCAGAATCTTCCCCGTAAGATGATCCCAAGGTGATATGTATGTCCATTAAAATTTAAGAAGCATTGCTTTAGGGGCACCTGGGTGGCCCAGTCGGTTAAGTGTCCGACTTCGGCTCAGGGCATGATCTCACGGTTTGTGAGTTCGAGCCCCACATCGGGCTCTTAGCTCAGAGCCTGGAGCCTGCTTCAGATTCTGTGTCTCCCTCTCTGTCTCTGCCCCTCCCCTGCTCATGCTCTGTCTCTCTCTGTCTCTCAATATAAATAAACGTTAAAAAAATTTTTTTTAAAGAAGAAGCATTGCTTTAGCCTACAACAATCATATTGGGGCTTTCATGTGTCACGTTGTATGTTGTTTTTGCAGTTGGCAGTGACTGGCACTGATACAATATAGTCTATCATATCCCATCCTCTTTGTAGGTGATAGTGGTACAGTCTGTGGTCACAAAACACAGCAGCTTTACAGAGTGAGACTTGGCCTCATTAGCAACTATTCTGAGCAAAGAACCACAGGCTTCTCTCCCATTAACCTGCTTCATAACCTCAAATTTTGTTTTTCTAATTCTACAAGAAACTTTGGAGAGCCAAGTCCAACTAGATTCCTCACAAGGATTTCCTCTCAGAAAAAATAATGCAAAGAAAAGTAAGTTCTAAACCCTTGAGAGTCTGTCAGGAAGTGGTGGGGAGGAGTGAGCTTGCCGGAGCCAGACCTCTCTGACATGCTAACTTAATTCAAACCACAGGACTTCATTTGAACTTGGCCAATCATTCCTGAGTTGAAAATAGAAGGAAAGGATCTGTGGCCAAAGTTAGAACTTTTAAAAAGAGTTTTGAGGTGTTCAGTAAATTTACCATCCACACAGACATTTAAAAAGCATCGTGGATTGAGTTTCTATTATGTTTTGTTTTCTGTGTTTTCCCAAACCATCAGGTTACTGAGGAAATGGCCACAACCCAGATGCATTTAAAGGTAAATCCCCACAGTTTCCAGTTGATATGGAAGTCTAGAAATGAAACAAATACAATTCAGAGAAAGAAAATTTCAAAAAATGTCTATTTGGGATTTTAAAATAAAGGCAAAAATTATTCTAATCTGTGGACATCTATTGTAATATTAGTGCTCATGGTGAGAGGCAGGGTAAAAAACCCTTAGCATTTTTCATCTGGCCAAAGTAGGGTAGCAAACCTGCCTATTAGAGAGCCGAAGAGCAGCATTATTCATCAGCATAGGATAGAAGGAAGAACATTCTGTCTGCCCAGATATGGGGAGGGTTACTGTGTTCTTACAGAAGGTGGTCATTCAGAGATATTTCTTCAGGCTTCTAGTGATCCAAGGACTCTGAGGTGCCGGGAGGCCACAAAAGGTAGTCTCCTAAATCATCCCTAAACTGAAAGCTTCTTATGAATGGGGACCACATACCTAGTTTGGTCAGCACCATGCCCCCAGCACCAACACTATTGCCTGGAACATAATTAGTATTCATTAAATACGTATCATGTGATGGATGGATGGATGAATGAATAAAGCCATTGCTCCAGATTAAAGTCAGCATGTTAGAAATGCCTGATAAATACTCACCAAGTTGCTATCATGATATGCATGAAGGTAAAAGTTTACAGTAGCCTGGAAAACTAAGATAAAAGGAAAACATAGGGCAAAGTCAGAAATGGAGATGTCTGTACTAAGTAGGAATGGGACTGTGCAGACTGGGAAGGGGACAGGAGGAGCACCCACTGTTGGAAGTCTCCATTGTCTAATTCACCATTTTACCAAAGGTTAGATTTGTCCATTTGGGCATTTAACATTTAACATTTAACAAAAATCAGTATCTGTTACTGGCAGCTCTGAGTGTAGCACTCTTTTGGCACTGCGGGAGACAAAAGACCTATCCTTCAGCTCAAACCTTCTGGGAACTTAGAATTGAGTTGTGAATGTAAGTCTAACATGATCATATAACAAATTTTTAAAAACACATTGCAAAATATCAGTAATTTATGATTAAGTTCCAGATAAGGTAATGAATGTTAAATGGTCAGACATCTTTGTGAAAGGAGATCTATTTCAAGCTCTAAGAGTCCCTGGTACACACTAATCACTAAATGTTTATGCAAGTGAATGAGTGTTAAAACGTACAAGTTATAAGATCAAAGCAACATGAAAACTGTTTTAAGAATAATGTGTATAGGGGTGTCTGGGTGGCTCAGTCGGTTAGGTGTCCAACTTTGGCTCAGGTCATGATCTTACAGTCTGTGGGTTCGAGCCCCACATTGGGCTCTGTGCTGACAGCTCTAAACCTGGAGCCTGCTTTGGATTCTGTGTCTCCCTCTCTTTCTGCCCCTTCCCCACTCATTCTCTGTCTCAAAAATAAATAAACATTAAAAAAATTGTTTTTAAGAATAATGTGTATATATATATACAAAGTATATACCATATTTTATACGGAGAAAGTTCATATTGCTGCCTCATGAAATGAGTGGATACAATATAATGCACCCAAGAGTGTTAAGTTGTTTGAGTGTGGAGACCTTGCTCATGCCTGCCTCATCAGAACCTACAGAGATGACCAGAGTGCGCTAATCCTTCCATAGGAATTGATGAATCAATGAGCAAATGAATGAAAAGGAAGTTAATCTAAATTCGAGGTAGGTCATTTAGGCAAGCTTGAGCCAGCTTTCCTTAGCTAGTATGAGTCACTTTCTTCACCAGTCCACTGAGCCTTCTCACTTTGGCTTTCATGGCTAATGCAAAAAAAAAAAAAAAAAAAAAAAAAAAAAACCAACAAAAACAAAAAAAAAACCCTCACAGCATTGGGAAATTTGAGAGACTTATCTATAGAGCACATTTTGCATAATGATTTATAAGAAGTAGTTCCTGCCTGTGTTTTAAATAAAAAGAACACAGGGCATCTTGGGGAGAGGGACTGACATAGGAAAGGTAAATGAGTAGCAATATTGTCACAGGGAATTGAGACCAGACAATGTGTTTAATGGAAAATGAATGATGAGGCAGTGAGAAAATATAAGAAGGAAGAGATAAGAAAGAACCTTTTCTATTGGGGCACTTGGGTGGCTCAGTCAGTTAAGCATCCAACTCTTGATTTTAGCTCAGGTCATGATCTCACAGTTCGTGGGATTGAGCCTTGTGTAACGGCCCCTTGCCTGCTTGGGATTCTCACTCCCTCTCTCTGCCTCTCACCCATCCCCATGCTCTCTCTCAAAAACAAACAAACAAACAAACAAATTTTTAAAAACAAAGTAGTTTTTCTATGAAAGAATACATATCATAAATTATATGTCCTTATCAAAACAAGTTGTGGTCATATATTAAGAAAAATGGCTTCTATTTTCATTTCCACATTCACACAAAGTTAAAAAGAAAACAGTTATTACCATTTTCAACAGCCTTGATGACAGCATTTGCTATATGGCTGGTTAACTTGAGTGTAGAGCTTTGTTAGTTTGCTTTGAATTATATCAAATTTATAATGACAAATATAAAATAATAGACATTAATTATAATATGACTAAAAATACAAAGGTAGATGGAGTTAGAAACCTACTACTTTAATTGCAATCCCCTGAGGTAACTAGTATTAATGGTTTGTTGTGTATCTTTCTACATCTTCCTTGATGTTCCCTAAAATATATATATATATACATATATATATATATGTATATATATATTTACATACACAGTGGGTAGTTATTGTATTTATAAAAATGTGAACAAATGAAATGTATAAGCTTTTTCTTCATTTAACAATAGATTAGAGACCTCCTACCAGATGAATATATAGAGAGATTTTCTCACGTTTTTAAATGTAGAGTATGAATTTACTACCATTTGTTCAACTATTCCTCAGTGGTGTACATTCTGGTATTTTCAGGGTTTTTTCAACCACATATAATACTGCACTGAATGCCCTTGTGATTGCAGACTGTTTTAATTTCATTGTCATGGGTGTCTGAGCCTTGAATTCTCACCTTTCAAACGCCACTTGCTTCCCCTCATCCTCCCTGTCATTTGGAGCATGAAGCCGAAGAGAGACTGCAGATGAGCTATGAAAGCCGATAACCACTCCATACAGCACATGGCCAGCAGCTTCCTGCTACACTATTTACGTCCTATTCCATTGAGATGGCACTCTCCGCTCACATGACCCAAATGCAGCTCTCACTCCACCAAGAACACAGCTGAATCCAACTGCATTGGCAGCTCTGCACATGCTCCGTCTGGCCCTGTGAATCCTCACTCACCCATTGAGATTTCTTTTGGTTTAAAGCAACATTCCAGCTGCTGAAGCTCCGTTGACCTCCAGTGTTTTCCTGGCTCAGATCCAAGGCAGGTGGCCCCCTGCAAATTGTATTTTTTTTAGAGTTTGAGCTTTTTCGTTTTTTTTTGTTGGGGGTTGAAAGGTGTATAATAATTACCCACAAGCATAGCTGATGAATGAAGCCACAAGAAGTAACTCTTTTCCTGGCAGGTATCACAGGAATAACATTTGCCTATTGCCATAATTTGCCTCGACAACAACCTGCAGCTCTAATGCACGTTTAATTCTCAAACAGGAGTTTTGGCAAGTGATGCTGTATCTGACTGATGTGTTGACTGTAACATGTGAGATGGTGGGGTTTTTTTTTCTCTCTCTAGAAACCTGGATGCTTTTTGCCATTCTGATGGTAAATGATGAGACAAACAACCATGGATTTCAGCACTCCATCTGTGTTTGACCAGCAAAAAGGTAAAAATGCTGCTTTAATACCTCCTTTGGTTCTTCATATCTTTAGTTCAGTGGTAGAGATTCTGCAATTCTGAGGGGGAAAAGAGTTGTGTGTGTGTGTGTGTGTGTGTGTGTGTAATATGAAAGAGGATTTCACATAGAAAACAAATCTGTTTTACATGTTCACTTCTTATTTGATAAGCATTTGGAAAAGAAAAATAAGCTTATGGTCTGTTTGTCTTGTTAAAGTATTCCTATGTACAAATTTTAAAAATTGGGTTTCAAACACAACCAGCTATTTCAGATATGATCATCTTTATTCTCATTAGTTTATTTTCAAATCTTTAAAAACTATATTATAGTAACTAATATAAAAAGAACAAATCACATGTCTCTTTTCATTCTATTAACTCAATATCTCATTGCCACAGTTCCATAGATACTTCTTGATTTCCTTTTAGGAATAGATGTTACCTAGATTTATACTATAGTTGATAGAATATCTCATCTGTGGTTGTGGTGTGATTTAACACTATGTTATTTGTAATGACAGGATATATCTTTCCTACTCATAATTTGCCAAGTGGAGGTCATTTTCCACATGAAAAGATTGCTATGGAATCAGCCCCATCCTCATAAAAAGCATGTATTCAGCAGTACAGTTTATGTGTATACATTTTGCATATGAACTGTGTACATATACATAATACCTTTGTGCAATTATGCATCTTTTCTATATATGCATAGGAAATTTCCACTCTGTAAATGTAATAAATATTTTTTAGAATATTTAAAAAAAAACTGACATCTAAACCATTTTTTGTAGCCTGTGAATATTCTTCAGGACCCTAAAGTTCTTTGGTCATTTGCTCCTAGTTTTGGCTCCAACATGAAAAAGATGATTTGTAAAAGCTCATTAAGAAAATCCATTGCTTCTTTCTTTTTCCCTTGTCCTGTTCTAGGCCGTAGTGTGTTTATTACCCTTCAAGCTGTATCTGTTTCATGGGTGAATTATTTTAGCTCAGTGCTTTCTCAAATATTAGATTTACTTTTAGATCTCTGAGTGACTATATGTACAGATGTATATATGAAGAGAGATAGTTCTCCACTTCTTAACTCATTTTGAATTGCATGTGTGTGTCCCTTCAGAATATGCTGGTTCACATGGTGTTTGATGATGAACACCATAGGGAAAATGATTGTTAAAGCTGTGCCTACCACCATCCCCTCCCCTTGGTACATTTTGTATCACTGAAGACAATCAGCAAAAATGAAAGTCTGCCTAAATCCAAAGACCTCATACTAGCTAAAAAATGACATCGTTGAGCTATGCAATCCAAAGAGGAACACAACGAGTTTTTTTTTTTTGAGACTAATCTGAGGAAGCTGGAATTGACTGTGAAGAGGTGGCCCTTCATAACGAATTCATCTGTTCCAGTGTTGTGTTCCCTTACAGGCTTGAGCCCAAAACGTAGTTTACTAGTTAACATATTAATTTGTCATATTTATTTTCTTACAGCACCTTTCATGTGAGCAATTCACAGCATTTCGTCCACCCCACACCTGACTCCCTCATGAAAGTTCACCTTCTCCCTGCCATCTCTATCTCTATTTCTCAATCCTTTCTAGAGGTGCTGAAGTATGGTTGAAATAGCGTAGGTTGGAACAGCAGATCTACTTCTTAGCTGTGTGACCTTAGAAAGCTACCTAACCTCTCTGGGCCTTACTTTCCTCAGCAGTAAAATGGAGGAAATAATGTTTGCCTCGCAAGGCTGTTGTGAGAATATAAAATAATACATAAAAAGCACCAATCACATTGCCTAATGTGCCATAAGTACTTTAAAATTGTGGCTGCCTTTGTTATTCCTGTTTTAATTGCTACCTTGGACTATGAGTTCCTCAAATGTGAAAGGCTCTTCCCTTCTCTACCTCCAGCTTGAATTTAGCAGTCCTCAGAATAAACAAGAGCTTAGTTAATACTAGTTGACTAGAAAACATTAATTTTTTTTCAGTATTCCAGGGTACTATTTAGAGCAATCCCCTAAAATAAAAATTAATTAGATGATACCTGAGTAGTTCTATTATCACATTAACCCTTCCATCCTCTTAAAAGCATGAAAGACCATAATGGTTTAGACCATTACATAGCTTTTAAATGCCATTATGGTATATTGTTGGGCAAACCACAGCAGAGTGATTTTCTCCCCAAATGTGGGCTTTATTCAAGGGCTTTCCATGAATTCTGAATATTTGGGGAATCAAAATTCTAGTAGCCCTGGATTTCTGTGGAAATGTTGAGAAAAGAAATGATCTGGAAGGATCTCAGAAGTCATGTAATCTATTGGTTCTCACACTCAGCCACACATAAGAATCACATGGACAGGTTTGGAAAATGCTGATGCCTAGTTCTCCAGTATAATTAGTGTTGGGGGGAGGCCTGGAAGCTCCCCAGGAAGATCTCACGTACAACAAGGATTGAGAATCATTCATCCAACCCATTGGCCTAACATCTCAGATGGGAAGAGGGAAGCACAGAGAGGTGAAAAGGTGGGGCCTGTTTGTACTAATAACACCCAGCTAGTGAGTCATAGAAGGGCCTGAGACTCAGGTATTCTCTATCCGGACATCAGAACATTGAGAAACTTCTTTTCATGGGTGGTCTGTGGCCCCAATAGCTGCTATGGAATGGTTGCAGGGCCCGGACAGCTCTGGTTTATGGTTTCACAGGGAATGGTTAGCATTGTGCACTTGAAAAAAATATGACACAGAATGACCTTCAGGGGTCAAATGATGTGGATGTGTTAAGTCTGAATCCCTTCAGTGGCATTTTTCTAGATTTCTCTTTAGTAGAGGTAACAAGGCATCCTTATGCTGGGGGCTCAGGGACATATATATGGCCCTTACTCATGTTATGTCTCAGTTTTATTCCCATTTGCATGAACCTGGGCAAATCAATCTCCTAGTCTGTGAAATGTGCAGGGTTGCTGGGAGGCTTAAACACCCAGTTATCTGGCTATGGGAACGAGAGTCGTTTCTGGCTTGCTTTCTGAAATTGTGACGCAGGAAGCCTGGGTCTTCAGAGCTCTCCACTCTTCCTTTGTGCTTTTGCTTTCACCATAGCAACACTGTTTCTGGTCCCACGTGTTCCTCCTGGCTGTCTTCCCTGTCAGAGCCCACATGCAGGAAAGGACCTGTAGTAAAATCATTTACTACGGAACACAAAGCTTCCTACTGCAGTGGAGATGTTATATAACAGAAGATATTTGCATTTTAAGCTTTGTCTCTAATTGTGGAAAGAAAAGGTTTGCTATGCCCAAAGGAGGAACCTAAGGCCTCAGAGAGGATGGGAGCTGGATGAGTGGTCCCAAGGGTCTCTCCACACCCTGCCCTGCCCAGGGTCTAGACGAAATTGTGTTTCATGAGCATTGTGTTTGTGGGCACCTGAGGGGGCATGGCCCACCCTGCAGGCTCTTTACTGATAGAGTTGCTGAGAGAACAAGAGGAGGGGCAAACTCTCCAGTGCAGATTGAATCACTGCAGTAGTGTCCTAGGGCTGCATGACAAAGCACCACAAGCTAGGTGGCTTAAAACAACAGAAATGTATTGTCTCACAGTTATGGAGGCCAGTGTATGAGATCAAAATGTCAGCACCTGCTCCTTCTGGACTCTCCAGGGAAGAATCCTCCCTTGCCTCTTCCAGCTTCTTGCTGCTTGTGGCCTCCACTCCAGTCTACACCCCTGTCTTCACATCACCTTGTTCTCTGTGTGTGTCTGTCTCAGAAATGCCTCTGCCTCTCTCTCATAGTTACAATGCATGGATTACCCACATAATCTAGGATAAATCTCTACTCTCAACGTCTTTTAACTTGATCACATCTTTTGACATACGAGGTGATATCCACCCTTTTGTCATACACGGTAAAATTCACAGGTTTCAGGGATTTACGATATGGATGTATCTTCAGGGCCACCATTCAGCCTGTTATGTGGCATGAACAGATATCAAATCTCAAGTCCCTTGTCAGAAAGTATTATGACTGGGGTTTTGGGAAAACCCATTCTTATTGAAACTAGAGAGAAATTTGGCGTTTGGAAGGGAAGATAGAAAGGGCATCTACTTGGAGCAGACTCTGTGCAGGCATTTTACATGGATTACATTTGATGAGAACAAATGTCAATTGAGCACTTAGCAAAGCCAGGCTCTGTGCCATGGACTGTACATAGACTAGCTCGTTTAATCCTCACATCTATCCCACTCTCATGTTCCCGCCTTTTACCAATGAGGGAATTTTAAAAGGTTATGACTGACCCAAGGTTACCACATATAAAATGGCAATGCTGAGATTCAAGCTGCTTGACTTCAAAACCCATGTTCTATCTACAACTGTAATCTACCTTCATCAACCACAAATTTTAATGAAGAAGTAAGAGATTAATGAAAATTCAAATTAATGAGGCACCTAGGTGGCTCAGTCAGTTAAGCATCTGGCTCTTAACTTCGGCTCAAGCCATGATCTTGCAGTTTGTGGGCTCCACAAACTGCAGACCCCACATCGGGGTCTGCGCTGACAGTGTAGATCCTACTTAGGATTCTTTCTCTCTCCCACTCTCTCTGCCCCTCCCTGGCTCACGTGCTCTATCTCCCTCTCTCAAAATAAATAAATAAACTTTAAAAAATTAAAATTAATGAAGCGTGTATTTTCACAATCAAGCTGTTCTTCCATTGTGTTGTGGATTTTTAAAGCTCCCACACACAGATGTGAGGGTTTTAATTTCCAACATTTCATCCAAAATGGAAGCAGTAAACAAAAAGAATTTAGAGTGTAACAAATTTGCACTTTGCTGAAAAAGCAGAAGTGAAAATTCTGCATGACAACCAGATGCCTCCAAAGGAAGAATAAGCACATTTTTAAAGAGGTTTGGGAAGAGAGCAGAGAGAGGCAGGCAAAGGAGACAAGACAGAGAGGGAATGATTTCAGCCCAATTGATGATTTTAGGGTAAAAAACCTAAATGCATACCTAGAATGAAACCCAGGAACACTGAGGGGGAATTCTGTGATTAATTTTCAGATTAATTGTCCAGATAAAGTAAGATTAGCTGGAACTCACCAGTCCACAGGCTTAGAAGCAGACTGTTGTTGCCTCTGGGAAATGTTTAGCCTTCTCCCTCATTTGGTGAAGAAAGAGGAGCAGAGGGAAACAGAGATGAAAGACTTTTTTCTGGTCTTGTGGCCCACTCAAGACCAAGTTTTCTAGAAGCCTGTCCCTCACCCTTCTCCGCTTCACTGCTGTCAATTTGGCACAGGAACCTCCCTCCCATCAACCAACTCCTGGGAAAGGTTGTGACAAACCCATCCACTCCTGGCTCCTCTTGTGAACCTAGCTAGAGGAAAGCCTTGACTAATCTTACCCAAACAATTACCATTCACAGCCTTTGAGAGCCATGAAAATGCAAGTGATTCAGTGGGTTGGGGATTAGGAGAGTGGTGTCCTCAGTATTGTCCATCAGAGGACAGCCCTACTGTCCTAGGGAATGGGGCCTTTTTCCCTAGTATGCATCCCAAGAGGGAGCATCCAGGAGTGGTAGCCACAGGGAATGAAGGTACACTGGTCCCTTAGGTCTCCTGCATCAACCCTTACGTTATGTCCACAGCTTAGCCAGATCAACTTCAGGAGGCAAACCCTCTTTTCAGCCCCTTGTCCAAAAGTCAGCTGGGTCACTACAGTGAGCTTTTCCTACCATCTCTATCCATTAACTCCACATTTCCTTAACAACTATTAAGCAATTGTGTTGGGTAATGATATTCATGTATTTTCTCTTTGATGCAATTATTTGGATGCAAGGATATTTTAATGGAATCTGAAAGAAAATTTACTAAGCATGTAGCTATTTTTATTACCAAACAAGTATGAAACAAACATCTTACCCATCCCCAAATTTGAGACAAGGTGAGAAGAAGAGGGTCTAGAGGCACTTACATACAAGATTGGTGTAAAAGATGTGTAGAGATATATACCATCTTGCAGAAAGACCCCATCCTACCAGAAGTCATGTTTAGCACTTGTAACTAAGAGGAAGGAAGCCTGTCAGTCAGTGCAAAATGTTTGCTGATTCTGAGAATCCACTTATATCAAGAATGATCTACATCTCAGCTTTTCTGATTTATCTCTGAAAATCATGGTGGTTTTAACTAACACTAACTTTGAACTAATACATAGATTTGTGTGCTTAATAAGGGTCTTTAGTTTGTTTTCTCTTTGTAAAATTTAAAAAATGTAATTTGTGCATTGATAATCTTGTTTTATTGGCTCTATTGGGGAGGAATAAAAGGGAAGATTCCTTTCACACAGGAAGTATTTCTATCTCTAAATGTTCCTCAGAGTTTTAAAATACACATGTAAAATATTTAATAGCATGCTAATCCTTTTTAAACTTTTTGTTTGAAAATAATTTCAAACTTAAATCTTGTAAAAATGGCATAAAAGAACACTTGACTATCTTTTACTCAGATTCATCTGACATTAATATTTTGCCCCTTTTGCCTTTTTGTTGGCTTTCTTCTGTCTGTGTCTCTATGTCCCACATCGCTCTCTCTGCCTCTATGTATATGTTTATATATGCATGTGTGTGTGTGTATATGTACTTTTATCTAATCTGTCTGCATTCCAATTTTGTCTAGTGAGCTAGTAACATCTTTCATAGCATTTCTTCCAGTACTTGGTCCAGTCTAGGATGACGTATTATATTTAGTTGTCATGTGTCTTTATTCACTTTTCTTCTGGAACATTTCTGCACAGTTTTTTTGTCTTTTATGGCATCGACATTTTGAAATTATAGCCTCTCTCTGTCTCTTTTAATACTGAGTTCCTCCTTTTGGGTTTGTCTGTTGCTCCCTCATGACTAGATTTAGATATATACATTCCCAGACAGAGTACCACATGGGTGATGTCTTCATCTCAGGTTATCACAATATCATTTAAATCTTTTCAAATTCATTTCAAGTCTTTCAAATCATTTCAAATCTTTTCAAATTTGAGATGAATGGTGTTGCCTTATTAGTTATCAACCAGTCCTTACAATGTTTTTTAACATACTGTTTTCTTTCTTATTGTGAAATCAATACCACCTTTTTCAAAATAGTCAAACAATACAAAAAGGATTTGAGCATAAAAAATGTATTCTAGCAATACGCATGTTGTATAACTAGCAAATGGCTCTGTTCTTCAGTCTATGAGCCCAGCCTGTCTCCAGCTTCTCAGCCACCAAGATGGACTCATCATAACTCACCCCCCATGCCAGGGCTGGGGAGTAGATTACAAAGGGAAATAGAGGAGATCAGGCCAAGAATATTAACCAGTATCATTAACTGGTCACAAGAAGAGCAGTAACTGGTTTATTAAGCAGCTCCCACATGCCAGGCACTGTGTGAAACTCTTCACTCCTATTATGTCACTTGATCCTCAACACAGCCTATGAGATATGTTCCATCTCTAGACTGTCTGAGGTTACATGACTTGCCCAAGGCCACATAGGGCAAGGACAAAACTGTCATTTTAACTCCAGCTTCTGACACCCAAGCCCCCTCACACTCCTTTTTACCAAAAGTTATACTTTGCAGGTTCTGA
This sequence comes from Prionailurus bengalensis, assembly GCF_016509475.1. NCBI lineage: Eukaryota > Metazoa > Chordata > Mammalia > Carnivora > Felidae > Prionailurus > Prionailurus bengalensis. Next base: position 125,150,045 of record NC_057343.1, on the reverse strand, counting down.
TAGCCCACCCACCTACCCCTTCATGACTCCTAGCACGAGAAGGAAAAGAAAGGCAATGGCACCTCAAGCAGGACTGGTGGGAGCTGACAGCCACTGAGGTGGTTCCCCAGGCTGAACTTCCAGTTGCAGTGAACTGTGCCCAGTGGGCTCTACTCACTGTGACAGCCTGACCTCTTCCAAGGTAGCGATGGATTCAGTCTCCATGGCAGACTTCCTTTGGAGGAGAGAAGAGCACCAGCATCCTAGAAGGAGGGGTCAGTGGCGAAAAGGTTGGGGTTACACTGGAATGTGACCTGTGAAGCTGATGTGATAGAAGCTGAGCATTTGCAAAGTCAGGGCTTGGGTTCCATCACAGAAGCTTCAGAAGCCAGATTCTTTATCATATTCCTATTCAGCACATTTGTTCTGTGCAGCAACCTGATGTTTCTCCAAAAGACAGTTCAGGGAGGCCAGCTCTATAAACAAGGTCACACATAAACAGCATTTGATAAAAAGAAAAAAGAATTATCTTAACATTGATATCCTATGCTGTGATAATAACCTTGACACCATTTCTTTGTTCTCTAACTCACCACAGTAAATCAAAACACAGTCTGCGGTTTTATTTTTTAAAGTTTATTATTTATTTTGAGAGAGAGTGCAAGCAGGGGAGGGGGAGCAAGAGAGGTAGAGATAGAGAGACTCCCAAGCAGGCTCAATACCGTCAGCGCAGAGCTCAGATCTCAGGAACCATGAGATCATGTCCTGAGCCGAAATCAAGAATCGGATGCTTAACTGACTGAGCTACCCAGGTACCCCAAGTCTGCTGTTAAAAAAAAATCTTATTTTTAAGAACTGTGAGAGGGACAACTGAAATTCATCTGAATTGATGCTTTTATCCTTCTGATTACTTAGTGCCATCCAAAAATGGTGTTCTAGAGTTTTGGCCATAACTTGGCTGACTCAGCATGACCACTGAATATAGAGAGGAGCAGAGATAGGCTCACAGGCATCTGGTTTCAGGCAGTCAGAGCAGAAACTAATTTCAGGATGGATCCTGGAAGTGTTATGACTGAGAATAGTAGTACTTTTTGGAATTGGAAGGAACGTCAGTGAGTGTTGAATCCAACTCCCTTACTTTTTATATGTGAAAACTGAGACATCGAGGTATTGATGGGGATACAGTATAATGTTGTAATGGCCACTGGAGCCAAACTGAATGGTTCAAGGTCAGTGCCACCACTTAGTGTGTGACCCAGCTAACATCTCTACAGCTCGCTTTCCTTGTAAAGCCTTGTAAACTAAGATGAGGCTACTACAAAGGATTGCTTATATATATTGACTTGATACATACAAAGCACCTGCAACCATGCCTGGCTCATAGTAATCATTCAGTGAGTGCTAGTGTTGGTTATAGGACTGTTTTAAAGATGATTGCAACAAGGATTGTTATAAAGATTTAATGAAGTAATACATACAAAGCAGTTGGAACTACTAATGGCCCAGAGTAATCACTCAATGAGTGCTAATGGTTCTTACAAATGACTCACATAAGGTTACAGGGACAACTGGTCTTCCCAGGTCAAGAGAACCTCTTACCCTTCAAGTTGACTCCTCCTTGGTAATGAATATGTGGCAGAGCACCACTGTTTTTGGTGGAAATTGAAAGGGACAAGATTTTCTTGGGCAGGAAAACCAAGAAGGAAATGAATTCTCCAGGAAAGCTCACACAGCTTGGAATACTTCTACTTTCCCTGTCCTCTGTTTCTGATGTTCTGTCCTCTAAGACTTGCCTTCCAGATAAAACTCTTCTCTTTGCTCAAAAGCCACTCTGTCAGATTCACTCTCTATGCTGGTGCCAGGCAGGTTTCTGGGCTCTCTACCCGGTTCTAGAAAATCTATCTGGGTTTGAGTCAGAGTCTCATTTGTTTAATAGTTTCATAATGTTTTACTCTTTGATAGAGCAAAACTCCCTCAGTACTCTTCTTTTTTTTCAGTTTTATTGGATAATCTTACTCATTTTTGTTGACTTTTTTAAAAAAAATGTTTATTTGTTGAGAGAGTGAGAGAGAGTGGGGGAGCAGAGATAGAGAAAGAGGGATAGAGAGAATCCCAAGCAGGCTCCGTGTTGTCAGCACACAGCCAGACGCAGGGCTGGATTCATGAACCATGCGATCATGACATGAGCCAAAATCAAGAGTCAGACACTTAACCGACTGAGCCACCCTTTTTGTTTGTTTGTTTTTGCTTTTGGAAGATATTACATTCATACATGTTTAAGGTATAAAACAATATCCAATGAAAAATCTCCCACCCCTGCCAAACTCTCTAGCCATCCAATTCCCCTTGCTGGAAGCAAATCAATTTAAGCAGTGTCTTAAGTATTTTTCCAGAGAGATTCTAGGTATAGATAAGCAAATAGTTAAATATATTCTCTTTTTCTTCTTTAAAGCATAAACTTATCCATTTGTTTTTACAAATGAAAAGTAGTAGTATTTCCCTGAACCCCATCCCCTAAAAACCTATTGAAACTTAAAAAAAAAATTTTTTAAGGGGTGCCGGGTGGCTCAATTGGTTGAGTGCCCGACTTGGGCTCAGGTCATGTTCTCATGGTTCATGGGTTCAAGCCCTGCGATGGGCTCTGTGCTGACAGCTCAGAGCCTGGAGCCTGCTTCAGATTCTGTGTCTCCCTCTCTCTCTGCCCCTCCCCTGCTTGTGTGCTCTCTCTCTCTCTCTGTCTCTCAAAAACAAATAAATGTAAAAAAAAAATTTTTTTTAATTTTTTTAAGTTTATTTATTTATTTTGAGAGAGATAAAGACGGTACAAATGGAGGAGGGGCTGATAGAGAGAGGGAGAGAGACAGAATCCCAAGCAGGTTGCCATACTGCCAGCACAGAGCCTGATGCAGTGCTCGAACCCACAAAGCCCTAATATCATGACCTGAACCAAAACTAAGAGTCAGACACTTAACTGACTGAGACACCCAGTGCCACAAAAAACTATTGAAACTTTTACTGAAATGACTTTAAATTTACAAATGAATCTGTGTAATAATTAAAATTTATTATGCTATTTAGTTGTCCTGTCTGGGAATATGGCATGTATCTCTATCAATTCAATTCTTCTGTTACATCATTCAGCAAAATTCTGTAAGTTTTCCTCAATTGGATTCTGAATATTTACTCCTGGGAATTTTTTTGTTTTCAGTGTAAGGAGGAGTCATTTCCTGCTTATATTATTTTATTATAAATTTTTATTTGTAAATTATTTGTAAATTATTACCAATTATTTTATTATAAATTTATTACAAATTTATATTTATTTTTAAACCTCACTAACTTAATCAAATCTTATTACTTCTGTTGTTTTGTCACTAATTTTCTTGTGCCATCCTTGTGCAGAGGTTGAAACTAGATGGACTGTTTTCAAATCCTGCTCTGCCACTTAACAGCTTTGCAACTGTGGGGAAATTATTATACTCTTCTCTATGCTTCTATTTCTTCATCTGTAAATTGGGATAAATATACTATCTACTTCATAGAATTGTTGAAGCAAATAAATACCTGAATTCAAATGAAACTCTTAGAACAGTAAGGGTGGCTGTGTGGTTCAGTCGGTTAAGCTCTGACTTCAGCTCAGGTCATGATTGATGTCACAGTTCATGGGTTCAAGCACCACGTGGCACTCTGTGCTGACAGCTCAGAGCCTGGAGCCTGCTTCAGATTCCGTGTCTCTCTCTCTCTCCCTGGCCTTTCTCCGCTCGTGCTCTCTCTCTCTCTCTCTCTCTCAAAATTAAATAAACATTAAAAATTAAAAAAAAAAGAAAGTCTTAGAACAGTATATGGAACATTAGTCATCTGTAAAAGTTAGCTGTTATTAAAAATATGATAATTTTGCTCTCCCTTTGTGATTATTGTATCTTTTTTTGTTGTTTCATACTTACTGCATTAGGTAAAATTTGTCTTCTTTCTTTCTCTATTGTTTTGCTATTATATATGATGTTTGGAGTTGATTAGAAATAAATGTACTTAATTTAGAATGTAAACTTTTACTCTTAGATATTAAGCATTTTTTAAGTAACAGATATATCAAATTTTATTAAATGCCTGTATATTCTTTACTTGCATTATCATGTATTTCCCCTTTGTTCTAATGGTGTGATATATTTTACTAATTGATAACAAAAATCAAAACATCTTTATAAATGATAAACTGTTTGATTATGATGTATTATTCTTTAAATATCCAATTGAATTTGATTTGGTAGAATTTAAAACCTAGAATTTTGTACTCACAAATTAAATTATTCTGTAGGTGCTTCTCTGTGTGTGTGTGTGTGTGTGTGTGTGTGTCTGTGTGTGTCTGTGTGTCTGTGTGTTTTAGCAGTTTATGCTGGCCTTAAAAAATAAATCAGGGGGGTGCCTGACTGGTCCAGTTGATAGAGCATCCAACTCTTGATCTTGGGTTTGTAAATTCGAGCCCCACATTGAGTGTAGAGACTACTTAAAAAATAAATGTTGCTAAAAAAGAAAAGCGATTAGAAAACTTTCAATCACTTTTCTGTGCATCAGTATGAGAATTATTTGTTCCTTTGTCATATTTATCTTAATATATTAAAAGAATTCAGTCAACCTCACTTTAGAATCTTTATACTATTACCGCTAACTTTAATTGTCTCCCTGGTGTACAAACAGCTCTTCATAGATAACATTTCCAATTTTCAGCAAATGTGTAAATTGTACTTTTGCTACAAATGAGTATAAACTGCAGAATGGTGGCATCTGTCAGGCACAATGCTGAGGCACACAGCTTGTGCAGCAGAGTGGAGAGCCAGGCGCAGGCTCTGTTAGAAAGAATGGAATGTGGAATGACCATCCAGCACCAGAGAAAGGTCACAAGTTCACTGGAATATGTGAGAGCTCTGCCTCCTGAGTGAAAGGGCAGTTATATATAATAGTCCACATGGGTCACAGGGTGGAATCTGAGGCCTGATAGCCTGCAGCCTTTTCTGAGTTTCACCAGCTACCTAGGTGCCTTTGGGTAAGTCACTTTCCTGCCCTAAGCCTCAGTTTCCCCATCTGTAAATGGGAATAATTTGTAGTACCTAGTTCATAAGGTGAAAATTAAATGAGTTGATTTACAGAAAGGGTTTAGTGCAGTGCCTTGTGAATAAGCATAATGTTACTGTTAACCATCATTATGATTGTTCTTCACAGGGTGACAGAGACATGAAGAGCACAGTAACAGTGGATAGTATCATAGTGACTGGAGACATTGTTGTGCTGTAGAAGTGGTCGTATAATAGTTTTCACTAACTCTAGGGTTGTTCTGAGCTTTTCAGTTCCTCCGAATAAGCTACCAAAAATTCTAGAATTCAAAACTCTGCTAGAAACATAAAAAAGCTAAGAACCTTGACTGCAGACTGACCACAGGACTCTTTGGAATGTGCCTGAGGTGCACTTTGGCTATCTCCCCAAGTTCATGTGTGCACCACTGCAGAGAGGGCAGTTCTAGGGTTCTGCTTTCCAAGCCACAGTTTCAGTGAACGGAAGGTAGGAAGAGCCTCCTGTAGGGAGTTAATAATGATTTAGTATATGATAAGGTTGCCATTACAAATTACGAAGGAAACAGAAAATTATCCAATAATTGACTCTTTGGGAAAACATTGTAGTATACAAAAATAAAGTTTAGAAATTCTATATTAATTATAGTTAAGTGTTAACTGTTAACATACTTATAAGTCTAAGGTCCCACAACTTCTGACCTCTCTAATCATAAAAGCAATGAAATAAATTTTTAAAATGCAATATCCATGAATTTTGAAGATGTATTTTTCAAGAACCAACAAAGCACCTGGGAACTTAAGTGGCAAACAGGGAAAATAACTGAAGCCTAGGTAACAGGTGAAAAGCTAGTGTACTTACTGTATATAAAAGTATTGCAAATTAATTAGATAAAGATAAATGCCTTGAAATAATAAGATATAAGGACACCATTAAATGATAAGATGGCCATAAAAATATGAAAAAACTTCCTCTCAGGAAGAATAAATAATGGCCATTGAAAATTATATATTATTTTCCATCTTTCACATCAACATTCATTTTTTTAAAATAATAATGTACACTATCATTAAGAAAGATGAAGTGGGGCGCCTGGGTGGCTCAGTTGGTTAAGCGTCTGACTTCAGTGCATATAATAACTGAAGTCTCAGGTGCCTGGGTGGCTCAGTCGGTTGAGTGTCCGACTTCTGCTCAGGTCACGATCTCGCGGTCCGTGAGTTCGAGCCCCGCGTCGGGCTCTGGGCTGATGGCTCAGAGCCTGGAGCCTGCTTCCGATTCTGTGTCTCCCTCTCTCTCTGCCCCTCCCTCATTCATGCTCTGTCTCTCTCTGTCTCAAAAAATAAATAAACGTTAAAAGAAAATTTTTTAAAAAGAAAGATGAAGTGGTGTGCTGTCAAAACCTGCTTGGGGAGGCCAATTTAACAAAGAGTCAATGAATTGACTCCCATGTTCACTTCTAGGAATATGTCCACAGCAAATAATCAAAGACGTGGAAAAAGATATATATGCAAGAATATTATGGCATTGTTTGGAATAGCTACAGAATCTTCGATTCTCCAAAAAGAAAAAATTTAAATGTCCTATGATAATAAAAGGATCAAATCAATTATGGCTAAGTTCAGTCAATGGGATTTATGCCACATTTTATAAATAACATTTTAAAATCTTACCTTAGGACATGGGAAAACATTTATGATCAAATATTAAATGAAAAGGGGCAAAAATAAAAATTACGTGTATAGCGTAATCTCATTTAATAATGAATAAATAGATATGTGTAAGTGCAGGACTATGCTCAGAACTGTTAGTCATTGATTTTGTTACAATATTAAAATACCTCTGTGCCCTCTGATCAATAGGGACCATCCATCCTTCTGTACCAATCATTCCCTAGGAACACAAACACCTTACCCACAATTTAGCAGCTAAAAAGTTATAGATCCCACTCCAGCTGTTAGGCCTGCTTCCATTCTGATGGAGGCTCTGATAAACCAGTTGTTAGATACTCTTAATACAGACCTCTTAAAATAGACCCTTGACCTGGTGCCTTATTGCGGAAGGGGAATTGGGGTGGGGAAGGGGAGACAGAGATTCACTTAATAAATAAGTAACAAAATGCCCTTATTGTTAGCCAAACTCACACTGTCTTAGAAGATCTTTTAGTCATTTTTTTTCAGGTTCTATCATTGTATTCCAACCGTGGAAAGATCACAGTGTGAGAGATTAGAGAGTTGTATGGCTAGCTTGGCCAGCTAGTCCTGTCCCACCAGCAGCCACAGGCATGAAGTCACTGTCCTTATCCCTGAGGCTTAGTACCTCAGGGTGCTATAGCACCTTCTAGGACTTTGTCCCTCCTGGGTTTTTTTTTTGCCTCCTGGCCTCACAACTTTTTGGATGTGTTATCCCCTTTGCTTGCTCCTCAGGAGTCTGCCCTCTCATTTATATAGCCTGTGAGTTGGGTTACCACTCATTTTCAGTCATACCCATTTTGAGTGCAGAATGGGGAGCAAGAGACAGTTGAGATTTTGAAGGAGAAGATGGAAAGGGCAGAGGCTCTCACAATTTCTCATTCTGAAGCAACCAGATCCTTCAGGCTCACAGGCTTCTGCTCTTGCTAGCATTTCTCCATACCCCCTCATTACATCATACAGGCAGGTAGAGGAACAGAGGTTCCAGGAAGGAAGAGGTGGGAAGGAAGCCCATTGCGTCACATAAGTTAACTACATACAACACATCAACATCTTAATGGTGATTATCTTTGAGGATGTATTTTTTCTTCTTTTCATCTGTATTTTGTAGTTTTTATAAAGCAAGAGAATATTATAAATAAAATAACACAAAATGATAGATCAATTGAATCAAAATATCTGGGGATAGCATTTGAACATCAGTTTTTTTTTTAAGCTCCCAAGGTGACTCTAATGTTTAGCCAGTGTTGAGATCCAAGGATATAGTCAACCTCTAATTTCACAAAATAGGCAGCTGAACCCAAATAGGTTCACATTAACACACTTGGATAATATGCTCATTGTTCAAAAAGAGGATTCTTTATGAGATTCAGATTTAAGTGAGAATTCACATCTCTTAGTTACTGAGAAGTCATTTCTGTTGCCACTGTTTTAGATCTCATAATATTAAATGTATAAAGTTCTGATAATACAGTATAAACCAGCCTTACTTTAACCATACATCTATATTTGATAGTTGACAGAAGGTGTTCATTTAACTCCACTTAAAATCCTAGTGATAAGCCTTACAAAATTATTTAAAGGAGAAGACTCCTTCTTTCACTACTTTTCATAACTCTTTTCCCAAGGATTATGAAAAATGAGACTTCAGTTCTTTTCTTTTTTTTCTATAAATTTTTTTTTTAAATTTTTTTTTTTCAACGTTTATTTATTTTTGGGACAGAGAGAGACAGAGCATGAACGGGGGAGGGGCAGAGAGAGAGGGAGGCACAGAATCGGAAACAGGCTCCAGGCTCCGAGCCATCAGCCCAGAGCCCGACGCGGGGCTCGAACTCACGGACCGCGAGATCGTGACCTGGCTGAAGTCGGACGCTTAACCGACTGCGCCACCCAGGCGCCCCTCTATAAATTTTTTTTAACGTTTATTTATTTTTGAGACAGAGTGAGACAGAGCATGAACGGGGGAGGGGCAGAGAGAGAGCGAGACACAGAATCGGAAGCAGGCTCCAGGCTCTGAGCCATCAGCCCAGAGTCCGACGTGGGGCTCGAACTCATGGACCGCGAGATCGTGACCTGAGCAGAAGTCGGACGCTCAACCGACTGAGCCACCCAGGTGCCCGAGACTTCAGTTATTATATGCACTCTGTTCAACTTGCCAAATGGAAAAGAATATGCTGATGCAATCATATAAACACATAATTATCAAGTATCTACAATACATCCAACACTACTCTAGCTTCTACTATCTAATGTTAGAGATTTTTTTCCCCTGTAATAAAGGCAAAACTATACTACCAAAATTCTAGTACAGACATATAAAGAGTGATTATTCACTAGGTTTGGCTTCATGCTCTGCCTTTTATTACACAACAACAAAACCATGGCAGGAACAGACATCCTTAAAAACACATGGAGACAGCCATTCAGGAACTTATTGTCAATTTGTGACTGTGGACAGAAAGCAAGTGTAGAAATTTTCAGGGTCAGTTCAAATTTAAAGAAAATTTAAATAAGTAAGAGATCATGTCCAATCTGAATTAACTATTGATAAAGAGGGAGAAAGAGAAGTCAAGACAACAAGGACATCCATGGAAGACCAGCTGACAGAATGTGTCTGCAACAAGGCTTCAGGAACAATGCAAAGCAAAGGGACTACAGAGTGACAGACTTGTTCAATCTCTAACGCTGGAACAGACAAACTAAATTTGTTTTCTTAAACTGTTTTCAGGAAATCAAGGCACTAGGAGCATTTTTTAAGTGGCTACAGTAGAGGGCCACTTGAAAAATGTCTTTTGGAGGACCCAAGGAAGACCTCCTTCTCCAAACCCCTTCCAGCCCAATAGTCATTATTCATCAACAGTAGGTGATTTGTTATTTGGTTCTCCACAGAAGTGAGAAAGACATGTAGAACCTCAATCATGAAAGGAACCTTAGCGGCCAACATTCTATTCAGCACAGGTATCTAATTAACATCATCCCAAGCTTTGTTGGTCAGAACCCACTTAAACTGGGGTAGTGATGAGAAGCACACTAGCTCGCAAGATAAGCTCTTCTAGTTTTGAATAGCTCTAGTTATTTGAAGTCTCAATTAGGTCAATTTCTACTCACTAGAAACCACCCACCACTAGTTCTCCCTGTGCATCTACAGAAAACAAATCTAAATCCTCTTCCAGTTTTCCAGTATTTGAAAATGGTGCTCATGTCTTCCCTCAGCTAACAAACTCTGACTTTTCACCAATTCCTCACCTCCCAGAGTCCCCAGGTAAAATGACAAATACTTGATGTATACACCTCCCATTTTTGGAAAGTGAAAAAGATAGGTTGAGGGATGTATTTGATCTACAAAAGAGTTAGGGGTATTGAAGGAAGGGTGGTTGAATAACAACACTTGGCTTCCTTTGCAATTTCCAAAGGCCAACTAAGCTAGCACAGTCCTTCATAAAATTCATTTAAAATTTATACCTGCCTAATTGCCAGAGAACTTACTGACACAGTATTTTAACATCAAGATATCCACAAGACTCCAATGGCTGAGAAACCCCATTGAAAATGCGTGCTAAATCACTCAATCAATCCATTCATTGAATGGATACTCAAAGCCCTATGCTTTGAAAATTCAGTTCTTCTTAAGAATTAGTATTATTAAAATGAAAGTTCATTCTATGAAAATACATTCTAGAGAGGCATCACTATTGAAGTTCAACACAGACATGCTTCTTAAAATAGTAAATTCCATTTTCCAGTGCCCCCAGACCCCACCTCACCACCACCCCAGGTTCAATAGAGATGCCAACTGTGGAATGACATTCACAGGTCAGAAGAAGCACCCCGAGGAACACAGTGCAGCTGAGATTCAAAGAAACACAACATGTGCTACATCACAAATCTAGTTATTAAGAAAGGTCTGATGGTGGCCAGATATTTACCCTAGAGATAATATTGTTGCAAGACTTCCTCCCCACAGAATGAAATCTCCTTTTCTACTCCCAGGGCATGAAAGTTGCTTTGAGTACTTGTTCTCTCAGCTGGCATATGCAGAAAATTTGGAGCCATTTTTCTCTTTAAAATGTTAGAAAGAAACTTTTTCCTCCTTTCATATGACTGGTACTTTATAAAACACTCTTAAAGCTTCAGCCAATACACCCTGAGGAACTGGAGGAAAAAACAGGAGAAATACCAAAATGTTTCAGCTCACAAGATCTCTGTAGCCTGCCCAGCAATGCAAAGGGTGTCATTAAGGACATAGAAGACAGAGAGTACTATCTACACTAAAGAAGTAATATTAATAATAATTGACATGGTTTCAGTGCTTACTCTGTGCAGGCATTGCTATAAGCACCTTACATGGATTAACTTATTTAGCTCTCCAGACAGCCTTACCAGGTAATTACTATTCTCACGCATTTGACAAATGAAGAATATGAATAGAGAGGTTTAGCACTGCACCCAAGGTCACACAGCCAGCAGGTAAGTGGCAGTGCTAGGGTTCAAACTCTGGAGGTTGGGTCTATGACCTTATGGTTTTTCTATGTTGCCTCCAAGTAAGTATGCAGTGTGTCACATGACATATATAATGAGTCGGATGAAACTACTTTTGTTTCAATTCCATGTATCAATGATTTTAAAATTGTTTCTGTACTTTCAAAGACTTCCAGACTGACTTTTAATTCTGTCCAGCAGGACTGACACCATTCTAGTTCAGGGACCAGGTCAAGGCCCACAGAGACTCTTCATCACCAGTGGGTGGCAACATTGTCACATGGAGCCATCAGGATACAGTGTAGACCTGGCATCCTTCCTAAAATTACAAAGGCCTCACCACCTTATGGATAAGTCATTCCAGGCAACTCCCAAAATGCAATTTCTCTACTATCCCTAAAACACCCAGGATAATCCTGCAGGAGGAGAGAGGGATCTGAATTAGGAGAATGCCCAAGAAACTATTCATTTAAGTGATTTTTCATCTTGCCATAGCACTGGTATATTTCTCTTGTCAATTGCACATTTGTATTCCCACTAGGGTGTGTCTTTCTTAAACACAGAGACTCTACAACCTTTGTCCCAGCAATTTCACTAGCCTAAAGGTAGATGTTGAGTAAATGGATGAGTGATTAAACTTCAATTCCTCACAGGCAATCAATTCCACTGCAAGGAACAGTTTAAGAAAGATCTACAAAATCCTCTGTTGGATCTAGACTTCATGGTGATTCTAGAGTGGGTGATCCACCCAAGCATAATCAGGATAAGAATGAACTGAAGAAAGTCTCTCAAGACCATTCTTTAGACTCTTGAAACTGCAATACCTAATCTATTTTCACATTGACCCGACTCTTTCACAAAACGGTCACAGCTTAAGCAGAACAAGTGTCAAGCTGACCTCTAGGTAAATTTCAATAAAATAAGCCAGTAACTGATGCAGGCAATGGCTTTCCCAAGAAACTCCTCCATAATAACTCAAGGACAGAATGAGAAAAGGGGCCTACATTTGTGTAAATCTGAGAAATTCTGAGGAAGGTCCTCTAATCCCATACATTTCTACTGGCCTGTCATATGTCTGAGATTCAAAGAAACACAACAAGTGCCACTATTAAAGAGGTAGGCACTTAAGGTTAGGTAGACAATTTGTGATACCTCCAGAAAACTTTCAGGGTTTTTAACCATGAAAAATGAGGGAAATAGATGATTATAAGGATGCCTATCCTTCCAGTTTTTAGGTGAAAATTGATACAATTTTAAAATATGTATCTGGTTTTATTTATTTATTTATTTATTTATTTATTTATTTTGAGAGAGAGAGATTGAGCACAGGCAGGGAAGGGACCGAGAGAGAGGAGAGAGCAAGAATCCCAAGCATTCTCCGCACTGCCAGTGCGGAGTCCCATATGGGGCTCAAACTCACAAACTATGAGATCATGACCTGAGCCGAATTCAGACGCTTAACCAACTGCACCCGGGTGCCCCTGTACCTGTTTTTTTAATCTAGGGTATTTGTAAAGGGCAGAATTAGAAAAAGACATATATATTTTTTTCTTTTTCAGTACTTTGTCGAATATCCAGGACTTGTTTTCTCAGTTATAGACATAACTAGGCTCTGTTTACCCGTTTAGTAATATCATGTTATTAAAGTATTTTTTTAATGTTTGTTTATATTTGAGAGAGAGAGAACACATGAGCAAGTGAGTGGGGAGAGGCAGAGATACAGAATCCAAAGCAGGCTCAGAGCTGCAAGCTGTAAGCACAGAGCCCAACACGGAGCTCGAACTCATGGGCAGTGAGATACTGACCTAAGCCAAAGTCAGATGCTTAATTGACTGAGCCACCCAGGTGCCCCAGTAGTAGCACGTGTAAAGCTTATAAGGCATACCCCTCAGCAGTTAAGGAAAAGACTTGACTTACTTCAGTAATTTTTAAAAACATGAACTCATCTAGAGAATTTGGAAAATATAGAAATTTCTAAAGAACATCCAAGAGATGATCTCTGTTGTCTTTTTGATGCATATTCTTCCAATCTTCCATATTTCATGTTTATACATATACAACAATATCATTTTTATAAAACATAATCTACATCTATTCACACGCTTCTTTCTTCCTATCTGTCTCTTTTCCATTTTATCTACTTTCAGTCTCTCCCCCTCTGTGTGAATTCTGGAATTTCTCTTTATGCACCTATACATAAGTCTGTCTGTTTTACTTTCACACAATTAGAGATGCAAGACCCATTCAAACCATGTGCTGGATGTAGTTAGATGATACTAGGTAGACAAATAGGTAGATGATAGATACATCAATAGACAGGTAAGCCAAGAAGGTAGGAAAGAAGAAATAGTTCATGTATTGCTGCATATAAATGGTTTTGTGACCTTCAGTAGAAAAAAAATTCCTTCTCTTTTAGTTCATTAAGGACCATCATTCATCCTTCTCCTTATACTTACTATTTTATTTCTACATCACCCTTTCTCATTTTCACAGGAATTCTTTGTATAGTCTTAAGTTTACAGCTAATTATTTTCATTGACCACAACTTAAATTGACTATTTCTACACATCCTCTGCAGAAACCCCTTCACTTCCTGTTTCTTAATGGCTCAGTGGTTGAATATGACAACTCAAGGCTAGAAGGAACTCTGAAATAGGTTTTCTTCTGCCTCATACATCTTCCTGTTCCCTTGTGCTATGCCTCATGCTGCTGAATTCCTTCTACAGTACACTTCTTTGGTGGCTATCTAGCCAGCATTGGCCATCTTCAGTGTCAGGAAACTCACTACCTCTTGAGGTGGCCCATAATATTTTTACAGTGCTTTAACATTTAAAATACCCTTTTCTCTGTCATTGTCACTCACTGCTATTTCTAACTGCTGGGGTTCCATGAAACAATTTAACCATAAAATTCTTTGCTTAAAAACTTGTTTGATGGGAATGCAAGCTGGTGCAGCCACTCTGGAAAACAGTATGGAGGTTCCTCAAAAAATTAAAAATAGAACTACCCTACGACCTAGCAATTGCACTATGAGGTATTTATCCAAGGGATACAGGTGTGCTGTTTCGAAGGGGCAAATGCACCCCAATGTTTATAGCAGCACTATCAACCATAGCCAAAGTATGGAAAGAGCCCAAATGTCCATCGATGGATGAATGGATAAAGAAGATGTGAGATATATATCTATATATATATCTATAGATATATAGATATATATCTATATATCTATATCTATAGATATATAGATATATAGATATAGATATAGATATATAGATATAGATATATACAATGGAGTGTTAGTCGGCAATCAAAAAGAATGAAATCTTGCCATTTGCAACTACGTGGATGGAACTGGAGGGTATTATGCTAAGTGAAATTAGTCAGAGAAAGAGAAATATCATATGACTTCACTCAAATGAGGACTTTAAGAGACAAAACAGATGAACATAAGGGAAGGGAAACAAAAATAATATAAGAACAGGGAGGGGGACAAATCATAAGAGACTCATAAATATGGAGAACAAACAGAGGGTTACTGGAGGGGTTGTGGGAGGGGGGAAGGGCTAAATGGATAAGGGGCATTAAGGAATCTACTCCTGAAATCATTGCTGCACTATATGCTAACTAATTTGGATGTAAATTAAAAAAAAAAAAACTTGTTTGAAAAACAACTCTATTTACAACAGCATCAAAAAATAAAATAAAATATTTAGGAATACACTTAACCAAGGATGCTAAAGACTTACACACTGAAAACTACAAAACATTGCTGAAAGGAACTAAAGAAGACACTAATAAATGGGAAGACATCCTGCATTTCATGGATTAGAAGATAATATTGTTGAGATGTCAGTGCTACCCAAAGAAATCCACAGATTCAATGTAATCTTGATCAAAATTCCAATTATTCTAGATAGAAAAATAAATATTAGATAAGGAAAGAAGAGAAAGAAGAATTTATTGTTTACATAGATCTGCATATAAATGGTTTTGTGACCTTCAGTCAAAAATTTTTTTCTATTTTTGTAGAAACAGAAAAATCAATCCTAAAAAGCCATGTGGAATCTCAAGGAGTCCCAAACAGCCAAAATAATCTTACAAAAGAAAAATAAAGTTGGAGGTTTCAACACTTCCAGATTTCAAAATATACTACAAAGCTACAGTAATCAAAACTCTGTAGTGCTAACATAAAGTCAGGCATATAGATCCATGTAACAGAACTGTGAGCCTAAAAATAATCCCAGACATATAAATCAACTCATTTTCAACAAGGGTGCCATGACCATTCAATGGGGAAGACTAGTGCTGGAACAATTGGATAGTCATATGTAAAAAAAGAAAAATCAGACCCTTACCTTAACACCATATACAAAAATTAACTCATAATCGATGAAAGATACAAACATAAGACCTAAAACTATAAAAATCTTAGAAGAAGTTATAGGGGAAAAGCTCTGTGACATTAAATTTGACAGTGATTTCTTGGATATGATGACAAATGTATAGACAACAGAAGAAAAAGTAGACAAGTTGAACTACATCAGAGTTAAAAGGTTTTGCGCATCAAGGGATATGATCGGCAGAATGAAAAGGGAATCCACAGAATGAGAGAAAATATATGTAAATCATAAATTGATAAGGGGTTAATATCCAGAATGTAAAAAGAATTTTTATAACTTAACGCCAAAACACAAACAACCTGATTAAAAAATGGACAAAGGACTTAAGGAGATATTTCTCCAAGGAAGATATACAGATAGCCAATAAGTACATGAAAAGATATTCAAAATGACTAATAATTGGGATATGCAAATCAAAATCATGAGCTATCACCTCACAACCATTAGACTATGTACTATTAAAACAAACACATCAAACGATAACAGGAAATAACAAGTGTCAGTAAGATCATAGGAATATTAGAAACCTTCTGTGGTGTTGGCAGGAATATAAAATGGTGCAGCCACTGTGGGAAACATTATGATGGTTCTTAAAAATTGTTTAATAAAATTATCATATGATCCAGCAACTCCACTTTTAAGTTTATACCCAAAAGAATTGAAATCAGGGTTTCAAAGAGATATTTGAATAAGCATATTCATGATAACATTATTTGCAATAGCCAAAAGGTACAAACAGCCCAAATATCCATCAGTGGATAAATTAATAAACTACATGTGGTCTAAACATAGAATATCATTCAACCTTGAAAAAGAAGGAAATTATGACACATGCTACAACATGGATCAACCTTGGGACATTATGCTAAGTAAAATAAGTGAGTCACAAAAGCACAAACACTGTCAATTCCACTTGTATGAGATTCCTAGAGTAGTCACATTCATAGAAAGTGAATGGTAAAAGTGGAATGGTAGTTTACAGGGGCTGGTATGAGAGATGAGTCAGGAGTTACTATTTTAATGGGTACAGAGTTTGAATTCTGGAAGATGAAAAGAGTTCTGGAAATGATTGATGGTGATGGTTGCACAACACTGTGAATGTACATAATGCCCCTGAACTACACACTTAAAAAGGGTTGAAATGGAGGGTACCTGGGTGGCTCCGTCAGTTGAGCATCTGATATTGACTCAGTCATGATTTCACTGTTCTGAATTCGAGTCCCACATCAGGTGAGCTCCGCTTCTCTCCTTCTCTCTCTCCCTCTCTCGCTCTCTCTCTCTCTCAAAAGAAACAAACAAAAAACATTGAAATGGTAAATTTTTTGTTACATATTTTCACCACAATTTTTTAATTAAAAAAAATCTTCAAATATCTGAAAGCTGCTATCATGACCCAATGGAATAATCTCTGGTGTAAAGACATCTATTTCTTCAATTGTTCCTCAAGTGACATGAATGAAATCCATACATACCCCATTCTGGTCACTCTGAATGTTCTGCAACCACCAATAGCCCATTTAATCCACACACAGGCCATAGACCTCAACATAACACTGACCAGTTAAGAACAGAAAAGCCTATCACCTCCTTCAATCTGTTTGCTAAACGATTAATAATACAGCCAAAGCTCCTACTAGTTCATCACACTGTTCATTCCTACAAAGCAAACTACGAAGCTAAACCCCTAAGTTCTTAACTGATGTGCCACTGCTAAAACCTTTTTAGCTCTTAGAACTCTTTCAGTGATTAAAAGGAAAAAGCAAATACACAAACTATGCAAACTGACAAACAAAA
Source organism: Prionailurus bengalensis (assembly GCF_016509475.1). Lineage (NCBI taxonomy): Eukaryota > Metazoa > Chordata > Mammalia > Carnivora > Felidae > Prionailurus > Prionailurus bengalensis. The sequence continues at coordinate 125,132,641 of NC_057343.1, read as the reverse complement.
AAAGAATTTATTGGCACATTTAAATTTAATGGTGGGGACTTGAAGTGTGGCTTGATTCAGGAGTTCAAATGATGTCACCAGGTCTCAATTATTTCCTTCTTTTTGTAGAACTCTGCTTTGCTCCTTGTGTTTTCTTTATTCTTAGATAGTCTCTATACCCATAAGATGCCTCCCAGTCTCTCCCAAGTTCATGGTGGTGGAATAAAGCAACAGTATTGCTCCCAGCAATTCTCATCAAAGCATATTGCCATTCATGGCCTCTGATTGGGTCACGTTCCTGAACCAATCTCTGTGGCCAGATAATGCTGGTGCTGAGTGACTTATTTCCAGGTCATGTGTTCTGCCCCTGACCAGGGATGTTGTCAACTCCACTGAATCAGCCCATGGTCCAAAAGTGGAGAAGAGCTGATCCCTAGAGAATGCTCAGGTTAAGGTCACCTGTATGCTGAGGGGGTTTTGAGCAACAATAACTATAAAGTCAGCTACCCTTCAATAAGTCCAACTGAGTGTTTTAAAACTAGGATACATTGCCCTGTATTTATTCCTATTAAATACAATCTTATTAGAATCCTCTTGGAAAGTTATTTTGGGGATTCTAATTCTATCAAGCAGTGAATTCCTTGTTTGTCTCAACTGTATATGCTCAACAGTGTGATGAATGTGCCTTACAGATTTGATTGCACTCAATATTGAACATATTATAATCATGTGTATATATGTATTATAAACATGTTATATAAGATGTAAACATGCTGTTAACACAGAGCTTCACAGCCCAACACCAAGATCTTCTTTCTGAGGTGACATTACCAGCATCTTTGGATGTGGTCATATAACCAGATACCAGGCCCATCATTGTCCTTAAGTGTGAGCCCTATTTTGGGGCCCAAAGACATCATTATCAACCTTTAAAAAATTCCTAGACTCCTAGGAGGGCTTCCAGCAGAGTAAATGTTCTGTGCAAAGTATGAATTCTTGATCTAGCCATCATCAAAAAGAGGCCTTCTTCTCTATTTGCTCCAGATTTCTCATATTTCCTAAACACAAACACACACATGCACAAAACAAAAGTAGTAGTAGCAAAGTATATATAATGTCTACTACATGCTATTCTCTGTTCTAAAAGCACATAGGATTAAGTATTAATTCACTTATTCCTGACAACAACTTTATGACATAGGTGGTTGTCGTTGTCATCATCATCATCATCTCCATTTTAGAAACAAGGAAACAGGCCCAGAGCAGGTAATTTCCCAAATTCACAGAGCTAGTTAGTAAAAACCAGGACTTGAACCCAAGGTGTGTGGCTGCAGAGTTCTTATGGCAGAGGGGACATTTGACCCTGACATCTCTCATCTCCTATTTCCAGCCCCCAGGCAAATGCGCAGGTGAGCCTGCTTTAAAAACACCACCACCTACAACAAATTCACTGTGGATAAATTAGGGAACCACTCACTTTACAAAGCAGCTTGTTGTCGTAAGTGAACCATTTGCAATAACAAGCTCCATCTGGGACAGGTCAACTGGTTAAAAAATCACTAATCACTTCCCAGAAGTACTGGGGCAGAGAAACCCAGCCAATAGGTTAGGATCACTGCCAACTAAAGATATATTAGAACTGTAAAGTATTTCTGGTGCAATGTCCACATTCATAGAAAAAACACAATTTAAAAAACTTTTCTTACATATATTTTCCCTGAATAATGGCTATGTATGGGGGGAAATTGTAAAAGTAGAAGGACTCTGCATAGCACCTCACTAAAGCTCCCAGCCCTTACGGTGCTCCCCTAGGGTCACTTGACCCACAGTTCTGTTGTCACTTTTGGCAGTACTATTAGTTGGTTCAATTGGCTTAGTCTTGCACAAAGGTATAGTACAGGTGGCTACCAAATTAAAAGCAATTGCATACAGGTCTCTTCTTTCTGGAAACAGCATGTCATGTAACCCCAGCTGGTTCAAATGAAGTTTGCAGCAGAGATGAGGCAGGGTGGCGAGAATGGTGTTTGTTACCAAAGGGAGCCCAGTAAGAGCTGGTTCTGGGGAGGAGGAACATCCTGGTGGGAGAGCAGCAGCTACTATTAGACACTACACCAGGAAAGGCAGAAAGAAATTCCCTACCTCTTTCCCTTCTCCCTACCAGTCTCTTGCCAGTGTCTCCTATGGGCAAGCCAAAGAGGGAGGGTACCTGGGTGAAGTAGTCAGCAAGCATCAGCCCTCAGGGAACACAGCTGAGGGGAATAGAGTGGAGAGGATGTCAGAAGAACAGAAAATAATGCAATATCTCTATCAGAGGTAGGTAAACTGATTCACTGAATTTAACAAATTTATCATGTTTCAGATCAGAGGGGAGCCTAGAACCAACATGAGGGTCCCATTTTCCTTTCTAGTCTCACTGATTTTGAGAAGCCTGAAGGCCTAGAAAGAGTCACAAAATCTCAGAGGACATCTAATCCCTCAGACTCCTTCCCAATATATGGTAATGTTACAACATGACCCACAGGGGTCCACCTTTCTTCAGAAGCATTGAGGTTGCTTATAAGAGGATGACTCAGCCTCCTGCTCAGATTCATTAAAGAAGTTTTCATGAATCACTTGTATGTGCGATGTTGTGGGTGTTGTTATTCTTTCAGTGAATTTTCTGCACACACTAAGTGTATCTCTTTTTGATTCATGAAGGTGACTCATCTGAGGAAGTTGACCTGACCATGGTTTATCAGGCAGCTTCTAATGGAGATGTCAATGCTCTGACCTCAGTAATTCGTGAAGACCCTTCCATCCTAGAATGCTGTGACAGTGAAGGTGAGCTATTTATTCATTTTTGAAGCCTGCAGAATGTTCTTCTCTATTCTTTTAGAGATGGTCTTCAGAGGTGAGCACTGTTAAAATTACATCTAACAGGCCATTTGGTACTGGAGGGACAAGGAGTGGCTTGTCTTTAAATGATAGTCTTGGACACAAATCTTTCAACTTTTTTTACACCACTTCATGTAATGAATCTAGTTGATTTAGATTTATTTGCAACTTATTTGTATGAATGACTAAAGTAAATACACCAAGTAGTTAAAAAAGGAATATAGAAAGAGGGCTATTTTTGGTAGCAGTGGATGTTGGGAAAGTATGACTATTAAAGCCAGAAGCAAAGACCTGCTTCTCAGAAGATGGAGTAGATGTACTTGTTTCTCTATTCCTCCTGCTAAATATAACTAAAAATCCTGGATGTTGTATATAATATAAACATAAGAACACTCCCGAAGGTGGAGAGAAAATGACAGACCAGCTGGGACCATGTGACCCAAGGAATAACACTGTGGTAAGTTTCTTGGGTTTTCTTTTTTGCCTCTTATATCCCAACTTGGAGTTGAAGAATCCAACAGCTCAGAAGGGCCAACAGTCACAGACCAAAAAAAAAAAACAAAAAACAAAGCCCCAAAAAACGCCTGCCCTCTAGCCAAAGAACCAGGAAAGGGACCACATAGCAACACAGAAAACTTGTAGACAGTAATGAGTCTACTCCAACCAAACATCACACAAAAAACAGACAAATGAGAACCTGTGGATTTAGGCTCATTATTCCAGCAAAGACCTAGTAGAGATCTTGGACCTCCACCCCAACTAGTGAGCCTCCCTCCCCCTAGTTGCCAGTACTCCCACCCAGTAATGAAGAATCTTCTCCCTCAAATATCAATGGAAGCTAAATAGGGAACTTGGACCTGGCAATAATGAGGTCACAAGTACATACCTTCTCCCCCTTTGGAGCATTGTCAGGGAAAGCCAGCTAAAATAGAGTATTTAAGTAAGATTAAGCAACTCAACACAATATCCCAAATGTCCAGATTTCAATAAAAAACAATTTGTTATATCAAGAAACAGAAAGATCTCAAACTGAATGAAAAAAGATAACCAATAGATACAAAACTGAGATAATAGATGTTAGAATTACCTGACAGATTTTGAAGAGGTCATGAAAAAAAAAAAAACTTCAATGAACAATTACAAACATGCTTGAAACAAATGAAGAAATAGGAAGCTTAAACAAAGAAATAGATGATATAAAGAAGAACTAAATGGAAAATTTTTAAACTGAAAAATACAATAATCACAATTAAAAACTCCGTAAATAAACTCAGCAGCAGAGTGAGGAAGCAGAGGGAAAGGATCAACAAACTTAAAAATAGAATGATAGAAATGAGCCAATCTGAACAACTGAAAGAAAATAGACCAAAAAAAAAAAAAAAAAAAAAAGAGCATCAGGGACTTGTGGGACTATAACAAAAGTGTTTGGGTTTTGTTTTTTTTTTTTAATGTTTATTTATTTTTGAGAGAGAGTGCAAGTGGGGAAGGAGCAGAGAGAGAGGGAGACAGAGGATCCAAAGTGGGCTCTGTGCTGACAGCAGAGAACCCAGTGCAGGGCTCCAACTCATAAACCGTGAGATCATGACCTGAGCCAAAGACAGATGCTCAACCGACTGCCACCCAGGCACCCCATAATAAAAAGTTCTATCATTGTTTTTTCTTTCTTAGTACTTGTGTCATTAGTGATTTTTAACCAGTGTACCTGTCCCATGAAGAGCTTGAGAATCCCTTATCATGACAGCAAAATGTTTTGTAAAGTGAGTAGTTGTCCCTAACTTATCAATAGTAGTTTTTTTGTTTATTTGTTTGCTTGTTTCTTTTTAAAGGAGATTTACTTGTACATCTGCTTCATGGCTAATAATGGGAAATGAGGAGAGACAAATGTTTGATACTACTTGTGTGATAAGTGCAAGAGCCAGACTGGGTTCAATCCTAGCTTGTCCTGCCTATGAGTGGAAGTGAAAATATATCTTAGAATTTGTGTGACACAGGCAAAGCAATGCTGAAGGAAATGTATGACACTAAATACATTCATTAGGAAAGAGGAAAAATATCAGTCAATAATGTAAGTTCTTACCCCAAGAACTTAAAAAAAGAACAAAATAAACCCAAAGGAAAGAACTAATAAAGAAAGAATAGAAATAAGGATAATTGAAAATAGACAACAGTAAAGAAAATCACTGAAGCAAGGAACTGATTCTTTGAAAAGATCAATAAAATTGACAAAATTCTAGCAATAAAAAACAGACAAAAAATGAAAGAAGTCACAAATGACCACTGTCAGGAGTGAAACCAAAGATATCACTATAGACCCTGCAGACATCTAACCAATAAAAAGGAATTACAAAAAACAAACAAACAAACAAAACCTCTACACCCATATATTTAACTATTTAGATTAAATGGGTAGATTCCTCCATAAAGATAAGCTGCCACAACTTATCCAATAGGAAATAGACTATTTGAGTGCCTCTACAAATATTAAGGAAAGTACATTCATTATTTTTAAATTCCCAGAAAAAGAAATGTTTGGGCCTAGATAGTTTCCCTGGAAACTCCTACAAAGTTTTAAATAATAGTTAACACCAATTGTAAATAATCTCTCCCAGAAAATATGGGAAGGAAACTCTTTTCAGTTATATTTATAAAGCTAGTATTACCCTGATATTAAAACCAGATGATATAAAAGATGATGTAAAAAATTAACCTAAAGACCAATCCTCCTCATGAATGTCGATAAAGAAAGCCTTAGTAAAATATTAGCAAATATAATTCAGTAATATATAACAAGATTTATATACCATGACCAAGTGGGATTTGTTGTAGGGATGTGTGGTTCAATATTTCAAAATCAATCAATGTAATCCACCATATTAACCAGCTAAAAAAGAAAAATCACGCAATTATACCCATGAATGCAGAAAAGTATTTGACAAAATTTTACATACATTCATGATTAAAAACTCTCAGAAAAATAGGAATAGAGGGGAAATTCCTCAATTTGATAGAGTACCTATAAAACAAAAACAAAAAAACCAAAAACCTAGAGCTAACATTTTACCTAATGGTAAAAAAGTCTGAATGCTTTACACCTAAGATCAGGAACAAAGCAAAAATGTCCACTCTTACTTATATTCAGCATAGTGGTGAAAGTTCTAGCCAGTACAAAAAGGCAAGAAAAGATAATAAAGGCATATCTATTTAGAATGAAAAACTAATAATGTCTCTTTTTGCACAGCTTGATTTTACACATAGAAAATACTAAGGAGGCTACCAAGAAAAACTTCTACAACTGAGTTCAGGATACAGGTCACAAGATATAAAATCAATCCAGAAAAACAAATTATATTCCTGTATACCAGAAATGAACACATGGAATCCACAATTAAAATTAAAATGCTATTTAAAATCACTCAACAAAGAATAGTTAGGTGTGAATATAACAAAATACATGTAAGACTTGTATACTGGAAATTATAAAATGCCAATGAAAGAAATCAAAGGAGATCTAAATAAATGGAGAGATATGCCATGCTCATGGATTAAAAGACTGAAGATAGCAAATATGCAGTGCTTTTCAAATTCATGTGCAGATTTAATGCAATTTCTGTCAAACCCCAGCAAGATTTTTTGTAGATATATACAAAATTATCTAAAATTTATATAAAAAGGCAAAGGAAGTAGTATAGTTAAATCAATTTTGAAAAAGAATAAAGCAAGCAGGAGAGCTTGGGAAGATGGAGGAGTATGAGGAAACTGAGCTCACCCCATCCCACATTTACAACTAGATATCATCCATATCCAAGTCAATAAACTGGAGAATGATCCAAAGACTGGCAGAACAAATTTAAAAACTAAATATAGAGAAGAAACTGCACCTGAAAGTTTAGGAAGATCAGAAAGGGGGAAGGAAGCTACCTGCAGGAGGGAGGGAGTTGTGCACTGCAGGGAGAGGGCAGAGAAACAGGCCCTTGCACCAAGGTGATCACATGAGGAAGACTGATACCCATAATGTTTTTTCTTCAAAAACTAGAAGGGCTGAATTCTGTGAGTTTTTAAAAACAGTGGGACTTGGAGCCTGGAGCTTTAAAAGTCAGCTGACTCAGCTCTGGGTGAGCTGGGAGAGTGAATGATAGCTGGGTCTCTGCCCTTAAAGAGATAGTGGACTACATGGAGAGACAACAAAAAAACTGGAATTTACATAACACCAGGACACATGGGAGACAGATGTGTTCATACTGATTTCTGAGCACACTGGGGGACTTCTCTGAAAATGAGGGACTTGCAGGCACCATTTTCCTCCCCTGCCCCCCAGCATAAACACAGAGCCACCTGGGGTAGGTGGGGCTGCACAGACATTTATAGCTTTGGCCCAGGCTTAAGGCAAATTTTGTTAAAAGTACACACATGCCCCACCCAGCCACCAGGTGAACAACTGCTATCTAGAGCCCCGCCCAGCGACAGCACAGCACCCAGCCACACGCCCCCTGCCATGTAGTGCAGAGCTTGCAACCACCACAGCAGTTGAGGTGATCCAGCATAGGCCTAGTGGCCCAACACAAATTTTATTAATACTGCCACCCTGCTCCCAAGTTCCCCAGGGGTCATGCACCCTCAGAGCTGCTCTGCCTGGGTCCACTAACATCACAGAGAGCTAGCACAGTCCACAGCAGGCAGAGTCAGTGCAGACAACTGTACTGAAAAGAAAAGTGACTCAGATGCAATAGCAAGGCATAAGCAGCACACATAGGATACTCTCCTGAAGTGCCAGGTCTTGATGAACAGGGCACACTACACTGCAGGGCACTCCAGGACCTCCTTTTCATAAAGTTACTACTTTCAATAACAAAAGACATAGCTGACATTCTTAAGACACAGAAACAGACACAGAGAGCTAGACAAAATGAGGAGACAGAGAAATTCATCCCAACTGAAAGAACAGAACAGGGCCAGAGCCAGAGATCTAAATGAAACATTTTTAAGTAACAATGCCTGATAGAGAATTTAAAGCAATAATCATAAGAATACTCAGTGACTCCATTAAAGATAGTAACATTTGTATTACAGGAGCCCCAGAAGAAGAAGAGAGAAAAGGGGGCAGAAATTTTCTTTGAAGAAATAATAGCTGAAAACTTTCCTTATCAGTGAAGAAAGGAGATATTTATATCTAGGAAGCATAGAGAATTCCCATCAAAATCAACAAACTAAGATGTATGATAACATTTACAAAATATAGTGATAAAGAAAAAATCTTAAAAGCAGCAAGACAGAAGAAGTCAGTAACCTACATGGAAAAGCCCAAAAGGCTCATGGGAGATTTCTCAACAGAAACTTTGCAAGACAGAAGGGAATGGCATAATATGTTCAAAGTGCTGAATGGGAAAAATCTGCAGCCAACAATACTCTATCCAGCAAGGCTATCATTGAGAACAGAAGAAGAGATAAAGCATTTCCGAGACAAACAAAACCTTTCATGATCACTAAACCAGCCCTGCAAGAAATATTAAAGGTGACTCTAAATGAAAAAGAGACCAAAAGTGACAGTATAAAGGCAGGAAACACAAAAGCAGTAAGTGAATATTTCTGTAAGAAAAAAAAAAGTCAAAAAACTCACAAAAACAAAGGATGTAAAATATAGTAACATATATCTAAAAGGGGGAGGAGAGGGGAAAAGAATGGATTTAAACTTAAATGACCATCAAATTAATATAGACTCCTATATGATATGCATAAGAGGTTATAAACAAACCTATATATCAAACCATATATCAAAAGCCACTAATAAACATACAAAGTATAAAGAGAAACAAATCCAAATATATCACTAAAGAAAATCAGCAAAACATGAGAGAAAGACAAGAAAAGATCAGAGAAAATCTTCAGAAACAACTACAAAACAAGAAATAAAAAGGCAATAAATACATATCTATCAGTAATTACTTTGAATGTAAATGGACTAAACACTGCAATCAAAAGACATAGGGCAATAGAATGGATAAAAAACCACACAAGACCCATCTATATGTTGCCTACAAGAGACGCTTTTCCGACCTAAAGACACCTGCAGAGTGAAAAATGAGGGGATGGAGAAACATCTATCATGCAAATAGATGTGAAAAGAAAGCCAAAGTAGCAGTACATATATCAGACAAACTAGACCTTAAAACAACGATTGCGGGCATCTGAGTGTCTCAGTCAGTTAAGCGTCCAACTTCTGCTCAGGACATGATCTCACAACTCATGGGTTCGAACCCCAGATTGGGCTCTGTGCTGACAGCTCAGGGCCTAGAGCCTGCTTCGGATTCTGTGTCTCCTTCTCTCTCTGCTGCTCCCCCACTCACACACTGTCTCTCTCTGCCTCTCAAAAATAAATATTAAATAAATAAATAAATAACTGTAACAACAGATAAAGGACACTATATAATAATAAAAGGGACAAGCCAACAAGAAGATGAAACAATTATAAGTATTTACACACCCAACATAGGAGCAACCAAATACGTAAGACAGTTACTAACAAACAGAAAGGAACTAATTGATAATAATACAATAATACTAGGGTATGTTAACCCCACTTACATCAATGGACACATCATCTAAACAGAAAATAGGAAATAATGGCTTTGAATGACACACTGGACCAGATGGATTTAACAGATATATTTAGAACATTACATTCTAAAACAGCAGAATACCCATTCTTTTTAAGTGTACATGTAACATTCTCCAGAAAAGATCACATATTAGGCCAAAAAACAAGTCTTAACAAATTCAAGAAAATCAAAGTCATACCATATGTCTTTTCTGACCCCAATGCTATGAAACTAGAAATCAACCACTAGAAAAAATCTGGAAGGACCAGAAATACATGGCAGTTAAATAACATGCTATTTTTTTTAATAACATGCTATTAAACAATGAATGGGTCAACCAGGAAATATAAGAAGGAATTAAACAGTACATGGAAACAAATGAAAATTAAAACACAGTGGTCCAAAGCCTTTGGGATGCAGCAAAAATGGTTGCTATAAGTAGCAACACAGGTCTACCTCAAGAAGCAAGAAAAATCTCAAGTAAACAACCTCGCCCTACATCAAAGGGAGCTAGAAAAAGAATAATAAACAAAACCTAAAGCCACTAGAAGGAAGGAGAGGATAATAATAAAGATCAGAGAAGAAATAAATGATATAGAAACTAAAAAAAAAAAAAAAAATAGAACAAATCAGTAAAACCAGGAACTGATTCTTTGAAAAATAAATAAATAAATAAATTGATAAACCTCTAACTAGACTTACCAAGAAAGAATGTGAAAATAGTCAAGTAAAATAATAAATGAGAGAGGAGAAATAACAACAAACACCTCAGAAATACAAACAATTGTAAGAGAATATTATGAAAAACTATATGCCAACAATTTGAACAACACAGAAGAAATAGATAAATTCCTAGAAACATATAAACTACCAAAACTATAACATAAAGAAACAGAAAATTTGACCAAACCAATAACAAGCAAAGAAATGGAATCAGTAATCAAAAAACTCCCAACAAACAAATATCTAGGACCAGAGGGCTTCACAGGCAAATTTTACCAAACATTTAAAGAAAAGTTAATACCTATTCTTCTCAAACTGTTCCCAAAAATAGTAAAGGAAAGAAAACTTCTAAATTAATTCTATGAAGCCAGCATTATACTGATACCAAAACTGGATAAAGACACCATTAAAAAAAAGAGAACTACAGGCCAGTATCCCTTATGAACATAGATGCAAAAATCTTTAATAAAATACTAGCAAACCTAATTCAATAATACGTTAAAAAAAATCATCCACAATCAAGTAGATTTATTCCTGGGTTGCAAGGATGGTTCAATATTCACAAATTAATCAACATGACACATCACATCCATAAGAGAAAGAATAAGAACCATATGATCATTTCAGTAAGATTCAGGAAAAGCATTTGACAAAGTACAATACCCATTCATGATAAAAACCCTCAACAAAGTAGGTTTAGAGGGAACATACCTCAACATAATGAAGCCATCTGTGAAAAACCCACAGCTAACATTGTCCTCAATGGGGGAAAACTGAGACCTTTTCCCCTAAGGTTAGGAATAAGACAAGGATGTCCATTCTCACCACTTCTATTCAACATACTACTGGAAGTCCCAGCTACAATGATCAGAAGAGTAAAAGAAGTAAGGTATCCAAATCAGTAAGGAAGAAGTAAAACTTTTATTATTTGCAGATGATGCAATACTATATATAGAGAGAAAACCCAATAGACTCCACCAAAAAACTTCTAGAACTGATACATGATTCAGTAAAGTCACAGGATACAAAATCAATGTGCAGAAGTCTATTGAATTTCTCTACGACAATAATGAACAGCAGAAAGAGAAATTAAGATAGCAATCCTACTTACAATTGCATCAAAAACCATAAAATACCTAGGAATAAACCTAACCAAAGAGGTGAAAGACCTATACTCTGAAAATTATAAAACACTGATGAAAGAAATTAAAGATGACACAAAGAATTGGAAAGACATTCCATGCTCATGGACTAGAAGAACAAACATTGTTAAATGTCCATACTATTAACATTTAAATTGCATAACTATTAACTATTCAATTGACACATTTAATGCAATCCCTATCAAAACACCAACAGCATTTTTCAGAGAACTAGAACAAACAACTGTAAAATTTGTATGGAACCACAAAAGACCCTATATAACCAAAGCAATCTTGAAAAAGAAAGCATAGTTGGGGGCATCACACAATTCTGGAGATGGAGATTAAAGAGTGCACTCCTCATGATGAGCACCAGGTCGTATACAGAAGTGTTGAATCACTATATCGTACACCTGAAACTAATATACTGTATGTTAACTAACTGGAATTAAAAATGTTAAAAAAAAAAAAAAAGAATAAACTGGGAGGAATCAGTCTTCCAAAATTCAAGACCTATTATGTGGCTACAGAAATCAAGACTATGTGGTAACGGCTGAGGGACAGACATAGATTAATGGAAAAGAACAAAGAATTCAGAAATAGACTCACACAAATATACTCAACTGATCTCTGACAAAGGTGCAAATGTAATTCAGTGAAAGAAAGCCTTTTCAACAAACGGTGCTAGAGCAATTCAACACCCTCGAAAACAAAGAAAGAAAGAGGGAGGGAGGGAGGGAGGGAGAGATGGAAGGAGGGAAGGAAGGAGAGAAGAGAGAGAGGAAGAAATAAAGAAGGAACTGTTGCCACTATTCAAGACATAGTGCTTCATTGCTGCTTTTACCCAACGAGTATTAGAAAGGAGAGATTTGTAGAGAAACTGGGTTGCCAGCTGTAATCTTGCAATGAGAACAGCAGCCCCACAATTTGTCCATTTCGAGTACCTTGCAGCGCACTCTAAGAATATGTTATCAATGAAAAGCATGTAAACAAGTCTCAGCTTGGCAAAGAATTGTGTCGGAGGTTTGATTTCTTCACCTGAAGAGTGTGAAGCACCTGGATTCTGCCTCACCAGGCTGGCTTGTTCCAACAGGTCTACGAGTTAATCAGAATGTGTAATTTCATCTGTTTTTCTTCAGAAAGAAAACCCACAAAGAACCAGATGCCTTGGCCTATATTACTACCCAAAACAGAGAAGTGTTTCAATAAAGGTGGACCCTTTTCTTAAGAATGTGTGTAACCCAAGGCTAGGCAACCATCACTGCCCTTTATCATCTACCATCTCTAATAAAAATATGCTGCACCTGTCCGCCTGGCTAGAGTTGCCTTCCAGACACTTCCAGATTCTACATTGTTCAAACCAGGTTAGGAAAAACCTGTCATGTCCTAAATGGTGTTGATTCTCATGGTAGTAATGAGGATTTTTTAATCATTGGCACAAATTGTTTTAATCAATGAATTACTGCAAAATTACAGAAGATTTAATACAGCCAGAAAGAAAATACATAGTTTACATAAATGTAGCAACAATCATCTTCATTTCTCTTCAGTCTCATATAGTTCAACGGCTGAATTTGTGTTGTGGCCAGTTCCTTTATTTGCAAAGAGCATAATAAGTGAACAGGCAAATAAAGCCTGCTAATAAATTTCAGAAGTCAAATATTTTTATAAAGACTGTTGAAATGTCTCATTCCAGGATGTACACCCTTGATGCATGCAGTTTCTGGACGTCAAGTGGACACAGTGAAGCTGTTGTTGAAGATGGGGGCCAATATTAACATGCAGGATGCTTATGGCCGCACAAGTCTATGCCTGGCAACCTATCTGGTACTGATTATGTCTGTGGTGTCTGTCAAGGAGTGGGGAGGGCTTAGTGTGTTGTCATGGTGTCCCCTTGCAGAAAAGTATTCTTGGACTTATGCTAATGGAAATAAAACTTGAAGCTTTGCTCCAATCATCTCTGACACTTATAGCACTACTAAGAGCTATTTTTGTGGATCTAAGACATTTTGGATCTTCCTAACAATATTCTAAGATAGAGATGATTTTGCCTTTAGAAAAATATTATTGAGGTACCTGGATGGCCCAGTCAGTTGGGCATCTGACTCTTGATTTCAGCTCAGGTCAAGATCTCACAGTTCGTGGGATCAAGCCCCACATCTGGCTTCACGCTGACAGTGCAGAGTCTGCTTGGGATTCTCTCTCCCCTCTCTCTCTGCCCCTTCCCCCATTCTTTCTCCCCCCATCTCTCTCAAAATAAGTAAACATTTTTTTAAAAGAAAAATATTATTTTCCATTTTAACATCAGAATTTGCCTTGCAGCATTTCTGGACTTACTTGGTACTCTTTTTAAGAACCCACTCCATTAATACCCTGAGTGGGTGGTAGCATTTGAAGCTGCAGGTCACATTGTGGGGTAGGATCAGCTAAGTGGAAGCTAGAGGATGAGAAATATGGGGAATGCTGGGAAATGTCGGGGGTAGGAGTAGGGGAGAAATACCAGACTATTCAGGGGCAATATCAAGCATAGGACTCAACCCACAATCAGTACTCAATTTAAAAATTGTTGGGGCACCTGGGTGGCTCAGTCGGTTAAGCGTCTGACTCTTGATTTCAGCTCAGGTCATGTTCTCATGGTTTGTGAGTTAAAGCCCTGTGTCAGACTCTGTGCTGACAGCATTGAGGCTGCTTGGGATCCTCTCTCTCCCTCTCTCTGTGCCCCTCCCCCTACCTCCTCTCTGTCTCTCTAAATAAACAAACAAACAAACAAACAAACAAATAAATAAAAATTGTATAGAGCCAGTCCTCATCAAGAGATTTCAGTTTAGCATTTCCCAACATTGGGTAAGCTTGGTAAGCCTTACTGAAAACGTTCAAGCCCCTCTCTTTTCAAATCCTCCCTGAATTCCTTCTAGGAAACCCCAGAGCTACTTTGAGTCTATGTCAAGCAAGTTCTTCTTAGTGCCACATGTGGGTCATCATTCTCCTTCACCTCTAATGAGGCTCCCAGAAATCTTCACCATAACTACTGTTGCAGCCAAAGCAGATTCTTGGATTTGCTCTTGCTGCCCACTGACAGTGGTGGATTCATCCTGGGCAAGCCCCACAGTGTCCTGAAACTGCCTTGCTGAAATAGGACTCTTCCCTTTCCCAAATACCACACCTTCCTGCCACAATCTAACATAGATTGCATGAGGCATTGCCCAATTATCACAGAGATTTTTTTTTTTTAGCAACTACTTTTCCTTTTTCTATTTGCACGCCCTCTTTCTCTAGGACTTAGATTTAAACTGGAAAGAATTTTTTTGAAGTGTTGGAATACTTGTTTCAAATGTACTTTCCAGGAATACACACTAGCCCTCCTGAGTCACACACTGGGAGCAGACAGGGTAGTGGATGGGAAGGAGATGTCTATGCAGACAAACCTCCTGGGCAATTTTTATACCCACCCAAGTTTGAAAAACATTGGTCTATGACTAGTAGGTGAAGTGTCATATCTCTGAGAGACACAGGAATGCCCTCCCAGGCCCCTTCCCTTTTGCACATGTCTTAATAATTGCTCCTGCTATGGATTTTTACAGCAAGTATCCTGTAGATCACAGTGAATAGTGAGCCTAGAGAGGTGCCACCTTTGCAGACAAGTGTTTCTAGGAATGCATTCAAAGGAACTACATGAAGGAAGTATGCTTGCATGACAGCATGTGGCATCACCCTCTTATTGATGCCCCCACTTCTTTGTGGCAACCCAAGCAAGGACCCCTCCCTATTCCTTATGAGGTTCCCTGAGAAGGGGGTGGGTGGTCCTGGGGATTGCACTGTGGAGCCCACCAACCCCTTCTGGCAATGTTTGAATTCAAGTATTGAAGAGAAACTTGGCAAAGGGCGTACTCAGCAACTTAGTGTCCATCACAGCTCCAAACTCAGTATACACATACACTTACCATGGATGTGTAACCTTAGACACATCATCTCACCATTTGGTGTCTCCTTCCTCATTTGTAAAATATAGTGGAAATAATATCCTACACTTATCACAATTGAAGGAGAAACACATGTGGAATCATCCAGCACATAGTAAATAAAAAAATGTACTTGTTGATTCTGAATAGTGACCACTGGTTTCAAGTGTATTCAGTGATTTTTCTGATTTCTTTTCTGAAGAAAAAAGAAAACCACATACACATAGTTCCAGGAAATGTTGCAAGATGATAAAAATGTTTCAAACCCTCCCCCATCAGGAGATTTGTTTTTCAATAAGTGTAAAACTTAGGCAACTCTAAAATTTGTTCAGCATGCCTTTCTTTCGGGTTTCTTTGTCATATTTTTTCCTTTTAATCAGAGATCTTGATGACTTGGACATTAGAAACTAAAACCAGATTTAATACATTAGTAAATTATAACTTAAGACTGAAAAACATTTGCTTCTACTTAAGACTTATATATTATTGGTCAATTCAAAACCATATTCAATATTATAACCTACAAATGTGCTTTTATTAAAAGATTTTTTCCAGACTTTCCAGAACCAAAAAGTTCTTTTCTTATTATCTTTCTTCTCCATTCATTTAGTAACATTTTGATTTTCATTGCTTTCAGTATTTTTTTATTTTTTATTTTTTAATGTGTATTCATTTTTGAGAGAAAGAGACGGAGTGTGATTGAGGGAGGGGCAAACAGAGAAGGGAGACACAGAATCCAAAGCAGGCTTCAGGCTCAGAGCTGTCAGCACAGAGCCCAACACAGGGCTTGAATTCACAAACGGTGAGATCATGACCTGAGCTGAAGCTGGACACTTAACTGACTGAGCCACCCAGGAGCCCCCCATTGCTTCCAGTATTGTGAGAGGAAATCTTCAGTCATTTTTCTCTTCTGATGGGGTAGTCTTGAAGTTTAGCTATAAAGGAATGAAGGCAGGACAGAGAGTTATCATATATATTATTCTTTGTAATAATTGTTTCATCTACTTATATATCTAATTATAACTGAAGGAGTAACCCCAATGGTTCTGGATGAATGTAGGAAGCATTCTGCTTGGCCAAACTTGGTTATCAGTAGGGCTGGGTCAGTTACTTAAAGGAGCAGAGAACAGAAAGGGAGGGAGGACTAGCCTGTGATTACATCTGCCCTTTGAAATGAGAGATAGTGGGGAAATGACCCAGCTGTAAGTGCTAACCAAGAAGGGGACAAGCATGAGATGTAGCAATGCCACTCTCAATCTGGAGAATTAGTGGACAGCAGGGAGTTCACACAAAGTTTCTTAGGGAATTCATAGTGGGTGAAGCCCAGCAACAGGGAACCCTTAGAGGGTCCTGGTGATACCCCCATATTCAGCATCAGACATATCAGTCAACAAGATGGCAGGGTCCCAGCCATTGGATTATGGCTTAGACTAGGATTCTAGACATTGGGAGGGAGACTGACTAGAATAAGAAAAATATTATCCTTGTGGTTACTAGAAAGAGAACTTGGAAAAGAGGACCAAAGCCTGTTTATCAGATATAGATAAACTGAGGCACAGAGTGGAGGCTGGGACTCAAGAATGATATAGGAGTACAGTTTTTGGAATTGGACCATGGCACCCACGTCAGGACACTGACAAGCATGATTTGAAGCTAAGCCTACAGAATGCGAGGTTAGAACTACCACATGCCATATTGATCCCTAGGAACTGCGTATAAAAGTGGAATATCAGCAAGTAAGAAATGGGGAATGGGAGACAGAAGAGAGAGTCTAGGAATCCATCTATACCCGACAGGGTAAAGGTCCTCCAGAATACTCAGGAACCCATATGTCAAGGTCTGCAGCTTTCCGCTGAAGTTGAGGTTGTGATCCTTAACCACTTCAAATCAAACAAAACAGATTTATAGCCACACCAAAGAAAAAAGAGAAAGAAAACTGGAGAGAGTTTGTTGGTCTGTTATACCAGGCTGTTATATAATGACATAGTTGCTCTTATATTTCAGGGTTGGCTAGAAGGTTGTGTGAGTCTGCTCAGGAATGGTGCCAAGCACAATATCCCGGATAAAAATGGCCGTCTGCCACTGCATGCTGCCACTGCTGAGCCCGATGTGAGGTAAGTAGCCAGGTTCACACAATCCTCACATTTGGAGAGACTTAACTTGGATTAGAAGGTCACCTAATTAACCCTCTGAGGTGAATAAAGAAAAAGCCCATCCATTTTTTTTTACATTGCAGCAGATAGGACCTCATCTCAGTGAATCAAAATATCCTGGAAGAATCTTAAACTCTAATCTCATTCCTCTCCTGTTTAATAAATTAAAAAGAGAAACCCTTTCTCCTACACTCTGATTTAAGAAATGCTATTTTTCATCATCTGAATTCACATATTCATCCATTCAATTAGTCATTTATTGATTCAGTCACTGTCGAGTGCTTATCATGGACCAAGTGCTCCTCTAGGCCCCAGTGGTTGCCAGTAAGCACAACAGCGTCTCTGACCTCACAGAGGTTACATTCTACTGAAGGAGCTAAGCAGCACTCTAGTAAACAAATAAATAGAGAAATTTTAAAATAAATAGGATAATTTCAAATAGTGGGGAGGGGAGTGGAAGAGCACTGACTGGGCAGAAAGATTAATGTCTCAAGTCAGAGTCACGCCAACATTTATGGGTTGGAAGGAGGCAAGGGACTCAGTAAAGGAGAGAGACAGGGGAACCAGTGGGTTAGAAGGAAAACCAGGCCTGTGAGCTTCTGGGAGCTGTGTGAAGAAATATACACAAATAAGTTGGATGATCAAGAAGGTCACATTTTTGTAAGACAATTGAGCAACAAAGGAAAAAGTTTTGTCCAGACCAAGTGTAGCTTCCCCAATCCTCTGTGTCTAAAAGTCCTTGGTGTCCAATCTTTTGAAAGCCTCTTGGAGCAGCCAATAATAGCATTTCCCAGTGTGGTATCAGCAACATTCTGGGCACTTCCTTAACCTCTGTAGCACAGAACATGCCTCTGACAGGAATTTAGCATTCCCCAGAGCTAGGCACAGGCCAGCACCACAGGGGGTGCCTCATCATCTGGGAGCCTCATCCTCTAGACCCTGAATTCAGAACTAACATGAGGGGCTCTGTGGGGGTTCATGAGACCAAGGCCTCTTCCAGGTTGAGAGGTAACAGGATTTCTTCATTTCATTCTGTTTTACACCAAAAGGGTTTGGGAAATTCCAGAACTATTCCCAACCGAGCATTGCCTCTTATTATCATTGGATTATATCCAGGAATAATAGAAAACTAGGATTTACTCAAAGCCCAACAAAACAAGGAAGTTTAGAGAAGAAACAGCAAGCTCAGAGCTAACAATCAATAGACATTATAAAGAGATGACTCCCTTTTGATGAATTGGGATAAAGAAAGAATGACTTTTCTAGACAACCCACAAAAATATTTAGTCACAAAATCATACTGTTATCACAAGAATAATGTTCCAAATATATGTTTAAAATGTACCTTTAAGACTATTCTACCTTGATTTACTCTACTTGGTTTACCAGCCTCATTGAGTGGTCATTTCAAAATCTGCCTGATTCTAGAAGGTAAATACCGGCTTTTGTTATGGTGATTATAACTTTTGTAACAAATAAAACCCAAAGCTTCAGTTTTTTAACACAATAAAAGCTTTGTCCCAGTTAGGTGTTCCTGGATTGGAGGGTGGCTCCCCTCCATATGGTAACTCAGAGACCTAAGTTTCTTCCATCTTGTGGCTTCTCTTTGTTCAGTCTGGGGATGGGGAGAGGGTAGTATGAAGAAGTCTCCCCACCTTATTTCTTTAAAATCTCAGCTTTTGATTCAATTCACTTCTGCTCACATTCTTTTAATAAGGACTAGTCATTTACCACACTGGTCATGTACCACCCTGTGTTTGAGGAGTACTTGGGAATATAGAATCCACCTCCCAACCATGACTCCAACCTAAGAAAAGGGTTCGTGAATTTTGCTGAAAAGCTGTCTCTGTCATCAGGCCATTGCACCTGAGGGGTGAACTAAGACTTCTCAGTCAAAAGCATGCTTGATGTTAATTTGGCCAATTGATCAGGCTCATCATTTCAAATCACTACAGTAATAAATTAAAAACCAATCCAACTGTATTTCCTCTTTTGTGGACATAGTAGTCTATTTCATATTATGCCCAGCAGTGTCCCTAGACTCTGTAGGATCTACATTACATCACTATAACTGAGATAACACAGAGTTGTGGTTTCCCCTTTTCTTGAAATTATACCTAGTGACCCAGCCACCACCTTTAGAAAAGCTAAAGCCAGAAAAATAAACATCCTTCTGTGTGCTGATGATATGGTTTTATTGTCCTAAATGGACATTTAGCTGATTCTGGAAGATAAAATTCTCCTTTATTTATGATAATACTAGTTGTGGCAACTATGAAAACCCAAAGATTAAGATTAACTATTCCAAAACCAAAATCATCATTTCTGGTAAATGTTCTCCAAAAATGAATCGTGTGAAACCTTAACAACCCATATAGCAAAGCAACTGGCTTTGTTACCTAGAGAACATTTAGAAACTAGCTTGCCTTAAAAAACTCCCTATGGCATTACATTGCTTAAAATTAGATATTTTATCATTGGTTTATGAGAAATTTTATGACCATGGCAGTGTTTGATAGCATCTGCATTCAGTGTTTCAAGCAGAAAGTAGCCAAGCGATGTCCTATGGCACAAAAGTTGGCCTTCTATCATCCATTTGTTTATGTATCAGCATGAAGTCATAATTGCTTTCTGAAAAAAATAAATATATATATATATAGTCTGGCTTGTGGGTACTTCCTAATCCTACAACCATAATGCAGGAGCGACCTTCCATTAGGCCATGCAAACCTGTTCGCTTAATTTTCCTAAGTGGACACAACTGTAAGCCCATTTGGCTAACCACTGAAGCCTATAGGTCTGCATTTACAATGATGAGGAAAAGAAAGACAAATAGCACTGATTATTTACCGTGTTCTGAGCAAAGTTCTGAGTGCTTTCCATGTACTATCTCATCTAATCTTGACCACACCTTTATGTGATAGTAATATTTCTCTCCCCATTTTATGGATAAGAAAGCTGAGGCACTAAGAAGATAATTAATTGCCTAGTGCATGTGTGAGGCTAAGTAACCTGCCCGTGTGCCTACTCTGTTCCTAGGATCCACTACTGTGGACCCTGTAGGATGTACTTTAATGGCCACAGTCTGTCATTAAGCCCTACCCTAAGAAGCTTTACAAAACTCCTTATTGTTTCATTGTCAGGAAATACTTTGTTACAGCATCTAAAAAATGAGAAACCACACACAAATTCTACTAAAGGAAGAATTGCTGTGTTTCTCCTGATAAATTATTTATTTTTACTCTGTGGACCCTGTGACCTATGATTTCTCTCTGTATGTTTAAAAAACCCAAACCCCAGTTTGTGTCCCACCTCTGGCACACGTGTAGGACCATAACTGCATCTTATTTACCCTGCCCTTATTTTCTCTTGGACCAGTTTCTTCACTTGTAATCTTGTTTTACTATATGTATCTAAAAACCACCTAATATCCCTTTTGGATTGAGGTAAAGGATGGTTAGGACTGCCAGCTCTGGAGTCAGACTGACCAGGTTTGAATCTGGTCCATCTCTTAGTAACCACATTAACTTGGACAAAGTTAACTTGTCAAGACTCAGCTACCTTTCTTTCCTAGAAAGTAGGAATAATACAGTATTTATTTCATGGTAAATCGGCAGAAATAAATGAGAAAATATGTAAAAAAACACTGACCACTGTCCATTGTCAGTGTTCGGTAAGTATTGATGATGGTGATGATGGGGTTATAATCACAATAGGAGATAGACAGAAATAAAGAAATACCATAGATCAGTGCTAAAGAATGAATCCCTGCTGCTGCCACCCCACCAGCTCTCACTCCAGCCTTCTTCACCTTAGCACACACAGGTCCACAAAACATATGTTCACATACAGGTGTGTTGGGGAGGAAGAATTTTTTCCATCCTTCAAGATCCTTCTAACTGGACTAAGAATCAAACTGACATGAGACAGATTAACAGAAAAAAAAGTCAAATTTAGTAGCCTATGTACAGGGAATCCACACAGACATGGAAATTCCAAAGACAGGCAACTGACTAAGGGAATATAGAAGAGCTAAGGAGAGGTGTTGGGGTCTGAGGATACAAAGGGGAGAATTCCATTAGGAGGAAGTTAAGAGGAAATGTTTGGAAAACAAAGATTGCCCTATTAGGCAGGTAAGTTTGTTAAGTGAAAGGGAATCTCTATTAATAGCTCTCTTTCTGGTACAGGCAAGCAATTGAGGGGGAGCTAAAGAGTGTTCTCTGAATCTACTGGCTTTTGTTTTTTAATTTTTTTTTTTTAATGTTTATGTTTGAGAGAGACAGAGCATGAACAGGGGAGGGGCAGAGAGAGAGAGACAGGATCTGAAGCAGGCTCAGATGTGGGGCTCAAACCCACAAATATTGAGAAAATGACCTGAGCTGAAGTCAGATGCTTAACCAAATGAGCCACCCAGGCACCCCTGAATCAACTGGGTTTTGATTGCTTTTAACTCAAAGTAATGTCCGTGCCAAAGTGGCCCATCTTAGGGTGGCCTGCCCTTGGCCCCTATAAGAGCATTTCTAGACTTTAGAATCCAATGAGCATCAAATTCAACCATTCAGCTTCCCTGAAACTCCCTTCCTTACCTTTGTTAGTGTACATTCATCTCTATTTGTCCCCTAATCCTAAACATATATATGGGCCACATTATGTCCTTGTACTCAGGTATTCATACTCACTTTAAAATCTACTAATACTTAGATTTCCAAATCTAAGCATGCTCCTTCCACTCAGTGCTCAACTAGAGGTTATTTAGAATGAAGCCTCAAATTGTAGCTGCTTGTAAACAAGCCAAGGGGACACCTCAATTAGCCCTCCAGCAAGGTTCTGTGATGCAAACAACTCATGAACAAACCAGCCAGTTCCAATGTACAGCCTTAGCTAAGCTGCAGCTCAGTGGGGATTTAAGCTGATGCAAGAATAAGGGATTTATAATCATGAATACGATAGCAAGTTGGATGGACAAAAGCAAAGAAACACAGGTTTCATCTCACGAGTCCCTCTCCTGCTTTGAACCCTGAGCTCCTCAGCAGGTCCAAGTTTTCTCCCTTTCAGCTCCCTAGGGCTTTTCTTGCTTCTAGGACATTCAGAGGGCGCCAGTGTGAAAGAGGGGGCATGATCATTAAGAGGAAGCTCCAAAGAGAAAGGAGTTGTGTTTGTACAACGCTACACATGCAAGCATTGGAAGGCAAACAGAGATTTCCTCTGAAAGCAGCCACAGGGCTCTCTGGAGGTCTTTTTCATGGTCTCCATGGTTACTGGCAGATTCTTTTTTTTTTTCCCTGCCAGAGTGCCAGCAGCTCTGCCTCTTTTCATGACTTTTGATGACAGATAGAGGGAGGAAGGAAATTATTTCTTTGGGGTCCTGTTCTCGCATTACCAGGTGATGCATTCTAACCTGTGGGGGGATGATATACTTCAGGATACTCTCACATCAGCAGCTTCAGGAACAGGAGGGCAGACAGGTGGCTTAGGGACCCTTTTCCCCAACCATCACTGTGCTGGACTGATACAGGGCTGTGAGTCCAAGGGGTCAGCAAAATAAAGCCCACAGAAACAAGGTACCCCCCAGTATACATCTAGCTGATCTCTCCCTGATCTTTGAGATCAGGGGATCCCAAAATATAAAGAGCAAGAGCTTTTAAAAACTTTATTAAATTATACAGAATATTCATTGGCATGTAAATGTCATTCTAAGTGTTTCATATGCACTGAGTCATTTAAAATCACAACAGATCTTTAAGAAGAAGGTGTTAATATCATTTATATTTCACAGATAAGAAAATATGGGTACTGAGAGTTTTACAGCCTGTGTAGGGTTACTGGCTGGTTGGTAATGGAGCAGGGATTCTAATGGAGGCAATCTGGCCCCAGCACCTGTTGTCTTACCACTCATCATGCTGCCTATCTGAGAATGTTCCTGCTGGGCCTCTGTGCCTGGTATCCTGCTACCTGGGATAAGGTGGGCTTTGTGTGGCTTCTTAGAGAGCTGAGAACAGGACAGAGCTGGTGCTAATAAGAGACTGGGCTGGGGATCTTGGGAGGAATACTTCTAAGCTACCTTAGCACAGAACGAGGGCTCTGAGAAAACAAAACTAAGGGGTCTTCAAATCCTATGGTAATTAAGACAGATGTGAGACAAGCACCTGGCAGATTCCCCTGTACCGTGGAACAGCATGGAAGCCCCAGGCTTGAAACCAAACACATGCTCTCTAGTCCAGTCTGAATTACCACCAAGGCAATGTATGATGGCCCTGAAAGCAAGATCGTTTGCTCTCACAAAGGGAGAGAGAGAGAGAGAGAGAGAATACTTATCTATAAATTTGTTTCCATCTTTGGAGATTATTGAATCTGAGACACTTAGGAATCAAATGGAATCAAGCAATATAGGTTGGCATGTTTCAATCAGGGTCACAATAAGGAGGTCACAGAATATTAAAAGGTAACTGAACAAAGTTTAATGGAAGACTATTTAAAATTAACTAGCAAGAGATGGTGACATAATTCCCCACCTCCACTTTCCCCAAAAAAGCAAGAAAGTATTCCACCACTAGGCCAAAAGGATCAAGGAATGGAGCTGTTACTGGAACCTCTTCAGGGTTCTGGCTGTAGAAGAGGACCTACTAGGCAGGAGCTGTGGCCTTTGGTAAGGGGGAAAAGTCATTGACGGAAAGGGAAGTGGCTTCTCTCCTTTCTCCTGCCAGTTCTCCTGGCCAAACCCAGAAAGCAGTCAGAGGGCAAAGGAAGTTGGATGATAAAGTTATTGCAGGTCAACCTCAGAGCAGGACATTGCAGGGCAGCAAATGGATTTGAGGGGCAAATAGAAAAATATCCAGAGACAGGATTCATCCCATGACCTTTGGAATACCCCCACCACCAGGATGTGACAGGAGGTCATGCTCTCCCCTCCCTCATTCCCATCAAGTCAAAGCCTGACTTCCTTCAGTGTGATCACTGCTCTGGAGCAGTCCCAGAAGATCCTGTCTGGCTATGTATGATCTCAGTCTCCTTAGCGTTGGCCGAGGATAACCAGATTGGACCACAGCTGACCTCTTGCCTTTCTTTCCCACTCTCTCCCCACAACTCAGACCAAATGAACCCTAGAGACTAAGCAATGGCCAGTAAAGAGAAAAGTCACCAGTTGCCCTCCAGCCTTCTAAAGCAATTACAAGGGGAAAATCCAGTAGTGAAATATAGTTACAAAGATAAAAAGTGTTATCCAAAAATGCAATTATTATAGCCTCTTCCCACTAGGTGGAGAAATTTTAGAATTCAGAAAGCTTGCATTCAGTGCCACTGTTCTTTTAAAGTCTGTGTACTAGGAGCTTTATACCTACTATGTTATTCAGTCTTTACACCACCACTGTTATTATCCCGATGATAAACGTGAGGATACAGAAGCTCAGAGAGGTCATGCAGCAGGGAGGGCAGAATTAAATCACAGCATTATCCTGGCTCCCCAAAAGAGGTAAGACTAGATTTAAACCTTAGGCTTCCTGGCTATTTCATCTCCACAGCAAATAACCAGAAATGCATCCCTATTTAAGCTCTCTCTGTGTTACATTTACCACTAATGCAACATGATCAGTCCCACTTTCTTTTATTGGATTGTAGGTAGCAATTTAAGACTCAAGACTAAATGTCATCTAAAATAAAAGACAATGAAAATCTGACTGGGGAAAAGGCTAAACCATTTGATTTTTTTCAAGTAATTCTTCCAAAAATAGTTTCTGAATTTCCTTCAGAAATTGTCTGAATTATCTGAATGGTCTCCCCATAGACAATCCTTTATCATCTTCATGACTGTATTAGTTTGCTAGGGCTGCTGTAACAAAATACCCACGTAATGGATGGCTTAAGCAACAGAAATTTATTTTTTCGAATTTCTGAAGGGTAGAAGTTCACAAGCAAGGTAGCAGCAGGTGGTTTCTTCTGAGGCTTCTGTCCTTGGTTGGCAGATGGCCAGCCACTTGCTGCCTTTTTACATGGTCTCTCCTCTGCAATCCATGCTGCTGGTGGGCCCTAATCTCTTCTTCTGAGAACATCAGTCAGATTGGATTAGGGCCTGGCCTAATGGCTTCATTTTAACTTAATTACCTCTTTAAAGGCTCAATCTCCAAATATAGTCACGTTCTGAGGAACTGGAGGTTAGAACCGAATGAATTTGCGGGCAGGAGGAACACAGTCAGTTCACAGCAATGAATATCAATTGGTTAATTTATTCAGTACCTGTCTCAGTGGTTTTCATACCTGTTTGCCAGAATTTCCCGAGCAACCCTTTTAAACTGTGAAAGCTGAGATTCTCTCCAGACCTACGAAGTCAGAAATACTGAATACAGAATCCAGGTATTTGTGGTTTTAAAAAATTTCCCCTGGGGATTCTGAGATTTGAGCCAGGGTTTAAAACTTCTAGCGTTAAGTGTTCTAGAAATAACACTTGCTGTGTTCCAGTCATGCTATAAGTGCTGTATGCATTAACTCATTTAACCTCACACTGAGCTGTAAGGTAGGCACTTTTTTTACCCCCATTTTATAGATGAGGAAGCTTAGGCACAGAGAGGTTGTTACTTGCCTTCAGTCATAAAGCTGGCAAGTAGCTGGGCTGGGATGTGAACCCAGGTGGTCTGGCTCCAGATTCTGGGTCCCTACCAACTACAATCAACTGCTTCTCTCCCACAATGTAGACCTCAGTCAACCAAGTGTGGGACCCAAGTGAGATAAAAACTTGAGCTTGAGAATCACTGATAGTTTTTTCACACTGATTACTGTCATTTCATGCCTAGACATTTGCATGTTTTCGAAAAAATAAGCAAAGTCGTAAATGCTGTCTCCTAGCATAATCTATATACACTTACAAGGTGTAACACATGTACCAAGTGGTGAAGCAATTTGAAACCACTGCATATGTTCATGTAAAAGAATGAAGAATAAGTGCTAGAGGAATTTAGTTCTTTTTTTTTTTTTTAACATTTACTCATTTTTGAGAGAGAGAGACTGAGTGTGAGTGGGGGAGTGGCAGAGAGAGAGGGAAACACAGAATCTGAAGCAGGCTCCAGGCTCCGAGCTGTCAGCTGTCAGCACAGGGCCCGACGCGGGGCTCAAACCCACAAACTGTGAGATCATGACCTGAGCCGAAGGCAGACTGAGCCACCCAGGCACCCCTAGAGGAATTTAGTTCTTAAAGTGCACACATAAGAACACAGGTCTGGTGAAGAAGATGAGCCTACAGATTCACTTTCTCCATTCCCTTTGTCCCTGTCCCCATCTCCAGAGCACCAAGATGGAGAGGAGGTGGGACGAGAAGAGACAGAGGAATCCCCTCAGGTGCCTTATTACCAATCACACTGTCTTCTTTTCTATGGATCTTTCCCCCTCGATAAACAGAAAGGGCTCATCTTCACTTGGAGGCCTTCGGTGGACTGTACTTATAATGTTATGTTCTCATACACATTCTGTTCTTTTGAGCCTCTTCTTCCATTTTTCTTCACAGGCTCCTAACAGTGTTGGTGCAACAGTCAAATCTCAGCGAGATTAATCACCAGGACAATGAGGTGAGCCTTCTTTAAACATCTCAAGGAACAGTTGGCCATTGTGCATTTTAGGACAGCAGGAAGGGCTTTTCTGAACCAGTGCTTCCTATCATAAAGGTCAAGGAGGGGATGGAGCACATTTTGGGGATCCTACCCTGAGGGGGTAGCCTGTGTCTTTACTATTAACCCTCAGGCAGAAATTTTTCCCCACCATGGGTATGGGTATCTTCTACTAGGGAAGAATTTCTTGCATTAAGTACTTAAGCTTTTATCATACCACTGAAATTTTGTAATTTCCCTCTGGACATTGAGAAATAAATATTGCTCTTTCCTGTCTTTTTGAGTCCCAGAAACTTCAATGGCAAGCTGTGGCTGCCAGTTTTCTCTCTTTGAGTGAAAGATGACAGATAGATGATAATTCCAGTTTCTGGAGGCCACATTATTAATGCCGGTGATCACAATTGCTGTTTCCTTTATGTTGCAGAGACAGTATAAGGCTTCCAAGAAGACAGTATAGCACTCTCAAGCAAAATTCCTGCTGGAGTGTTGTCGGATACCAGGCAGAGCTGCCCCAGAGTAGCTTAGGATCTTATTCTAACTGCTTAAATCTTTGAAAAAGCAGGACTGATTTTTCATTACCCAGCCTGTTTTCTTTAACAAGCTTCTTTAAACTGATTTAAATACCTGGTTTCCATTTTATTTTTCTTTAATATAATATGTGCTTGGTTTGGCTGTGCTTTACTAAGAATGTCTGATAACTTTAAGAAAGTCTGATAGCATTGAAAGTGCATATGCCTCCAAATACCAAATTACACTGTTTTCAAGGAAGCCAGGTGGCCAGCAACAACAGTGTGGGAGGAAGTGCCCTAACAGAGGCTGGGCCCCTTGTCTTTCTTGAACTTTCTGATTACAGGCTTCTTCCCTGCTGGGTTGGCATTAATGACCACACCAGAAAGCCCCTGCTTCACAGCCTAGTTCTGAGTTTGGACACCACCCTGACTCAGTGGTCACACGCCACTTTTACCCTCCGTGTCTTTAGGGGTTTAAAGCAAAATCCTAAGAGAGGATTTCATTGTTTTAAACTTCTGCTTTAAAAATGAGAACCAGAGATGAGAAAGCACACTTTGATCACTCTGCCTATGGTATGAAAGCAGGGAACTTGAGTGGTGCAGTTTATGTCGGCTGATCTAGAGCTTGGGAAAGTTGATGACCACTTCCCCCACCTCCAGCTCTTACCCTCACTCACCAAAACTAGGGCGTCTTATAAAGGAGGGAAAATCAGTCATTCATACCCTAAAGTTTAACTCCTCTTCATACCCTAAAGTTTAACTCCTCTTATAGACCTCCCCCTCTGTCCAGCCTTCAGCTGAAAGAACATCCTGAAAGAACAGCTGAAAGCAAAGTGTTATTTCTGTACTCTTCCCCACCCTGGGAGGCCTCTGCCTGGTGGGGACAGTTAAAGTAGACCCAGCTCCTTCTAACAGTGGTAATTGTTATACTTTCTGAATAATGTGTACTAAATATTAAAATGCCTCCAGTTCCTTCTCACACACAGTGACCTCTCAGAGGAGATTTCTCCCAATGTTACACCAGCTTTGTGACTCAGTGGCTTTTGTGTGCAGGGAAAAGGGACCTCATAAAGGACACTTACATCCAGTGTTGCAGCTTTCTCTTTGGACCATGTCACAGCATGTCTGAAACCTATGTAAGCCAACTGCTAATGCTTGCCTGTGTTTTGTTGCCAGTATGGTCAATCCATATAAATTTATAAGGGCTAGAAGCTCTTTAGCACTGGGAAGTAAGGACAGCTGTGAAATGGAAGGAACATTACCTTGGTAGATTTCCTGCATTTGGTTTCTCAGTGTTCTGAACAAGTAGTGTTCCCTCCTTTTTAAGAGTAGTAGCCTACTCTTCCTCTCCCTAAATCACTTTGCCAGTGAGCTCCAAGCATAATCAGTCTCCATTAGGTTTGAGGGGATAACAAAGTGTAAGTGCACACATAACATATATCTGCTAAATAACAGGAAGGAAAAAAGATGGAAGGCAAAAAAAAAAAAAATAATGAGGGAAAAGGTAAGTTAATGCTACTACTGAAGTATTATGGTTTTCTAATACAAGAGGAAAGAGCAAGGCATACCTCTACAGAATCCAAATGAAATTATATTCCAAGAATAACTATAGGATTAACAAGCTTATCACAATAAATTATTAAAGATTGAAGAATCAATTAGTAGAAATTTAACTTCATTAAGAGATGATTTAGATTATAAACTGAAACTAAAGAACTGAGAGAGGAAGAAAGAAAACCTCTCTCCTATAACTGTTCAAGTAAAACAAAATATGATAGTACTTTATATCAGGGAAGTGATTATCGCCTTAGCGGCTGTCCTGATCTGAGCTCAATGACTTAAAACAGTTTTTTATATTCTTAGTTTTTACTTGCATAAGTAATATATGAACACATTTGCTTTTGAAAAATTTAAATATTACAAGTAACAATAGGAAGTCCTTGATTACTTCCACCCTACCATCTTAGCCTCCAGGTAATCTTTCCCAATGTCTTCTGTATATTCACAAATGTGGACTGTAACATAAAAAGTATCACACTCTGTATATTGTTCTACAACTTTATTTTCTTTCTTTCTTTTTTTTAATGTTTATTTATTTTTGAGAGAGAGACAGAGTGTGAGTGGGGTAGGAGCAGAGGGAGAGGGAGACACAGAATCAGAAACAGGCTCCAGGCTCTGAGCTGTCAGCACAGAGCCTGATGCAGGGCTTGAACTGAAGAACCATGAGATCATGACCTGAGCTGAAGTCCTACCGACAGGGCCACCCAGGTGCCCCTACAACTTTATTTTCTTCATGTAACAATATCTTAGAGCTCTATCCATGTTGATACATATAGGTGTGTCTCTTTCCTTTTAATGGCTTCATGATGTTCCACACTAGGAAAATACTTCTTTTATTTTACTATTTCCCTATGAATGTATATTTAGGCTGTCTCCAATTTTTCGCCATAAGAAACACTCTTCCAGAGTATTCTTGTACAAGCCTCCTTGAGTATTTTACACAATCATTTCTCTGGGAGAATAATTGTTGGTCACTAGGGTGTACATTTTTATTTTTAATACACATGACTGGTGCTTCTCCAAGATGGCTGTGTCAACGTATCATTCCACCTGCAGTTTAATAGCGTGCTTGTCACGTTTTCTTGTTGTCTTAATTTTCATTTCTCTGATAACTAATGAGATTGAGTACTGTTTCATAGGTATAATGGTCATTTTTATAACTTCTTTTGTGACTTGCCTGTTTAGATCTTTTGTCCATTCATCTGTTGGGTTACTTTGTCATTTTTTATATGGATTCATAGTTTATTTTCTATTCTGAACAGTAATCCTTTGCTGTTGGACTGCAAATAGTTTTTCATAGTCTGTTGCTCATTTTAGAACTGTTTGTTCTAAACAGTTTTCTTTTCTAGTACAGAAATTTTAAAATATGACATAATCAAAGTGATCATTCTTGTTCATTACTGCTTTTGCTTTTGATGTCTTTTTAAAGAAGGCCCTCCCTAACCCCACAAGACATAACTACATTATGCTAACTTTGCGTTTAATTGTTCTGTGCTAATGATCTATTTGTTTTTCATGTTTCATTAACCACAGAGCTTAATTGTAAAGTGACTTATTTAGAAGCTATCCACACTGCAGAGTTTCACACTGTAGGAAAGGTGAAATGGGCCAGATTGTCCTTTGTGCCTTTGTCTTTTTGTACCTCAGAGGAATCTTTGCATAGAGGGAGGCTGTCTAATGTAGTTACCGGGAGCTAACAAGTTGCTAAACTCCTGGAATCTAACCTCTCTTGCTCTCATTTTAGCTTTGACAAGAGCACCCCATTAAAAGGGGCTGTGAACTAATGGCATCTGGGTGAGAACCGACATGCATTTATCCAGAGAAGGACTGTTTTGCATTGTATTTAGGATACAATGTTGTTGATCCTACATTGCATGCAAATTTGGGTCTAAGTAGATTTTTGTGAGGGGTCTGACAATCCAAACTTCCATTATAACCATACTCTGAAAAAATAAATCCAAGTTGCAAAAACAGATGTGAACCTTTGGATATAATTCTTAGTCCTAAATTCACTTACAGCTTTCCTAAGGCATAATCATAAGCAGAAACTGTGCATTATAATGGCAAAATAAAACAAAAACAAAAACAAAAACAAAACAGTGCCTGACTCTAGAAATCACTTTACTTTACAGTTAGCAAAAGGTAAAATAATAAATTTTTTAAATGCTCTAGAATTTTTATTCTGAAAATGACCTGCTTATAAAAATAAGAGTAGAGTCACTGCTATTTACAAACCCTCACTTGCCCCTTCCCCATAAGAGTCTAAAGGCAGGCCATGTCTTTTTTATTTTTGGATCCCTAGATCTAGCTCAGTAACTTATACATAGTAGAGCCCCACCCCAAATATATATTTATGTATAGATGTATGTATATATTAGAGAATTATTCACTTTAAGGGAAAGTCATATTTTATTTTATTGGCCCTTTCTCTTTGTTTTGTTGACCCAACTTGGTTACCAATTTTATTTACCACACTTAACTCTCCAGGTGACTTTTAATTATTTCCAAAATCTACTCTCAGAAAAATAAGATTTTATTTCATTTAGGATCTTCAAAAAATGTACTCTAGACTCTAGGCCAGGAGTCCTTGTTCATGTGTGCCGGTGTGCTGGTGAAGCCTATGGATCCCTCCTCAGAAAAATGTTTGAAATTATATAAAATAAAATATAGAGGATTACAAAAGAGACCAATTATATTGAAAAAGTTGCCAAAATATTATAAAGATTAAATTTGTAACGGTAATATGTAAGCTTGCTTGTTAATGCATTTATTAAGATTTAGTGGTAGGACCAATAACTACTGTACTAGGGATACATACAAAACATATTTTGAGATATCTGCACTACTAATGCAATACAAAAGTATCTGTGATTTGTATTTTTGGCCAAGCCACAGGTATTGTGTTAACAGTACTGTGGCTTGTTGCCTATATTCATATTTAAATAAGATGGTGAATTTCAATTTGAAGTTAATGCCAGTAAAGATGTAATTTATTTCTCTGATCTAAGCCTGATTCCTATCCATGGATAGAACCCCTGTTATGGTGGTAATTCCAAAAAAAAAAAAAACCTCCCAAAAACATTTTGATCAACAAGTGGAATAATTATAGGCCTCCCAAGGTGATCTGCTTAGAATGGGAAAATGATCATTTTATTCGCTCAAAAATATTTAAGTACCTACCTTGTGTCATATAGGCTTGATTCCTGCTCTAATAGGTCACAATTTAGTGCAGAATGTAGATGCTCTGTTTATTTGAAAAAATAAATATAACAACTTAGGTCTCTGTTCTCAAGGCTTTGTTTTGTTTTGCTTTTGAAAAATGTTTTTAGGGGCGCCTGGGTGGCGCAGTCGGTTAAGCGTCTGACTTCAGCCAGGTCACCATCTCACGGTCCGGGAGTTTGAGCCCCGCATCGGGCTCTGGGCTGATGGCTCAGAGCCTGGAGCCTGTTTCCGATTCTGTGTCTCCCTCTCTCTCTGCCCCTCCCCCGTTCATGCTCTGTCTCTCTCTGTCCCAAAAATAAATAAACGTTGAAAAAATTTAAAAAAAAAAAGAAAAATGTTTTTAATGTTTAATTTTGGAGACAGAGAGACAGAGTGCAAGCAGGGGAGGGGCAGAGAGGAAGACACAGAATCTGAAGCAGGCTCCAGGCTCTGAGCTGTCAGCACAGAGCCCGATATGGGGCTCGAACCCACAAAGCACAGGATCATGACCTTGGCTGAAGTCGGAAGCCCAACCGACTGAGCCACCCAGGCACCCCTAAAGGCTTTGTTTTATAAGTTTGCTCTTGTTGGAATTTGCTCTTTATTTCCATGACTTAAATTAATCTGTTGCTTCTCTTGTGTTAATGCCTCATTTAAATTATAAAAACTTCCATCCTGAAGGTTTTTGTATTTTTGTTGGAAACATTTTGTCATTATTAAAGGGAAAAAGTGACTGTTTTTGAAGAATATCACTAGTAGCCATTCCTACTGTCCTGAAACCCAACATGTAATTATTTTTAGTTATCAGTTATAATCTGTGGCTATTATGATGTGCACTACTTATCCAGATTAGAAAATTCTAGAGGCACCTTGGTGGCTCAGTGGGTTAATTGTCTGACTTTGGCTTAGGTAACCATCTCACAGTTTTGAGTTTGAGCCCAGCATTGGGCTCTGTGCTGACAGCTTGGAGCCTGAATCCTGCCTCAGATTCTGTGTCTCCTTCTCTCTCTGCACCTTCCCCCCAACTCATGCTCTCTCTCTCAAAATAAATAAACCTTTAAAAAATTAAAAAAAAAAAGAAAACTCTAAAACAAAGACAATGAAATAATTTACTAATCTTTGTGAACTATAATTATAAAATGTTTTCAAAATAAAAATTGAAGAAAATGACTTTCATTCCTGTACTTACAACCATCTATTTTTTTTTAATCTTTTAAAGTACACAAAAGTTATTGTTGTCTCCTATAGACAAAAAGTAGGAATGATTGATGCATTTATTCCTATTTTTTTGTCTACAGGAAACAACTTTTGTGAGGAGTAGTCATATGTGATTGGGAAATTAATAGTACGTGAATTTTAAATTTTTTTTTTTTTTCAACGTTTATTTATTTTTGGGACAGAGAGAGACAGAGCATGAACGGGGGAGGGGCAGAGAGAGAGGGAGGCACAGAATCGGAAACAGGCTCCAGGCTCTGAGCCATCAGCCCAGAGCCCGACGCGGGACTCGAACTCACTGACCGCGAGATCGTGACCTGGCTGAAGTCGGACGCTCAACCGACTGCGCCACCCAGGCGCCCCAGTACGTGAATTTTAAAATGTCACCCCGAGCCAAGCTGGACTTCTGTGAAATTCTAGATCCTTTGGAAGATCTAGATCCCCTGAAGGATCTAGAATTGTTTGGCTGACTCCTCAGCACTTGCTATAATTTTACCCCCCCAGGGCACCAAGATGAGGGATATGGCAAGCACCGGGTCACATCACACATTTCTCTCTCTGTGCCTTTCAATGTCTGCTAGAGTCAGTCTAAAGGTGCAATCCTGAGCACTTAATCAGATTTCTGGTTTCAGAAAACACAGAAGTTATGGTGGTTTTGGAAAAAAAAAAAAAAAGTTCTGAGACACTGTTAGGACTTGTAAGCCCTTAAATAAAATTTCAGTGATAACAGGCTCAAGGCACAGAATTACTCATCTTCATAACAGCACTGCTCCAAAGCAACCCTGCTACCATCCAACAGTTAGGACATTCATTCAATCCTATCAGCAGTCTCAGAATGGATTCTAAGCCAACTAAAACTTAACATTTCCCTTCAAAGCATTCTGGAGAGCTGTGCTCATGACTGAATATGAGTTACTTTTCAGCCATTGAGCCAAGACTTTCTGTTTTCCAAGAAAGTGGGGTTCTCCTGTCGCCAGGGCCATCTGGGCATTTGTTGCAACATGTCTACAAGTGACTCCTAGCTTTTCAGCTCCTAGATGCTTCCAAGGCCCCATTGACTCTTCAGTGAAATTCCAGAAAGCAGCTGGTAGAAAAGGTCTCCATAGTTTGGACACAGATGGCTGGCTTGCATTCAACAGACCCTGGTGTTTTATGCTTTCCATGAGTCCAAGGGAGCCTTGATAACCAGTAATCCACTAATTCTTCCTGTGGATATTTCTTGAACACTTACTGTGTGCTTGGTGCTATGGGCATACCACATCAAATAAGCCACGGCCTCTGCCTTTAAGTGCATTACAGCTGAACCATGACCTGTCACCACTCAGTGCAGACACCAACCTCTGAGACTGAAGTCAACCCCTTAAATGGCCACCAGTCTTAACATAACACAACTCTGATGCCTGCTGGCTCAACAGAAGCTGGAGGAAAGAGAAGGAGGCAGTTGTAAGAAAAAAGTATACTTTCCTAAACGAAGTATGTTGTGCAATACCGGTGGCTGCACTGAAGCTGATTTTGAAAGTTTTGGTTTTCTTATTACTATGAGAGGATTTACTTTTATTTCTCATTAGCCCAGTTGATAAAAAATAGCAACAGAAAAGTTCCCTTGACTTAACCGAATGTTATATACTGTGATATAAACAGTGTGTGTGTGTGTGTGTGTGTGTGTGTGTGTGTAATTGTTATTTCAAGAAGGAATGGAATGATTAAAGTCTTGATTTAGAGTCATTCAGATGATCACCAAATTCTAGGGTGGGGGAAGGGGGTGGGAGAAAATACATAGTTCAATACCTTACAAAAATAAATACTTGCCAGCTGTGTATTTAGTAAGAGCCTAGGGGCAATACCAAATGAAACAAATAATATAGGATGGCAACATGTACTCTAATGAAAACCACCATTCCAGAAAATTAGAAGACCCTGAATGGTGTTAAAATCACAAAGAAAAGAATCTCCAACATTTGACCTCATTTCCAAAATGAAAGCCTACCTGCATGATGTGTGTAAAGAATGTTATTCTGCAGTGTTGGAGAGACCTGGATTTGAATCCCAACTATGGCATGTGCCCATGGCCTTAGGCAAATTACTTAACCGGTGTTTTGGGTTCCTCAAATGTAAAATGGGCCTAAAAATACCTACCTCTTAGGATTATATATGTATATAAATATTCAATGAGGTAATATATATATACATTTCTTGACAGGAAGTAGGTATATACAAAATGGTAATGCTCCTCCCCACCCCATTCCCTCTACCAAAACATGCAGAAGTTGGGCTTTTAAGGGTTTTTTGGCAGGGGGGTGGTGTTGTTTTAAGGAAATAACTCTTGAAGCTTAGCAGTTCTGTTTAGGAGATAATGATTAGCAGTGCATGATCACAATTTAATTCATAACCACATTTCACACAGAGTTCTCATATACACACAGTGATTGCCATCTACCTTTTGGAGAACTCATTAAAAATTCTACCAGGTTTCAGTCGAAGAGTTAGTAACAATGACCATATCAGAAAAGTTCATTTTCTGTAAAGGAGAAGTGTTTTGCCTTTTTAAAAATGTATATAATTTTTAAAAGCAAAGCTAGATATTACAAAAGCAAAAAATTCAATCAAGGACCGTTAAGATATCCATTTTAAGTAACTACTGACTACTTACGATCTACACTGTTCCTGACACTGTTCTAAGCTCCAGGTATTGAGACATTGGATAAGGACCTACCCTAATGAAGTTTACACTCGAGTGACTTAAAATTTCCTTTCATGTCTTTTAACGCTGGATACTGATAGCCCTTCATGATGAAGCCAATGACTCTGAAGCAAAAAGGAATCAGCACTGGGAAGGAGAAATCCATGCATAATAAGAATAATCTGATTCCCTTGAGTCCAGATTTCTAGTTCCAGTGGGTCAATTTTATAATGAAGAGGGCTTTTTGAAATGAATTGAGTTATTCTAAATCCCAAGCAAATATTCAGCTGTCAGAATAATAACAAGAAGTTCCACTGCTTTAGTATCAGCATTCTTTTCCATATGGAACCAATTTCTTAAAATATCCTCAAGAATATACCGGGAGACTCACTTGTATGTCACCTATAGCTTGAAAGCAAACTGTAATATAATGATTTAGAATTTTCTACCTGGTCAAGTAGATTAACATTCTTTTTTTTTTTTAATTTTTTTTAACTTTTATTCATTTTTGAGAGACAGAGCATGAGCAGAGAAGGGGCAGAGAGAGGGAGGCACAGAATCTGAAGCAGGCTCCAGCCTCTGAGCGGTCAGAACAGAGCCCGACACGGGGCTCGAATTCATGAACTGTGAGATCATGACCTGAGCCAATGTCAGACGCTCAACCAACTGAGCCACCCAGGTGCCCCAAGGGGATTAACATTCTAATCCCAGCTCCCCACAAACCTCAAACCCTAGATTCAGTTCCGTGTTCATTCACAGACTTGAGAACTTCTCTAGAGCTGGGCTTCCTCTTCTATAAAATGAGAAGGACAGTGGTACCTGTTAACATTGGTCAACTGCTATAGCAATTAACTCAAAAATTCAGTGGCCTAATACAGTAAAATCTTACTTCTTTTTTTTTTTTAAGTTTACTTATTTATTTTGAGAGGGAGAGAGAGAGAGAATGAGTGGACGGGCAGAGAGAGAGGGGAACAGAGGATACGAAGCATGCTCTGTGCTGACAGCAGAGAGGCCCTACCTGGGGCTCATGTGAGATCATGACCTGAGCCGAAGATGGGCGCTTAACCAACTGAGCCACTCAGTTGCCACAAAAGCTTATTTATTTAGAATCATAGTCCAATACTGGTCAACAAGGTAGGCTTATTCCCCCTCAACAGTCAGGGTCCTGGGCTTCATAATTAAATGTGGTTCTAGCATCTTCTTTAGCCTTGTCCTCTGCATTTGTTGAATGAGGAAAGAGAGAAGGTATGGAAGACCACGTGGGTTTTGTTTTCTATGCAGACCACCCCTTTTGTCCACATTGCAATGATCAGGACTCAGTCTTATGGCCATGTCCATCTGCTGGAAGGCTGGGGAATGTACCCAGTGTGGTGGCTTGGAGGGAGAGGAAATAGAGTTTGGTGAACACATAGCAGGTTTCCCCATAGTACTTAGTTCAGAATGTTGTTTGGAGAATTAAGTGAAATAATATACATAAGAATTCATAAAGGTCTTTGGATCAATAAATATTAGACATATCTTTATTTATCTGCAGAGATGACTATAAAAAGAACTTTAAAGATGTCCATACCCTTTATCTCCTTTACCAGTCATCTTAATCTAGAGTCATTTTAGATATATTTTGTGTAATTGAGAGGTGTGGGGAAGGAGAAGAGGCCATCTTTTCACAGTACACTCCCAAATAATACTGGTTCCTCTTGGTTACCATTTCCAAGCATAAGCTCATTTCATTATTAAATGATGACTAAAGTGTGTGACCTTAAACTCTAAAAGAAGTTGGGATTCACCATATAGGTTCATCCAAGCTACCACAGAGTGGTTTCTTCTAAACAATGTAGGTCAGATCATGTCGACATTGGTTTAAAACCCTTCAGTGTCTTTGCAGTGACTTTAGAATAAACTGTGAATGCTTTATTCAGAGTTGGTATCCCCAACCCATATTCCCAGGATCAGCCTTGCCTCCCTCTTCAGACTCATCTCACATGGATATCTCTCCCACTCCATTCCTTCTTTTATTCAACAGCTATTTATCTAGTCTCTGTTGTAGCCACTGGAGATATTGCAGTAAAATTCTTGTGGTGGGATATGGCAGGTTAGCGTGACCCCAGTTACAAGTGGTTGCCTCTGTGGCTTGGTGCTTGCTGTTCTGTTTTCCCCAGCCTAGCTCATAGAGGCTCATGTAGAATAGTCACTAACTCCACAATTACTCTCTCACAGTACCCCATTTGCAGTCTTGATAGCATTGCACAATCTGGAAAATCCTTTTGCTCATTTGCATTTGTTGTCTGTCTTCCTCTACCACAATGCAATTCCCATGAGGGCAAGGATCTTCTTTATCTAATTCACTACAGTATCTTCAACACTTATTTTCCTGGCAAAAAAGCAGAAACTCACTAAATATCTGTTGATTGAATGGCTTAAGGAATGAATGAACTGACAGGCAGCAACCAACTTATGTGGTGATGGCCCTTGGCCTGAGGAGACAATGTGAGTTCCATTTTCCTTCCTGATAGCCTCTGCTCACCTCTCCCCTTTCTGACTGTGGTTTTATAGGGAATGACACCACTTCACTGGGCAGCTTTCCACAACCGGCCTCAACACACCCAAATGCTGCTGAAGAAAGGAGCAGACCCTACTCTTGTGGATAAAGACTTTAAAACAGCTTTGCACTGGGCAGTCCAGGTGAGAAATTGGCCAGCAAACTTGTCTAAAGTTTAGATGGTGTGAAGCAATGTTAACAGTTCTCTGAGTATGTCAGAACTGAAAGATGGAATTATCAAAGGTGCAGCCACTGCAGTGATATGGAGGTTATTAGTGTGCTAGAGCAAGTAAGATTCTTTGCACTCCTCTCATCCCTCATATCCAGAGGGGCAACGGCAAACCTGTCCATTTGGAAGATGTGAGTGCATCACTTGTGGAGAAGAAACCACGCCAAGATACAGAGGAGGAAGACAGCCTGCTTTGGATGTTATATACAGACATACACACACACACACACACACACACGCACATGCACACACACATGCACACATACATGTAAACAGACACATAACACTTCTCTCCCTTGCTCTCTTGCTCTCTCCATCCACATGCTTGCTTAGTAGCTCACAGCGCACCAGGAAAAACCTTCAAAGATATACTAGGAAAATCTCTTCAAAGTCTTTGAACCATAACTCTCTTCTTCCTTCCAAATCCTCCAAAGCAGAGTTATTCCAGATGACCCTGAATTCTGTCCTGAGCAATGAAAATCATGCCTTATAATGCTACCTCATGATCACAAAAGGCCGTCTATATCAGTACACATGACTGAAGAAATCAGAATAGGCCCAAGAAATCTATAGCCCAATGAGGGGGAAAGTGAGACTAAGGTGAAAGAATGATCATGGCTAACATTTAGTGACATGCTTTCTATTTGCAAGAGGAATGATCAACTAAGAGTCATTTCCTCCATCCTTCAGAGGAGAGCAGTAGTATGCATCATTTCAACAAACTTGCTAGCCTTTTCCGTCTTATGATACCCAAGCATAGACACCTCCACTGTTTATCTTCATCAGCTCAATAAGGCACTCTTGCCACACTGCTGCCAGGATCCTTGTAAGAGGAGTTTCTGCCTGCCTTGATGGCGGTTACATTCAGTTGTTTCACATGCCAAGCATACCAGAGATGGGCACCTGGCACTTTCAGGCCTGAGGGAAGAGGCAAACAGAAGTGATTTAGAAACTGTTCTGGTTTTGTCCCTCCAACTCTGGCTTCAGTTACTCTGTACCAGCACCAGCCCTGGGCAAAACTGTGAAGTGAGCAAAACTTATTTTGTCATCCCCACCTGCCTATAGCATCCACCTACATACTTTCAGTATCTAATCTCCCACCCTGACCCCTGGGGTGCTGTCCTCTGGTTGGGCAACCATGTGTGCTGATGCTCAGCTGATGTGAAAGTGGTATCCAAATCAAGCATTTCCTGTATTCATCCTCATCACACTTGAGTTTTAATCCCACAGATTTCTGATGGGGTTCACATCTCTGCTCCCACTTCCTCCACCCCACCCCCAATTTAGAGTTGCTGCTCTAGTCCTGCACGTGCAATGGAATCATCAGCAATGCTTGTAAAATTATAGGTCCCCAGACCCCCTCTCCACATCTTCTAATTTGGACTCTTCACGGGTGGGAACCCTTGTTCTCACCCTCTAAGAGGCAGTTTGGCAAAATGAAAAGTCAGAAAATCTGTTTGTATTGACAGACATGGTTTTGATCTGAGGAAAATCACCAATACCTTCTTGGTTTAACTATCAGTGTATCTTCGGGGTATGAATGAGATTGTGCATATGACAGCACTGTGTAATGTGCTAGGTGATTGGAATAGATAACCATTTTTATTATGGTTCCTGATTTCTTCCACAACAGCTTAGTTATCATACCCACATCATCATATTCTTTCTCCTTACTAGATGATATAGCTTTTAACCTGCTACATTGATTGCCGTCCTGTCTGCACTTTAAAATCATCTGAAGAGCTTTTAAGCAATATTGGATACCCCAGCCCCACATCCTTAGATTTTCAGTCAGTTTTTCTGGAGTAGAGCCCAGGCATCCATATTTTTTAAAGCTTTGCTTCATCCCAGCAGACTGCAATATGCACGTAGGGTTGAAAACTGATGAGGGAGCATAAGGCAAGCTGACACCTCACAAACCCCCTCTCCTCCCCCCACCCCCACAGGTGGAATATGTGTGATATTCCTCAGGCACTGCTGGCTGACCAAGAACAAAGGAAAGGACTGAGAACAAATGGTTGAACTGATAGAGATCAAAGGACCTGAGTCTCCATCAGTTTGCAAATATTTTAGTAAATTACAAGAAGAAAGGCAATCTTATCAGTAGCCTAATCTCCAGGAACTCCCTATTATTACTGATAATGATTTGCTAGAGGGAAAAACAACCTTAGCCTGACAATAGCTAAGGCTTCAGTAATCTGTGAGTCTTCTTTAGCACATGGAAATCCCTTTAAGAAACTTCCTCTTGACTTTATCTCCCCCAACTCCAGAGCATATAACCAGTCACTCTTCACAACCCCAGTGCAGCTCTTTGTGCCCACAGGTCCTGTCCCTGTGCTTTAATAACTTTTTTGCACCAAAGACATCTCAGGAATTCTGGTCGGCTCCAGACCTCCATCACTCCAAAACCCCATCAAAAACACTACAATAAATGAATTCATATTAATGGGTACTAAAACCTTATCTACTCCTACATAAGATATTTGCCTTTTTGACCATGATTTTGTATAAGCATAACGTGTCACTCATTTATTGACTCCACTGCTTAATATATATTTCTTGAGCATATACCGTGTATCTGGCATTGGGTGTAAAAAGATTAACAAGGCAGGTTCCTTCTAAAAGCCTTACAATTGTATGAAATATGCTATGTGTGAGTGTGAGCGTATGTTAGCATACTTTTTTCTGAGGAAGGCATCCATGACTTTCTTCACTTCCTCAGTGAGGATCAGTGACTACCCCCCAAAAGGTTAAGAATCACAGTTGTGGGAAAACCGTGCACCCTCTGTCTCCTTGTGGTTAGCAGTGGAATTCAGAAGTGGTGCGTCCTGGCCTTTACTCTGCAAAGAAGGCTAAGGGTAATTCCAAATGTCAGCTGAAACCACGATGACACTTGCTTGCTTTAGACTTCTTGTTAATTTATAGTACAGGACCAGCATTGTGCTCCATTTACAGTTTTTCCACATGAATGAGTCTATTTCCCTTTGTCATTTATTCCTTTCCCTGAACTTCCTGCTCTTCTCTTGGACCACATGAGACCACATTTAAAGCTATAGCACTCTGAAATAATAAAGCCTCTGTATTCGACCCAGATTAACCAAGGCAGGAAAGATTGGAAACATTAGGTCCATGAAGTGATCTGGAATTGGGCTTCTGCCCCATCTCTAAGGTCTCTTGGTAACTGGTGGTGCCCTCCTGTGGGCCCACTGCCCTCATTTGCCCCTCCTGTCTTCCCAGGAGACCCTGCTGCTTGCCTCTGTCTTGGTTAGCACTGAGCAGAGCCCTGACCCCATTCAGTCTCTCTTGATGGCATCTCAGTCCCTTCAGGGCATGTGAGGACACCAATTTATCAGGAGTCCACACGGGTGTCTCTCCTCTACAAGGCAGAAATTCAGTTCCCAGTCTTTTTTCTCACTCTGTTCCTCAGAAAGCCTGTCGCTTCAGCTAACATTCCCATCAGAAGATTCTCACCAGTGTCAGTATTTGTATTTCTAATTTCAGCCCTTTTTTTCTCCATTCTGTACTCACATTGCCACCAAGTGCTCTTTCTACAAATCCCAAAGGAATGTATGAATACAACTGTTATCCCACCAAAACAGTTATGGTCCCTGTTGGTCCTTGGTTTAAAAACCTTCAGTGAGTTCCATCTGACATCTCTTTTGAACTCTAGACTCATATTTCTAGCTCTCCTGGGCCTCTCTACATCATTTCCCAGACACTTCAAACTGGTCATGTCCAAACTTAACCCGTGATCTCTCCTTCCTGCCACACTCCCATCTTCCTGGTAGCCCAAGCCAAAAGGCCTCTGCATGGTCCATGAACCCTCCTTTCTTATCTTCCTTCACTGTCCCTTCATTATCAAGACTCCTCAATTCTACCTCCTCTGTTCCCACATCTCTGTTACCTACTTTCTATCCCCACTGTATAGGTCATGGTTATACCAGGAAACAGCCCATTTGCATGGGATAAATTGGGTAGAGAGTCATGAAGAGGCTATTTCCATACCACAGTACATTGCTATTAGGGCATCTGGGCCTAAGAGGGCATGGAAGGGAGCGGTTACTAAGACAGAAAAAGCTAGAGCTGTAGGAGAGGTCCCAGGACAGTACAGGTAGCCTTTGATGGAATGAACAAACTGTGGCCTGGCAGGGAGAGAACTGAATGATAAACACCTCAGTCTCTGTCCTCCTACACCCATCTCCTGTCAGTGCCACTCATTGGCCAAACCCAACAGGAAAACAAAGGAGTCCATGTGATGCAATTCATACAGGCTAAAAAGTAAAGAGCAGGATGGAAAAAGTTTGGAGGGTAAGCCTGGAAAAGCAACTAGAGACAATTTTGTACACCTGCCATCACTTCCTTAGCTCAGGTTTGTACCATCTTTCACCTGAACAGTTTCGGTATTTGTATTCCTACGTTCAGCCCTTTTCTTCTCCATTCTGTTCTCACATTGCCACCAAGTGCTCTTTCAACAAATCCCAAAGGAATGTATGAATACAACTGTTATCCCACCAAAACAGTTATGGTCACTGTTGGTCTTTGGCTTAAAAACCTTCAAAGAGTTCCATTTTTTGGTGCAGAACAAACTCCCTGTGCTAACACATACTGTTGTGAACAACCACTCCCCACCCCCTACCCACTCCCAGAGATTCATTCTGTCTCCACCTTAATCACGTTCTTCTCTTTTGGTGAAATCCTTCTTGCACTCCCCACATCATCCCTTCCACTTGAAGAATTTCTACATATTCTTTCTTATTCCTGAAGGCCTAACTAAATGCCACCTTCTTTATTAAGCTCCCTTCCGGAATTGTTCCCTCCAAGTTGCACATCTAGTGCTTTCTTAAACATCTAGGACTGGTGGCGTAGGCAATGGGATGCCTGATTCTTTCCTTCTAGACTGTGTGCTTAAAGGTACTGTGCCTTATTCAGGTAGATGTGTCTCAAGACCCAGAACAGATCTTTGTGAATCTTAGGTCCTCCAAGAGGTTTCACTGAATTCTGTCCAATAAACTTACCCATCTCAAATCAATGAGATTAATGGCTTATTGGGTTCTTTCTTTAGAACACCATTTGTTACCTTAACTGAGTCTTGCAGGAGTGTAAAAGTCTTAACACCAGGGAGGTTTTTCTAATCGTAGGATTTCTAGCATAGATATGATGGCTGGTCAGTGAAGGTGGCAAGTATCTACTGTCCCTCAAATCTTGCCACTAGCTCCCTCCTCTGCTTACTAGAAAATGTGTTTATTTGGAATCTTCCTCAGAATTACTTTTCTTTCAGTGCATTTTTCAAGGGAGGGTAGAAAGAAAAGAATTATGATAATAAAAAACAACTATTTCATGTTTCTTCATTCAGTATGTAGTTATGTGGTTAAGGAAATTAAATACACACACACACACACACACACACACACACACACACACACACAAACACACCCTAATAGCTCTTTAATATAACCTTTAAGCCTCTA
The DNA here is from genome assembly GCF_016509475.1 of Prionailurus bengalensis. NCBI lineage: Eukaryota > Metazoa > Chordata > Mammalia > Carnivora > Felidae > Prionailurus > Prionailurus bengalensis. Next base: position 125,088,227 of record NC_057343.1, on the reverse strand, counting down.
GTGCTTGAGACTGGTTTGGTTCAGTTGGTCCAATATGGAATCCTCCTCCTTCCTGTAGTGAAGACCTGTGGTCAGCCTTCTGGATTTATTCAAAGTCTTATAAATATACTTTTACCCTAAGTATATTCAGAATAACAATGGATAAGCGTCATATACCAGTGGGGTCTAATTCCTAAGGTGAGAGAATCTCAGCGCTGCAAGGGACCAAACTAAATCATGTAATCCCACTATTCAATTCATGAGTAAAGAAACTAGTGCACAAGGAGGTTGTCATTTGACCAGATACACCCAGTGCCCACGTAGGCACCCAGGCCATATGACTCCCGGGAAGACTACAAAGCCACTAAGCCCAAAGTAAGCAAAGAAAATATTTGCAAAATCCATCATTCTGGGAGCAAAGGCCAACCTGCTTAGGAAACTGAAGTCTTGAAGGGCAACCTAAGTTTAAGTGGCCACATGTGTCAGCTCCCCAGTGCTTGGTTATAGTGAGGAAGGGATGCAGTAAAAGGAGAAAATAACAGGGACTCACCTAGGAGTGAACACAAGTGAAATAGTAAAAGAAAGAAGACAATGAGGAGAAGACAGAGAAGCTAAAAAGGATGGGTATTCTGTTTGGCTTTGCTTGTAGCTTGTAAGGCTTGTTTTACTCATTTATTTATTTGTTGCTCAGTAAATATTTATTGAGTATTACTCTCTGCTAGGCTTCATTTCAGCAGAAAGATCCCTAGTCATAACATTTAGAAAGGACAGGGTAGAGATATCCTGGAGACCTTCATTTATCAGACAAAAGTGGGATTTAACCCCTTTCTACACACTAACAGAGCAAGAAAGGAGTTTTGTTTTTTGTTTTTTGTTTGTTTCTTTGCTTCCTATACTATAGTAGTTTGTTTTCTTATAGTTTTTTGGTGTGTGTGTTTTGTGTTTTGTGTTTGTTTGTTTGTTTGTTTGTTTTCCGAAGTATCAGAAAACCTATGAAATGAAGTAGTTCAGCAGCGAGGGTCACCATGCCTCATGCCCCATCCCTCCAATTTCTGTCTTGTACTAGCTCTCCAGGAGAGTCAGCCCCAGGCTTTGGGGTATAAGGGCCTCTGGAGTCAGGCCAAGCAGTAAAGCCTGGGTCCAAAGGGGCTAATCATGAAGATAGTTCCAGACTTTGAGCTAGGCTGTTAGGCACCTTTTTTTTTTTTTTTTTTTTTTTTTTTTAAATCTGGTTAGCCCTAGACTCTCAACTCTCAAATGTTCACCTCATGTAGATGAGTAGATCTTTCCTTGGAGTTTCATTCTCAGCCTGACATATCTGGCTGTAGCTTAACTGATGGGCTAGTTCTTTCACCTTTAAGAGGGCTGTATGATCTACAACCCTAGCGATGATTTATCTAATCACCATCATGGGATAAGTGATGCAAATATGCCACTGCTTCCAAAAGAAGGAAGGTGGTTGGAGTGCCCTCCAAGAAGAAGCCACCATAGAGCTTATTCCCCAGACATGTGGTAATAAAAACTAGTCCAAAATCTTCCACAAAGACTCTTTGGAAGGTCACCTAGAATAAAAAGGGTCTACAGTAAGAATATTGTAATGTTTTTTAGCAATCTGCCTATAGAAAAATTCTTTTTTTAATGTTTATTTATTTTTGAGAGAGAGAGAGAGAGACAGACAGACAGACAGATATCTCTGGATATAGCATCAGACTCCAAAGGTTAAGTGTTCAGTCCCACAAAGCTGCCCCTCAGATGCCAATCTCAAGCCCCAGGCTGTTACCTGTGCCTCTGATCTACCAGCGAAAGACTGGAAGTTCCACTGACCTCCTCAGATTTGATTAATTTTCTAGAGCAGCTCACAGAACTCAGGGAAACACTAACATTTACCATTTTATTAAAGGATGTGGTAAAGCATAGGAGTCAGTAGCCAGTTGAGGGATACATAGGGTAAGGTCCAAAAGAAAGGAACTTCTAGCCTCATGGACCTTGAGGCCTGGCTTGGTAGCACATGGAAGCCTTCTGGTTCCCCAAGCATGGAAGCTCTGAAAAAGAACTAAAAAAGTTTTTGAGGCATTATTACATTGTCATGATTTAACTAAGTCGTGGGCCGTCAGCTGATTCTACTTCTAGCCCCTCTCCCCTCTCTGGAGGTTTTAGGGTGGGGATAATGGCAGTTCCAACCCTCTAATCACATGGTTGGTCCTCTTGGCTATCAGCCCCACCCTTGGGTGGGGTCGAAAAGTCACCTTCATTAATAACAAGACACTCATTTCACCTTTATGGTTCTGAAGCATTTTCAGGAATCTGAGAAATATATTTTGGTTATCTAATGACTATATATACATTTCTTATAAATAATTATATCACACAAAGCCTCTTATGAACCCTCCCTCACGAGGTGTAAAGTGAAAATGACTAGCACTTGGTAGTTCCCAGCAGTTTTCAGAGCACATGAAGGCAACTGTATGGATTATCCATGGACAGAAACAAAACAAATACAACAGAAAACAAATAAATCCACAATCCACATCTGGCCACTCAATGCAGAATTCCAGAGCTCCGTAAGAAAAGGATCTGTACAGTTTGTTACTTCCCCTGTTTAATGAAAGGAATCCCACTGTCCATTCTTCCTGAGGGCTCTTCTAAGCACCACCCCATTCCTTCTATCCTGGTGCTCCTTGGTCATTGTAACCCTCTCTGGCCTCCCAGGTCTGGAGCCTACCATTGGCTGACATGGCCAGCTTGCCAAGAAGGAAATGCTGTCACCAGGAAACCACTGAGCCTGAGGCCCCAGCTCATAGACTAGTGCTCTCTTGAGCCCCTCAAATTCCTGTGGGGGTGCACCATGGCAACCCTCTGAGCAAAGGCTTTTAAAGCACCTCATGTTTCATTTTGTAAAAGGTCTCATTTGGCCAGGCACACATCATTGCTTCTGACATTGCAGTCTAAGCAGGCATTTTTACTTCTGTTTCCCCAGTATGAACATGCAGGATCAAATAAACAGACCATTCCTTTTCTCAGGGACAGAATGGTATAGTGGTGAAGTGCAAGGGCTCTGCAGACAGGCTGTCTATCCTGGTCATGTCCCTTCTCGACTGTCACCCTGGCCAAGTTACTTGATTCCCACATGCCTCCATATTCTGCTCTACAGTATGGGGATCATAGGAGTACCTACTTCACAGGGTTCTGACCAGGATTAAATGAGCTGGCATGTGACAATGCTTAGAACAGTGCCAGGCACACAAAGTCTACACAAAGTAAAGGTAGCTATCGCCCTTATTCCTGGGAGCACCTTCTTCTTAAAGAAAAGGAAATACAGTGACAATGTTGTAGAAGTGAGATCTAGGTATAGAGGCAAAGGCCTTGCCTGGAAAATTCAGGATAGAAGATATTTTGGAGGAAAAGGATAAGGTTGCAGTTCTCATCTAGAGAAGCTGTGTGACACTTTAGTCCTCAGGGACACTGCTGACTGGGCCTGCCTGGTCAGGGTCCAGAATAGGCTGGTGCAGAGTCCTGGGAAGCAACACAATTTCAGTGTGACTTCCAAAAATGACTGCTCTGAGGGTCAGGCGAGGAGGGAGGAAGACACAGGGTGAGGAGATGGGTATTGTTTTTTCTATCTGTGCTTGACACTCCCCCTTTCACACAAAGAGAGAATTGTGACAGGGCACTTTGCCCTTTGAATCACCTTGGCAACCTGAATTCTTTTGCTGTTCCAGGAAATTATAAACAAAATAAATATATTGAACTGACGCTCTTTGCTTCTGTTTTCTCCCTCAAATGGTACTTTTTTAAAAGGTGTGCATGTTGGGGGTGGGGTGCTCTTGATTGTTTTAAATGTATTTTAGACTCCTTCAAAATATGTTTAAGTAACATCAGGTGAAGGAATCTTAGAAAAGTTGATAAAGCAGGCACAGAAGCTTGGATGTGTTCAGTGTAAATAACTTCTGGTAACAGGCATGCCATAGAACTTCATCAATTGATCCAAATAATGTAAAAGTTGTAGACAAAGGAAGGATGGAAGGAGCAAGAGGATATAAGAGGGAAGATGAGAGGAAGAGAAGGAAGAAGCTTGAGGGTAGGAACCACTTTATGGGCCTGTGACCAGTACAGCCAAAGCAGGTCCCATGCTCAAAAGGGATCCCTGTGCTTGGGGTATAATGCTCTGTGGCCGCCATCTGAAAATTTTCATTAATTTTATCTTTGAATTTTTGTTTTGTAAGTGAAGTCAGAAAGGACAATGGTACCATGGCTCGCACAGTACTGCTTCCCCACCTCTCTAGTACAAACTCTCAGCCTCCTGGCAAGGGACCTGGACACAGACCTGAGGAGGGTCAGGATCAAGCATGTGCCAGGTTATAAGAGGAAGGCCCAGGCACCTGTGAGGGTTTGCTCTAGTAGTAAGACTCTCCAGCCCAAAGGAGCACAATAATAAATAGCAAATAAAAATCACTGTGCCATGTCAAAAAGGCCCCAAGAAGAAAGGACTGAGATTCTTTCCTGCCATATCAACAGGGGACTCCACATTTTCATTTTGCCCTGAGCCTCACACATTATGTATCTGGCCCTGGTTGCAGCATTTAACACCCACTCAGCTCTCTTCCTGCACCTCAGAGTTGAGAGTTGTGAGGGCCCCTGGCCCTCGTCCTGCAAGAGGTTGTAGAACTCATGTCAGCTGCCCTCTCTCATACAGTGGAAGCACATTTCCAGGGTTCACAGTGTAATTGCCCATTGTGAGCCAGCAACAAGCTGAGTAATGGGAAATCCGGAGAGCCGAGAATGCAGAGACAAGGGAGGGAAAGGAAGAGGAAAGGTGAAATGAATGAGTGCTGTTCCATGGAATTGTGAAAACTGACTCCAGCCGTGGGGTCAAATAAACAGGATAACACAGCGCGAAGAAGACCAACAGGAAATTTTACACGGAAAAATGTATCAGGAGGTAGCTGTTGAACAGCATTTGAAGTATATCAAAATTGAAGCTTTTTAAAAATCCAACTCTATTTCTTGCCCAGGTCTCTGACCCTAGCTTGTGGTCCAGCTCTGGGCTTCCAGAACTATACCTTGCTCCTCTATTTCCTTAACCTGCTCTTAATCCTCCTAGGGACCTCCATTCTACCCATAAGTCCTAGTGCATGGAGTTACAGGGTCTTTCTGTGGACTCAATCAGAAAATTAAAATGCTAATGAATTATTTGGATTGTTTTATAATCTTTCCAGAGATATCAGGAGAATCTGAAGGATTAGAGTTTCTATTGTATGATATAAAATGAGAATCTCTTTCATTGGCCAATGAAAATTTATTGTCATTTGAAATTGTAAATGCTCATGCAGGTTTTTTTTTTTCAGGTCAATGAAAGGTATTCAACACCAGTAATATGCACAGATTTTACTTACCTATTTGTGCAAGCTGAGGAGATATAGGACACTATCAAGGAAGAATTGGTAACTTTTAAGACTTGGACGGGCTACTTAAAAAAGTGTAGAATAGCCTCCTTTCAAAGATAGGATGAAAAGTTTATTATAGATCTACACAGAGATGGACCCAATTTAGATGGTTGCCTGAAGTTCTTTCTTTCTCATATTTGTTGATTTCTTATTGACTAACTACTTAATTATGATCCATTTACTTTCACCAAGGATTTTTGGAGATTAAATTTCATGCAGTTTGTAGCAATCTGATCATTACTGGATCATCTTGGTCATCATTTTGCCACCAGTGAGTACTCATCCTGGTCATTTTGTTAACATTAAAATTCACTCTGGGGTACCTGGGTGGTTCAGTCAGTTAAGGTCCAGTCTCAGCCCAGGTCATGATCTCAGGGTTCATGGGTTTGAGCCCCTCATTGGGCTCTGTGCTGACAACGTGGAGCCTGCTTCGGATTCTCTGCCTCCCTCTCTGCCTCTCTTTTTCTCACTCTCTCAAAAATAAATAAACATTAAAAAAATCATTGTTTAAAAATTTTTTTCACTCTTCTGGTTTCTCAGAGGCCAACCTCTGCCCTAGTTGGGGAAAAAAAAAAAACAACAAATAGATTTGATGAACCAGTTGTTGTCTAGGTAGCCGCCCCCCGCCCCCAGCATGTCAGTCACACCTGTATTTAATTTAAGTCCTTGTTAGTTGGCTAATGATGGAAGACAATTTAGCTCTTATGGGAAACAAAAATCCTTCCAGTGACAAGAGGCAAGTGGGAGTTTGTTGGAGGGTTTGTTAAAATGTGTTTACTCCCCTTTTTAGTTTTCCTTTCCTATTCTTTTTCTTTTTGCATTTTTTCTTTGTATTTTATCTTAACATTCATAGACCGGGAAGAGCACTGGATGATACATAATGAGCTTCCTTTGACTCTCTCCTCCAGAGTGGAAATAGAATTCTGTGTTCCATCATCCTGAGCCACCACCAGGGTCCATCCATAATCAACTACGATGACGAGAGTGGGAAGACATGTGTGCACATCGCCGCAGCAGCAGGCTTCAGCGACATTATTAACGAACTGGCGAGAGTGCCTGAGTGCAACCTGCAGGCTCTGGATGTGGACGACAGGTATTGGTAGCAACTCAAAGTGTTGGGAACTAACAGCCATCTTCTCTTTATCTTAAAATAAAGAACATGGTTAAGGGGTTATCCTATATGACTATATCCTTGACTGCCGGTAATATTCACACATGTGCTTGTGACAATAAAAACTGCTCTATTTTAGTCAGGGCAGGAAAAATCATTGTTATGGAAAGAAATGCTGTGACTGTACAGTATTGTCAGACTTTCCACTTTTTGCTAAATGTTCTCAGAAGGCTTTCTGTATGTCAGCTTCCTGCTATATATGCACTTTTTATTTCTTAACAGTAAGTCTTATTTTTTTCATCATTCCTGGATTATGTCATAAAGTCTATAAGTTCTTGTTATCCAGACAAGAGCATAAGAGACGTTTTGTATTCAGAACTAGATGTGACATTTTTCAGGTTTTTCTTTTTTTTTTCCCAACCATTAAAAATACATTGGCAAGGAAAAAGAAGCTGGATCCAGAAAGGGGAAGAGACTTATCCCAGAGGTAGTTAGCAATGAAAGAAGACTTGTACCCTCCTCTTCTAAACGAAGAACTTTTCATCCATAATCAACTATTAGAGCTTTTCAATTACACTGCTTATCTAATCTTTGTTTTGGTTAGGCATTGATTCAATGGAAATACAAGAATAATATAACAACAAACAAGACTATTGAAAATAAGTAAAAGGCTTACATGCTATGTATGGGTTTTTTGCCCTCTTCTGTTGAAGTGCAAAATTGGCCACCTACTTATCTTAACTTCAGGTAAATACCAAGAAGCACCTCCTACTCTGCTATACCTGAAATTCTTATAACACCTGGGAAAAATTCTTGAGTTGCACATGAGTCTCAGGACTTGGAGATGGTTAACATGATGACTTTAATTAAAATTGAAGTGTAGATCATTGAAAGTAGACCTTTTCCCAAGGTCAGATATTGATTTTGAGCAGGTAAGACAGTAACAGGACTGAAGTTACATGAAGAGAAAAGGTTAATGAGCCAAAAAAAAAAAAAAGAAGAAAGCAACACATTTAAGAAAGGAGGGCTGGAGAAAAGTTTACCGACTTTAAAATACTTTCACAACCAGTTCCAAATAGGATATTTCCCAGTTTGCATTATCATACACTTAGCAAAGGAAATCCAGTTCCCCAAGCCTCAGGGAAGAAAGTAAAACCAAGGTAGGAAAAAAAAGTACAAAAGATAAGATCGTACAAGAGTTCAAAGTGAAGTAAAATCTCCAGGAGAATCTAGTTCCTGCTCCAAAGCTCAACTCACTTGTTGCCAATTGAGGCAAATTGAGGCCAAATTGTTGCCAATTGAGGCCAATAGAGGCCAAATCCTGCCCTCCGTTTTGTTTTGTTTTCTGCAACCTGCAGCTGTACCTTCACACTGAAACTGTGAGCTTGTCTTAGTAGAATTTTTCAGAAGTTTCATAGGTATAAATGCTTTAACCATTTGTAGGAATTGTGACTTCCTTATGCTTCTTCTCCTAGTGGAGAGAAAGTGTTTGAAGCAAAGGGAAGAAAAATAAGGCAGTGGTTTAAAAAAAAGAGAGAGAGGGAAAATATGCAGGCACTAGTCCTCCTAGATATTAAAGTACTTTCTAGATCTGTGATATTTATTTATTTTTTAAAAGTTTACTTATTTATTTTAAGAGAGAGAGAGAAAGAGAAAGAGAGAGCAGGGGAAGAGGAGAGAGAGAGAGAGGTGAGAGATAGAGAATCCCAAGCAGGCTCTGTGCTGTCAGCATGGAGCCTGTTTTGGGGCTTGATCTCAGGAACTGTGAGATTATGACTGAAGCCAAAATCAAGAGTGGGAATCTTAACCATCTGAGCCCCCAGGTGCCCCAGATGTATGATATTTAAAACATGGTGTAATTAGCCTAAGATCCCTGGCACAGAACACATAACTCAGAAGTAGCTCATGTAGCATAAATGTCTCAAGTTTCATCAACCTTTGAGGTCATACTTTACTTTAATAACCAACCCATTTATCTTCAGGAAAGACAGTCTTTTATCAAGTTCTCTCTACATGCTTCTGGGAATTCTCTCGGGAATGTTTACATGTCCTATAAATCATTCCTTACTGACATCTCAACCAATACTGCATGCTTATATCAATCATTTCCTGCTCTTCAGACACTACCTCATCAACCACCTCTAATGAATTTTTTCTGAGTCATGGGCCCTGGCCCTCCACCTTCACATTTTGATAGTTTCAGCTGTCACAGTGTAAAGGTGTGTTTGTGTGCTGTGTTTGTCGGAAATTTAGAGATAAGAAAGGAATTACAGGTTAGATAACCTTAAATTGGATACTACAGATTGCCCACAAAGGCTCTGTGTGTATTAGTTAGGAGTTTTCTATATACTCAGTTTCTCTGCAAAATAATTTATGTTTTCCCCTTGTTCTTCCGGATCTCTTTTTCCATGTTGGCAGTCAGAAGAATTAAAACACTCGGTCTTCACAATTGTTGTAAACAAGTATTTCACACTGCTCCAAAGTGAGTTGTCATGTGTCCGTGAACCTGATGAGATTGATGCGCAACCCTTCATCTATTGAATTTATTGGCAATATATCCTCTAAACAGGATGGCATAATCTGGCTGGAGCCTCATCCTGTTTCATAATAGATATTGTGTGGAGACCTCTCTCAAGTAGAATAGAATCAGTCACATCTGCCACTTATTCAAATAAGCAGGGTGATTGATCACTGTATTGAAAAGAAACACAGTCCTATGACGTGTTCTCAAATTGCGGGAAGTAGTATAACTTGAGGAGGAGGATGCTTGATTGACAGAAGACACAATCCACGCATGGGGATCCTGACCACACTGAGGACAAGACTACTCTCCCAAGTGCTAAGGCCCATGCACCTTAACAGATAGCTCCAACTGAGCCCTTCTCTGTCTAGCCCCTTGGCTGCCTCCATGTCTGAGAGACTGCTTGGCCACCCTTCTGCCCAGGGTTCAGGCCCCACCAGAAAGCCAAGAAGTTTTCCATGCCTTCCTTCCCTGCCTCAGGATTGAGCCTTTCCCAGGGCAGTTTAAAAATGACAATATTTTCTGCTAGCCTCCTGCTTTTTTTTTTTTTTACCTAAGAGAATACTGCTTTTACAATTAAATAAAGGCTTCACTATTGAGGAATACGTATCTATCTTCTGGCTGATGAAGGACTTTCTAAGTATAAAATGCTGAAAGAAACAAAAGCAAAGAGATAATTAAATGTGGTTATTTTTAATTTTTTATGGAAAATCACTATAAAAATTAAAAGTCAAGTAACAAATTAGAGAAAATGTTTGCAAAGGTATTGATATCTTTAATATATAAGGAGCCTACATAAATTAGTAAGAAAAACTAACAATATAACAGAAAAAAAAAATGGCCAAAAGGCATTAAGAGTCATTTCAGTCAGAAGACTCAAATAACAAATAAAAATGTATTTCAAAACTTCCACCTCACTATTAAAGAAATGCAAAAGAAAATAACACTGTGGTATCATTTTGCCTACCAAATTGGCAAAGATTTTTAAAGGTGATGATAACACTCAGTTTAGGGAAGGAATAGGGACACAGCTGGTAGGGGGAGAAATTGAGTCAATGTTCTTAGAAGACAGTTTGCACTATGTATAAAGAGCCTTAAAATTGCCCATAGCTTGGGGTCGCCTGTGTGGCTCAGTAGGTTAAGCAGCTGGCTTTGGCTCAGGTCATGATCTCACAATTTGTGAGATCAGACTCTGTGCTGACAGCTTGGAGCCTGTTTGGGATTTTGTGTCTCCCTCTCTCTCTGCTCTTCCCCTGCTTGTGCGCTCTCTCTCTCTCTCTCTCTCTCTCTCTCTCTCTCTCTCAAAAATAAATAAATAAACTTAAAAAAAAATTGCCCATAGCTTTTGACGCACTACTTCCTCTTCTAGGACATCGTCAAGAAGGCCAGAGAAGGGTACAAGGCTCCAGAATGCTTATAGCTGGAGGACAGTTTGCATCATCCTGAAGCCCCATCTGATACTTAACTTACCATTTCCACACTGCAAATAGCCACACATTTTTCGTGCCACACCCAGACTTTAAACAACTGTTGCCAGCTGAGCACCCTGTGCCATTTCTGTGCTATGACCCTTGTGCCATTCCCATGTGGTCCCCCAGGACACCGCTGCACTGGGCTGCAGCTGCAGGGAAGGCAGACTGTGTGCAGTCACTGCTGGAGCTGGGCATGGACAGCAACCTGCGAGACACCAAGGAGAGCACACCCCTGGCCTACGCCCTGTACTGTGGCCACACAGCCTGTGTCCAACTCCTCTGCCAAGAGAGTAGGTGAGTGCACTGGAGAGGAGAGGCACTCATTGTTTTCTTCCTCTCAAACATTTATGAAATTGGATGAAACTTTTTCGCTTGCCGATGCCCAAATCCAGCTCTAACTTAATATTGTGCTTGCCACCGTCTAATATATCGTGACATGTTCTCTACTCTATGGAGTAAAATTATAGTAGTGAGCCCAAAGCCATCACCCTAACATCCACTGGACTTTCATTTCTTCTTTCCTTTTTCTCCCTTTCTTCTTCCCTGTATGCCATGTTCTCTTAATCTTCTTTTTTTCCATAATCAACAATTCTCAAACTTTTTGTTCTCAGCACCCTTTTCCACTTTCAAAAATTGGGAACCCCGAGGGGTTTTCTTTATGGGAGTTACACCTTTCTGTATTTGTAGCTCTAAAAACTAAAACTAATTTTTAATAAAATATGTAGTTATTCATTTAAAGCAATAATAACCTCATTACATTTACATGTTGACATAAATACCATATTTGTAGCTAAAAATAACCTTGTTGTCCAAAACCAAAAAAAAAAAATTGTAATGAGAAGAACAGCAGAGCTTTGCAATGTTTTGCAAATCTCTTTGATATCTTAATAGAAGCATAGTAGAATACAGCTATATTCCCACATCTGTTCCTGTATTCAGTCTCTTGCAATATGTTATTTTGATCTAAGTCTCTGAAAAAAATCTGGCTTTGCATAAATATGCAGTTGGAGAAGGGAATATTTCAGTAGCATTTTCAGATATTGTGGATACTTTTCCCTTGCTATTACATCCAAACTTGACAAATGTTAGTTACAACGTGAACTATTGGCATATCGATGAACTTTTTATACTCTGTTGTGTTAAAATCCATTAGTCTGTCTTGCACTTTAAATGGGTCTTATACCCATACAGGATTTTATAGTATCTTGCTTTGGTCATTTGGAAAATATTGGTTCACTTAATTAGGAATATCATCCAGATGACACATTGCATTATACAATATTAAAAAATCACATTTGTTAATATCACCACTGATCTTATTGGAAGAGCCTTTATGTATCAGGAAGCTGTCAAGCTTACAGTATGCACACAAGTTTTTCAAAGTTCTAATTTTTGCTTGAAAACTGGACTTTTGTCATTGGCAGTAATTGCTGTCAGTTGTTTACCTTGAAATTACAGGCTTATTTTATTCATTTTTGAGAAGCTTTCTGAAAATACCCAATTGCAAATAACCATAGTTTGTCTGTAGGTCATAAAAATGGTGTTCTGTGAAAAAACAGTATCTAGGTTAGCTGGCAACTCAAACAATTATACAAGTGCTTTACCTCAAGACAACCGTCATATTTTGTTATATAGTTGAATTGCTTATGGGTACTTCCTGTTTTGTCAGAAAGTGTATACTGAAAGGTCATTTTTAAAAATTTTTTAATGTTTATTTTATTTTTGAGAGAGAGAGAGAGAGAGAGAGAGTGAGTGGGGGAGGGACAGAGAGAGAGGGAGACACAGAATCTGAAGCAGGCTCCAGGCTGTGAGCTGTCAGCACAGAGTCCAACCTGGGGCTTGAACTCACGAACCGTGAGATCATGACCTGATCTGAAGCCAGGACTTAACCTACTGATCCATCCAGACACCCCGCAAAGGTCAATATTTAATAAAATTAATAACTTTTACCAGACATTAATAAGTTAAATGACAATTTTTTTTTTTAATTTTTTTTCAACGTTTATTTATTTTTGGGACAGAGAGAGACAGCATGAACAGGGGAGGGGCAGAGAGAGAGGGAGACACAGAATCGGAAACAGGCTCCAGCCTCCGAGCCATCAGCCCAGAGCCCGATGCGGGGCTCGAACTCACAGACCGCGAGATCGTGACCTGGCTGAAGTCGGACGCTTAACCGACTGCGCCACCCAGGCACCCCAACAATTTTTTAACATAAGTCCATTGATGATACTGTCTTGATTTGTATCAAGGAGCCCATACTTTGACCCACTATCTCTATTGTACAAAAGCACATGAATATTGTACAAAAGCAACGGAAGACTGTTGGGGACCCCACCCACAGGGTTTAGGGGACCACACTTTGAGACCCCACTGGCCTAAATCACAATCTATAACCGAAGGAGGAAAGATTATAGAAGATACTAAAGTAGCATTAATTTGCACAGGGCTATATTCTATTGAGGTCAACTTGGAAGAATGTTAGAGATCCCCTGGGGTAATATTAGGGGTCTAGAAGGGGTATTCAATTGTTCACAAAGCCTATTGGAAGGTGAAAGAATGAAGATAAAAATACATCATGGAAATAAAGATTCGATTACACACTGTGTGACCTGTAAAGAAAAACACTAATTATATACAGTCAAGTGGTGATGTTTTTCAAATTACAAATTACAGTATCTCACTCTGAAGAGTAATGTTGCAATCTGGCTTTTAGGGCACACACATGGGTCAGATTTCATCATTAACTTGTACTACAGAAAGCACTAAGTCAATTGTGGCCTCAAAAGAGAGTAACAGAATTTTCCAAGCAAGAAAAACAGAATCGTGCCTCAGGGAAACTGTCCACATAAGAGGAGCCTGTCGGACAACTGCTGACCTTTTTTTCTTTAGAATTTGCCTGCCCATTGGGCATTGCTCACTTTTCTTCTGCTGCCACACCCGATCTCTGGGACAAACACTTCCTCCTGGGCAGCTAAAGCCCAGACTAAAGCTTCTTCCCTCGGTTTCCTTTTTTAAAAAGTATTTTCCAATAGGAAATTTAGTAAAAACTGAAAGGGAAACAAAGAACATTCAAATAGCATAAAATGGGCAGGCTTCCTGAGGTAGATAATGTCCGAGCTATGCCTAGATCTTATGAGATCTCTTTCAGAGAAAACCTGAAACCACATTTCCCCTGCCTCTACAAGCTCCCCTTGCCTCTACCACTTGAAGCCTGAACTCACCCTTAGCCTTCATCTCTGTGACTTAAAACTTATACCCCTACTGACTGTGCTTGAGAAGTGAGAACAGTAATGCTTTAAGCTATTTTCAACTTAGTTTATCCCTTGGTGAAAATAGATGATCTAGAGGTAGATTTTGAAAGGACAGTTCCTGAGGGACTAAGAGGAATCTAAGAAATAGTCTAACTATGGCAAGGAGTGGAGTAACAAAGGGTTTTGCGAGTTCTTGCACCTGACCTTTGACTTGAAAGTGCTTTGGGGTGTCTTTGGATTACCTAAGACAACCTTCTCAAGCAGATGAAATAGAGGGAGGCAGTGTTTGGTTGGGGGATTGTGACCACTTCCTAGCTTCTTACAGAGTCCTTGTTATTTTACATTCCCATAGAACAGAGCCTACTCGACCCTTTCCTTCCCAGAGCAGTAGACCCCAGAAGAAGGAGGGACGATTCAGCATGCTCAACCAAATCTTCTGCAAAAACAAAAAAGAAGAGCAGAGAGCCTATCAGAAGGATCACAGCAGGGATCGACACAGGGGGGAGCACACCTCGGAAGTCGATGACATCATCACCACCTTTGACGGCATGGTGGATACCAACTGCCAAGAAGGGCCAGGTGATCAGGTGGCTATGATTGACCTTAAGAAGCGGACCTCAGAGAATTCAAAATATCTCTTGCCAGAAAAGAAGCCTCTGGGCCCCAAGGGGCTTCCACCAATCAGAACGCAGAGTCTCCCACCCATCACTGTGGGCAGTCACTTCCTGACAACTTCCCAGGGGGCCACTTCCCATACTGGTCTGAGCTCTGGTAGTCATCATATGGCCCAGCGATCTCAGAAAAGCCGCAGTGAGCAGGACTTACTGCATAACAGAACTGGTTGCCAAGCGTTGCTAGATAACCCCTGGAGAGGCGATTCTAACCAGGTGTTCTGTAAGACTGGGACTGTGTCTTCTTCTGATAAACTGCTGGACAGATTGCTCACCAGTGGCTCTGGTCACCAGGAGGTCTTTGGACTGCCACATCTTCCTCATCTACATAATCCTTCATCAGGTATTACCCTTGCTTCCCTCTTCCTCATTCCTGGCAGGCTGTCTCCAAGAAATGTTTCCTATAGTTCTGGGCTAGGAACTGGGGTGACAGTAGCCTAGAAGGCAGGGCCAGAACAAAATGGATGATTAGGGCCAACATTTTTCCTTGAGTCTACTGGACTCAAGATCTCTAGGCTATTGAAACATTCTTCTTTTCTACCCTGAGGGCAATCATCAAGTTAAAGTATGTGCCTTCTTATATTCCCAGCAGAAATGTGTAGTGATTGGAAGATTAAAGCAGAAATATTACTATTTCCAGTAGCTAAGATTCTTAACCAGGGATAGTGGCAATATCAATTATGAGGGGTTGATTTGTTTGTGTGATGGCTTGCTTTTAAATCAGGTGTTCAATCCCTACTTCAGACCTACAGAAGCAAAATTTTGGTGAGGGAGGAGAGGAAATGGCAATACCTTCTAGGTAACATTCACACATTAATGGTTCAAATTTCCACACATACCAAAGGCTTACATTGTAATTCTCCCTGCTGTCTCTTACCCAAGCCAACAATGCCACTCATCCAAAGCTACTAATATTATTTGTTGTTTATTCTTCCAGAGATATTTTATACACGTGTATACACACATACACACACACACACACACACACACACACACACAAAATAGGTATAAGTAAGTATATATCCCCCTTTAAATAAGTATATCACACTAAAGAATTTGTTTTTATACACATATAAGCAATATATATATATGTATATATATTTTTAATGGTCCACAGGTGATTCTGATGCACACTAGAGAAAGGGAAACATTGTTTTAAAGCAGAGGCTGCAAAACAGCTTCCAAAATTAGTTCATTGCCACAGAATCTTGTTTTGTTTTCAAGTGAATTAATTGCCAATATTTAAAAATTGGGGCGCCTGGGTGGCGCAGTCGGTTAAGCGTCCGACTTCAGCCAGGTCACGATCTCGCGGTCCGTGGGTTCGAGCCCCGCGTCAGGCTCTGGGCTGATGGCTCAGAGTCTGGAGCCTGTTTCCGATTCTGTGTCTCCCTCTCTCTCTGCCCCTCCCCTGTTCATGCTCTGTCTCTCTCTGTCCCAAAAATAAAATAAATGTTGAAAAAAAAAAGAGATTAAAAATCATCAAGTATTACATAAAAAATAGAAAATTCTAGCCTTTTCTGAAAAATTAAAAAGCCTGGCAACACTGAACCCAAATTCCACTTGGTAATAATAGGCCAGATATGAATACCCACTGTCCCCTTGAACACCAGCTAGACATCACTGTCCCCAGTTCAACCCAGTCCACAACAGTCTCTAGTATCTCTCCAAGGAGTGTCAGTTTTTCTTCATTAATGTGTCTCTGTTGTTTTTCTCATAGTAGGGTTAAGAGAAAAAAATGATGTATCTTGAACCTGCATTTCTGTCAAACATAGAAGAATGAAAGACTGAGAGGGCTATGTGTATTGTAAGAAGTGGAGGAGGGATGAGGCACCTGGGTGGCTCAGTCAGTTGAACATCTGACTCTTGGTTTCGGCTCAGGTCATGATCTCACAGTTTGTGGGTTTGAACTCTGTGTCGGGCTCTAAGCTGACAGCTTGGGATTCTCTCTCTCCCTCTCTCTCTCTGCCTCTCGCCCACTCACACTCACTCTTCACTTTCCTTCTCTCTCTGAAAATAAAGAAATGAAATCTTTTAAAAAAAGAAATGGAGGAATATATATATTTGGAAATAAGAAATATTCCTTCCTAAAAAAAAAAAAAAAAGAAAGAAATATTCCTTCCTGTTTAATATGCAGCATGAGCCTGGCTCTCTTCCCTCATTTATGTGTGCCTGGTCTGGTGTCTGAAACAGGTAGAGGTAGAGTATGACTCCCTTCATACATATTTACATGTATGTGTGAGAAACAGACATCATGGTGTCTGAGAAAAACTCCACGCAACATTTCACTTCCTCCACAAAGCACTAAAGTATGTGGTTAGTGCCATAGGTAATGTTTTTGCTTTTGTTCTACAGAAGGATCAGGAAGGAAAGATATTAGTCTTCTTTTGATACTTTAGTGGTCTCCAGGGCCTCATCCCATCCTCCTTTCTGGAGTTGCTCCTGTCCTGGCTAATATCTCCTCTTTTGAAAATCTTTTGAAATTTGTGAAAATCTCATTCTTTTTCTGTTCCCAAGAGAGCCTGTCTTTTTCTATCAGTTAGGAATGGGCTCAGCCGCCTGTAAAAGAAACCAAAGTAACAATGGCTTAAACAACATAGAAATGTATTGCTCTCATAGGAAAGAAGTCTGAAGTAGGTAGTTCCCAGGTGTTTGGTAGCTCCATGATCACCAAAAACCTAGGCTCCTTCCTCCTGGGTGCTCCACAGCTTACCATATGACTTCCATTCTTCAGGTTATTTCACGGTCCATTAAGGCTAACAGAGAAGGAGGAAAGAAAGAGAGAAGGGAAACATGGATTTTCCCAGCTGAATCAGCTCCCGTTAAGACATCATTGCCCTTAAGTACACACATCTGTTTACATCTCATTGGCCAGAACTTTAATCACATGGTCACGCCTATTGGCACGGGAGAGTGGGAATTGCAGTCTTTTGTCTCAGCATGTGGCTGTCCCTCAAAAGTTGGATTTTTGTTTCTAAGAGAGAAGAGAGATTTGATAGTGGATAAAGAACTAGTAGATTATGGCATTTGTACTATCTAAAACTTTCTGTATTATTGGAAATAAAATGAAATTCAATAAACTCGGTTTGAAAATTAGCTTCATTTGCCAGTGAAGTGACTTGAAAAGTCCTGGAGTGGCAGAATAGTAGAAAAGAAGCACAATTCTCCAAGAGAATCTTAAATAATTAGCTGTGGCTACATCAAATCATTTATTTTTTAACCAATGTTTTTAAGTTTATTTATTTTTGAGAGAGAGGGAGACAGAGTGAAATCAGGGGAGGGGCAGAGAGAGAGAGGGAGACACAGAATCTGAAGCAGGCACCAGGCTCTGAGCTGTCAGCATAGAGCCCAACGCAGGGGTCAAACTCACAAACCGGGAGATCATGACCTGAGCCGAAGTCAGATGCTTCACTGACTGAGCCACCCAGGTGCCCCTTCAACCAATGTTTTTAAGCACTGATAATAGCTAGGAGCCATTCTAGGCAACTGAGTTGTGGTAAGATAAATCTCCCAAGAATCTTCAGCCTATAAATGAGTTTTAAAAGATATGGATTTGCTAAAATGATTATGCAACTGACTTCAAGGTACTTTTCTTATCATGTTTAGTTACAAGATCATAGGGTTTTGAAATGGAAAGGACCTTATTCATTAAATGGTTAGAGGGTCTGCCATTCTAATTTGTCAAGAGGCGGACTACTACAAGGGCTAAGACATCTGGGTTCAAATTCTGGTTCTGTCACTTAGGTGCTGTTACTTAATCTCTCTGGGCTTTTGTTTCTTCACCTGAAAAATATGGGAGGAAATACCTAACCATACCTAACTATAGCGTTGTGAGTTGCTGTTAAATTAAAAGAGGTGATACAGGTAAAATACTTAGCACAGTGATTTGAACAAAGTATTTGGTTTTTTAAAACTATGTGTCAGGCCCTATACTAAGCACTATGGTTTAGTTATAAGCTAGGAATCACCTTGTTTTAAAGATGATGAAACTTAAGTAAATGTGCTAGTCAACTGCCTGATTGCTCTCACATCTAGTTTTTCCCTCCAGCCCTATTCTGTCTCTCAGGGAATGACACTTCCCAAGCTCCCTTACAGCTGCTCCCAGGTACTTTTGGCCAAGTATCAGGAGGCACTGGCAGATGAAGAAGAGCAGAAGAAGGAGGGAAAACAGTGTAGTTGTCCACAATGGCCCTGTGCTTTTTCTGGAAGCTCCCACAGTTGTTCCATCTCCTTCATGCTCCCTCTACACAGCTGCTCACTCTGTAGCTCTGGCCCCCACTAGCTTTAACACCATCCTTTCCCCTTATCTCTCCAGCCTAGAGATGGTTGCTTTTTTTTTTTTTTTTTTTTGCAGTGGCTGATCTCTGGATTGTCCTCTACCCTCTCTTCTGTTTGGCTTCTTAGTTTTTCTAACACCAATAGAAACAAGTTTCTGTATGAAATTCCCTCTGTTCCAAAAACCAAGAGAGGTCTCTTTTTTCCTGGGTGAGCCCCAACTGATAAAACAAGACATATCTCTCTGAGCCACAGTTTCTTACTCACCCAGAGGCTAGGACCATTATACCTCATCAGGCTCTTTTCAGTTATAATTCACATGGCCTAGAAGAGTTAAAACAGTTTGCTCCAAGTTTTACAACTAATTGATGACATATTCTGTACTTGAACCCAGATCTCCAAAATAGGAAGGTATCACCATGGCAATGTATTTCTCTGAAAGTCCAGTTTGGTAGTAAGCTTACCAAACACTCACAGTGTACTTGTCTGAGAAATGACGTTGTCCTCCCCAAAACAAAAAAGATTTTCCTGCCTTACGGATTTTATTTTTGCGGACATTTTTAACTCAGTTTGAAATGTTTTGGCAACTACCTAGGCTCTGGACTATGATTAGGAGGCTCACTTGGGTGGTTTTAGTGTTAGTCTAGGCAGGTTGAAACAGTAGATTTCTACACTGAGCTGCCATATTTGATATGAAAGCCTATTGCTTCTCAGCCTTTTGGTTAAGATCATGTGTGATATGAAAGCCTAATACAGTAAAGTAGTTGGATAATCTAAGTCATACCATTGCACCACTGATTTGAACTTGGATAGGAGCTTTAGCATAGGATTTTCTCTTTTCCTGACCTGGATTTAGTAGAAATAATAAGGGCTAGCTAGCACTGCCACTGTTTGAATTCCTGGCAGCCATTAACCTGTGCTTGCATCAGCAACCCTGAACATTGAGCTGTAATGATTATTGCTTAACATTCATTGAGACCTGTCAGTGGGCTAGATGGAGAGAGATGGGGGGTGAGGCACTTAGCCTAATGAGGAAATTTGGAGCACATCAGCTTAATTCATTGCAAACAGCTTTCAGAGAAAATGGAACAGAAAGCTCTGAGGTGTTTGCTACCAGCCTGGTTATTTACAAGCCATCACACAGAAAGCAAGAAAGCTCTCACTTCCCTTCTCCCTTAAGAGAGAACTTCCTTCTCCCTAATTTTCCAACATATCCTAGCAACAATGCAGCCTCCTCCCTGTGTATGGCTGATCTAGTGATCCCTCAGTTGAAACCCATCACAGGTGCTACATCTTTTCCAGGACAAAAGCCAGATTCTTGAGCTGGTAAACAAAATCCTTCCAGCATGGCAGGGCCTCACTTTCTGTTGTCAGCTTCTGTGACTCACATCTCTAATCCTTTCCCCCATCCCCCTGAACAGTTCCTTGAATATCTCTCAGTTCCCTGACAACCCATACCTTTCACTCTATGATGTCAGTGCCCATGTTATTTTTAGCTTCTGTCCACTGTCGGCTTAACAGACTTGTACAGACTTTTAAGAACCACCTCAAAACTTCTCTGAAAGTCACCCTGACCTCTATAGGAAGTGTGGCTCTTTCTTACTGTGAATCATAGAAGAATAGTTCTACCTTGTTGAGCCTCCTGGGGGGCAGATGGCAAACTGAACTGCGTACTTCCCCTTCAATAATACTGCAGAAGAGGAGTCTTTAATCCCTATTCTGGAAATGAGGAAATTGAGGCATAGAGAGGTTAGCCCACCGCTCAGTAGGTCACAGAGCTAGGTAGGAAGTGACAGAGCAGACATTCAAGTGAGCTCTGTGGGAGTTAAGACACCTCCACCTGTCTGGACCCCTCTTTTCTGTGTGATGCCCTCACGGCACTGCTCATGGGCTCCAAAAGTATCCGTTAACCTGTTTTTCTTCCAACGTACACTGTTATCACCTCCTGAGCATCTTGCCTTCTCCTCTTTGTACTCTAGGCTCAGGAATATGGTGAGCACACAACAGAGGAGTGCTGAATTTATTTACTTGTTGAACAAAGGGATTTAGTTGAAAACCTTTTCTGCCTTTGAAGTCTAGGACAGTAGTCCTCAACCCTGTCCCCACAGGCTGGAGGTCCCTTTCAGTGCCTGCAGCACAGATGGACTGCACACAGCTCTACCTCCTCCTTCAAAACTGAGCCAAATGCCAGTGCAGAATGAAGTTGAGCTCTGCTTTCACTTCCCAAATCACTGCCATAACCTGTTTCTGCCCACTTCTCTCATCCTGCCAAAATTGCTTTGGCTGCTAGGGAGGCAGGATAGGTTCTAGGTCAGACAGACCTAAATTGGAGCCCAGCCTCTGTCACTTTCCATTATATGACCTTGAGCACTTTTGAGAACTCCTCCAAGCCACAGTATCCTCAGGGATGATAATAGTATCTATCTCACAAGGGAAAGTGATTGTTAGGATTAAATGAGATTATGCATATAGGATTGAGCCCAGTCCCCGACAATAGCCCAATAAACATTATCCATAATTACCATTATCTCATTTCTTGGTTTTGCAAATTTCTGGTCAATTCATGGATAAATAAGGTATGAGTTGATAAGGGTGCTTACTTACTGTAATTACTCACTATTATTCTACTGAGGAATGTTTTCTTTTTAAATAATAGTTTGTGAAGTTATTTGACCTTTAGGATACAAAGGAATGAAAATATAATATCCACCAGAGAAACTGGAAGTTTTGCTCAGTCTTCATCAAATGGCAGTGCTCAGATTACTGCTCCTATAATATGCCTTTGGACTCACCTAAGCAGACGGACAGTGGATCTTGGCTAATGCTTTTTCTGTTTCCCCTTATCTAAGGACGACTTGGTCCAAACAGAAGAATTAAACCTATGAGCAGTACTGTAGTTGTTCTGATTCTTTCAAGACTACGAGGCAACAAATTAAATGAATACATTCCCTACTCTCCCAGAGATCGTGTTAAACACGCTACAGAATAAAAATGTAATAATTGCTAATGCTTATTGAGTGTTAACCTTGTAAGCTACATGTTTTACATTTGTTCTCCTACTTAATTTTTAGGACAAGTGAAAAAAACAGACACAATTATTTTCACCATTTTGTACATAAGGAAATTTTAGAGAGGGAGAATCTCTTGTCCAAGTTGGCAAAAAGTCTAATCCTGTCCCATTTGATCAACTATGTATAAGGACCTGAATAACTTGGGTATTTTTTCTATTTTCAGATATTTAGCTCTATCTCCTGTAATCAGTAGTCTGTTGATAAATGTTGAACAGCTGGCTCTCTGGGAGAAAAATCAGTGCTTGCTGATTTTCATGGTATAAATACTTCCACTATGGCCAATGTTGAGCCACCACTGTGATGTCAACCAGCTCACTAAATTCCTAAAATTTTAACCATCGGTTCCCAAGAGCCAGTATACATGGTTCCAGCACAGCACTACTTATGGCCTAAATTAGAGAATAGCAATCTCCCAGGTGACTTCACCCAGATCCATCTTCTAGGTCAGTGACGCTCAATCCTACCACACAATAGAATCCTTTGGGAACCAGTAAAAATCTGATGCCCTATCCCAGTCCCAGAGATTCTTTTTTAATTGATCTGGGATTTGGCTAGGGCAGCAAAACTCCTCAGACAATTCTTATGTGCAGCCAGCATTGAGAAACCCTGGTCTGGAAGAATATCCCTTACTTATCTGTATCATTTAGCACGGATTTGACTGATGGGTTGTACTTTATGCCCTATTTTTTTTTCAAGCTTTTAAGTTTTATAGAGTGGGTGGCCAACTGTGCTTGTTTATGAAGTTATATTTAAACTGATTTATTCAAGAAATGATTTCTGATGTTCTTTTCTTTCATTTTTAAATTTTTTTTAATGTTTTTATTTATTTTTGAGACAGAGAGAGACAGAGCATGAGTGGGGAAGGGGCAGAGAGAGAGGGAGACACAGAATCTGAAGCAGGCTCCAGGCTCTGAGCTGTCAGCACAGAGCCCGACGCAGGGCTCGAACTCACAGACTGTAAGATAGTGACCTGAACTGAAGTCGGACGCTTAACCAACTGAGCCACCCAGGCGCCCCTCTTTTCTTTCATTTAACTAGTGATTGGCATATAATAAAAACCAGTAAGGTGTAGCTACTATTATTTTTGTTGTTATTAGCATCTGTTTTTTAATTTTTTTAAATGTTTATTTATTTTTGAGAGATAGACAAAGCACAAGCAGGGGAGGGGCAGAGAGACAGGGCACAGAATCTGAAGCAGGTTCCAGGCTCTGAGCTGTCAGCGCAGAGCCCAATGTGGGGCTCGAACTCACGAACCTTGAGATCATGACCTCATCCGAAGTCAGACGCTTAACCGACTAAGCTACCCAGGTGCCCCTGTTGTTATTAGTATCTTAAGTTTAGTGATCACTAACAATTTTATGATTATCTTATCCATTGGATTTTACAATTTGCACTTGGTTGCATCTCAAATTATTGATACAATTATGTTTGTCCCCAGGACAAAATTTTCAGCATCTGTCCCCAAACAGACCCCAAATCAGGGGTCATCCTTTCACCCGGAACAACCTAGCTCCCTTACCAGACCAAAAATGTAAGTATTATGAATCTTCTTCAGCTACCTTTGCAAGTGTTAACATGTCTAAACACAACTAACTGTTATTTCAGTTTACTTTCATTTTTCAAGGGAACATCAGGTGCCAAAACTTGTAAATTACAGGAAAATAGAATAGAGACAGTTCCTTAAAGCTTCATCCAACTTGGTAATGCTTATTTAAAAAAAAAAAAAAGAATACTTCCCTCCCTTGAGGAATTTTTATGTTTGGATTATAAAAACAACAACAGAAGTTTATTTTGCTATGTACTATTTAATGTGTTTAAGAAGGTGCTTTAAAAATTCTTAAGATTGGTCTCTTGACATTGGTTTCCCTATTACAATGAACAGATGGAAATATGTATCATCTTTGTACTCAGAGGCTACACATCCCTAAACAGAAAGGAATAATCAAGTAGATGTTGTTCACCTATATTACTCCTGACATTGTTGATCTATTTTATAATATTTTGTACAAAAATTTCTCACAATATAAAATACTAAAAATATTCTATTCAGCCAGTGATCTTCAAGTTTGAGTGTACTTAAGTATTACCTGGGGTACTTGTTATAGAGTAGATTTCTGATCCCCACACCCAGAAATTCTGAATTTGTATATTTTCATATCTATACTATGAGGCAGGTTCTATTATTATTCCCATTGTACAGATGAGAAAACTTGAGTTCAGAAAGGTTGCATGATTTTCCCAACATTATTTAGGTAGTAAGTAGCAGAGCCAGGAGCAAAACTATAGGACTATGAGTCAGCTGCCTCATGAAAACAAGCAATACTTACTGGATTCTAATTTCCTTCCTTCCTTTTCTTTCTATCCCAGCCCACTCATTTATAACATGTATGCAGACACGCAATGTCTTATCTTCCCCATCCTTTGCCATAACCTCTTAATTGCAGAGGTTGAAAGATTTAGGAACTGCCCTGTTCAAACAAGTTTCTTAACCTTCAATTTCCTTCCTTGGCCTGTAAGAGTAGTGCCAGCCTGATAAGGTTGTTGGGAGCGTTACACAAGATAACATATGGAAAATACTGGCAACTATTTGCAAAGAATTAATATCCAATACATCTTTTCCTGCCCCAGGCTGTAGTTTGGATGGTACCAATTGAGAGCTCTAGGATTCCTTAGGTAAAATCAGTAATCCACGGGGTCTTAGTATTACCCTGTCTTTATGCAGATAAGGAAAGGGAGAGGTGGAGATACATGTCCAAATTCACAGAGTTAGTAGCAGAAACCAAAATGCATTCCTCAGCTTTTTCTGATTTATGTAAAGTGAGAGTTTTGGATGGTGTGAATTCAATCACTGGATGAAATTCAAGCCTGACCTTGTCTTTAAACAGAAATGTACTCACAAAGACATCTAATTAAGTAGCCGGTCAGCCTCGAATCCTGGTGAGGCTTGGAGAAGCCAGAGAGGGGATTTTCTTTGGCAGAGCCCAGGAGCTTTGGTCTTCACAATTAAATTTAAGGAGGGAAGAGAAGATAAAGACTTTGATCAAGTTTAGCTCTGCGAAAAAGAAATGGAAAGCTACACAGTGCTTTTCCTAAAAGAAACCGAGAACCTTTTGAGGCTTGCATAGAAGTGCAGTACAAATGTCTTGGGGCTCATTTAGAGCATTGTGCTGACTTGGCCATCAACAGCTGCCCCACCCCAGGAAAAGAGAGCTCTGCCAGGAACGTACAGCCCAATCATGTTTTGATCAAACTTGGCTCTGTCCTGTATTGTACATATTTGACATCCCTGATGGCACGTGGTGAGCCTGAATAGATACAGATATACAGCTTTCTCCTGCAGCCAGGCTCTTACCAGACAAGCTTCTTAGAAATGCCTCCACTCCTTAAGACATAACATTGTTTCCCCCCACCATTTCTCCTGAGACTCTCACAGAAGTAAACCCTGAAAGTCTCTCCTTCTATTCTTTCTCCTCAGTTCTATCTGGAGAATCTCTGAGGACAAACCGAGTGCTACCTGCTATTCCAAGCCAACGGGGACACAGCACAGCAGGCAAAGAAAGTGAAAACTCTGTCAATCCCACCAATGATGAGAATTAGCTGTGGCTCACTGACTGTAAAAATAGGGATTATATATATTTTCAACTGTCAAGGGATGAGATTACTCTAGTTTGTGAGAACAAAGACTGATTCAGTAAATTGCATTCTAGAAGCCATTCACAGTTTTACAACTCCTTCCTAATGACATTTCCCAAACAAGCGCTTGGAATCTTTGATTATATATATTTTTTAAGTCTGTGAGTTGCTCTGACCTCTACATGCCAAAACTAAAAGTCATGATATGTTATCAGCAGGGAAACAGCTGTGTTTGGCTTGCACTGTGGTATCAGCAGAGATTTTTTTTTTCTGAACGATTTTATGTTCTAAAAATGTATGCTTTGCTGAATAAAAAAAAAAAACAACAAAAAGCATATTCCATAGTTTTCTTCACATTCATTGTAATTCTACCCTTGGTTGATGAAACTTAATTAAAATTAAAGTAGCAAATTCCTTTAATCACAGTTTAGTCACAGTTTTTGGCTTTTAAATGTACAAGCTTCTGTAAAATATTTTCTAACATCTGATCCTGGTAACAGCCCAAATCATTTGCCAATGTTTATGTATCTTCTTTGTTATTTGATTATTTCCACCTATTGTCACTTTCAGATGTGATTAATAGTGAGAAGATCATGTGAGTTGGAAGGGTCTACATCCTGGCCTAACAGAATGAAATCGGCACTTCTCATACATTCCTCAAATACTCTATGTATTTAATCATTCTTTTTTATGTTTCAAAATAATGGTCTCTGCCCACTCAAAATGTTTCCAAAGTTATGACTTAGTAAAGTTTGAAAGGCTACTACTAACTGTAGATCTTACTTAAAATGTTTATGTGTTGTTGAGACTGATTTAAATGTCAAGGCCCAGCCATATAAGATTATAGTCATTCCATGTTATTTCTAAGCCCACATGTTATCTGTAAATATCTCAAGTACACTGCTTACCATTTGATATTAGCATTATTTGTTTAGAGAGGTCAGACTATGCCATTAACTAAATAGAAGCTCCTCTGAAGCCAAAACATAGTTCTTTGGCTTTGTGCTTATAGAAGTGTGTACAGTGCCTGGCACATAGTAGGCACTCAGTTTTGTTTTTTTTTCCATAAAAGAAGGAAGGGAAGGAAGTCAGAATGTAGAGGGGGAGGTGGCAAGATCGAGAGATGTAGAAAGTGATAAAAAAGAGGTCATTATTTCCACAATCTTGTTTTGACAATGATAGTAGTCTGAATTAGGGATTATATAAGAAAAAGCCTGTGACCAATCACCCAAGCTAGACAGTAGTTGATAGGGAGGGCAAATCCTGGTGCAAATGCAAGAGCTCCCAGGACATCGATACTGAAGGGTTTTCTATTCTGTTTTGTTTTGTTTGTGGGCTGCATCTTTGAAGAATCATTCTCTGTTAAGTATCAGTTAGGTAGTTCTATTGTGTCACCTGGTTACTTCAGAATCTGTGTTCATCCACAGTAGACATAGTAGACACCTGGCCCTGTCCTGCTTAGCTTAGTCAGCATAGGCTCACCTCTTCTTCAATAATAACACCAAAATCTCATTGGCTGACAATTTTGTTTTCTCATTCACAACACATGCTCCATACCAGCTGGCAGTTGGCTCACGTAGATTCCACTTCAACATGCACCTCCTTGGTGACAAAAACAGCAGAAATGCGATGTGAGTCTTATCACCACCTATCCTATTTCATTTACCAGATCAAGCATATGGACATGTCTAACTCCAAATGGGGTAAGGAAATAAAGTCCTCCCATGGGTCAGAAAAGGGGAGAATTGGAATATTTATGAACTATCCAAAAGATTACCACACTAACCAAAGCTCAGTCCCTAAGTGATCATTTAAGTTCTCTTTACCACATGGATAGCTAAGAGGCCAAAACAATTTAAAAAACAAAAACAAAAACAAAACAATACCTGTGTACAGCTATGGAATAAGCCACCACCTCCCAACACATATATACACACATAGCATTCTCTAATGCTAGGCCTTTCTATCGAAGTTGATTTAAGGATCTTTTGCTAGCTATGAAGAAATAATATGCTTCCCAATACCACCTTTTTAAATAGAGCAGATACCCTTGGGGTTCCTGGGTGTTTCAGTCAGTTAAGCATTGGACTTAGGCTCAGGTCATGATCTTGCAGTTCATGAATTAGAGGTCCACATCAGGCTTTCTGCTGTCAGCGCAGAACCTGCTTCAGATCCTCTCTCTCTCTCTCTCTCTCTCTCTCTCAAAAATAAATAAAAAATATAAATAAATCAGTAGAGGAGCTATCGTTTTGCCACCAAGTAAAGTTTCTTGTTTGAGGTAGATTTATCCTCAGCCAATATTTTACTGACCAAATCAGATATTAGGTAGGTATTCACCAAGTTGTGCCCAACTTTAAAAATGTCGAGAAAATTTTTTTTTTCTAAAATGACTATTTTCTTATTTTCCCACTTATATTTCCCTTCATTGCTAAGGACTCATTTATTTACACACATAAACATCATAACTTTGCATACATTATTTCATTGGAATCATTATATCAAATCAACCTATATTGTCCAAGTACAGACAAGGAATCCAAGGCAAAGAAAGAACTAATTTTCCCAAAGTCACACAACTAATGGCAGAACAGGCCTTAGCAGTGAAGTCTTTCTAGTCCCATAGTCCACATACATAATTCCCAAATCATCATTTTCCTGTTCCAGAAATTTCATTGGTGTGATACATCTTTGGCAAAGCTTCCCTTTCTGAATTTATTTATTTAGCTTATACGCTGTACAGGCATAGTGTAGCTAAGGTTAATATTTGTGGAAAGAGCAGACCAATTCAGTAATTTGTGCTAACCAATTACAGTTGTTGGAAGCCAGGGTTTCCCCCAATTTTTCCTTTTCTCCTTCAGTAATCACTTGGTTTAACACAGGTGTCCTTTCTCCCAGTAAACACTAAATTCTAATGCTCTTATCTTCATAGAATTCAGCCAATATAAATAGCTTTCTGTGACTCCAGATTATTATCCTTTCTAAGTCTGTTAAATCACAGCTTGATACACAATTTTAGAAAATCTCACTAAGTAACTGATTAGAAATATTGTGCCTCCTTCCCACAAAGGCAAACATAACCATTGATTTTGCTTTGGCCCTTACTCTTTGAAATTTTCCAATGCATGTCTCTAAGCATCCTGGCATTTTAAAAGTGGTTTTTGAAAAGAACCATTTGGAATCCACACTAGGGATTAAATGGGGTAATTAGGAAGGCGCATATTTGACCTTAGCATGATATATAACACTCAAGTTAAAAACTAAATAAGGGGTGCCTGGGTGGCTCAGTCCGTTGAACGTCTGACTTTAGCTCAGGTCATGATCTCACAGTTTGTGAGTTCAAGCCCCACATCAGGCTCGCTGCTGTCAGCACAGAGCCCACCTTGGATCCTCTGTCCCCAACCTCTCTCTGTCCCTCCCCTGCTCATGCTCTGTCTCTCAAACGCACACACAAAATAACAAAACAAACAAAAAACCAAATTAATTAAAAAAAAAAACATGGTAGCAGCTCTCACATGTAGTAGCTAGCCTTTCTTATTGCCTTCAGGGAAAATGATGTATTTTTTAAAATGCTTACTATTTGAAAATGATCTTTGAAATCAGGAAATTCCATCAGATTCAATTCCCTAGACATTGGCATAGAAACATTAATACTGGTAGATGAAGACTATCAATAAATGGTATGTTTCTATCAAACTATTATGTTTTCAAAGAAAATACCTTCTGATTCTGACCTCTATTTTGTCCAATCTTGGTCTTTTAAGCAGATAAGTTCCAAGAAATCCCCAAAGGCCAAATATGAAAAGTCAATGAACGAATTGTATCAAAATCTCAATAGGCATCTGGTGGCTCGGTTGGCTAAGCATCTGACTCTTGATTTCAGCTCAGGTCATGATCTAACAGTGTGTGAGTTTGAGCCCCATATTGGGCTCTGTTATGACAGTGTGGAGCTTGCTTGGGATTCTCTCTCTCCCTCTCTCTCTCAAAGTAAATAAATAAACTTAAAAAAAAGCTCAAAAGTTTTCAGTCAGCATGCACAACTGTCATCAGAAGGACAAAGGTAGTTTTCACACTAATGTGTGAAAAATAGGAAATAGCTTGTTAATTATTGAGTCCCTAGTAAAAATTTTATTTACATTGAATGTAAATTACCTTGCAATTGCTAGTGGTCCACAACTAGGAAAAAGGAGAGCAAAAGAAAGACTGCCAGTTCCCTTAGGGGGACAAAGTAGAATCTAACGTGTTGACTTCAATGATGGGAAGCTGGAGTTTGGAGATGTGGAGATGTAGGGCCAGCTATAAGGTGAGAAGGTGGAGCGGATGGTATAGGAGACTGTAGTTGGCTGTGCATTGGCAATGAAAGCAAGTGCTGAGCCCAGATACAGATGACCATAAACAATATCTTTGGTGCACTGAAAGCGAATAACAGTGAGTGACATAAAGGAATGAAGGAAGGAAATTATCTCCATCATTTCCATTAATGTGATATATAAAAGTACTCCAAGAAAGCTTTTAAAAAGAAACCAATTATATTCACTATTACTGATAATAAAAAGACAGTTTATGAGGAAGCAAAGCCACATCTTAGAGCCCAAAGAATTGTTCCCTGCAATAGACAAATCAAGGACTGGTCTCACTCTCACAAGATGACACCCACTTGCCTTACTAACACTTAAGACATTGTTCCATGATGTCCCAGGACATAATGGTATCTCCTCTACTTCATCAGGGCTCAAACACTAGAATTGATTGAATCATACCTATCTATGAGATACAGAGCTACAAGCATTATGCTCCAACAGGCTAAAAAGGAAGCTTAAGGGCCTAAAAAAGGACTTCGGGGAGATCACCACTGAGCCAAACACTAACCATATTTGAAAGTATAAGCTATTCATTCAAGCTGCAGAGTTAGATAAGAAGTTTCTGGAAGTATGTTAGAGAATAACAATAAACAGAAGGCTAGTCCAGTCAGCATCGTGGTTTACAGGTAGGAGGAGGCTATCAGACTTTTCTCAAATCTCTATGACAAAGCCAAGAAAGCCTTTGAATTCAAGAAAAGGTAAAAACCAAGGCAATGTTCAGGCACCTGGGTGTCTCAGTCAGTTAAGCATCTGACTTCGGCTCAGGTCATGGTCTCACAGTTTCTGAGTTCGAGGCCCGTGTCAGCCTCTGTGCTGACAGCCTGGAGCCTACTTTGGATTCTGTGTGTGTGCGTCTGTCTCTCAAAATAAACATTAAAAAAAATTTAAAAATTTAAAAAACACAAGGCAATGTTCTCATGTGTCAACACAGCTAACTCTAAGATATCTACCCCAGTGGTCTCTGAACAAGTGACTTTGGGGAAGGAAAAAATATAAATGCAAATTAAAAAAAGGAAAAGATTTAAAGAATTTCCCCTCTGACTCTCTAGTTCCTGAAAGCTAGCCCATTCAGTTTCCATAGCAGTGAGATTGGGGAGCATCACCTCCCCGTTGCCACATTCTACCCGGGCAGGATGAAGAGTCAAAGTTCCATAAAGCCTTTTGTACTATTCTAACAAAGGCTTATACAGTGAGTAAGATTTTGCTTCCTTGGATGTGCTAGAGCCAGTTCTTGTCAGCCACCATTGGTGGCTTGAAATTGGCCCTGGTGGAAACATTTACATCATGGAAACTGGAAAACACTACAAATCAGGGTTTTCTTTTATTTGAGATCTGGTTTACCACCATACCGCTGGGTATAACATTGGGGGGGGGGGGGGTAATCTTTCAGATTTAAGAGCTCTTTGAATTAATTTTATCTGCTACAAAAGCTTTATTGTTTCCATTTGGTCTATGGCTTGGGAGAGGGCTCCAGGGTGGTTGAAGGGCTGCCTGGTGGCCTCAGGAAGAGGCTCAGGCAGAAGCTCTGACACCAGGGAAGAGCCAGGGGGCCCCTCGAGAAAGGCGGTGCCTGAGGGGGGAGTCAGGTGAGGAGGTGCCCTCTGCCCCGCTGGCGGGCCGGCCCACGGGGTCAGGCAGGTGGTGTCCATCTTCGCGATGGGCGGCACCTGCGCAGCTGGCCGAGGTCCCGCAGGTGGCCCGCAGACGCGGGTGGGTGGGTGCGGGCAGAGGCCACGTCTCCGGACGCACAGGACGGGATTCGGGATCCTCCCGGCCGGGGCCGCTGCCTTGGCGTCCCGAGGTCGATCCCGCTCACGTGCGTGGCTCCTGCACGTCCTGGAAGAAGCGCTGCGGCCCCGCCTGGCTGGCCTGTTCCAGCGACGCGGGAACCCTGGAGCTTCTCAGCTCGCAACGTGGCCTGCGTCCACAGAGCCACGTCCTCCCGGTGGAAACAGCGGCCCACACAGAGGTGAGTGCGGGAGACGCGCAGAGGCAGGTGGGCCAGGCGGGGGACGCGGCTGCCACCCGGGTGGCATAATTCTGACGCATGTGGGAGCTCGTGCTGGTGCACAGGAAAGGGGCCAAGTGCGGAAATCGTTGTTGGCTCTTCGGGGAGGCACAGGATGGCTGAGAAGGTGGTTCCGAAGGTTGCGACTGCAAAAGAGGTTGCGGGGTGGTGGGAGACTGGAGGAAGCAGCCTCCTGGGGTCTGTCTGTTCCTTCCAAGCAGGGTTGAAGCAAGAGACAGATACCCGAAACTGTGCAGCAGATTGCAATATTGTTAAGACATATCCTTTTGCAAGCACTGATGCTGGGGCACAGGAATCATGCCTAGGTTTTACTGTATTAAATTGTGATGTTTCATGGGATAGAATATAATCCAAGGGTTAAGGAAACCCATATAATACGTGTATGCATGACTCAGCACTGTACTCAGAATGGGATTTCCCCTTAGAGCACATCATGAGCCACATCACACCTTAATGAGTATTCATGGATGAACACTGTTTCTTGGTGTTACCGTGAGCCTATTAACAGCTCACAGCTCAGTTTAATCAGTTTTTCTGTTCAAGGTAGGTATCCTGGTGGTAATGTAGGCAGTACACTCTAATTTCACGCCTGATCTTGGAGTTACCCCAACACCCTCTAATACTCAAGAAATGTATGTTTTCCCCCTTAACTGCCCTCCTAGTCAAAAGATAAATACTAATCATGGTAGGTAGGAAATGGATGTGACAGTGCCTTTCCTTAGGTCAACTCTCCTGGAATCAAGGAGGTATTCTCCTTATATTTATAAGCCAGGCAAATCATACATCTTTTGTACAGAAATGGATGTGTATGGGTCTGAATTCCTTGGCTGGTTATATAACCAATCACTGTTTGTTGGTAAAGAAAAAGGTTAGTTTAAATCATGTGACCCAAGAGCTCTGACATCACTCGGGCAGGAAGACTTCTGAAGTATTCTAATGTCCAGATCTGGAAATTATTTCCATTTCTAGCACCTATTCTCTGTTCTTAGTGCATTCTGGCTCTGAAACATTTGATTGTAATGCTTTCATGCTGTCGTTCATTGTGTCAGCAAACATGTTTTAACTGCCCTGTGGTAGATGCTGTAGGAAAAATAATGTTTAAAATATTAAGCGTACAACAAATTTATATGAGGTTAAGTTGTGAGGATTTTCCTGTATTTATTAGAAGAAAAAAAGTCATTTAAACTGTATGCTCTCTGTTTTGGTCATTTGAAACCAATAGATTATCCCTTAATATGTGAAACTTAAAAATAAACTAGCCAGTTAACCAGCCAAAGGAGTTTATTTGGGGAATAGAAGAATTGCAATTCCTGACATTCAAACCACAGCAACCATAGGCAAGTCCAGAGAACTAAGGAGAGGAGTGGCCTTTTGTAGGGGAAAGAAAGGTGTTGGCAAGGGCTGCTGGGAACTGAAGTCTTTTGGAAGAAAACAAGAGTTTGGGGTTGTGACAACTTCTCATTGGCTGAGTTGCTGCAGTTGTCATTGGCTGGATTGTTCCTGGGCAAGGAGAAAACTTGCTACCCGCTGCGGGTAGTAAAGTAAACCTCTTCCTACTGGGACATTTGAGCTGTGCTTCTTCTTGGTGGGTCTGCAAACAAGGGCAAGTGGTAGAGTATGACAGCTCCCCCTTCAGGGTTTCCTGACTACACTTGAAATCAGGTTTCCTTTAAGGATTTTCACAAGTAAAACCAAATGTTAACTCTTAAATTATTTCTCTACTTTTATTCTTTTTTATTGTATAGTATTTTATTGTTTTAAAAAACTTGATTTTCATAAACTATGTTTTCACACTAGAGATTCCCACAGTGGGAAAAATAATGCTTTATTACAGTGTTATATTTGTGGACAGAGATTTTAGGACAGGTAAAATAAATACATAAGGATACATTTAGGGTAAGTACAATAAATATATTAGGAGGATTAAGTCTCCAGTAGAATCTGTAATTTTTTTGAGACATCTCTAAGGGGGCCTCTTCCCTACACAGGATTTCTCTACACTTCAGAAGCTCTTCAGGCTCTTCTTCCCAGGAGTTAGAAGTGAGTAATGTGTGGGCCCCCGGGTGGCTCAGTCAGTTAAGCATCTGACTTCAGCTCAGGTAATGATCTCACAGTTCATGAGTTTGAGTACCATATTGGGTGAACATGAGCCCCACCTCAGGTGAGTCCCCTTTCTCTCCTTGTCTCTCCCTCCCACTCTCTCTCTCTTTGCCTTTCCTCACTTGTACCCTCTGCCTCTCAAAAATAAAAAAAGAAAGAAATTAGTAATGTGAAATAACAGTATGTCCTATTTTTTAATTTTTATTAAAAAAATTTTTTTAGGTTTCTTTATTTTTGAGAAACAGAGACAGAGCTCAAGCAAGGAGAGGGAAGGTCAGAGAGAGGGAGACACAGAATCTGAAGCAGGCTCCAGGCTCTGAGCTGTTATCACAGAACCCAATGTGGGGCTGGAACCCAGGAATTGTGAGAAAGTGACCTGAGCCTAAGTCAGATGCTTAACTGACTGAGCCACCCAGGTGCCCCAGTATATCCTGATATGTTAAAGTTTCCATAGAACATGTAACCATCAGTTACTGGTATTGAATGAACAGAGAGGCAAGTTTTCAAAAATTGAACACTAATTTTGGGGAAGTCTTTACTTAAGAAGTAACAGTCTTTGGGGTGCCTGGGTGGCTCAGTTGGTAAACATCTGACTCTTGATTTTGGTTCAGGTCATGATCTCACGGTTTGTGAGATCAAGCCCTGCATTGGGCTCTGCAATGACAGCATGGAGCCTGCTTAGGATTGTCTCTCTCCTCCCTGTCCCTCCCAACCCCTAAAAATAAATTAAAAAAAAAAACTTTTAAATAAAGTAACAATCTTTCCCTTTCTCCATCATTCCCAGGACAAATACAGAAGTTTGATCAGGTATTGATAGAACAAAGCGGAATTCCCTTTAGGATAAACTAAAAGGGAAAAGCTCATATATAATGCTTAGTTATACAATGGAACTCAGTCTCCAGATTTCTTGGATACAATTCCTCTCACACTTTTTCCTCAAAGACTAAATTATAAAAATAACCAGGTGTTGAGAAGAGATTTGTCTCACCAGTGCGCTTAACTGTTATTTCCTCCTTATTGTGAGTTAAATGGCTTAACAGAGCAGAGGAAAAGAGGTGTACAGTCCATTCTCAAGGTATTAGGTCAAAGAGGTCAGAGCTTCCACATCAGGGCAACAGATTTGCAGATGCCCATAGGATAAAAGCTGAAATAACAAAGCCCAGCAAAGGTTAAAGCCAAGAATGCCAAAACACCTGCCTTGGCAGCCTTCTGCCAGGCATCCCCTCGAACATAGTCAGTAACCACTTGTCCAAGGCCCCAGTAACTATGAAAAGTGAGGGCTGCAGCCAGGGAGTAGTCCGTCACAGAGCCATGGTCCAAATCAGCAGCTGGAACTAAGCCCAGGAGCAAAACACTGCCAACCCTCTCACCAGTCAAGCTGAGAGATGAAGCCTAGGAACCACAATGGTGGTTGGGTGACAGGTGAATGTGCTGTGTTTTCCACCATCCTGAGGCAGGTCGGACCTGGAGAAATGCTAACACGTGAGCACGAGCATGTCTGACCACTGGCATCTGTAGAAACAGAGCTCTGCCTCTTTGGGCATTACACAAGCCTCCGGAGACTCGTCCCTCTCTCTACTGAAGCTACTTTTATTCTTCCATGCTAAATTACAGAGTCCCCAGAGTCACAGTCTCAGAACTTAAAAAAAATAAAAAACAAAACTCTAGACATGAACAAACTTGAATTCAAATTGAAATGATAATCCAGAGTGTTGACATTGGACCTCTTAAAGATCCTGAAGATGAAAGCCAGGGTCTTTTTGTAGCTGGTACAGGGTCAGAGTATGAGGAAATCTGGACTAGTTCTTATAAAGTGGTAACCTCACTGGTTCAGCAGAAGAAAAAACCAATTTACGTATTTGACAAAGTTGCCCCATTCTCAAAAGCGTTGGCATTGCTGAGTATTTCTTTCTCAAAATGATACTTCTTGCTAATTTGACTGTATTTCCTCATCAGTAGATCTATTCAGGAAAAGAGAGCCAACTTCTGTGACTCTGTAGGAAGTGTGAAGATGATGGGGGGGGGGGGGACACTGAAACTAATGCTTTCACCAGTCCCAGCCCCTGCCATTCTCAGCCCAACCCAGCGGCCAAGATGAGAGTTTCTCAGGGTGGAGGGACAGGAGGATCAGAGGTACTTAATGCAGCAAAAAGTAGAGAGGTGTTTCTGGTATTCCTGAGGCACAGCTCTTTTAATGGATTATCTATTACCTTCTCTCTCTTCACACAAACCTTTTCAACACAGCTGCACACAAGAAGCAAAACAAACCGATTTCCCTGATTCCATTTTTCTTAACCTCTTAGCCCATCTGTGGGTATGCTTATGAACTCTGGAAGAGTGAGGAGGGAAAGAGGCCTGCAGGATCTGTCAACTTTCAAAGCAGTCCCCTGATGATAGAGAATTGGCTTTGAGTAGCATAGACCTAAATATGTGCATGTGCAGACATTAAAGCATAAAGTTAAAAATCATCTGTCTCTTCTGTGTTTTCAATGTAATACTGGTTCTTACGAGAAAAGAAGCTTAGAACAAAATGTCAGGAAGCTTCTATGTGTGTTTTATCTTGAACAATTGAAAGGTATCTGTGCAAACCATTTTAAAATAAGGCTTAACAGGACATAATGCTTTGCTCTGAGTTTTTTAATTACCTTAAAATTTCACTGTCAAGAACATAGGGGTAAATGCCTTCTTTCACTTAAACTGAATCTGGAAAGGGTGTCTTATTAACAGTTTTTTAAAAAAATTTTAATGTTTATTTATTTTTGAGAGAGAGAGAGAGAGAGAGAGAGAGAGAGAGAAAGAATCTGAAGCAGGCTCCAAGCTATCAGCACAGAGCCCCACTGCGGGGCTAAAACCCATGAACAGTAAGATCAGACCTGAGCCGAAGTCAGACGCTTAATGGACTGAGCCACCCAGGGGCTCCATCTTATTAACAGTTTCTAAGAGAAAATAATGTGATGAAGAATGGCCACTTAGATCCTAAGACCAACATTTTTATGAAATGTGCTAGCCCTTCTAACACTGTAAATATACTTTTTGATTCTAAGAAGAATACTTCTTCATAATGACTTTAATCTTATAATTAAAAATTCCTTAAAAAGTTGTGGTAGAGAATATCAGAAGAAACTAAGTAGTTTTTAATAAATATTACCTTGTTTTCATGTACCACTTTCTGCTGTTAACTCTCCCTTCTCCAATTGAAGATTATTTTAGCAAAAAAGTTGTGAATACCCATTACGTACATTGTTCAAGGGTGAGGAAGGTACAGTTGGAATAAAACAAAACGCCTCCTTTTGTAAAGCTCATTGTCGATGAGGATGCCAACCAAAATTCTCCAGGTTGGATTACATGGGTAAAGCAGTGACATAGATGGGTTCTATTTTCTGACTTTGTTCCATCAGTATCCAAGAAACTCCATAAAATCTGATTGCCAATTACTGGTATTGCTGCTGCTAATAGCTCTGTTTCTCCTGGGTTTTATTTCCTGTGAGAATTGATAAAATATACAGGGAGAAAAGTAGAAAACCAGAAGGGAGCACTCCACTTAATTTAGAAACAATCTTTAAATGGGCAATAAAGAGAAGGTTTCATTAAGAGGAAGTTTTCAGGAGGTATTCGATGGTGGGGAAGGAACTGGAGGCCACAGGACAGAGCATAAGCAAAGGAGACTTTTACAGCCAGAGGGTGCGTGATGGAGGAAATAAAAATCCGGAAAGGAAACAGCCATCCAAAGCAGCAGCAAAGAAGAAAGCTGGAAAGAAAAGGAGAAGCAGGTGGAAGGCATTGAAGGACCTCAAACATTAGAAAACAACATTTTTAGTTGAAGTCATAAATAAGAGAAAGGAGAAACAATAGCCTCTAATGTTCTTTTGTCAGACCTGATGAGGTGC
Source organism: Prionailurus bengalensis (assembly GCF_016509475.1). Taxonomy (NCBI): domain Eukaryota; kingdom Metazoa; phylum Chordata; class Mammalia; order Carnivora; family Felidae; genus Prionailurus; species Prionailurus bengalensis. The sequence continues at coordinate 125,050,428 of NC_057343.1, read as the reverse complement.
TTTCCATTCAAAAATAGCTATTATTCCTCAGTTGTTTACTAAGAGCAGCCATTGTTCTAAATTTAGAACTCTGAAGAGTCCTCTTGTGTAACCTCACAACAGTCCTACGAAGTAAGTACCATCACTGTGCCTTACAGCTCCATGTGGCAGGACCAGGCTCCCTGCCTAGCCATTTGGGGCATAGTCCCTGCACACACTGATCCCCCACAGAGATATCAGGCTCAGAGATATCAGGCTGCTGCTGAGACCACTGATGGCCACCAACACCATCATGCCCTTTTTTCCTGGCCACATGTCAAAACTACATTTCCCAGGCTCTTGCAGCAGGTGAAGCATGGGCTGATTCTGAATGTGAGTGGCTGTGATGTGTCTGACTTCCCTAACAGGTCTAGAGCCATTCATGCTCTTTATGTTCCTTCACCACGAATAAGATGCAGAGACCCCAGTGGAGAACTCTGAGGTCCTAGAAGATGGTGGGACCACTCCCTGGAGGTTCACATGGTAGGCTCATGAGTGGTACAAGAACTCAGAAGGAATGAGATTAATGGACTGTGATCATTGCCTACTCTTCTGTTTTCCTGCCTGAAGATCTTTGAAACTTCCTTCTACCTTTGCCTCTGCCATCGGGGTAGGGGGAAAGCTCAGGGGCACAGAACCAAGGTTTTTTGGAAAGACTGACATCTTGTAAGCCTATATGAATAAATCTCTGGACAGGTAGGACTGAAAGGTTCTCTGAAGGTGAATAGAAATGATTTCATCTAAAACAAGGGCAAATTTGGACTCTGTTTTTGGACTTGGAGGCTTGGCTGTTAGTCGAATATTGCAGTTATTTAGGTTGACAGATCCCCCATCTATTAAAAAAAAAAAAAAAAGGCAAGCTTCCTGCAGAAGCAATGAACCAACTGGTATTCAGAGTGCCTTTCTGACATCACAGGTTATTTGGCTCTGTTTTAAAAGTCGAGTGCAGGGGCGCCTGGGTGGCTCAGTCGGTTGGACGTCCGACTTCAGCTCAGGTCATGATCTCGCGGTCTGTGAGTTCGAGCCCCGCGTCGGGCTCTGAGCTGTCCCTCTCTCTCTGACCTTCCCCTGTTCGTGCTCTGTCTCTCTCTGTCTCAAAAATGAATAAATGTTAAAAAAAAAATTAAAAAAAAAGTCGAGTGCATATCTGTTAGAGAAAAGTGTGGTTTATTTCAATATCTTCTATGAGCAGCTGTCAATATTGCAAAATCACAGAACTTTGGGACTGAAAGAGATTTTAAAGAAACTGAATTTTCCTCATTTGTGAAATGAGCATGTTGAACTAGAACATCTTTAAGTATCCTTCCAACTGTAAAAGTCCATGATTCTGTATATATGTTATATGTGTATGTACATACCCATATACACAAAAAAGAAGTCAGGACGCTTGGGTGGCTCAGTTGGTTGAGCGTCTGACTTTGGCTCAGGTCATGATCTCACCGTTCATGAGTTCAGACCCCACATGGGGTTCTGTGCTGACAGCTTGGAGCCTGGAGCCTGCTTCGGATTATGTTTCCCTCTCTCTCTGCACCTCCCTGCTCACGCTCTCTATCTCTTGAAAATAAATAAACTTAAAAAAATTTTTTTTAATTAAAAAAAGAAGCCGTAGAATTTTTTTAGCAAACATTCCAAAATGTATATGTGACTCATTTCTTTTCAGAAGTCAGTCTCAATAAACTGTGCACATGAAAGCAGTTTTAGTGTTGCCCACCACTCCATAGTAAGCAGAGACCATTTTTCCAGGTCCTAGATAAAATCTCAGGCAGGTCCCATAGAACCTGGGGCCTTTTCAGGCCCAAGAACAGTCTTTCATTTTAAAAGTGCAGAACAGTTTAACATCTCAACTCCAATCTAATTCTCCTCTAAACTTGTAGCTTACATTGGCTTCAGGCTTGGAGCCTGCCATGATGTGTTGTTAGCTTCCTCTTTCCTTCTTTATCTACCTCTTCTCCAATTTCCTGGCACATGTGTTAGACCCCTCAGGGCCACCCTGTGGAGAGAGGGGATGAGGGAGCAAAGATGCATCCTCAAGGCTGTGCTCTGGCCTCTGCCCCCTCCTCCCTCCCTGGGGTGCTAGCTGTGACATAGCTGCCTCTCTCCAGTGGGACTGCTTCTAGCTTATCTAACTTGGTCTCTCTTGGTGAGAACAGCTCTCCTCTGGCCAGCAGCTTATGTCTTCCTACCAGCCCCATGATACTAACTGCCCACCATTCTTTTGGGGTCCCCTCTCTAGGAAGTTCTCTTGGGCAAGATCCATTTGTCTTAGTCTATTCAGACTGAGAAAGTGTAAGACATAGAAGCCACCCAGTCTATGATACTTGGTATAGCAGCCCAAGTGGACTAAGGCAGCACCTTTCCTGCCCAGTCACATGAAAATGCTACAGTTTCTTCTCTGTGAAGATGAAATGGAATAATTTAATCCAGGAATGTCTGGCTCTTCCTGTTAGGTCTTTGCAAACTGATAACAAATGTGGGCAGAGTCTCTGGAGATGGCAATGCCAAATGTCAGATACATAAGTTGCAATATTATTTATAGCCTCTGCCAGATATGCTCAAAATGTCAGACATATAAACATTTGTTTGCTCTAGGAAATCATCAAAAATTCCACTAACTCAGAAATAGTGACTTTGTTGTGCCCCACAGTGACCTCCTTTTCCTCATATTAGCAATTAATTGCTAATATTAGCCATTAATATCAACATATATTAACAATTGCATTTCTATAAGCAAACCAAAAGATGGCTTTAGTTTGTCAATTATTTAATTATGGGAATTAATTAGAGATAATAAACATGTGGTCCAGTTCAACCAGTTGGAAAACAATCCCTGAACAAGTAAGTATGTTTTTAAGTGGTGATGATTTGACCTTAAACATTTTTAGTCTTCTAATGAATGGTTAGATGCATATGGTCAAAATATATCATGGATAACTAAGAAATCTACCCCCTGAAGTCAGTGTTGCTTAAGGCCAATGATTAGTTCTTTGGGCTTTTATACAGCAGCCCCTACAAGAATGATCTCAGTTTTAATCACCACTGAAATAAAAGAAAAATGAAAGTGACTTTATTTAAATACCATTTCAATGGAATAAATAAGGAAGTGGTCTGGCTTTTTTCCCCTGCTCTTGGAAAATAGCATGACACACAGTGAGCACTCAATGAATATTATTCTTGATGACGAAAGGAATGTGAGGACAATAATGTTAGTGTGCTCAGAACAGGCCATGTCACTGAACCACTCTTGCCCACAAACATTGGTTGGAATTACTGTCATTTATTCAACAAGTATTTATGCCAGCACTGTGTAGGACACTGGAAATTGTGTAGTTGACCAGAGATGGTCTTGCCCTCAAGGTGCTTATAACTACCAGGGAAACAGGCAAGGAGAAGGCACTGACTATAGTGTATTAAGACTTTTGAGGGAGGTATTCTATTGCCTCTGGAGGCACCTAAAAATCAGAAAAGGCTTTAATGCAGGACTCATATCTCTAACCTGGGATCTAATTATGAGCCAGAGTTGGCCAGGAACAGGAGAAGGAAAGAGAGTTCATGGAACTGCACAGACAGAACACTGCAATAGTTTAGTATGATGGGGTCGTGGCAAGGATGATCAGAGACAAGAGAAGCAAGCAGGGAACTCAAGATCAAAGTCCTTGAAGGCCATGTGGAAAAATTTGGACCTTGTCTTAAGGGCAGTGAGGCACAAGCAAAGGAATGTTAAGTGGGGAAAAGTAGTTGTTTGCTCTGATGTGAATGCTTAGAAAGAGCACTGGCTGCAATGAGAAGAATGGAAAGAAAGGGACAAAGATGGAGGCAGGGAGTAGTTAGGAAACTGTTGGATTAACCAGGTGAGAGGTAAAATAACTTGAACTAAATGTTGGAACAATTGAAATAGAAAGAAATCGATTTGAAATAAAAGTAATAAGTAGAAGTAAAAGTTATAGGCCTTACTGACTGGATGTGGGGAATGTGGCAGAGAGGGGCTGGGGATGCCATCAGGGTTTTGACTAGGGCAACTACAGGGATGGCAATGCCATTCATTGAGAAAGAAAATACAGTAGGAGAGTGGGCTTGGGATGGAGATGTGATCTTGATTTAGGATGTCCCCATTCTACCCTGGGTGGCTCAGTTGGTTAAGCGCCTGACTTCCATTCAGGTCATGATCTCACAGTTTGTGAGTTTGAGCCCCACATTGGGCTCTGTGCTGACAGCTCAGAGCCTGGAGCCTGCTTCAGATGCTGTCTCTCTCTCTCTCTCTCTCTCTCTCTCTCTCTCTCTCTCTCTGCGCCCCTCCCCCACTCACATTCTGTCTGTCTCTCTCAAAAATAAATATTTAAAAAAATTTTAGGATGTCCCCATTCTAAAATGCTGGTAGATGTCCATGTGGAAATGACAAGTATACTGTTGAGTTTTCTATGGATTCTGCAGTGAACAAATAAACCAAAATGGAACCCACAAAAGATTATCAGACATTGTGGTGAAAAAGATAGATATCATTAAAGCCCAAGGAAGTCATTTTCACGAGCACAGGGGTTACCAAGTATGAGATGCTGCTTAGAGCTTAAATCAAGTAATGCCGGAAAAGCCACCTTAAATTTCAGCAACAAGATCATTTGTGATCTTGACAGAAGCAGTGTTAGGGGAATATTGGGAGAGAAGTCCAATTTTAGGAGAATTTCAGAGTGGAGGGTGGTAGGGAAGTGGTGATGGAGAGTGTAGATACCTATTTCAATATGCTTGACTGAAACCAAAGAAACCAGATAAGGACGTGAGCAGATGGTCTAAAATTAGGTTTCATTATTATTCCAATAATAGGAAGCTCACAGACCAGGAGACCCCTGCCACTGAAAACATAGTTTATTACAATTCAATAGAAGAGGGGTACACCAGGCCACACAGGGCCACATGGGGGAAGTACCAGGGTCAGTCAGGAAACAGAGGGAGATGGGGAGAAACATGGGCAGAAGGCTTTATTTTGGTTTTTATAGGAAGGCAGGGCAGCGTGGACAGGTTTAGGACCAGCTAGCAGGAATAACCAGCAGGCTCTGGAAGCAGTGGGCCTGTCTCTAGCTGTCTGCTACCCAGCCCTGTGGTAGTTAGAATAGGAGGATAGTGGGCCAAGTGTAACAGCCCTGTGAGAACCACAGAAAAGAGGTGGTTAGGGTACAGATTCCGAATTTGTTAGTTTGCATGGGACAGATTCACTGCCGGGTGAGTTGTTTCATGTTTCTAGGAATTAGCTAACCTGGAGAGAGGCAACAGGAAGGAGAAGGAATGTAGAATGGAGCTAAGTCTATCAGACTGCAAGGGAAAGCCTTAGAATTGACTATGGCAGTGAGCAATCTCTTCAACTATGGTGGAGGGAGCAGAAGAAAGGTATGTGGCAAGAATTTGAGAGAGTTTCTCTCCACTGGCTTTTATTTTCTCTTAAAAAATAGAAGAAAAATTCCCCAACAGAAGACTGACTAAAAATATAGATAGATAGATAGATAGATAGATAGATAGATAGATAGATAGATGCCAACTTTATGGTCACAAATTTTCTCTGAATGTGGTTTCACTTATAAATAGAAAACATGACAAAACAAACCTTGTCATTCAGTCATTCTCTTTCTTTCCTTTAAAAAGTAGGTCTTGGAGCGCCTGGATGGCTCAGTTGGTTAAGCATCTGATTTCAGTACAGGTCATGATGTCATGGCTCATGAATTCGAGCCCCGCTTCTGGTGCACACAAGCCCTGCACCAGGTGAGCTTGAGCCCCACTTGGAGTGAATCCCACTTCTCTCTCTCTCTCTCTCTCTCTCTCTCTCTCTCTCCCTCTCCCTCTCCCCCTCTCTCCCTGTTTGTTTCTCTGCCCCTTGTGAGATTCTTATATTCTCTCTCCCTCTCTCTCTGCCCCTTGCTCATTTGTGCCCTCTCTCTCAGAACTGAATCGAATCGAATCGAATAGAACGTAGGTCTTACTCTCAGGCCCTAAATGTAGGGTCAGGGCAGACCTCAGCCAAGTTCACTGAGCATTGTGGGGACCATCACAGCTATCAACAAATCCTGGGCACCCCCTCGGATTATCAGTGTGATTGCTGTGTACCTAGGGAGCCTCCAATCACTGGAACGTTGGAGAAGGGCAGAGAAGGGAGGGTTTTGTGAAGCCCAAGAGGATCTGGTGGCCCAAGGAAAGGATTACTGAAGAAGTGGGGCTGACCTCAGAAAAGCAGAGGGCAAGGAAAAGGAAAATTGAGTAGAGGTAGAAGTCCGGAAGGGGCACGTGCAGTCCACTCGTAGACTACCACAGTCAAACAGTGTACTGTATCCAGACTTGAAGATGCACACTTGTCTTTTCTTTCTCCCTCCTCTCTCAGGTTGATGTTAGTTTCGTGATTCTTAAGACCATTTTCTGTATTCACTGGCTTCAATAAAGCACCAATCTGCTTTACAGCCCAAGCGATGGTTTCCTGTTTCTTAGTTGCTTTCATGACATGTTCTCAGAAAGCCAAAACTGCCTCAGAACCAGTGTGGCTTTGCACAGGAAGGGGACTGTCCACCCCACATAGCGGACACCAAAAGGCTGCAAGTACCCCTCCATTCACAGGTGACATAGATCCATCCCAGAGTGTGCATCAGGAGGGCCCTTGCTTAAAAGCAGTTTTCAAGGTTCTGCCTTTCCTTGCAGTTCTGAGCAATCTGCTTTCCAAATCAACCACATAATAAAGTGGTGGCCAAGTTATGTGCCAAAATGGCCAGGCTTCCCCCTGGATCCTGAGGAGGAAACAGAGAAGCTTTTCCTACTTCTGTGCTCTGCCCCTACTCTAGGGATCAGACTTTTCCGTACCACAAGGAGGTACACCAGCACCAGCCCCTCTCCCAGCATGCACGTGCATACACACACGTGAGCATGCATACTCTCCCTAAGCTATTTCAAAAAAGAGAAGCTAATGCCTGTCTTAGTAAAACCTCTGGATAAAAAGATTTCATAAACTTCCACAGTGACTATTTCAAAGCCAAATAACGTTCTGGTTTTGTCAGCCACTGAAGTGAAAGTAGAGAAAGAGAGTGGAAGTGGGTGGGAAATGGGGGCAGGGGAGATGCAAAGAGGAGAGCCCCAAGGACAAAAGGGAAAACAGGAAACAATTATTTAGAGGAAGAAACAAAAAATAAAAAACATTTAACTGACCCCTAATTTAAGAATTTTGTATGAAAGTATTAAGTCCTCTCTTTTCTCCCCTTTATTACCTATCAGACATTTTACCATGTTTGGGAAGAATGAAATGGGACCAACTGCAGCACTAGAAATGTAGGTATTGGATTTTTCCTTGTTTAAAACACACACACACACACACACACACACACACACACACACACACAAAATCCATTGTACCAAAGTCAACATTCATATCGGAATGGAGGAAACTATCCCTCAGGATTTCTAGCTCACACCCCCTGCTTTCATCACTACTCCTCCAGTTCTCTCTTTGCCTAAAGAGGGGTTGACCCTTTTAGGAATCCTCTCTGTGCCTGGAATTTTCATGTTCTCTGACTGCCCTTGGCCCAGGGCCTCTGATTTAAACACACAGCTGTTCCACAATGTGCCACCAACTCCATTCTCTCCCTGCCCCAAGCTGCCCACCTCTTCCCCTCCCTCTGAAATGAGAAGTAGCTCCCGCTCTTCCTCACTGATTGGCTGGAGTGTCTCAGCCAAGACAATTCCCTATAGACATTATGGCAGAGACTGTGGCCAAAATCCCACCTATTTCTCAGTTGAATCAATGGAAATGACTTCTTTCTTTTCTTCTACTTTGTTTGTTTGTTGGCAGGAGCAGCCAGGGTGAACGATTTACTGCCTGGAGACAGACTGTCTGTCTGGGGCAAGAGGGTTGGGGGCTGGTGCTGCTGGACCTTCCATCACTTGGAACACAGGTTGTTTTTCTGGGATAAATCTGACAGGCTGTTGAGTTCATGGAAGTTAGGAGAGTGTTTTAATTGCATTAAAAACGGTGGCTTCTGGTTGCTTACTACCCATAATGAAGAGTCAGAACCCCAACATTCATATTGGACTAGAGGAAACTATACCTCAGGATTTCTAGCTCACACCCCCTGCTTTCATCACTATGTTTCCTCAGTATGTTTTATGGGCTCCGGGCTTCATGTGGCTGTGCTGGCAGCTATAGGGGGAACCATGCAGGTTCCCTGCTTTACTGGAAGATTCACAGCACCCAGCGGCATGCCCACATGGAGGCCAGAGTGCCGGGAGAGCAGTGGAAGGCAATATCACCACACCATTCAATTGCCCTTTTCCTCTTTCATTTTTCCTAGTGCACATATATTTGATTTTTCAGAAGTTAAATATGCTGATGACATAATTCCAGACAGAAGTTTAAAGAGTTCGATTTTCATTAGTCCAGTTTCTTGTTCCACTTTGTAAAGTCTCACTAGGATTTCTGCAAATGCTCACATGGAGCTAAAATTTTTTTTTTACAGTAAGCCAATTGTTTATTGCACACTTCATGTTTGCCAAGCAGTTACAAAGCATTAGGACCAAGCATTAAAAATAGAGTCTTTGCTTTCTGAGAGTGACAGCAAAGTTGGAAGAATCTAGAATGCTGAATTGCCAGGATGAATTGCAAGCAGATAGATGCCACCTTGGTTGGTGAGAAGTGTGAAGGCTGTCCCCAGAGGAGTGAAATCCCTGCAAGCTGGGGGGGTCTGGGAGGGCTTTGCAGAGTGGGTGTGTCCCAGCTGGGAGGCAGGGGCCTCAGATGAGACTGTCCTGGCTGAGTGTTGCCTCTGTTGTGTGACTTTTGAAGTCTCGGTTTCACTTCTGTTAATGAGGATAATAATAGCAACATACCTTGTAGAACTTCTGTCAGGATTAAGTAAGACCACATGTGCAAGTGCCTGGCGCACAGCAAGCACTCAATGAATACTAATAGTAGTATCCTGAGCAAGGCCCTGGAGAATGGGTAGGGTTTAGACAAACAAATGGGGGAGAGAATAGAGTCCAGGCATGGAGGCCATCTGGAGTGAGGATAATGGGAAGGAAGTACAGCAGTGATAAAACGGATGTGAGTTCTGATCCCGGTTCTCTTATTATCTTGTGATTTAGGGCAAGGACACTCTGTGCTGCAGTTTCCTCAGCTGTTAACAAAAATAATAATAGTAGTCACCATGTAGGGTTGTAGTGAGGAGTAAATGAGGTGATGTGTGTGTTTTTGAAAAATTTTCTTAATGTTTACTTTTGAGAGAGAGCGGGGGAGGGACAGCTAGAGAGTTAGACACAGAATCTGAAAGAGAGGGGGAGGGGAGGGGCAGCTAGAGAGGGAGACACAGAATCTGAATGAAGCAGGCTCTAGGTTCTGAGCTGTCAGCACAGAGCCCGATGCGGGGCTCAAACTCATGAACTACTAGATCATAACCTGAGCTGAAGTCAGATGCTTGACTGACTGAGCCACCCAGCCATCCCATGAGGTGAGCCTTTTTTAATGCTCAGCACACTGTCTTGGAAGGCAAGCATATGAAACTAGTGAACTGTGGTGACTCTGGCCTGAATGTTTAGGGAACCAGAATTGAAGACTTAACCTTATGTACATCTCACTCTGTGCCCTTAAATTTCTTTAAAAATTTTTAGTGGGTGGAGGTTATCAATTTAAATTCTCAGGGACACCTGTGTGGCTCAGTCGGTTAAGTGTCTGACTTTGACTCAAGTCATAATCTTGTGGTTCTTGAGTTTGAGGCCCACATCAGGCTCCCCACTCAGAGCCTGCTTGGGATTCTCTCTTTCTTCCTTTCTCTCTGCCCCTCCCCTGCTCATGCACTCTCTCTCTCTCTCTTTCTCTCTCTCTCAGTTTCTCACTCTTTCACTCTCTTGCTCTCAAAACAAATAAAGAAATTTAAAAGAATTTTAAAATAAAATTTCAAAAAGCACATGCAGAAAGAGATCTGTAGAGAGCATGGTATATAGTATATACAAAATAAATTGTTATATTATTATTGCTGCAATACACTAATGTATTCCACCCAGGATAAGACCACATTCTTTCTCACCTGCTGAAGAGTATAGAATAAGTTCAAGAGATAGACTCCATCAAAGCAATATTTTGAAAAACAGGATTTGTGAAACACTGAAATCATGTTTAGCCTTCTGAAGGAAACAAACCGTGTTCAAGTACTTTAAGTAATCTTAGCAACATCTGTTTAATAACAATTAATTGACCCAGTTACTCTTTTCCCCCCCTTTAAGCATGTGAACACTCCCAGGAGGATTTCTGCCTGCCTCCTCAGCTATTTAACTATGAAACAATATGCCTTAAAATCATAAATTTCTGTTTCCTTTAAAAATTAACTTATAGTTTCTTTTCATCCACATCAGACCCCTTTGACACTATTCTTGTCACTGAGAGTTCGTTGTAGTCATATGCCTCAGAACAGTCTGTCAGTGTTCTCCATACAGGAGGCTTGAACTTATATTTGCCTTCTTTTCTTGCCTTTGTTTCTTCTTATGCATCATTTCCCATTCCTTTCCTGTGCACAGGGATCCTGTGGGTCAACTTGATAGGTTCTCACTGGCTCTACAGCCTCCTACGCAAAGACATCAATTCTAAAAGGCTTCCCTAATTTCTCCAGAGCCCCCTGGGCCAGGAGGTTGAATAATTGCTCTGAGAACCCCAGGCTTTGCTTTCCAGGCCTGGCTCAGAGCCCGGCCTCCCCCTGGGCACTCCCACTCACCCAGTTTCCCATCACACACCACCTTCCAGGGACCTGGAGGAAATCACTGCCATTAAGCAACTGCCTGGAGCTCAGTTAGTCAAAAGCACCTTAGCATGCATGTAAGGGAATCTTGCTGTGTTAAACCATTTGTTGACTTTTTAAAAATTTGACCACTTTACATCTTGTGTTAATCATCAAAGGGCCTTGCCTTCCTTCAGTTAAACTCAACCTATGACTCTTTCCTCTCACTACAGGAAATCCATTGTGTACCAAAAATGCTAACACTGCTCAAATTCCAGAGTAAAATCACAATAAGCAAAGAGGAAACACTCTCAGCAAAACCTGTGTCCTTGAGGTTTCATTTTTAAATAATACTAATTTTTCTGAGTCACATGCAATATTTTTCTAGAAGTAAATTTTTCTTTTTAGATTGGAGATGGTTTTTCCATCTGGCTTTTCTACTTTCAAATTCATTAGTTATAAGGCTGAAGTCAAAATTGTCCCAGATCTTCATCCAAGCAAGCAAAGTAAAATTAATTTGAGTAAAGGACAAGATGTACAGAAAATACATTCAGAAATATCAGACTTTCCCAACTTCCTGCTGTTTGCCTCTCAGAGAACAGATCTCACATTCCTTCTCTTTGGCCCCAAACACTTCTCTGGAAATTCTCTTGCCTGACGGCCAAGGATACCCCTTATTTAGAGCCTGACATATGAGTGAGGGCAAACGATCATTTTAAAAAGAACAAGACTAGAAGCTATTATTTCTTCCAGATGGGTAGGGAGTCATTTTCAAAGAAATAAAGACATTGATTTCTTTGGGGTCTTGTCAATAACAGTTCAAATTTTGCATTATCAAAGGAATAGAGAAGCTTCCTCTTCTAGGAAAAGCTGGTAGACTTAGTGACGGGAACTCAGATGATTTTCTATAAAGCCATGAATTAATGAAGGTTAAGCTGCAGGGCCCCTCACTTGCCCAGGCCCCTGTGAGATCTGGGAGTTCATTGTTGGTGGGAAGGAGAGGGCAGGTTGCAATCAGGAAGCTTTTCTTTGTAAGCATTTCTGGTAAATTGCCTAATCTCAGAAGAAAAGGACTCAAATCTGCATGGCGCCAGTAATTTGTTGTGATTTATTTTGTCTTTATGTTCATACAATTTTTATATTCATAATTTTCTATTATTGTCCTTAAAGAGAGGGCCTCAAATTGTATAAGCTTCAGGGCCCACAAAATCTGGTTCTACTACTATTATATAAGAATCAATAATTTTTCACTCTAATTTATTGCCTCGTTTCTTAAATTGGTGGCTTCCTAATTTTAAAACAGTTATTATAGTATAATCTTTCCTTTATTCAGCGAAGCCATGGAATAAGAATTAAGAGAAGTGTGTGTGTGTGTGTGTGTGTGTGTGTGTGTGTGTCTGTCTGTCTGTCTATCTGTCTGTCTGTCGGTTGGTGGAGAAAGGGAACAGTGATAGGAGGGCTTCCAAAGATAGGACTTTGTTTTTCTTGAAGATGAATTGTTATTAGTGTTTTTTCTCACTGAAACATTGAAGTGTCCTAAACTGGCAATACGTTTCTGACTTTCCAATGTTAAGAACACATGTTATTTCAAAGTAACTGCCACCACCACCCACCCTTCCCCTCGGTAGAATTTGCTGTAATGAAGGATGCTATTAGAAAGAGCTTATCATTGGATCTCCTATAAATGTGGTTGACCACATTGTTCAGCATTTCACCTTGTCCTATTCCAAGGGACTCTCCAAAGCATTTGTCTGGTCTTAGTACTGTTACAGAATCAGGCTGGAACACTGGCAGAAAAACCAAGCGGCACTCAGAGACCTTGGTGGACTGGAGATTTATTTAACACCGGCGGGCTCAGAGGAGACCGTTTCTCCAAAGATGTGAGCCCCGAATGTGAGCGGAAAGGGTAATTTATAGTTATCAGCCTCCAAATTTGTGGGAGGGAAGGTGGTTTTCTTGCGCGCAGCAAACAAAGGAAGAAGAACCTGGAGGAGGGGGTCTCTAAGCTAGAGTTTGTTTTAGTCCAATCAGCCATCTTTGGTGTACTTTATGCATTTCTCCAACAGTACCAAGAATGATTGACTTATTTTTGGCCGCTGGCCTTTTTATCTTAACAGCTATGTGAACACCTGTGAGTGGTACTCTCTACTTTGAGCTGGCTGCTGGTAAGCCTGGGGTTCAGCATGCAGCTGAGTCATGCCTAGTGCTCAGGGCGTGCTCTTATAGTTACGTTCCTGGCTCCATTTTAGATTGTCTTTTTTCCCCTTTATTTCTAGTAATTATTCATGCTATACTATTGGATTTTATGTCTCCTTTCTTGAGAGAATAGGCATATGAATTGATAAAACATTCTTTCCAGAGCATTCTGGTTATAGTTTTATCTTAGGTATATGAATTAGAAGCAAAAATTCTCTACTTACCACACCAAACAAAAGATTTTGAAGGGAAAGTAATTGAGTTACGAAGCATCCTTCTTGTTTGTTCCCACTTTCCTGTCTTCGCGCTCATACTTGTGCTTTCTCACCAACAGTGTTAGGTGTGCCTTTTGCATCATCCCAGTGTTCTGTTCCTTAATGTCAAGGGGCACTAATGGTGGCCTTTCCTTCTGACTCCTCATAGCCACACTCCAAATTTGTCCTTCCCCCATCTCTCTGCACCCTCGTTTCTGAAAAGTCCCTGATGCTCTGAGAGTAGTTACCAAGATTGAAATTGTACTCAGGATTTCAATCAAATGCACTCAGGACAGATGGATACAAAAGAAGTTTCAGGGAAGGTTCTCAGAAGTCTGCAAAATAGGATGAGGGCATTCTGGCCCTACGAATGCCATCACAAGTAAATTTAGACAGAAAAGAAATCTGTGGGAGCAGTAGGCCCAACCTCCCAGAACCCTTGGCAAGACTTGAGCTATCATCTGAGCGACACTGGGCCTCCTAGAAGAAGCAGGCAAGGGCTGATAGGCCCACATGGCCTGAAGATGGGGACAACCTTACCCTGCTTACCAGGAACAAGGGTCAACTTGGCTAGGATGAACCCTAGCCGGGAAAGTCTTCCTCTGGACTTGTCTGAATTTAATAACCCCCATTTTAGGTTTCTAATCACTCAGGATTTCAGATTCAGGTCAGAATGACAACTGATTCTAAAGGAGAAACACTTACCATTACTCCAAATTTCTAGTTCTAATGTCCTTTTTCCCCCCGATGTTCCTACCATTAGGTGTGTGGCTCCCAGATTGCCCTCCTGTAGCATTCCCCACCCTTCATACTTCCCTTTCCTAGAAGCCCTCTCATTGATACTGCTGACCTCTGTACTCAATTTCAATCAGAGATACCTTTCTCATACTTTCCCTCCTATTTGTAAAAAGAGGGTGTGGGTTGACTGTGGGTAAATTTGAAATCCTACATGAATCAGGATGATGTGAGTGTTTTATTTCCACCCACAAATTGAGAGGACTACTATTGAGTTTTGTCATCTAAGAAAGGAAAGTCAGCATTCAGAAATACTCTAAGACTCAGATGAAGAGCAACAGTGAATGGTGTCTTAGTCAGTTTGGGCTACTATAACAAAGTTTCATAGACACAGTGGCTTATAAACAATGGAAATTCATTTCTCACAGTTCTGAAGGCTGGGAAGTCCAAGATCAAGGTGTTGGCAGATTTGATGTCTGGTGAAGCTCACTTTCTGATTCATCCACTCCACAATTAAAGTTGCAGCCATCCAAACTGTGTCTATGACACACTTATTTTTTACCTTCCAGTATTCATTCCCCCACATTTTTCTTTGCTAACAAAGTCCCACTTTTGTTCACGTTAGATGACCATGTGTTTCAGAACATAGTGCTCTTCCCTATTCCAGGGACAGATCCTGATTAGATTAGTCTGGTCATGGTATCCTTTTCCTCTTATCAAGGCTAGTATACGATTTGGAAGCAATTCAGGAAGAGAGTCTTTCAGGGGGCTTCTGGAAGAGTTTTGATCATTTTCACCATGACACATGAGGAAGGGACATGCCTCTTTCCCTCTTCCAACCTTAGGACACAGTGAGCTATGGAAGCCATTTGAGAACATGAGGGGGTGTGCCTGAGAATAAATTGAGGATGGCCCAGCAGAAAAGTGGAAAGAACCTGGGTCCTTGATTACATCTTTGAGCGACTGAACTAGTCAACTCTGGAGTACCCTTGCTTCTCAAATTTTAATGAAAGGTAATACAATTTTCCTATTATTTAGATGACATTCAGTTCTATTTTCTGTTTCTTAAATCAAAAGCATATTCATTGGTATAATGACCAAAAATATAAGAACCAAAAAATCAGTACTCATCCTGGTGAGAAGAGGTAAGAGTATGCTTGTTGGGAACAATTAAGATTCCCAGCAAAGCCAAGTAGTACCTATTTATTTTTTATAAATGCCACCCTTGACAGTCTACCATTTTCATTATGCTTCATTTGTCTAAAGTGATACATATTTTTCAGTAGTTTTCCCCAAGTTATTTTATGATCACTGCTTTTTGTGGGGGGGGGGGGAGGGTTAAGGGGCATCTAATTATACTGTAGAACAGAGGTCAGTAAACTTTTTCTGTGAAGGGCCAGATAGTAAACATTTTATGCTCTTTAGGCCATATGTCTCTGTCACAACTTCTTAACTGCCACTAGAGCTACAAAAGTAGACATTACACAAATTAAGGAGTGTGGCTATATTCCAATCAAACTTTATTTATGAATGCTGAAATTTGAATTTCATATAATTTTCACTTGTCACACAATATTATTCTTTTGATTGTTTTCGAACATTAAAAAATATAAAAAACACACAAATGAGTGCATGTAAAACGGGAAATCTGAACACAATCAGTGGATTATATCAATGTCGACTTCCTGGTTATATAATGTAGAGTTTTGTAAGATGTTACCACTGGGGGAAACTGGAGTATACATGGGATCTCTTTGAATTCCTTTTTTTTATCTTGATAAAATACACAATATAAAATGTATCATTTTCACCATTTTTAGGTTTATAATTGAATGACATTTAGTATATCACAATGTTGTACAATTATCACCACTATCCATCAACAAAACTTCATCGTTCCAAAATGAAACTATATCCACTTAAAAAAATTCCTCATTCCTCCCTTCCTGCAGCTCCTTTTTAGACCTTATCAATTTCACTATTCTAAATACCCTAGAATAAGTGGAGTCATGCAATTTGTGTCCTTTTGTGTCTGATTTATTTAAATGAAATGTTTTTTTAGGTTTATCCATGTTCTAACATATATCAGAATTTCACCCCTTTTTAAAGCTGAATAATCTTCCATTATATGTATATACCACATTTTGTTTATCTTTTCATCCACTGATGGACTTTTGAGTTGTCTTGGCTATTGTGAATAAAACTGCTATGATACTAAGTATGCTAATATATGTTCAAGTCCTTGTTTCACATTCTTTTGGATATCAAAGTGCAATTGTTGGATCATGTGGTAACTATATTTTTAATTTTTAGAAGAACCACCACGGGGTGCCTGGGTGGCTCAGTTGGTTAAGCGTCTGACTCTTGATTTACGCTCAGGCTATGATCTCACAGTTCGTGACTTAGAGCCTTGAGTCGGCCCTGTGCTGCAGCATAGAATCTGCTTCTGATTCTCTCTCTTTCTCTCTCTCTCTCTCTCTCTCTCTCTCTCTCTCTCTCTCTCAAGCCCTCCTCAGCTCTCTTCTATTGGTCTCAAATAAATAAACATTAAAAAAAAAAAACAACACCATAAGGTTTTCCATAGCAGCTGCACTATTCTCCATTCACACCAGTAGTGCACAAGAGTTTAAATTTCTTCATATCCTTGGAAACACTTGTTATATTCTGATTTTTTTCCTCAGTAGCCATCCAAATGAGTGTAAGAGGGTCTCTTGCTGTGGATTAGATTTGTATTTCCCTAATTATTATGGATGTTGGGCATCTTTTCAAGTACTTATTGGCCACTTTTATATCTTCTCTGGAGAAATGTCCATTCAAATCCTTTGCCCATTTTTTAATAGGATTGTTTGGGGAGTTTTGTTGTTGGTTAAAAATATATTGTTTGGATGTTAATAACTTATCAAGTATATGATTTGCAAATATTTTCTCCATTTCTGTGAGTCTCCTTTTCACTCTCTTTATAGTCCTTTGATGCACAAAAGTTTTTAATTTTAATAAAAACAGTTTATTAACTTTTTTCTGTATTCTTCTAACTGCATGTGACTCTATAGTTAACTCATATTTAAAAGTTGAGTCAATTGGGAGTCCCTGGGTGGCTCTGGCTTGGTTGGTTGAATATCAAACTGTTGATTTTGGCTCAAGACATGATCCATTGCTCAGAGTCGAGCCCAAGGTCATAGGATTGAGTCCCAGAACATCAGATCAAGCCCCATGTCAGGCTCCATGCTGAGTGCAGAACCTGCTTAAGATTCTCTCTCTTTCCCTCTCTCTCTCTCTCCCTCTTTCCCTCTGCCCTTTTTCATCTCTGTCTAAAATAAGAAATTAAAAATTTAAAAAAAAACATTTACAAAATTAAAAAATAATAAAAATAAATAAAAGTTGAGTCAGTCAGACAAAATGGGTCACTTAGACCCATTCTTAGCTCATGGGTCATAGAAAAACAAGCAGTATTTGGCTCAAAAGCAGTTGCCTGCCAGTCTGTGCTACAGAACAGAAATTGGAGTTACTCCAACTGTTTCTTTAAATTCAAAAAGACCATGTAACTCCTCATCTTGCTCCTAATCCACTGCTTTGAGAGCTCAGGAACTCAAAATACATCAGCCATATGTATTGCTATGTATATGAATGTATGTATGCACACAGTTCCATCTTATTCCAAATATCAAAGGATTACCAAAAAAGTAGCTGCAGTTCCACATTTAACTTTAAGAAGCCAACACCCCAGGGTTTTAAATGCCCCTGGAAAGCTTTGCTCTTAATGTATTTATTCTATTTGTTGCATTGTGGCAGAAAATTTTGGGATGGGCATCTTTGCCAAGTCACTACCAATTTTCCTCCCCTTCTGGGATTTCTTCCTCCACACCCTTAAACAGACAGCATTTTGGCCTCCCGTGGCCTCCAGAGGCAGCCTCTCCTATTGTGTAAAAGCTCTGATTGTTAGAAAGTCCTGATATCACTGCATTCCAAGGAGAGTTCTCAGTTGCTTTTTAAAATTGAGCAGAGTGTTGTGTAAAGGTTTTCAAAATGATAACATTGTAGTCTTGGAATAAGGAGATGACTGAATACTTTTTCTTATGTCATCTACCTTAATGTTAACATGAATTCTTTTTAATGAGCATTTTTATAATAACAAATTTTAAGAGGAACAACTCATTTTTGTTTCTATTAGAAATATTATGTTATAAAAGGCATAAGTGCAAACTATCTCAAGGGTGTTTGGGGATAAACGAGAACATCACCAAGGCCACAAGCCAGCCCATGGCCCATCGAGAATCCTCTCTGGCAATACATCAGCCTCCCCACAGTCATACATGCCTGCCTCCAGTCTCTTCTCCACACTGCAGCCAGACTCATCTTTTTGAAAGTCCTGATTATGTCTCCCTCCTGCACAAAACGTTTTAATAGTCTTTATCAATCTCAGAATAAAGACCAAACTGCCTACCACAGCCCACAAAGCCCCACACTGACTAGGTCTCTGGCTTCACTACTGTCATCTGCCCTAGCCCTCCATCCGGCATGTCCTTAGTTCCTCCAACTTGTCATGTTCTCAAAGGTGCCACTTCCTCTGTCGGAAAGCTCTGTTTCCACCATATACACCACTCCCTGCCAGGGTTATATGTTATCATTTCTCTTGGGTAAATACGTAGGAGTGAGATTGTTACTTTATATGTTAAGTGTATGTTTAACTTTATAAGAAACTGCCCAGTTGTTTTCCATAGTAGCTGTACCAATACTATACGGCAGTGTATGAAAGTCCCAGTTTCTTCAAGTCCTTGCTAGCACTTGGCATTGGTAGTCTTCATTATGTGCTGTAGTTTTAACAAAGCATAAAGTGATAGCTAATTATGAGGTTATGCTAAAATGCATAGAAGAACAAAACATAAAATACTCTTAGAAACAAACTGAGGGTTCCTGGAGGGAGGGAGATGGGAGATGAGCTAAATAAGTGATGGGCGTTAAGAAGGACACTTGTTGTGATGAGCCCTGGGTGTTTTATGTAGGTGATAAATCACTCACTTCTACACCTGAAATCAGTTTTACCATATATGTTAAGTATAATTTAAATAATTATTTGAAATCAATCAATCAATGCACAGAATATAAGTAACTCCTTTGAATTCATTTCCGTGAGAGTGCCTGGTCTCCCCCTGCAAGCCTTCCTAGCAACAACCTTCAGCCAGCTCCTATGAAAGCAAAGGGGGATTTAACATACTAAACCACAGAGATTGTTTTTCAAACTGAATTGATGAAGTACACAGCAGCTTCAAAGCCTACCTTAACGTCTCTATAAAGCCCTGACCACGACTTGTCTGTTGGAATCAAAGTGGTGAGTTGTGAAGGTCACATGTGTGGAAATGTCACAAAGGGCATAGTCACAAAGGGTGTGAAGACTTCCGGGAACGGAAATACTTTTGAAGGTTGGTTGACATATTTTCCAGATCAACTACTGGTTTAACTCCTCAGAAGACTACCAGTGAATTCTTTTTTTTTTTTTTTCCTTAACACAAAATCTACATGTCGGTAAACACTGGGAGATGCAGGTACCTTTGACAGCTGTAGTTTTGCAGTAGTGAGTCTAAGTGTGGCTAATATTATACCAATTAAAAAGCTGACATGCAAATTGCTTTGGGTGTTTTACAGACAATTTGTTTTTTATGTCATCAGAATATTCCAGTGAGAATATTTTTGACTCAATAAGCCTGGCTCTGGAGCTAGCCTTTGCTAAGGTAACATATTAATGAGTCATCAGAAGCTATAAATAGAACTCAGCATGAACTTCTGTCCACAAGTACACCACTGTTCCCACAAAAAAAGCTTTTACTAATGACACAACATGGCCTGCTCGCCACTCTTACAACTAAGGGGTGTGTGGACCCAGATAACCACAACCTTGTGGGAAATGTGCCTTGAGGTACAATTTGCCAAGATGTCATTATTTACTTTCTTGGTATCCCTTACAGCTGGTGAAGCACTTGTATTGTTTTCCTTAGGGATCATCATTGTATATGCCCAGATTTTCAAAATTCTCTCTCACATGATAAATCCCAGACAATAACTGCCTTAAGGCAGTCATTTATCTTTCTTATCTTTGTCTCTTCCCCCTCTCCTCCCCAGCATATAATATAGTAATCATATAGAACAATAGTATGTAGATAGGAGGGCTACATAATTATTTTGAATGGATGGATAAGCATGTTAACTTTCTGCTTCCATATATTGCTCTGGAATTTTGACCTTTCGTATATGCAAGTCAGTACAGTCAAGTCAACTTCCTATGTATTATGCATTATGTTCTCCCATCCAAAAATACATCTCCGCCAACCACTCTACCATGTTTCCTCACACTTCAGGTGATAGCAAGGATAGAGAGAGAGTGAACATGTTAAGATTCTGCCATTCACCATACTTTACGCCCAATTTCACACTAGTTCTAAAGGGAAGATAGGATACAAGAAAAGTAAGATTAGGGACAGAGGAGTAGTCAAAAAAGGTCAAGTACATAAAGTGTTGCTGAGGTAGACAGCCACAAAACTCTCCACCCTGGGAGTCTATAAAGACACCAAGTTCTGGGGCACCTGGTGGCTCAGTCATTAAAGCATCTGACTTTGGTTCAGGTCATGATCTCACAGTTTGTGAGTTCAAGTCCTGCATCAGGCTCTCTGCTCTCTGTGCAGAGCCTGCTTCAGATCCTCTGTCTCCCTCTCTATGTGTCCCTTCCCCGCCCTCAAAAATAAGTAAACATTAAAAAAAAAAAAGGACAAGTTCTGAGGGAGGACATCCAGAAAGGAAGATAAAGAGGCAGGCAAACAAGTTACCTTCCCTGTAAGTTTGCCTGGTTGTCTGTCAAGGTTGTAAGTCTGTAGGAATTACTCCTGAGCTGGCGGGAAAGGCAAGGTGTATGCAGAGGGCTATAAATTCCTTTTTGTTCATTGTCACATGCAGTCTAGGAGGACAGGAAGTTTAGTCATTGATCCCTTCTTCACTGGTTTAGGTCTAACATGTAACTTGCATGTGATCTCACATGTCTCCTTACCCCTCCCCCACATCTTACAAAATACCTTTCCTCTGGGCCTTCTGCCTCTGCTTTATTTTGAATGCAGTCTTGTCTGCCTTTCTCCTCTTCATGTTTCAGTTCATGAAACCGAATGAGTAAAAGGCAACAATGGCCAGGCAAGTGGAGAATACAAGTGTCAAAAATTCTGTAATACTCATACCAATCTATCTAAAGAGGCTTCCATTCCAGGGAGAAAGGAGAAGGTAGAGAAAAGACTCCCCTGGAATACTAGGACAGGGTCCTCTGGAGCAAGTAATAAGAAGGCCAAAGTGTGTCTCTTTCAGATAATAAGACTCAGTTGTTCCTTGAGATGCCTGGAGCTTGGGATGATGCCTGCCTTTCAGAGGGACTTCCCATAGCCCACTGCAGTGGTAGCTTAGGGAAACCATCAGCGACTGAGCTTGACTCTGAGCTCCAGTTCGCAGCTATCTTCTTTTGTTGGCTTGTTCCCTCATTCACAAAGCAGCCAGGAACACAAATCCCACAAGAAGGTGTTCATGTAGGATCTTCTGGTTTCAAAGGTAGCTAGAAATACAAGTTATACAGGAAAGACAAAAGCAGGAAGCATAAGGATATAGGGATATCTAGGGAAACAGTCTAAAGCAAGATTTGAGTAAGGGATGGGTTACTAGACAGACCCAGAAGAGACTTCTCTCTGTGCCTCTGCTTTAATCTGTACAGAGAACAGTAATTCCAGAACTAAGGTCACTCAGTGCATTGTCCTATGCTTTTTTAAATCTCACAACCCTGTCTGGCTGGTTTGGCTCACATCTGCAGTGCTAGTCATACTCAGGTACAGTCAGGGTTATGAATATAGTCACGTATGGCATATCTTGTGCCAAAGTAATGTGTGATCTATTCAAATGTTGCAGTAAACAGGTGTCTCTCTACTGGTGAAAAGTAAAAACCCCAGAGTAATGGGAACTGATAGCCAGCCAATCCCAAGCATCCAAAATGGTTATGTAAAATGTCTCCACAGACTCTAGGTCTGGCATGTCCTTGGTAATCCTACGTAAGAAGAATCTCAGCCACAATGCTCTATTCCAGAAACCGGACGCAGGCTTAATGCTGATTCCTTAGAGCTCGGGTTAGACCAGAGCAGAATTGTGATGACCTAGAATTCTGGGTTTGCTCAAGCCAGAAGCAACCTCCAAGAGGGTGCTTAAACTACAGGTTTACCTTTTAACCACTAAGAATTGTTAAGACTTCCAAAACTTTCTAAAGAAAATTCAGTTTGTTACAGATTCATGAGTTGAAGATAGGTCCCAAGACCAAGTCCATTATCCTGAGACCAGCCTCCAACAAGTACAGACGTCATGACCATGAAACCCACCTAGATACAACCTCCCAAGATCTGGACTTCCAAACATCAGAATCACCTGGGGAACATTTTTTTTTTTTAAGTTGAGGTAAACCATTAATAATTTTAAAGTGTACAATTCAATGGCATTTCATACATTCACAGTGTTGTGTATCCATACTAAGACATTTTAATTACTCTAAAAGGATACTCTGTACCCATTAAGAAGTCATACCTGGGGAGCATTTTAAAAGTACATATTCTGGGGCACCTGGGTGGCTCAGTCAGTTAAGCATCCGACTCTTGATGTTGACTCAGGTCATGATCTCGCAGTTCATGAGATTGAGCCCCACCTGTATCAGGCTCTGTGCCGACATCTATTGGAATACTCTGTCTCCTTCTCTCTGCCCCTCCTCCCACTCCTCAAAATAAATAAATAACCATTTTTTAAAAGTAGTGCCTGGGTAGCTCCGTATGTTAAGTGTCCGACTTTGCTTCAGGTCATGGTCTCACATTTCATGGCTTTGAGCCCTGCATTAGGCTCTATACTGACAGCTCAGCACCTTGAGCCTGCTTCAGATTCTGTATCTTCCTCTCTGTGCCTCCCCCGCTCACGCTGTGTCTCCCTGTCTCTCAAAAATAAATACACTTAAAAAAAATAATAACAAAGTACATATTCCAAGGTCCTACACCCGAGATATTGTAATTCAGTGAACATACAAAAGTTTTCCACAAGTTTCCAAGTATCCCTTTCCTTGCTATTCTTGTCCCCAAAGAAATGAAAATGTATGTCCACCAGAGATATATATGAATGATTATAGCAACTTTATTCATCATCATCCAGACTTAGGAATAACTTAATATCTCTCAATTATACATATAAACACCAACTGTGGTATATCCCTATAATGGAATAGTACTCAACTAACAGGAATAAATTTTTGATACAAAAACAAGGATGAGTCCTTAGTCCGTTACACAAAGTGAAGGAATCCACTTTCCATACGTTATTCCATTTATATTACATTATGGAAAATGCAGATTAGTGATTTTTCGAGTTTAAGGGTGGGGGCAGGTTGGGGGTAAAAAGAGGTCGCACAAGGGATTTGGGCAGGGATGAGGAAACAGGTTTGCATCTTGCCTGTGATGTTGGTAACAGGCATCTGTCCAAGTGCATGGAACTTGACACCTAAAAGTGAATTTTAATCTACTTAAATTTAAAAATAAATTGGGAAACATTTTAAACCCCTTTGGGTGTTTATGATGTGTGGCCTGTTTGAGAGACCAGTACATAGATAATGCTGGACAACCTAGTTACTCTATAACCCATTTGAGTTGCACTTTGGACACCTGGGACTAGCCAACTTACCATTACTATTTCCCTGGTTTTCGTCACAGCATATGGACATTTCTGCAGACTAGAAGTACAGGAGGAACCTGCTGTGCCCTGGAACATGTGACAGATCCCAGGACACGGGCCGTGTGGTAGTGGTGTTCAGGGTTTGTCAGACTAAAACCACCACTTCAAATGTGGCAACTTTAGGACTTTCTTTAAAAATATGAGTTATACTTCATCTCTTAGATTAATTGTAATCAGAATAATATGGAAATCATTTCCAGTAATGGGGATTAGAATACAACCTATGGATTTCCCAAAAACGTCATGTTTAACAGCTGAAACATCATGTTCGACAAAACGTCACATTTAACAAATTATTGTGTTTTTTTTAACGTTTATTTATTTTTGAGACAGAGACAGAGCATGAACAGGGGAGGGTCAGAGAGAGAAGGAGACACAGAATCTGAAACAGGCTCCAGGCTCTGAGCTGTCAGCACAGAGCCCGACGTGGGGCTCCAACTCACGGACCATGAGATCATGACCTGAGCCAAAGTCTGATGCTTAACCGACCAAGCCACCCAGGTCCCCCTTAACAAATTATTTTCAAAATCAACCCCAAATCAGAAATCAAAAACAAGTTTTGTTATGATAAATCCATTGATCCTAACCAACTCCAGGATAGGTCATTTTGGTTATTTTCCTAAAATTTGGTACCTGTTGTACATAAAGGAAAACAAGATCCAAAGTGAATGAATGACATACTTGACAGTCGGCTCCTCACAGAGTCTGGATCCCTTTATTGTGAAAAACTACGGAAAACAAATGAAAATCACAGGGAGATGTTTCTGTTGGAAACCAGACTGATTAGTTGCGGGGCTAGCCTTGAGCTCAATCGCACTTAAAAAAAAAAAAAAAAAAAAAAGCTATATCCTGCTGTGGCTGATCATCTACTCAAGGTGGGTAAAATACAAATAGAAACTCCCAGGTATAAGAAGAAGCCAGAAGAAGTAGGTATTGGTTAGATTTGAAGATAATGCTAATTTCAACCGTGAGACAAAGGCGGGAAAAACACCACAAAACAAAACATGTAGTGAGGTAGATCATATCTGATGTTTCTGTCCCTGTAGAGTTTATTTTCTAGGTTGCACTTTTCTTTGCTTGCCCTAATCTCAAACTACTTCTAACACTATTTCTTCCTCGTCATTTTGCAAACCATCGCCACAGCTTTCTCTGAGGCGTTCTGTTCTCATTGCTTCTTTTTTTAGAGCTGCTTGTGCCCAAGAGGGAGGAAATGGAGCTACAAGTGTTTCCTTTCCACTCAAAACTGGCCCTTTTTTGTAGTGGGGGAGGTAGCTGAGGACTAGCAGCTTGCTTCCAACAGCTTGAGATAGCACTGAGTTTTCTTTCCTATAAGCCTCTCTTGAAATCCTTGTGTTATAAATTATTTATAAATTTTATCACAACCTCCAGGAAGCAAGCTGGACAAATTCTCCTGATGCCAGATGGCTTAGCAGACTTTTCAGATGTTGCTACTCTATTGCACATCCCTGCTTCTATTGCCCCAAATCCCAAAAGGACATCCAGCTAGGAGGTGCATAAAAAACTCATTATTTCACGGGTCCCCAGTGGGGGGAAGTTCCTCCATGGAGAAGGACTTCGATCCTTCCTGTAAGTAGGAATAGGGAGTGTTTCTTTATCTTTGCCACCTAAGCTCCTCTAAGTAGGGAGGAGTATGTACAGACCTGGGGACCTAGCTACAGGCAGGTGTTCTATTCAATTTATGTGTGTGGGCATGTGTATGATTTTAAAATGATGTTGGGAGTTGCACAAATTTGATAGTAAACAATGATTCTTCAGGAAAATTGCCATGTATGCTATATAAGTCAGAATTCTTTTGTGTGTAAGTGACAGACCATAAGTGAACTAGGTCAGAGAGAGAAAGGCATCTATTGGCTCATATAACCAGGATGGATGAGGGAAAGAGTGACTCAAGGGCCCGAGACCCCTCATACACTTTTCCTCTCTGCCTTTTGCTTCTGCTTTTCTTTGCAAGTGAAGGACATGGCAGAATTTGGGGACCCACAGTTCAGTTTGACCAGAAAAGAGGAAAGAAAGAAGGTAACATTCATGCACACATACACACCAATTGTATTTGGAAGATTTAGATGACATATTGGAGCAATGGGGCATAAAGGAACTCTTCTCCCAAAAGAAGATGGAGAGCACAGACGTGTCTCCTGTGGGAATTGTTCTGAGCCAGAAACATATTATTTTTATCTTGAGACTTCATATTCTTCGGAATACATTTACGTCAGTTTGAGAAGCACAGACATATGTCATACGGTATCTCAGACAGCCTCAAATTTGATGGCGTGTGAAGAATTCCCTAGTGAAAGACTATCTTTGTTCTCTGATAGGACTATTGATGGACAGTGAGAGCCTTAGGAATCTGTGGGATACAAGACAATGAGAGAGAGTTAAAAACCCTTTTTAGAAAAAATAACCAGAGTGTTGGGTTACAGAAAGAGGAAAAAGGATGGAAGGAGTAAAGTGAGAGAGAAGAAAGGGTCGTCGTGAGCCTGGACATTATGTTAAAAATCCCCAGTAGTGAGAAGGCCAAAGGGTTCCTAAAATTAGGAGATGTAACATTAAAGTTGAAGTTGTTGGTGTTGCTGTGGTTTAGATCCTATGACAGAGACAGATTAGGTGTTCTATAAAACCCATCTTCTTTGCCTCCTGGGGTCACAACTAAACTATGTTTCCCATCCTCCCTTGCAGTTAAGTACATTCATATGTGACTGGTTCTTACCAATGGAAAGTTGGCAGGAATGACACCACCACCTCCAGGCCTGGCTTATCCAACTCCCACACTCTTCCCTCTCCTGCAGGCTGGCTGCATAGGGTCAGGTGAAGGACTCCATGACCCCAGCAGATGATGGAGCCACTGGATGAAAGAAGCCTCTGTCTATGAAGGACTGTATGGATCAAGCCCCTTGCTACTTCCATTGGACTATGATATGAGTAAGAAAATATCCTTTTGCTTTTGTTAAGTTATTACAGGAGAGGCTTGTTTGTTATAGCAGTTGATTTATCCTGACCAATGCAAACTTCTTCCCCCACTCCCTTCTCAGACTTTCAAAAATGTCTACTATACATACAAATGTGCTATGAGAGTGGGAATTCTGTGGCAATCATAAAGGACACCAACTTTCATGTCTGGGTTAGCGTGGCATGGAACAGAAGCTGTTGGTGGGAATGCAAACTGGTGCAGCCACTCTGGAAAACAGTGTGGAGGTTCCTCAAAAAATTAAAAATAGAAATACCCTATGACCCAGCAATAGCACTGCTAGGAATTTACCCAAGGGATACAGGAGTACTGATGCATAGGGGCACTTGTACCCCAATGTTCATAGCAGCACTCTCAACAATAGCCAAATTATGGAAAGAGCCTAAATGTCCATCAACTGATGAATGGATAAAGAAATTGTGGCTTATATACACAATGGAGTACTACGTGGCAATGAGAAAGAATGAAATATGGCCCTTTGTAGCAACATGGATGGAAGTGGAGAGTGTTATGCTAAGTGAAATAAGTCAGGCAGAGAAAGACAGATACCATATGTTTTCACTCATATGTGGATCCTGAGAAACTTAACAGAAGACCATGGGGGAGGGGAACAGGGGGAAAAAAAAGTCACAGAGAGGGAAGTAGGCAAATCATAGAGACTCTTAAATGCTGAGAACAAACTGAGGGTTGATCGGGGGTGGGGGTGAGGGGATAGTGGGTGATGGGCATTGAGGAGGGCACCTGTTGGGATGAGCACTGGGTGTTGTATGGAAACCAAACTGACAATATATATGTCAATAATATATGACAATATATGTCAATAATATATGACAATAATATATGTCAATAATATATGACAATAATAATATACATATATATATATATATATTAAAAAAAAAAGAAAGAAACCACATTTGCAGGAAGCAACATATTCCATAATCTAAACCTGTTTGCAAAACAGGAGTTCAAGGCCAGAGATGACCATGCGACCATAAACTCCTTAGGAATTTACAGAAGTATTGGAATGGGCTTTGACTTCTGCAGAGCATGGAATGAGGGAGGTTTTAGGAACCTTATCTAGATCTGAAGGGAATGACATGTGGGTTATGTTGTTATTTTTATGTGGTTCGGGAGTAAAAAAAGTTTTTGACTCACATGTCAAGCGTGGAAGTTTAATAATCCTTCTGACCACAAAAGCCTGAAATAATACTTATTTTATTTTATTTAGAGAAATCCCTGATAGACAGTTGAATGGGGTCTGTTTAACTGGAAATGAAAGAGCAGCCAGAATCTATACTTCCCTGGATGTTAAACCCAAATTAGATTCTTCTCATTTTTGTCTCTTATAACATGCTGTTGTTTTCCTTTAAGACATTAATTAGATATTTATTATAGTATTTATTTTTTAGGTGTGGTTCCCCACTAGACTCTAAGCACAATGACTATAAGGACTGTGTCTCTTTCGTCCCCCAGTGTACATCTGGCACCGTGCCTGGCACTCACTTGATGACTATTTGTTGCAATGAAAGGAAACCTGTACATGTAAGAGCCTCAAATAGGTACCTGTTAGCCCCAGAGAATTCATTTCCTAACTTAGGCTTTGACAAATCAGATATTTTTTAGCTATTTGATAATTAGAAAATGTGTTATTACCTTTTATGTAAAGAAAATGTCATTTATCATATATGAATATGATAAGAGTTCTCATACATGAATTTTTAAAGTGATAACTATGCAGGGTTGTTTATTATTATTATTATTATTATTATTATTATTATTATTATTATTAACATATACTTCTCCCTAGAAAATGTGGGAATCCTTTTCCCATGGGTTATAGCCTAGTCTGAGTTTGAAACTAAGAGTGTCTCTTTCCCTTCAATCCCAGCAGCACAATGTTAAGTAAATAGCCTTCCTGGCTGAACCTCAGCTGACCTGCCTACTGGAACCTTTCTTATCAGAGTTCCAGGAATGATCACTTATGTTTTTTAAGAACAAGATATGAAAGAGCACAGTGGCTCCTTTTTTTCTGATGGCTTTGTATAAGTCTTGCAGTTCTCCCTCAAGCAGTACAGCTTAAATTCATAATTATGCTTTTTCTCACCAAGTCTGACCCTCCCCCAGCTTTTTGAATTCAGAGGTGTAAACTTGGCGCCTTCATACCTTTTTAGCAGATTTTAATCATTTTGTGCAAATGTATGTTGAATATATACTTAATCTCTTTTCCTCTGTATGCTTATAAACTTATTGGGGCAGATTCAGTAAATACCTACTGATCTTTTTTATTCATTCTGAGAATAAGTCCCTACAGTACTTAATGTTTCTTAGAGTAGTGGAAAAAATGAGGAGGAACATCTTGGTTCCTGACACAAAGAAAAAGGTGCAGATCTGTGGTTGGAATGATCAGGATTTAATCCTGAGTGACCTGTGATAAACTGTTCAGTGCCTAGTAGGCCCTCAGTAAGTATTAACTTATTGTTAACTTCTCTCAATGACTAATGGCTTTCCAGAGCCTAATAGTGAGAAAGATTATAAAGCTCCTTCTGAGCTCAGAGGCAAAAAATGCCATGTTCCATGTCACCTTGGGTACAAGATAGAGAAATGGAACTTCTTGTTGTGGATCTAGAGTCTAATGCCTTAAACTTAAGCAAGCTTGTAATAACTTAGTCAATGAAGTTCATAGAGAAGCTGAAGTGAAGTTTTGATGACTTTAACATTGGTAGAATATCCAAATGTCATTTACTGTCAGTCACTGCATTGCAGTAGAGGAGCCACTAGCAACATGTAGCAGTTTGAATTCATCAAAACTAAATGAAATTTGGGGCACTTGGCTGGATCAGTCAGTAGAGCATGCAACTCTTGATCTCAGGTTGTAATTTTGAGCCCCACGTTGAGATTACTAATAAATAAACAAATAAACTTGAAAACTAAATGAAATGTATAATACAGTTCCTCATATTTTAAGTGCTTGGTAGCCACATGTGCTGTTGGCCACCTTAATGGACAGCACAGACCTAGACCATTATCATCATCTTGGAAAGTTCTGTTGGACAGAGTGCCATCTAGGAATCAGAAAATTGTGCTAATGCTTATTAAAGTACTTACACTTATATGTAACCCACAGTACTGGTTATTTTGCAAATTTGTTCATTTAGTGGCCCACTGTTTTTGTTTTGTTTTGTGTTTTTGTGCACACTTTTTCTTTTTTTGATTTATTTATTTTGAGAGAGAGCGCACACAAGCAGGGAAGGGGCAGAGAGGAGTGACAGAATCCTAAACAGGCTCCGCACCATCAACACAGAGCCTGATGCAGAGCTTGAACCCACTAACTGAGATTATGACCTGAGCTGAGATCAAGAGTCAGACGCCTAACCAACTGTGCCACCCAGGTGCCCCTTGTGCGCACGCTTTTTAATCCTTGAAGAATAATGTGTTGAACTGTCTCTGTGCTAGCCAATTGATATTTAAAGCAGGCTCAATGGTTGACCACACTATGGTTGGTTTCACGCCCTGGGGAATAAAGCTCAGAAAGAGGAAAATCAGAAGATTAACTCTCTTATCTTCTTGCAAGCATTAAAAAGAAGCAGTCATTTGAGGCTGAGTAGGTGTTTGGGGTTTGAGAGCTAAAAACTGACACATGACCAATAGCACTAACCAATGCTATAGAGGCATTTTTCTAAAGATTGAAAAGTCTCCCATTTACCTCATAGTGAACTCACTGGAACCATTAACTCCCCTTTCTCTTTAAAATGTATGTATAAGTGAGTGAGGCTGATAAGCAAGTATTTGTTGAGCTCTGTGCCTATCTCCGTGAAAATACTAAGAGTTTTTTAAAACAATTATAAGTCTTGCCTAAATAGACTTCCATCCAAATTTCAATAATTAGAAAAATTGTGTTATACAGCCTATTCTGCTTATTAAGATTTAAAATAATAATAATAGCAGGTTCAGTACTCATTATGTGCACCATGCTATGTACTTTCCGTGCATTCATGTAACCCTGAAAACACCCCTGTAAGGTGCTGTTATCCTTCTTTTATAAATAAGGCAACAGCATGCAGAGGAGTTAACTTGTTTTCTGGAGTGGCACAGCTGGTCAAGGGCAAGCTGGCACTTGAGTCCAGATGTGCTTAACTCCATAACCTGGACCTTTATTGCTGAATGCTATCCTTCCTTAAGACATTTTGCAGAAACTAGGTCTAAAAACAGAAGCATTCTAGCTAATTCTCAGTTGGTCAGAAAAGTAAACCAGCCCTTCCTGCCATGCACTTTGCTCTGGGATTGCTATATAGTAGACTTCCTCTCTCTTTGATCTTCGTAGGGGCTCATCTCCCTTGTCTAAGCTGAGGAATTGCTACCATGTATACTGTAGACTTTGATACATCTACAGTATATGTAGGAATGATGAAAACAGTGTTGCTGCATTTAGAAAGAAAAAACAGATGCCCAGTCACATTGGCTTTCAGATAAGCAACAAATAGTTTTTTAGTATAAATACATCTCATGTAATATTTGTGTTTTATCTAACAACCCTAACTAAAGATACCAGTAGTTCCACACTAAAGGGATCAGTCATCCTATCTTGTGACTTACAGGAAATTTTAATAGGAGTATGCTAAGTTAAAAATGGCCACAAATTCTTTGCTTTTCCTCCCATTAAGAATTTCCCTCCTTTTAGGGGCGCCTGGGTGGCGCAGTCGGTTAAGCGTCCGACTTCAGCCAGGTCACAATCTCGCGGTCTGTGAGTTCGAGCCCCGCATCAGGCTCTGGGCTGATGGCTCAGAGCCTGGAGCCTGTTTCCGATTCTGTGTCTCCCTCTCTCTCTGCCCCTCCCTCGTTCATGCTCTGTCTCTCTGTCCCCAAAATAAATAAACGTTGAAAAAAAGAATTTCCCTCCTTTTGAATCTAGGCTGGCCTAAGTAACTCCCTTGACAAATAGAATGTGTCAAAGTTACATTCTATAATTTCTTTTTTTTTTTAAGTTTATTTGTTTTGAGAGAGAGAGAGAGAGAGGGAGGTGGAGCATATGAGTGGGGGAGGGGCAGAGAGATTGGGAGAGAGAGAATCCCAAGCAGGCTCCACACTGCCAGCATACAGCCCAATGTGGGGCTTGAGCCCACAAACCGTGAGATCATAACCTGAGCCGAAGTCAAGAGCTAGATGCTCAGCCGACTGAGCCACCCAGGTGCCCCTCATTCTGTAATTTCTGAAGCTAGGTCACAAAAAGTCTTGCAGCTGCCACCTGGGTTCCTTTGAACCCTCTCTCTAGAAGCTCTGAATCACCATGTAAGAGATTCAGCTACCCTGTGGCCACTGTGCTAGAAAGGACATGTGTAGATTCTCTGGTTAACAGTCCCTGATGAGCCCAGACTTCTAGTCAACCCTGCCAAGACACCAGACATGGAAGCAAACCCTAGGTTCTCCCCCTACCAGCTTACACAACAGGTGAATAGCATCAAGTGACTCCATTGATACCTCATAGAGGAGAAGAAAGACCTAACCAAGCCCTGCCCAAATTCCTGACCACAAGATCATGAACTACAGTAAAAGGGAGTTGTTTGACACCACTAAATTTTGGGTCCTTTTGTAACATAGCAATAAGTAACCAGAACAGAAGAGAACAACACTATTTTATTATTTAATATTTTAACAATGAATTGCACAGAATGCTACAAATAGGGTGTTTTCTCCCATTGAGCATAATCTCATTTAAACCAATGCCAAGATCATATTTAATAGTGAAGTAAAAGAGACATATCCATTACCATCAAAAATAAAAGAATTCTTAATGTCCAAATTATCATTTAGGTTTCCTGGAACTTTAGACATATTTCAGTGAGCAGCATCAACAATGAACTCATTGACCTTTTTGGAGATCTGATAAGTCTGGTGGCCCAGCCTGACACCGTCTTTGCCTACTGTTTGCCCCAGGCTCTGCTGAGCAACCTGCTTGCACAAGAAACCTGTGCAAGGTCCTGCTTCAGCTGTAACTCATCATGAGCTCATCCACTCCTGGATCTTCTCCACAGCCTGACGCACAGCGGGATGCCTGCAGGCAACTGCTTGGCCCCCAAGGCTTGGTACTGAAGGCTTGAGGGCTTGGTCATGAGACCTGTGCAATGGCACAGGGCCTGTGCTGAAAATGGCCCCACACTTGGTTTAAGGCTATGCTATCACTGTCTGGAATTTCTTAATACTTTTTTTAAATGTTTATTTATTTATTTATTTATTTGAGAAAGAGAGAGTACAAGCAGGGGAGGGACAGAAAGAGGGAGAGAGAGAATCCCAAGCAGGCTCCATCCTGTCAGCGCAGAGCCCGACATGGGGCTTGAACTCACCAAATGCGAGATCATGACCAGAGCTGAAACCAAGAGTTGGACGCTTAACTGACTGAGCCACCCAAGTGCCCCTCTTAATACTTTTTTAAAACAAGGATCTGTTGTTTTATTTTGCACTGGGGGTCCCAGTTTGTATATTTGATCCTGCCTGTGCCCATGGAAAGGTGAGCTCTTGACTAGAGCTGCAGAACAAATCTGGTGGGTAGGTACCTGCTTCCTCTGTCCCTTAAATGGACAGTTCTGAGATACAGTCTACATAGTTGCACAGAAGATGCCCGGCACCATGACCCCCCATCTTGAGTGGTCTACTGTAGTGACCACATAAGAATGGATATTAGTATCTCCATTCCTCCTCCATGGGGCTCATTTCCCAAAATGCATGCAAACCCTGGAAGCAGACTCCATTTTCTAGGAGGAACTCAGGCTAAAGCAGTGTTTTTCTAGTCCCTTCCATGCCACAGTTGTAGATAGCAGGGATTCAGATATAAACACAACAGAATCTCCTGCTATTGTAGAGTTTATTTTCCAGCTGGCAAACACAGCAAATAAGGAAACAACTAAATTTTTAGATTGTGATGAGTGCCATGAAGAGCACAAATGAGATGCTCTGGCTTGGGGAGAGTAGGGATTTGGAACTTGGATACAAGGCCTGAATAATGAGGAAGTGAACACGTGCCAGGGTTGGAGTAAGAATCTTAGGCAGATTGCTCTTGATGTGTGTTAGGGACACAAATGAAGGCAGAGTGGTGGGAACCCAGAGAATCAGGGAAAGAGACATGGTATAATGTATTGGGGACAGTACGTGACCAAACCATGTTAAGGAGTTTGTTTGTTTGTTTGTTTGTTTTCCTAAGTGGTACAGGAAGCGACTGAAAGGGGTTTAATAAGGGAGTGCATTCCGATTTTGGTTTTTAAAATATCAGCCTGGGTGCCTGGGTGGCTCAGTCAGTTAAGCATCCACCTCTTCATCTCAACTAGGGTCATGATCTCACAGTTTGTGAGTATGAGCCCCACATGGGGGGTGGGGGGCTCTGTGCTGATGGTGTGGAACCTGCTTGGGGTTCTGTCTCTTCTCTCTGCCCCTCCCCTGCTCGTGCGTTCATTCACTCGCCCCCCACCCCGTCTCAAAATAAGTACACTTAAAAAAAAAAAAACAAAAAAATAAAATATCAGCCTATGAGGAGAAGGGATTGGTGGGGAGCCATTTAGAAACCTCTTGTAGGAATCAAAGTGGGAGTTGCTAGCTCCTCAGAGGAAGGTGCGAGTAGGGAAGGGAGGGAGTAAGGATGGAGAGGAGGGAGGACATGCATGAGGGCAGGTGCACAAAGGCCCCTTGCATGTGACCTGGAGTCCAATCTTCTGGCCGAAGATGAACAAGTTCCTACTGTTAGCAACTTCTGTCCTCAGTGCAGAGCACTGGTCAGTGCTGCCAGATCGTCACAGAGGGAGGAGGGGGAGAGAGGAGTGGGCTCAGGCAGAGGGAAGGGAGAGTAGGAAGGTGGCAGATGACTGATCACAGTCCATCTGGAGCCACAGCTCGGAGCCACAGAAACTGCTCCCCAGGGGCCTCCTTTACCTATTCTCAGATAAGCACTGTGTCTCCCCACTCTCTGTCTCTCCTGCTGGCCCCCACTCATCCTCCACTCTCGTTGTTGTGGGCGTGGAGAGAAAAAGGAAGGAGAGATTACTTTAGATATTACATCTTGCACACATTTTCAGCAACTGATAATATCCATGAAATAGAAATAGGAGATAAGATTATTTGAAAAAAATTAGCATTATTTCCATATGGTCCGATTATGTACTTAGAATACCGAACTGACTCAACAATCAACCTTTTAGATTCCTAAGAAAGTTATTCAGAGTTGTCAAATACAAAGTATCCAGAAATTTGTATATGCCCGATATACTGGGAATGTTAGATAATATAGAGTGGGAAACAAGTCCATTTATAATACAAAAATATCACACACTATAGAAATAATCCTGGCAAGAAATGCATAGGCCTTTATGAAAACAATCACAAAAACCAAAACAGCAAATGTGTAAAATTTTAAAAATAAAATTGTAATCAATGAAATATTCCATGTTCCTAAAATAGAATTAACTCATAGGCTTAATACAAATTTAATTAAAAGGATTTTTTTATACATGGGAACTTGACAACACAATGTTAAACTAAAAGAATAAGCATTCAAAAATTCCTTAAAACATTTTGAAAGAGAAAAGCTATCAAGTATTAAAACGTATTATAAAGCTAGAATAGTTAAAACACTTGTGTTCATGCAAAAAAATGAAATCTTTTAGTGAATCTCAAAACAGACCTTAGAACATATAAAAACTCAATTTATGAATGATAAATATGTATTACAAACCAATGTGGGAGGAGAGCTGGATTTCTAAGCACAAAAGCAGTAGAATAAAATACCAAAGAAAAGATTGTATTTGGCCACATAGAAATGTAAGCACAAATCATACATAGTGAGTAATATTTGCAGTATAGATGACATGCATAAGGTTAATACTCTTAATATACAAAGGGCTCTAACAAGTTTAGAACAAGAAAACACCAACCACAATTGAGAGTAGTCAATAGGCAGGAATAGATAATTTACATATACACATACAAATTGGCCATTAAGCATAAAAAACCTTTATCATCCCTAGTAAAAGCATGTAGTGTCATGCAGAACCGAGAGTTTTTCTTCTATCAAATTGGAAGAGAAGTTTATTTATGATAATAAACCAGCACTTACAGCACCAAGTACTTACTGTATGATAGGCACTTCTAAGTATTTACTTGTAAAATATATTTATATATTTACAAGTAAATAATATATTTACTTGTAAAATATATTTGTAATATTTACTTGTAATTTAATTCTACAAATTAAGTAGTACTGTTATGCCCATGTAATAGAAGGGAAACCATGTTGCAGAGCAACTAAGCAAGTTCTCCTGGTCCACACAGCTAGGAAGCGGTCCGGTTGGGATTCAGTTATAAACAGTTTAGTTCCGGAGCCTGAAACCAGGGATGAACCATCAGGCAGGAATCACTGTCGAGAGGAGGTAAGAAAAGGCACTTTTTACACCACCAGTGGTAGAATAAATGGGTAATGCCTCTTTGAAAAGCAATTTGATTCCAAGTATCAAAAATCTTAAAAAGATTTGTAGTCTTTGATCCAGTAACTCTACTTCCATGATTCAACTCTAAGGATAGTAAAGATAGAAATAAAAAATCATGTTAAGAGTATTTGTAACAGAATTATTTATGAAATTGAACAATTGGGAGCAAACCCAAGTGTCCAAGAACAGAAAATCATTTAAATTAAGTGATTTTATTTAATATGCCATTAAATGGTAGTACAACCATAAAATAGACATGTCTTTTAAAGTTCCAAATGACATGGGAAAATGCAATAAAATATGCTAAATGACAAAAAAAAGCAAGCTATAAAATATTGTATCTGTAGTATGATCAAAGTGTTCTAAATATAGGACAGAAAGACTTGAGGAAACACATCAAGATTCTTCCAGTGATTATCTCAGAGAGGTAAAATTACAGGTAAACCTGGTTTTCTCTTTACACTTTTCTTCACTGTATACATTTTCCACATAGAAATCTCTAAGATTTTTTTTACAACCAGGAAAAAGGCAATGGACATTAAATAAAAGCAGAATTACTTAGCAGAATTACAAGAATTACTTGTTTTAGCAGGATTATTTGGGATGACTTTTATTACTTTCAAGAGATAAGCTGGATACTGGTTGAGGTACGCCCCCAGTCTCATCTGTTCAAACCTAAGAGCATCAGCTGCAGCCCTTGATCATTTCCATGAAAGGCAGAGCTTCACAGGGAAAGGGGTCACTACTCTCTCCTTCTGGAAATCAAAGAGAGAGAGCTGGGAACCACCTGGACTGCCCAAGCTCTGAGCAAAGGATGTTCACACTTAGAGCCCTACTGAGAGAAAATAATTATATTCCGTAAGTACAGCCAACGTCTTAATAAGATAGATTCATATTCTGACTGTTTTATTTTTAAAGCATACTACAGAGGAATTGTAGCCAGAAGACATGAATTCAACTCTTGTTTTATCAGCTGTATGACTTTGGGCCAATAGTTTAATTAGGCTCTCTGAATCTTAATATTGTCACTTCTCACATAGGAACAATAAAAGTGCATGGCCCGTCAACTCAAGTGTGTTGAAATGCGTAGGAGTCATTTGAAATTGAAAATACCCAGATAAAGGGAAATTATATTATAATTAGACCTTTGTCCCTGCCTGGAAGAACTGTCATTGTAGAATAGATCCTCTATTGTCAAAGGAAGCACAGAAGCTGCAGAGAAGACAGGTGTGTTAGATACCAACACTACTAAGTAGTCTAAGTCTACTGCCTTACACTGTGATCTTTTGAAGCCCGCCATCCCTTCTCCCAGTACCCTAGGCCCCCAGGAATGTGAGAAAATATGAGCTCCATTACTGAACTACAGCTTGGCCACCTCTGCCCCATTTCAAAGTGCTTCTTTCATGTGACCTGAATACACTTTTAATACAAACAAACATTACGTTTGAACCTCATAGGACTATATTTGCTGTTAGTCATATGTTTGTTTGATTGGGGTAAATAACAGTCTGTAAATATTCAAAGCCTCACCCAAAAATGTTATTATCCACTTTTTCTTTAGTTAATAAGTTTGAGAGAACATACTTATGAGGCACCAATGTATGTTTTTGACCAAATGGTTTTGCTTTATCAAGCCCAGGCAAAACAGGTTCTAGGCTGCAATAAGGCAAGAATTCTTAAAGCATTCTCCATAGTTGTCCTAGCAAATTCAGGAGGACTCTGGCAGTTAATGCACAAATTGGAAAGCTTAACCTAACAAAGAAAAACCTGTATGCCTAAGATTCCAGACAGGCAAGGTCTTAGCAAGGTTTTATGTAAACTGAAGAAAGTCTGTAGACCTCAGTTTCCCCATCTGTAAAATGAGGGCTAGATGACCCTTAGGGTAATTTCTAGCAGAATAGACCATAACCGTAACTGTCAAGGGCCACTTATTTTTTGGCCTAAATTCCCACACTGAGTCTATCTAGACCAGTACAATAAAATTCAGTCTCTCTACTTTTCCCTGAGCTCCTTTGGGGAAAGGTACCATCCTTGGAGCCCAAGGGGATCCCTGCCCTAAGGCTGTCTCTTTAGAGGGCCTTTAGCTTTTCTCTGGTTGCCTTTCCTCCACACAGATCAAGGAGCCTGCAGGCCAAGCCAAGGATGCACCCCTCCACCCTGCCACAGGAGTCCATACCACACCCCCTGTGTTAGTCAGCTTGGACTATCATAACAAAATACCACAGACTCAGGGTTGCTTAAACAACAGAAATTTATTTTTTCATAGTTCTGGAGACTAGCAGTCTGAGATCAGTGATGTGCCAGTGTGGATGGTTTTGGGTGAGAACTCTATTTCTGGCTTGCAGTTGGCCACCTTCCATCTATGTCTTCACATGGCCTTTCCTCCATGCAGAGAGGGAGAGAGCAAGTTTTCTGTTGTCTCTTTTCATAAGGACACTAATCCCATCAGATCAGGGCCCCACCTCAGTACCTTATTCAACACTACTTATTTCTTAGAGACCCTATTTCTTTTTTTTTTTTTAATTTAAATGTTTATTTATTTTAGAGAGAGACAGAGAGCCTGGGGAGGTGGAGAGAGAGAGGGAGAGAGAGAGTATCCCAGGCAGGCTCTACGCTGCCCAAACTCACGAACCATAAGATCATGACCTGAGCCAAAATCAAGAGTCCGATGCTTAACCTACTGAGCCACCCAGGTGTCCCTGGACTCCTTTTCAAACTCCAGCTCTGATGAATTAGCCAGTGTTAACCAGGTAGTGAAGTTAAGGACTGTAATATTAGTCTGATTCTACCTGCAATCAGGTTCTTGACTCACTACTATTCCTGACAGGAATTCTATGTCATGATTCTTATATCACAATAATAACTAATACTTAATCCAGGCTTGCCATGTGCCAACTACTGTTCTAAGCACTTTACACAGATTACCTCATTTGATCCAGCAACCTGTGTAATAATATTACTATCTTCACTTTACACACAAGGACAGAGAAACACAGATTAGGAAACTTGTCTAAGTATTTGAACCAGACAAATCCTGCTCTTGACCATTATGCTATAGCCTCCTCAAATAAGAGCTAGTATTTATTGAGCACTCCCTGTATATCAAATCCTGTACTTTTGCTAATACTATGAGGTTGGTAGTGTTATTTCCCCATTTTACAGGTGGAGAAACAGTACTTTAGGAAGGTGAAGAAATCCATCCAAATATACACCCCCAACAAGCTATGTTGGCAGAGTTGAACACAGGTAGTCTGGTCCCAAGCACATGCTCTTAACCAGACTTATTCTGCTTCCTTGATGACTTTTCCTTAAAGGAGAACACACAGGTGGAGAGGAGAGCATGGACATATCAGTGGGTCAAATGGTGACAGTTGCCACAGAAGAAATTCATCTGTGTTCAATGAAGAAATAGGCTGTTTTGAGTAATACAGCAATATGAGGAAGTAACATGGATTAAGATTGCAGGCCACGTTTCACATTGGGAAATATACTTGCATTTTTAGTTCCTGTGGCTTTGATATGAAATCTCAGAGTGAATCATTACTATCACATTCTTACTTTAAGCATGTCTTCAGTCCCAGTAAGAGTGATTTATCCCTCAGGAATGTATGAGATCTTTGAAACAAGTGAGCTCTGAAGCAATCTAACCCTTGAGTCTCTGATATTATAATGGATTCCTCCGTAAGAAAGAATTGTGTACCTGCATTTGCGTTTGCCAACCAGGAGGCTTTTCTTACGATGTCACAGTTCTCCTACTTTCGGACATGGCTCACATCCTCATCGATGTGATTGAAAGCTGGAAATAAGATGATATGAGGGATATCCAAAACCACATGTCATCCCTCTCCCACAGCCTCATATCTAAAGGTTCTCTCAAAGCCACAGGGGTCACTGAGGGGCATGGTAGATGACACCACCTCACTCTTCTGCCCTGACTCTCATGACCACAGGATTCTGGCATGACATCATCTATGTTATTGTTGTAGTAAAAAACCAAACAGATTCCCATGAGACATCTCGGGTGAGGTGGCTTTGGGTGTTTGCCAGTCCCTTTGTCTAGTGTTGGGCCTTGTTTGCTGATCTTCATTGCCTTTGAAAACACTATTTGATTATGGGGAAGAGCCTGCCCAGGTTAGGTTAAAATATAAACTCATAGTCAATGCAAAAAGAGCTTTAGCTCAAGGTGAAAAGATGGCTGCCCATATGATGTGATTTCCTGAGAAGGAGCTAATATCTCAAAACAAACAAACTGTGTGTGTATGTGTGTGTGTATATATATATATATACACACACAACCTCTGCCCTTATACCCAGAGTCCTCCCTAGTTAATGTCTGACATTTCTGTGCTACACTTAATATCTTTAGCTAAACAAAGCCCTATCTAT
The DNA here is from genome assembly GCF_016509475.1 of Prionailurus bengalensis. Taxonomy (NCBI): domain Eukaryota; kingdom Metazoa; phylum Chordata; class Mammalia; order Carnivora; family Felidae; genus Prionailurus; species Prionailurus bengalensis. The sequence continues at coordinate 125,009,894 of NC_057343.1, read as the reverse complement.
GCTCATGTTTATAACTAGAATTTTCTCTTTATCATAAAGGACAAGTATTTAACTTGGTTATATTCAAGTTACAAGTTCAGAATGCTCTAGGTTAAGTTAGGACAATGGATCACAAATTATACTATGTGTCAGAATCACCTGGATGGCCTTTTAAAACATAGATTTGTCGACTATACCCTTGAGAATATGTCTGGAGTGAAGCCTGAGAATTTAAATTTCTTTTTTTTTTAACTTTTTTTTCAACGTTTTTTATTTATTTTGGGACAGAGAGAGACAGAGCATGAACAGGGGAGGGGCAGAGAGAGAGGGAGACACAGAATTGGAAACAGGCTCCAGGCTCCAAGCCATCAGCCCAGAGCCCGACGTGGGGCTCGAACTCACGGACCGCGAGATCATGACCTGGCTGAAGTCAGACGCTTAACCGACTGCGCCACCCAGGCGCCCCTGAGAATTTAAATTTCTAAGAAGTTCCCAGGTGATGCTGATGCTGGTGGTGTGTGAAACACTTTGAGCATGACTGGCTGGATCGCTCTCATGCTTTCTTCTCCACATTAACACTCTAGGTGGCAAGATGCTGGGGATGGGACCCTCTCCTGTCAGTTACAGGGGATCACCAGGCAGTGATCCTAGCTGCATATTAAAAGCACATGGAGGAATGCCTGGGTGGCTCAGTTGGTTAAGTGTCCGACTTTGGCACAGGTCATGATCTCACAGTTTGTGGGTTTGAGACCCGTGTCAGGCTCTGTACTGACAGTTCGGAGCTGGAGCCTGCTTCAGATTTCGTCTCCCTCTCTCTCTGCCCCTGCCCCACTCATGCTCTTTCTCTGTCTCTCTCAAAAAAAATAAATAAGCATTAAAAACAAATAATTTTTAAAAATAAAAGAATTAAAGCACATGGAGATTTAAGGAGTGCCTGGGTGGCTCAGTCGGTTAAGCATCCAACTCTTGATCTCTGTTCAGGTCATGATCTCATGGTTTGGTTTCTTGAGATCATGGAGCTTTCTTGGATTCTCTCCCTACCCCTCTCTCTTTGCTCCTCCCCTGCTCACATTCTCTCTATCTCAAACTTTTTTAAAAAGACAAAACATGTAGAGCTTTAAAAAAATATATCAAGATTGTACCTCAGATCAAAGACCTCAGAGTGCCTGGAGGTAGGACCCAGGGCTGGGTAATTTTTTTTTAATTCCACAAGTAATTTTAACATGTAGCCAGCTTTAAGAAACTGCCTGCATGATATCCTTTTGCGGGGGTGGATGTGGGGTGGGGGGCAGGGGTAAGAGGCAGAAAATAATGTTTCCACACCCTTCCCTCACATATTTATGCTAAGTTTCCATGGAGTAATACTCCTTCTGCCCATTTTGTAACTAGGCTGAAAATCCCCAGATAAAAATGTCCTAAAGTTAAAGCCTGGACATGGCATTCCCAAAAGCGAAATGGTCAGGGTCACATATCTAGAATTCTTTTGTGATTATCATTTTTCTTTTTTCTCCCACCTCTAACTGCATGGGACAAGGCTACGTAGAAAGTCGGGAGCTGCAGTAAGATAAAGGAGCTGAAATAAACATGGTTGATTCCTTCTTTTGGCCTCTTCCCCTGCCCCAACTTTTACCCACATACCTTCTTCTGTGCTTGCTGATACCTGGACCAGAAGGAGGCCTGAACCCTACTGGCTAAGACAGATAGCCTATAGCACCCTGAGAACTTCTCAGACCTGAGGCCTTTTGACACCAAGGATGTGGACCCCCAAAATAAGCAAGGTCTGAGTGAGTTATTACAGTTAAGGCCCCCTGGATCACAGAGAGGTCTGGAGCCAAAGGTGTGCAACCTCTTACACTAATTGGATCAAGATTAGATGTTGCTAGACAATGACACTTAAATCTAAGGTTTCTGTTCCAATGTTAACACTCCCTAAGTGACTAAGGGTAAGCCATCTATCTTCCTGGAACCTCAAGTTTCCCCACATATACGGTTAGGAAAACATGCTAATTTATCTACTAGAGAGGTATTATAAAATCAACTAACATGTTCTTACATAATCATAAAGCAAGAAAAGAAAAATGTTCATACCACAGTTATATTCTTTTGATTAGAAAATACTGCCTTTTTAAATTTAATATTTCTGGAGCGCCTGGGTGGCTCAGTCATTTGTGTCCGACTTTGGCTCAGGTCATGATCTCACAGGTTGTGAGTTCAAGCCCTGCATCAGCTCTGTGCTGACAGCTCAGAGCCTGGATCCTGCTTCAGATTCTGTGTCTCCCTCTTTCTCTGCCCCTCCCTTGCTAGTGCTCTGTCTTTCTCTCTCTCTCTCAAAAATAAATAAACATTAAATAAATAAATAAATAAATAAATAAATAAATAAATTTAATAATATTTCTAGGTGTCTCATTCAAACTTTATAAACACCCAGGAATTCTAGAACTAGTAATTCTGTAACACTCATTTTAATATATGTACATATGATCCACACTTCTGCATAGCAAGCAGTCCATAAAAATTTGTTGACGAGATGATGGGTGATTAATCAGTTGATTAAATGAAGGCACTTTCAAAATCATATATACCACTAATAAATAAAATCACAGGCTAGTATTCTAAATTCTAACTCGGTGAATACTTCCTAAGCTGAATTAATTACCATAGTCTCCAACAACTCTACATTAGAGATATTAAATATGTAAAATATGTAATAAATTTTCAAGTTAATGAATTTACTCATGGCTTGGGTGTATGGTCAGGGTCACATATCTAGAACTGAGGCAGCAGAAACTGAAAAAGCAACAACCATGTTGATGAGATCCAGTGATTCCTCCTCTGTGGATACCAGAAGAATGTAGGCCCAACACACCCTACCAAGTGCTACTTTTTCATGTTTTTCACAGCATTTAGCACCTGCCAACGTAGTGTATAACTGACTTTACATTCCGTCAATGAACCAGTCCTTGGAGTTCACATTTGTATAGTGAAATATCAGTTTTCCTTAATCTTCTACATTTTTCTGTATGATCTCATACTCGGTAAACTAAGAGCCTCCTGGATTACAGGGCCCAGAAAGAAGCTCATCTGAAAAGAAAAAAAAAATGCAATTTTAGGTGACCTCAAGTTAAACTGACATACGATGTGTTTCTGAAAAACCAAAACCAACATTATATTATATACAGCCCATAAGAACCTATGGAATCTAGCTCATAGAAAATAATGTTTCAGTGTATACTACTTGGGCAGAATGAATGTAGAATACTCTATGTTCCATTCTAGACAACATTATTTTGACAAGACAGACACAAGCTGGAGTGATCTCAAAATGGCAGTCTAGACGCAATCTGGAAATTTTATCAGGTAAAGAAAATTGGAACTCACATGAATTTTCATTTTAAAGACTGTTAAGTGTTAAATGGGCATGATAGCTGAGAGCTCTGGTATAGAAAAGGCAGTACACACATAGTCTTAGCTCCGGCTTCTAGAAAATGCCACAGATGAGGTGGTTTAATTAACAGGAATTTATGTCTCATGGTTCCAGGGGCTAGGAGGCCAACATGAAGGTGCCAGCCTATTTGGTTTCTGGGGAGAGTTCTCTCTCTGGCTTGCAGATGACCATATGCTCACTGTGTGGTCACGTGGCCTTTTTTTCTCACTGCTTGGAATGGAGAGAGCTCTTTCTCTCCCTTTTCTTATAAGGACACCAACCCTATCAGATTAGGACCCCACCCATATCACATCATTTAATCTTAATTACCTCCTAAAATCCCTGTCTCCAAATACAATCACTTTGGGGGTTAGGGGTCTAACATACAAATTTTGGGAGGACACGGTTTAGTCCACAGAACAGTCTGTAGCCCTCTAAAGGAAATACTTTGGGAGGTATGCTGTAACCCATTGTGAGAAAACTTTCTAGCTGAAGCTGTTCAACCATGAAACCAATTGCCCACCCCCTGAAGCTGTGGCCTTTCTATCCCTGGAAGTCACAGTTCAGTTAAAAGGACCATTCTCTGAGTGATGTTGGGGAGGAGATTACTACAGTGAATGGAAGTTTAGAACAGAAGACTGCTAGGGTCTCAGCAACTCAAAGATTCTACCATATTTAAACTTTTTAAATGTTGCTTTTCCACCACATTCACCCAAAACTGTCCTCTCGAAGGATTAAAACCATATGTGGTTATTTTGGCATAAGTAAAGTTTAGTAAAAGGCTTAAAACAACAGAATTCAAACAATTTTGGATTAAGTAAAATTTCACAATTCTTGGTTTTGCAGAGAGCAATGACATGTCTATGATTCTCATCTGGATTTGCTTGGGTTTATGACTTTGTGTGGGCTTGGGAGGAAGTGGTTTAAGTAAATTCTTAAACTGCATCCCAAACACTGTGTGTTATCAGTTTCTTAAGAATCTCGAAGAGGCCACACTGGATTCCATGAATAAGATTGGAGGTGTCTAATATGTAATATCATTCCATACCTAGTGTTTGATAACCTCTAGGTAGAAAAAGCCAAGAGAGAGAAACTAGATTAAGAAAGAAAAATAGGAATATTCTTTCACTACTTTTATTCCAGAAATTACATGGCCTCCTGGTATGACTGCCAGATGTAGTAAATTTTCAGTAAAAAACTTTAGTTCTGGATGAACAAAATACTTGGCAACCAAAACTATTTATTAATTCTGAACTCTGTTTTACTGTGAGCTGCATTATGGTCAAAGTTTTAAAAATACGATAGTTTAGCTTCATATAAAATATGTTTCATATTTCCCTAAAAATTATGCTAACATAAGACAAAATGAGTTAGTTTCTGTTGATGCCTTACTATTAAGTAAAATGAGTTACACTGCTAAGAATGTTCAGCAAAAAGGATATCAGCAGCTGTATTTATGATGAGTAGAGAATAGTTTCCATACAAATTAAGAGCAAAGCTTCCAACACAGATCAGTCAGGATCCAAAAGCATAAAATATAGTTCATAATGATGGCTTTTCTCTCTCTCTCTCTCTCTCTCTCTCTGTCTCTCTTACATCATTGGACACAGGGCAAAGAAGAGATCTTCAAATTGGAACACATTTTATTGATGAATCCCAGTCCATCAGCCTGTGCTGACTTGTAAATAAGGGTCTTTGACTTGAACTTGAACTCATAGCTCCCTACAGTAAGGCAATCATGTGATTTATATGTGAAAATGATCACTTTTGAAAGTGAAAGGGGGCATAATTACACTGGCTTAACAGACATAAGCAGAAACTGTGCCATGCAAACCAGGATATTTGGTGGCCATATCACAGAAGACATTGTGGTTGATGCCCCAACCTCTATTCCACCCCAAATGACTATTCTAAGATAGTAGTCCTCAAAGTGTGGTCCCAGACCAGCAGTACTTGTTAGAATTGCAAATTCTAATTGGCAGCTTGTTAGAATTGCAAATTCTGGCCCCAGACCTATGGCATCAGAAACTCTAAAGTAGGCTGGGCAGCAATATGTGTTTTTTAGAAGGCTTCCAGTTGATTCCAAGGAAGGTTAAAGTTTGAGATCCACTGCTGTAAGCCAATCATAATATTCATTTCCTTCATCAGTGATGGGTTTAGGATCAGGCAGACCTAAAGGCAGTTTGAGCCAATGAAATGTAAAATGAGGCTAGCTGGGAATTTCTGGGAAAGATAAATCAATCTCTTGTTGAACAAGGGAATATATTGCCTTATTGAAGACAAATGACTCTGTGAACTATAGACAGAGTTCACTTGAAAGACACTAGCACTGTTTGGCTGCTGGATCAGCCAAACCTCTGCAGAAGTCCATCCAACCTCTGCACTATGTGAAAGGATCCATTTGTTGAAGCCATTTCTGTTTCAACCAGCTGAAAGCATCCTTCCACACCAGCACCCATTCCCACTTGTCTTGAACCTGCCTTTGCACTATTATCTTCTGCATCTTCTCTCACTTTTCTCCCTTCCCTCCCCACCCCCTTTCTCATAGTCGGATCTCACCCCTCTTTCAGTCCATTTCACTCCTTCCCTCATAAAGGCCGTTCTGACTGCTCTACCCCAACTTGTCTCTTTGTCAGAATTCAGTTTCCCTTGCTTTCTGAACCACTGATCTGTTTTCATCATATAATGCCTCCTACTGCTTTGTCTCCTGAGGGTACAAGTACACATACAAGTACCTGGCGCCTGGCATTGGCACTGGGTGTGGCACTCTAAGATGCTCAGGAAATATTTGCTGTAGATGGAGATTAGGGATCTTGTTGTAGATGTGGTAGATCACGGAGGTGAGGGATTTGGCGTGGCACCACTTGCTGCCGCTATTAGCAATGGCCCCCATCCCCAGGTCGCAGGTGTTCCTCAGCTATGACCCCGATGTCAAACCCTGCCTTAATTACAACTCTAATCCTCCCTTGGTCCAAAACTAGAGTCAGACACCTTTTTGGCATCTATGAGCCAGAAACTCCAGGAGCAAAAAGAGACAGGCTAGCAGGTCAAAGCTTGGCCCCCTGCACAGAACAGGACTTCACAGCACTGAACTGGGTCTATGCAATAAGTAGGAAACGGAGTTGCCAGACCATCATTAGTACCCCTCTCCATGTTTACTCTCTTCAAAAGCTGGATACCACCAATGGAGTTATTTTGGTGGCAGGAAGCTGAATGAGGATGGATGTGAGCCAGAGATTACTCTGGCTCCTAAGAAGGTGGCATAGCTTAGGGTTAGAGGATGTGGGTTTTAGAATCAGACCACCTGGATTTGATCCTTGATGGAGTGTTCCATCTCCTTACAATCTTGAGCATGTTATTTGACTTCTCTGACTCCCAGTGTCCTCATCTGTAAAATGGGGATACTAATCATGTGTCATTTTCTTATAGGAGAAATAAATAAGATCATGTATGTAAAACACTCAGCATCATGCCTGGAACATAGTAAACACTCAGTAAATAGTAGTGATTGTTAGTGACTCAACCTCTCTGTGGCTCAGTGCTGGTTTCCTTCCTTCCTGTGGATGTGGGAGGAGGAGGGCCTGATACTTGCCTATTCATAGACAGGTCAGTGAATGAAGAGAGAAGGGAGGAAATTAGAATCTCAAGTGCAGCTCTAGAGAACAGGCTTTGCCCTGGCTTTCTGCCTGCCCAGCAGCTGTGGTTTAGCATATGAATGGAAAATGTCCTCCTTAGCACAACACTTTTTTCACCCCACCTTCCCTAGCCACCGCCCTCAGGGAAGCAGGGAAGTTTTGTGGTTGATATTAACTCCTTGCATTTGCCCAGCACCTTTACAGTTTAGAAAGCCCTGTCCCATCTTTTGTCTCATTTGGCCCTCATACCTTGCTTGTGCTGTAACCAAGGGTAACCCCTATAAGCCCCATTTTACCCAATAGGAATCAGAGTGATTGATTATGTGACTTGCCAAAGGCTGCACAGTCAGAAGTTACAGAGCCAGGACTGAAAGATGTTCTGACTCCATCTTAGTCATCTGCCCTCCCTCTTCATGGCCCCTATGCCCAGCTCATGGAAAAACGTTTTCCAAAGAAAAGCATAGTTTGTATGTTCTACATGTAAGTTTATTTCAGCCAAAGTGTCAAATGGTGAAAAACTTCTTCACCTCTTTCTTCAGGATCCTTTGCTTCATGTTCAAGTATGCGTATGGTTCCCAGGAAAAAGAGAGGAAAGGTCTGTTTTCTGTTAGTTATGCAGAAAGTATTTACTGTCATGCCTGAACCCTAAGCAGTAACCAAATCCTATGTCACTTGAGTGTTTGCCCAAATCTCTACCTCTTATGCTAATTCAAACCAAAGTTCCCATATTTGTCCATATATCATGATCCTCTTCCTTCCTTTCAACATTCAGGGAAGGAACCTGAAGTGTTTATGGAAATTGCAAAAAGAGGACAAAATCAGATGAAAAGATCTGGAGACCTGGGGTCAAAATAGTGGGAATTCACTGCAAAAGGGAAGGATTCTAAGCACTTGTGTGAAATAGGAATTTTTTTTAACATTGATTTATTTATTTTGACAGAATGTGCATGCACACGCGAGTAGAAAGGCAGGGAGAGAGCAGGAGAGAGAGAATCCCAAGCAGGCCCCATGCTGCCAGCACAGAGCCCAACATGGGAGAGGGGGAAGCTTGATCTCATGAACCATGAGATCATGACCTGAGTTGATATCAAGAGTCAGATGGTTAACTGACTGAGCCACCCAGGCACCCTTGAAACAGAGAATCTTAGTGTGAATCATGTTAAGCAAGCAACTCTGGTTTGGGACAGCTAATTTTGTGCAGAAATCTTATTCTCAGACTGGCTAGGAACTGAAGATACTGCCACCATTGGAACAACCAGTCTTAGTCTCTGAGCCATCCATACCCACTACTGTAAGTATAAAGAGTATAAAGAGCCTGGGCTTCACGATCTTACAGACCTAGCTTAGAATCCTGCCTCTGACATTTACCAGTTCTGTGACCTTAGGTAACTTCCCTAGCCTCTCTGAAGTTAGGTGTCATCTGTAAAATCGTAGAGTAGTACCAACTTTCCAAGTTGGCAGGAGGATTAAGTTATCCAATTTAAATAGAATATCTGGCACGTAATGGATGATTAATAAATGGTAGGTATGAGTTCTTTTTTTAAGCAATTAAGAATTATGCCATGGCCGTGTTTTCTAAACAGTATCCTTATAGATAATACAATTTAATGAAAATAGCAAAATGACAAAAATCCATTGGTGATTCTCAGCCTGAATAGTCCCTCTCTGGCCTCCCAGGGGTTCAACTAGTTACTCAAGAGCCTCAATTATTTGTAGAGGAAAGATTCTGCATCTCCGTATGAGGAGATCACTGGGTTTTAACATCAGATCCAGGTTGTTCCAAGTCATTAAGTGCTGTATCACCTTTACTTGAGACAGTGGAAAAGCCTGATGCCATCCCAATTCTGCCATGAACTATTTGTTTGAACCAAGGACTAATTGGAACTCATTGGCAGGTCCCAATTTCCTCATCTGCAAAGAAGTTTGGACATATAGTCAATTTTCTGGAGTCTCTACCAATTCTTTAAAGCTGTGACTCTGGAATCTAGAACAAATCCTACCTTGACTACTGGGCAAATGGGTAGCAAGAATTAGAAAAATGAAAAAAATCTACCTCATCTTCACCAAGGGGTTATCTACTAAACAAATTGGTTCGTGTGTGTGTGTGTGTGCGTGTGTGTGTGTGTGTAAAGATCTGACATTTATGTTTTTGTTATTTTGAGACCCTAAACTATAGACTGTTACTAAGCTATCACAGTTTACTAGTCAGCATGTAAGTCTTTCCATGTAATAATCATAGTAATAATAATCATAAAGCAATAATAACATACCTTTACATTTATAAATATTTTTGCACATAAAGCAACTATATATATAATTACTATATATATAATATACTATACATATATGATATAATATAAAATACATATATATATACTATACATATATATATAATTTTGATTTCATAATGACTTGCTGAAATAGGCTATATTCCTATTTTACAGATAAGGAAATGGAGGTTCAGATGAGACAAGTAACCTGCCTAAGGTTATAGAGCTAGTAAGTGGCAGAACCATGTGGTCTTCTGTCCCCTCACCTTATGATTCCTCTCCAACCCATAATCTTACACAGTAAACCATGACCAATTGTGCAGTTTGTAAAAGGTGTTGTGCCTGCCTCAATTTGCCTAACTGGTTGCTCCCATCAAGGCCTGGCAGAACAGAAACCTGAACCAGCAGCGCCCTACCCCATGAACAGTGCTTTGCACCCTTATACATAATGTGACACCTGGGAACTTCACTGAGAGACTAACACAAAACGTGAAGTCATCAGAAGGCACGAAACAGCAACTAATAATTCTCTATATTGGTGTTGTTCCTTTTCTTCTAGAATGTTAGTTTTACAAATGCTATCATAGATTTTCCTTTAAGGCAGCTTTAATGATGTGACCCATTTCCTTATGTGAGAAAGGCTCAAGAATATTGGAACTCATTACTTGTCTCAAAGAAGAAAATATTTTGTTTGGCACAATGTGGACTGTTGATCCACAAGTTCAACCTGACTGTTCTACTTAGAATAAGCACAAATGAGTTTAGATCCACAAATTCAGGATCTAAATATTCTGGCCAAATTCTAAAGAAATTGGCCGTCTTACAAGTGAAAATTCCAACCAAAATGAAAAACACCTTGCACAGAGGCAATACTGTATACTTTCAGAGACAGGGCCAAGGCCATGCTGAGGGTTTTCAGAGTCATGCAATGGTAACTCTTTCTACCCAGGATCTGTCATACTTCTAATCAGTTTTTTCCCCACTGTTTGGTCTTTTTGCCCTACATAGCAAGTTTCTCAGGTCATGATGGAGTATGTGTTGGTGTCTAAAATTTTTCTCATAGAGAATATGAGGATAGGGCCAAGTGGGCCAGAGGCTTCTAGGAAGTTCGAGCCTCCTTTCCCCTCTTCCTCTCCCTCATAAGCCATATCCCAGAAACCATGCCAAGAGGAGCTTGAGGTGTGGCTGTAGGAGAGGCAAGAGTTATGGAGCAGTATGTTATATGCTCCCTTCCAAGACCAGACCCAGGCTAATTTGAAGTCCCATACCCTCAAGCTATGTCTACTGTCAAGATGTGTATCTGTGGAATCTACTGGAAGATTTCATTGAGCTAATAAAAGCATTAGGAGTATAGTCAATAAAATGAGCTTTTAACAACATGGAAAATTGCTTAGGCCATAAGAAACAAAACCAAGGGCATATACAAGTTAAAAAAAATGCTTATAAAATAAGATTTGAAAAAAATACACCAAAGTATTGACACTTCTAAGCTGGAAGTACTCAGGACTACTGCTCTATCCTGCCCAGTGAACATTCTCCCTTCAGGAAATAATCCCCTATATTTGCTTTGGTAAACCACCCTCCCCTCATTCTCAGACAAGTGTCCTGGGTGAAGCTACAGATGTGGAACCCAGTGCACTAAAGCTAATCATCTTATCTCATTCCCCTGCCATAATCTGTGCATGGACATGTAGCCTAATTAGAGTCAATGAGACATGAGGAAATGTTTACTACTAGACTTTGGTGGAAAGGAAGCTTTCACTCTTCTATTGAAATGGTGTATGATGCTAAGTTTCAAACTGCTACAGTCATTTGTCACCATAGAGTGAAAGCATGGTAATGACTCAGGTGACCACAGAGTAGAGTCCAAGGCTCCAGACATACTGTCCAATCCAAGTAAAGAGAGAGAGGCCAGGTCCTTTGTGACATCATTTGAGCCATTGGATCAAAGCTTGCCTAGAGCCTCTGGACTTGTCAGAAGTGGTATTGGGTTATTTTGTCACTTGCAGTGTAAGGAGCCCTATAACTGATACAGAAATTGATACTGTATTTTAAATTATGAAAGTCATTTTTCACTCTGTAATTTATGAATAGCCATTCCCATTGTGTTTAAGAACACAGTCTCTCGATTCAAATCCCAGAGTCTCTATTTAATAGCAATGAGACCTTGGGATAGTAGCTTTACCACTCTGGACTCAGTTTTTCCATCTTTAAAAGGTGTATAATAATACTTACTGCACAGAATTTTTATGAGGATCGATAATTAAGATATAAAGCACTTAGAAAAATGTCCAGCACATGGTAAACACTAAGTGTTTGTTATCACTTTGATTTCCACACAAAGTGATCCCCAAAGGAAGCTGCATGGCAGAGCATTGGGGATAGAAAAGATTTTTCTTCCAAATGTCTCTATCCCATTACATTTTTGACAAGCTCGAAATAATGAAAATCACTAGAAGGTATTTGTGAAATATGTGGTGAGGTGACAAGGTGGCATCATGAGAGAGCATGATTTTGAGATCACTGAAGACTTGGGTTCCAGTCCCCACAAACAAATTTTTAGCGGTGTGGCCTTGGATAGTTATTTAAATTTTCAGAGTTTTTGCTTCCCCTTATGTAAAATGTGAATGAGAACACCTTCCACATTGGAAAGATTATTTGGGATATTAAGTGCCTAGTAGAGTCAGTTGGCTGGCACTCGAAGGGTAGTTAAGATGACTAGTTATTCAGGCATTGAAAATTTGTCTCTGATCAGTTAGAGAAAACAGTATAACTTATTCCTACTTGGAAAAAATAACTTTCTCTTCTTTTTAAAATCAAAATCACAGTTTAAATGGTTTAGAATAATTTTGTGGATATAAGGTTGGATCAGTTAGTCCATGAGTGGCTAGGTGCTAGAGGTTTAAAGATATACTGGGTTTCCCTTCTCCCTCCTCCTATCATTACAGATAAACACATGGAATGTATTGTCCATTCTTTCATTTTTCGCTCTGCCTTCATGCGTGCAGAAAAAGGTGGTGTGTGAAAAAACATCCATGATAATGATGTTAAGAGGTAAAAGGGGAGAAAGGAAGGTATGCAGAAAGAGCCAGGGAAGGGAGATGTGTGATGGCACATTGGGGCATTGGCGGTCCTCTTTCACAGAGCTCCATAGACAGAATCAGAGCTGGACACAAAAAGTTCAGTTCCAGGCGGGTTTTTTTTTAGTTTTTCCATTTATTTACCACAATCAAGAGTGTGAGCTGCCTTGAATGTCCCTGGAAATTTTCTACGTGACCTTTGAGGCTCAGTTCCCAAGTCAGTCAACCCTTGGGAAAATGCCTCATTTTAAGCTCTGGCCCTGGGTACTTGAAAGCAAGTTTTCATATGGTTGATCTCACTCCTCATCTCATTCCCTACACAGCAAAAATCACATTAAGGACAGCAGATATGCTGTATTCTAATTTGGGGTGTCTTACCTATGACTGTCATGGCAGATGTGAGAAGAGGGAGCATACACTTGGAAGAGCTAAAAATTTTCTTCTGATATGTCAAGATATTTTAGTAAAATTCATTCCAGATTATGTTTTTTCTCTTTGTACTCCCCATTTACTAACTCTCCCCATTGCTTTAGAAAACTCATCACGACATTAATAGGGAATAAAGGTGTCAAACTCTTGGCTTTCAAGTTCAAAAGCCTTGGTCCAGTATAAGACAGAAGGGTTTGGGAAGAGGGTTTGCTGCCCAGTTTTAACTCTCCCTTCTGCTGTGATAACAAACATTTAGCATCAACCTCCCACCCACATCCACTTCCAGGCTGATAAAGACTTCCCAAGTTGGGGAGAACAAAAGTAGAGAAATGAGTGTAAGCAAGAGAAATAGAGGTATTAGAGTTATAAGAAAGGCTCTTTTACCATGCCTTTTACCTTGAGGTTAGCTCTATGGTGGGGAAAGATGATGGAGGCTCATGATGATGTTGGGGATCTGTTACCATGTAAAATCCTGGGAGGCAACAGCCTAACGGTGTTTCCTAGCACACAATGTTGTGACAGTAGTAAGGTAAAAATGGTCACATAGAGTGCTATGGATAGGGAAAGCTTAAGGCAGCCCCTCTGAATCTCTAGCAGCCCCAGAGAGGCACAGATGAAGAGCTAAATTGCTCCTAGACTCTCAATAAGGGCACAACATTTAGCTGACAAAGGGCCCAAGGGGTCCAATAGCCATAACAGTGCATCACAAAAGTGGAAAGTGGCATACGACGTGCACATCATGAGTCCAGGTGTGTCAAAATTATCTCCACAGGTACCTAATGTAGCACCCAAGAACCACATGGGACTATTGGTCATCTCAACAGATGCCAGGCCATGTCAAGACTAAGGACAGAAGCCCTTTCCTGCTGACCCAGAAGTTAGCTAACACTGGAGAAAAGGAAGTAGAAGAGATCATCTGGAGTCATTTGCATTCTTTGTTGTAAGTTTCTCAGGGCCTAGAGCAGGGAAAAGTCAGATATATTTCTGGGAGGAGGCAGTAACTCCTAGGATGAATATTGAAAGATGGTAATCAAGTTAGGCAAAGAAAATGAAGCAGGCAATGATAGGGCAAGGGAACAGCATACGCTGTCTTTTCTTGGCATGGAAGCAGGAAACAGTGTATTGGAAGTTGGCCCAGGAACCATTAGCAAATTGGTAATGTGACAGCCTGGTGTTGGAGGTTATATTAAAGATAAGGCTGGAGAAGTAAGGAGAGGTCAGGCAATGGAAGACTTTTAAGACACACAAAAGTGGCTTGGTGATAAAAAGGCTTTGAAAGAGATGGTCACATTTTCAGCATTGTGCATGATGGATTTGAGGGTTTCATTCTGGTTGTTTATTCCTCCCTAACAAAACTTAGTAATTTAAAATAACATTTTATTACATGTCACAGTTTTGGAGGTCAGGAATTGGGCAGGACTAGCTAGGCAATTCTTCTGCTCTCTGTGGCACTGATTGGCATCATGGTAGTATGCATCTGGCAGCTAATCTGGTATGGATGTTACAAGATGGTTTTACTTTTGGTAACTGGGCAGGTGGGCCACTGTCCCTCTCCATGTCATCTCAGCCCTCTTCATATGGTCTAAGAAGGAAATTAGACTTCTGACATAGGGGCTCAAGATTTCCAGATACCAAGGTGAAAGCTTTTCTTAAAGGTTAGCCCCTGGGTGCCTAGGTGGCTCAGTTGCCTAAGTGTCTTACACTTGATGTGGCTCAGGTCTTGATCTCAGGGTTGTGATGTTGGGCTTCTTAATTAAAAGGAAAAGAAGAAGAAGGAGGAGAAGAAGAAGAAGAAAGAGGAAGGAGAAGGAGAAGAAGAAGAAGGGGAGGGAGAGGGAGGAGGAGGAAGGAGAAGAAGGAGAAGGAGAAGAAGAGGAGGAAGAAGAGGAAGAGGAAGAAGAGGAAGAGGAAAAAGAAAAGAAGGAGGAGAAGGAGGAGGAGGAGAAGGAGAAGAAGAGGAAGAAGAGGAAGAGGAAGAAGAAGGAGAGGAAGAAGAAGGAGAAGGAGGAGAAGAAGAAGCTGCCTCTGAACGGGCATAGAGGCACTTTTTCTGTATTGTATTGATCCATGCCATACTCAAGCTTCCCTAAATTCAATAGGAAGAAAAATAGACCTCACCCTTCCACAGAGGATATCATGGAATTTGTAACCATCTTTAAGCCACCACAGAGTCTGAGGAGGTGAGATTGGAGGTAGAGAGAAGTACAGAGTTATTATAATCCCCAGTTCATTAAGTATTCTTGCATGAGCACTTCCAGATGTTGTCTATTTCTTTATTTTATTTAAATTCAAGTTAGTTAACATACAGTGTAGTCTGTTTCAGGAACAGAACCCAGTGATTCATCTCTTACATTTGACACCCAGTATTCATCCCAAAAAGTGCCCAAATGTTCTCTTAACACCTTTCTCACAGCACTATGACGTAGCTGTAATTGCTGGTTTGTTTACCTTTCTCATTAGACTTTGAGAGTCTCAAGAACAACACATGTCTCTTATTCAGATCCATATCTCAGTGCCTGTCACATAGTGAATGTTCAGTAAATGTTTATGGAATAAATGAATTGAATAAACTGGAACAGTTGGTATCCCCTTAATTCCTGGGTCTTTGGAATACCAGAGCAAGCTCCTATTTAATATAATTCCCTTCTCTCGATCCAGCTCTTTTTATTGACTTAAGAAATGCCAGATTTGAATATGTAAAAATAACATTCAGTGTATACATATATGTAAATATCTTTAAACTTTTGCCTGCTATGTTAGTTTTCTATTGCTGCACAAATTACTATAAACTTATCTTAAACAACACACATTTATTATCTCACAGTTATGGGTCAAGAGTCTGAGCACAACTTGACTGAATTCTCTGCTTTGGGTCTCACAAGGCTGCAGTCAGTTTGGTGGCTGAGGATGCTGTCTTATCCAAGGCTTCACTTGGGCAGGATCTGCTTTTGTTGGCAGAATTAAGTTCCTTGAGGTTGTAAGACTGAAGCCTTCAGTTACTTACTAGCTGTTGGCCAGAGGCCATCTTCCATTCCTTGATACATGGATCTCTCCATATGACTGCCCACAGAATGGCAGTTTGCTTCATCAAAGCCAGCAAGAAAGAGTCTCCTCACAAGACAAGTATTTCAGTTTCATATAACATAGAGGCCACAATATGGCAGTTTGAGTTTTCAAAGCCACAACAGAGAGACACTAGCAAGATGGTCACTGTAATCTTACATAGCATAGTTCTTTACAGCCCTTCTCTCACGGAGAGGAAATCACACAAAGAACACTGGGAAGCAAGAGATCATACATAGAATTTACAATAAGTGTCTGTGTATCATGCCCGCCTACAGCAAAATAGTGATTCTCATAATTTGAAATACAAGCTAGATTAGCTTTGCTCCCATTCTTATTTGACTCAACACTAAATTCCATTTATTTGTCAATCCCAGAAAATGATCAAACCCTAAAATTCTAAAGAAAAATCAGGACCATTTTCAAAACATTCCAGCTATTCCTACAAGTATATTCATTTAATTTTTGCCTTTTCAGTAGGCACCAGTGCGCCAGCTTCCCTTGAGGAGACAGACACACATTTGCCTCAGCCATTATTTAATACAGTTAGTACTGAAACTTTATCCAAATTCTAGGCAAAGGGCTGGAAATTCTTGGCCATACAAACCCATAAAATAAAATATATTTTTTAAAACATTCATGTTGGTACTTTCTTATTTATCTGGTTTTAGTACTAAGTATCAAACTTTAGCCAAGGAATCTGTTTTGTAACTGAAAAGTATTCTTGCATATGAGGGTCAACAGCGGAAAAACCTTTGCTTCTCCAAGTGTTGTGTCAACGTTAACAAAAGCAAAGTATGGTGAAAATCCTTAAGGTGATATTTTAAAGCTAGTCTGGGCCACTGCAAAGCTGTAGTCCTAATAACGGACTTCCTTATCCTGTGTATTTGTCTGGGAATAGGATACACCTGACTGTTGCTCACACTTCTGCACTGGCCTTTCATTCTCCTTGTGAAAGAGGGTAGTGCAAGATCATTGACAAACCCAGAACTATTTGATAGTTATCCAGAGGTCTAGAGTAACAAGATGCTAGACTCCCTGTGTTTCGATTTGCATTTGTGTTTAACCTTTATACAGAGCAGTATTTATTTCATTTCTTTTTTTTTTTAAACTATTTATTCATTTTGGGGACAGCACAAGCAGCGGAGGGGGAAAGAGGATCCAAAGCGGGCTCTGCACTGACAGGCTGACAGCAGGGAGCCCAGTGTGACTCCAACTCACGGACTGCAAGATCATGACCTGAGCCAAAGGTGGACACTCAACCGATTCAGCCACCCTGGTGCCCCTATTTATTTCATTTCTAACTCTCTTGATCTACTATAGTTATTCATTAAAATGAAATAAAATAAGCAAATACTAATAAATTAAGAAGTTTCTGCTAAATTCTCAATTTTAAAACAATAGCCATAAAACTGTGGTGTTAGAAGTTAGAATAGTGGTCACCAGTGACTTTCCAATAACCAGAAGGGTCCTTTTGCGGGTGTTGGTCATGTTCTTTTTCTTGATCTACATGCACATTATATGGCTCTGCTCAATTTGTGAAAAACTATCAAGTTGTGCTCTTACAGAATGCCCAGTGATTATATATTATTCTTCAGTAAAATTTTTGAAATGAAGTCACATTCATGCTTAGTTTTGTTGCTATGAAACGAATTTGTCATGTTTTTGGCTTGCAAATTTGGTTGCAACTTGATTTAAGTTCATATTTCATCCCAGACTTATTAAGTAGACTACAGTGTGGCTGAAGCTGCTCCATTTTTAAACTTATTTTGAATTACTTTTCATTTTTCTTGGTGAATCACATGCTATTAGGTTACAAAGATTTGGAGTCCCCAAGATGTCCCCAACTCACCATTGATTAAATATTTAATTTTTTTAAATTTAATAATTTAATAAAAATTTTTAATTTAATAGTCTGAATTAAATATTTAATTTTTAAACTTTCTAAAGTATTTTATGCTAATAATGAAAAACATTAAACTAGGGGACTGAAATTGGTAAGAGTAGGACCCAGGACACAGAAGGAGGAAACCTTTTAAAGGAATAAGGCAGTGGGAAAAAAAGAAAAGGATATACAGTTGCCTCCTAAATTGGGGAAAAGATAAGATTGCTCACAAATGATGGTATTGGTTTTTCCCAGGGAATAATGAAATAAGATTCCATGCTAGGAATGAATGTCAGGGTGGGGCTGGTAGTTCAAGCACAAGGGATAGTTAGGAAATAGTATTGATAAGGTAAATATGGCTGAAGGTCAAGGGGATTGAAGATACTAGTAAGAATGCAGTTAAGAAAGTTGCTAAAAGGGTTCCCACAGTTTAGGGAGATAAAGTGAAGGTAGGAAATAACTAATAAACTTTGAGAACCAAGACTAGAGGTCACGCTGAGGACAAATCACAGAGTAAGTGGGAGTGAGGGAGTAAAAGAGGCCCAAGAGTAGGTGGCTGTGGGTAGAAAGAAGCTTAACAATTGAAAATTTTGCAGGTGGAGTAATTTCATCTGATGACTGGATTCAAGGAGTGGCTACATCTGTGGGTTTCTGACAGAGTGAAGTTGAAGATGATTGGAACAGAGAAAGATGAGAAATTGTGAGGTCAGGGTGCTAACTGAGTCATTATCATGTTTGCTGAAATCATTAGGCTGGGGCAGGACATGGGGATAGTTCCAAGGCTGACACAGAGTTTCGGAAACACACTTGGGCACAGGCAAGGAAGTAAATGGCTATCTTGATGAGGGCCAACTGTATGCAAATAGCAAGCAGGCAAAATTTCTCTCAGACATATATTACCTTTGTCACATAGCATTTTTTCCTAGCTTTGTTCACCTACTCTCAAGTCACCTCATTGTCCTCATGTTGCTCTCTCACTGTACACTTCCCAACTCTCCACTTTTGATACATGTGAAATCCCACATGATCCTAAGGCATACTTGGAAAGTTCTTAATTGATATGTCACTTTATCCCACTTATTATTGAATTTTTACAGGGCTTTCTCATGACAAATCCTAAATGTAAAAATGGTCATTTTGGGCCACTACCCTAAGGAGATGTTTGCAAAGTCCTAGAATTCCAGCCAAGGCAGAAGGGCTCTTCCTGTTCTGAAAAATATTTCTCCAATATTGATTCATTCTTTTAGCCCAGGAGTTTATCCCCACAAAATATGAGTTTCTTAGAGGTTAGGGCTGGACTAAGGCAGTACAGAGATACCCACAAAGGGACTAACTCAGTCTTTTGCTTTTTTGACCAGTGCACAAGGCAGACTACTGTGCTGTGAGATACTTTTTCCTTCTGACTTTATTCCCTGTGCCAGAGTAATATCATTTTCAATATATGCTGTGATGTGAAAGATTTAGGAAGCATTGACATAACAGACATTTAATGACTACAAATTTATTTAGCACCTACTATATACAAAGCACCTCATCTATTTTAACTCATTTAACCTCTACAGCAACCCTATTAGGTTGGTACCCTTATTCTCATTTTGCAGATAAAGAAACCAAGATGACCTGCCAAAGGTTACAGACATGGTAAGGGACAGCACCAGGATGCAACCTCAGGTCATCTGGAAGCAGAAGGTACACTTAACCACTACACATTGCCTCTAAATAAATGTTTGCTAGATCTAAATAAAAATTTTAACTTAACTAGATGTTATATGTTTGTTTTAAACACCCCTATAAATGGCAGAACTAGAATACAATCCAGCCACACTCTGTAAATTAGCCATGGGATGATGAGGAGCAGCAAGCTGAACACACTGAAGCCTTGTCTATGTCAGAGCGCCATCTCCAAGTTTGCTTGGGACTCCCTTAACACTAGACCTACTTCTCTGTCTTTTAAAAATGATCTGAACAACAAAAATCATAGTATATCCTGCGTTTTACTCTGGATCTTCAATGTAATAAAAAACTTTATAATTGTTAATTTATAGGTATATTGCCCTCTTATAGACTGTCATTTTTCCGCAAAAGGCCCTGGCCTCTCATGTATTTCTTTACACACACACACACACACACACACACACACACACACACAGCTTATCTTTTAAGTTCCTCATCTTGCTTTAGGAAAAAAAAAATCTGAAGGTTCTCTTACATCGACTGCCTAAGAGTCGCGCTATAAGAAGCAACAACCTCTCCTCCTCTCTGCCATCTGCTCGGCAGCCGCAAAGCAGCAACCATGCGTGAATGCATCTCTATCCACGCTGGCCAGGCTGGTGTTCAGATCGGCAATGCCTGCTGGGAGCTCTATTGCCTGGAACACGGCTTCCAGCCTGATGGCCAGATGCCAAGTGACAAGACCGTTGGGGGAGGAGATGACTCCTTCAACACCTTCTTCAGTGAGACGGGTGCTGGCAAGCAGGTGCCCAGGGCAGTGTTTGTAGACCTGGAACCCACAGTCATTGATGAAGTTCGCACTGGCACCTACCGCCAGTTCTTCCATCCTAAGCAGCTCATCACAGGCAAGGAAGATGCTGCCAATAACTATGCCTGAGGGCACTACACCGTTGGCAAGGAGATCATTGACCTTGTCTTGGACTGAACTCAAAACTGGCCGACCAGTGCATGGGTCTTCAGGGCTTCTTGTTTTTCCACAGCTTTGGAGGGGGAACTGGTTCCAGGTTCACCTCCCTGCTGATGGAACGTTTCTTTGTCGATTATGGCAAGAAGTCCAAGCTGGAGTTCTCCATTTACCCAGCTCCCCAGGTTTCCACTGTAGTTGAGCCCTACAACTCCATCCTCACTACCCATACCACCCTGGAGCACTCTGATTGTGCCTTCATGGTAGACAATGAGGCCATCTATGACATCTGTCGTAGAAACCTCGATATTGAACACCCAACCTACACTAACCTAAATAGGTTGATAGGTCAAATTGTGTCTTCCATCACTGCTTCCCTCAGATTTGATGGAGCCCTGAATGTTGATTTGACAGAATCCAGACCAACCTGGTGCCCTATCCCTGCATCCACTTCCCTCTGGCCACATATGCCCCTGTCATCTCTGCTGAGAAAGCCTACCATGAACAGCTTTCTGTAGCAGAGATCACCAATGCATCCTTTGAGCCAGCCAACCAGATGGTGAAATGTGACCCTTGCCATGGTAAATACATGGCTTGCTGCCTGTTGTACTGTGGTGATGTGGTTCCCAAAGATGTCAGTGCTGCCATTGCCACCATCAAGACCAAGCATACCATCCAGTTTGTGGACTGGTGTCCCACTGGCTTCAAAGTTGGTATTAATTACCAGCCTCCCACTGTGGTACCTGGTGGAGACCTGGCCAAAGTACAGCGAGCTGTGTGCATGCTGAGCAACACCACAGCCATTGCTGAGGCCTGGGCTCGCCTGGACCACAAGTTTGACCTGATGTATGCCAAGCGTGCCTTTGTTCACTGGTATGTGGGTGAGGGCATGCAGGAAAAGAAAGCTTTCTGAGGCCCATGAGGACATGGCTGCCCTTGAGGATTATGAGGAGGTTGGTGTGGATTCTGTTGAAGGAGAGGGTGAAGAGGAAGGAGAGGAAAACTAAAGTTAAAAATGTCACAAAGGTGCTGCTTTTACAGGGAAGCTTATTGTTTTGAATACTGAAAAGTTGTGCTCTGATCAGTTACTTTGTATGTAGCAGTGTATACTCTCATATACAATTACTGACCTATGCTTTATAACACAACTCTTTGTTATAGATCCACGCTGTCCATTTCTCTGATAGGTTTGAATAAAGTATTCCCTGTCTTAAATGAAAAAAAAAAAAAAAATCACGGTGAGCCTGAAGGCCCATTTCCCAGGCGGGGGAGGAATGTAATGAAATTAGTTTTTGCTAGGTATTTTTATCACAGATTAGGAGGTGCAAACCGCAAAGAAAAACTAGTTTCTTGGTGTGTCACCAGCTCTGGGGTTCACTGATCAATCACAACCAACTCATTTAGTAAGTTAAAAATATATATCATGGCAAGGTTCGTTTGTGTAAGAGTTGGACCAAGGCCGGCGCCCCCACGATCTGCGGTAATCTGGTGTCCAGTCACGACCATCGGACTCTTCATTTTCCCCGGGGAGTTCCCACACCTCCTCTGTCCCTAAGGGTGGCCGGCGGTCCCTCGCGGCACAGAGTCCCTCAGGGAAGGCTGAGAAGGAAGGCCGAAGAAACCGCGGCGAGAAGAGATGGCGGCAGGCATAAAAAGCACCCGGGCTTCAGTTCACGACCCCGTTATTCCACGGAAAAATGGAACATTCCGCTCTTTCCGCCCGCAGAGGGGAGGTGGGGGAACCCTTCGATCTGGTCTAGGAGAGGCGACGCGGGCGCAGCCACCGGAATCCCGGACGCCGGGAGCCTCGTTACGGGAATCGCAGCTGCCTGGTGTCCCGCCCCTTCGCCGTCGGGCTGCAGCCGACCCAATGCCCGGGCGCGCAGGGTCTCTCTGGGGCCAATCAGCATACAGTCCCTAAGTCCGGAGGCGGGGCGCGGCGAGGGCGCTGCGGGGCGGGGTCAGGGGGCGCAGCGCCCCGCCGTGGGAGGAGGGCCGCGTGCCGCGTCTGCGGGAAGGAGCCGGGAGCGAGCCGGAGCCGAGGCGAGGAACCGAGAGGCCCGTGGAGCCGCGCGGGGAACGCCCGGGCGTAGCTGAGCCGGAGGCCGCGGCTGCGCGGCCCACGGGCCCGGCCTGGCACCGAGGGAGTCGCGCGCTGTACAGAAGCGGAGGAGCGAGGCGCCGCGGCCTGAGGTGAGGAGGTTCCGTGGCCAAATGAAGGGCCGTGTAGCGGGAGGATGAGGGCTATAGGTCTGGGCGTTCGGGCCCGGAGACCTGGCATTGGAGAGGGCCACCCTCCCTCGCGAGAGGGGCGCCCCAACAGCGCGCGAGCCCTAAATTTGTTAATCCCAGTCTGGAAATCCCCACATTCCTCGTTCCTTTCCCTATTCGCACACCTCCGAATTTGATCTCTACAACTTTGTCACCTACATTTCTCAACCCTAAGTGCATACCTTACCTCCAGCGCGCGGACACACACATACACACACACATACACACACACGTACCCTTCTCAGGCCCTCGCCCCCAAATCCCCACTTTTTGCCCCTTTAATTCCTCTAGCCCCGCATTTGACTCTTCATTTTCTACCTGGAGGTTAATTTCTCTTCCCCAAAGCCGTCTTTTCATCCTGAAATTGTAATGTTTCAACACTTTTGGAAGTTCATCTTAAAACATTTTAAACTGACGTCTTTATTCTTTTTATCTCTAACGTGTACCAGTTCTAACGAAGCCCACCTAACGCTGTATCTGAAAAAGCACCAAATTCATCTTTAAAATTTCACCCCTCCTCACCAGCTTAAAGGTTATTCCACGCAGCAAGGTTCTGTTTTTTAGGAGATGGACAGCATTTTATTCATAACTATTTTTTCTTTGAAAAAAATATCAGGTTAGAAGTAAGACTTGCCACTTTTGTTCTTTTCACCTTAAGAAAGGACACGCATTTCGGTTTAATTTGTGTAGTTGGTATGGGGTCGTTTCACCGATTACACTGCTTTAAAATAAGTAGTGATTAGAATGCCAGGGTGACTCTTCTAAAAGATTGAAGCCTTTGGTTAAGACAGTGCTGTAAACAAACCCTTTAGACTGTGTGAGTGCCAGCTTCAAGTTGGACAACTCTTAATTTGAAATTCCTGACTCAGATCATCATATGAGCTGTTCGCCATTATCTTAATTTCTTAAATTCATGATAATTCCCATTTGGAAGTATTTTTGGACTGTAAATGGAATTTTACATTTATAGAACCAACTTGATATTAAGTTAAATCATGCTTTCCAGCTTTTTTTTGGGGGGGGAAATTTTGAACACTTTTTTTTAATCACAAGTGGAAGAAAAAAATTACAGGATGGAGAAAGTGTGAGAAAAGGAGAATAAGTTTTGTAGTGGAATTTTTCACTCTTTGCATGTCTGTATTAATTGACAATATTATGCACGTTTAATTTTCTCAGAGGTAATTTAGAATATTACAGTACTGCTGCCAGCTAACTTAAGATATTTTCTTATGTAATGAAAAATGTGTACAGTGTTCTCATTTTTATTTATGAGTTGCAGTGTTTTCACTTTATTTCAACATTTTCCTAAGGGAATTTGCACTGGAGTTAAATGTTGGGGCAATTTCGATTATTGTATACCTATGAAGGAGATGTTGCAGTACCCACTTTATAAAGAAGGAAACTGAGGCTCAGGGTCCGTTGAAACCTAGATCTATGTAATTTCAAGTCCTGTACTCGCTGTTGGTCATTTTTTCATGCAGACACATTTCTCATGGAGGGTCCACTACTACAGTTTGAGAACTTTGGACTCCCCCATAACTGTTCTGCAGAGAGGGTTCCCCATCCTCCCCCCCCCCCAAAAAAAACTTATTTGAGTGCTTCTTATTTTAACAGGAGTCAGGATTCCCTGGCCCTAATACAGCTTGGCTCCTAGAGAAATGTGTGGAATGTTCTCATAGCCTTCTCCATTTCTTTGATTGCAAAGGCAGTATGATCAGAGTTGAAGTTTCTAGTCTATTTATTATTTTACACAACAAATACTAAACACAACTGGCTCCAGGAATTCACAAAGATGCAGGAAATATCGTCAGGACATTGATAGAGTTTACAGAAATTGAGCTGACAAATGTATGAAAAATTGCAAGGGTGCAAGGCAGTTTTTTTTTTTTTAATTTTTTTTCAACGTTTATTTATTTTTGGGACAGAGAGAGACAGAGCATGAACGGGGGAGGGGCAGAGAGAGAGGGAGACACAGAATCGGAAACAGGCTCCAGGCTCCGAGCCATCAGCCCAGAGCCCGACGCGGGGCTCGAACTCACAGACCGCGAGATCGTGACCTGGCTGAAGTCGGACGCTTAACCGACTGCGCCACCCAGGCGCCCCTAGGCAGTTTTAATTAGATGCAGGATGATACAGAAAATGCTGTAGATATATAAATTCGGGAGTGATTATTTAAGGTTTGGAATGATCACAAAAGACTGAGCAGAGGTCAGACTTGAAAACTTTGTAAAATTTGGATAAGGAGAAAAATGAAGGAAACCCATTCCAAATAGAGGTCTGTGTAGAAAGGGTCAGAAATAACCAAGCTATATTATATCCAGCACATATGTAATGCTTACTTTATGCCAGTCACTTTTCTGAGCTCTTTGCCCATATTAATTCTTTTATTACTTATAGCCTTGGGAGGTAAATGTTATTATCTTCCTTTTACAAGGAGGGCAGCTAAAGCAAAGAGAGGTTAATTTGTCTAATGCCACAGAGTTAATAAGAGGTAGATCCAAAATTCATACCTAGACAGCCTGGCTTCGGAATCTGAGCTCTTAACTGTGATGCATATACTGTCTCTTCATGTAGTATACTTGAATGTCAGTGACTAGAATAATATGACCATACCAGAAAGTCTTTTAAAACCCACTCTTAATTGTTCTCTATGTGCCTCAAAGTATCTTAGATTCTGAGAATATCAAGGCATACGAAGTACAGTGTTATTAGTCCTGTTACCGAACGGTACTCGAGTGCATTGGGAGCAAAGATGTTTGTGGGAGTGGGGGGAAATTCCACAGGAGAGATGATGTTTCATCTGAGTTATAAACAGTACAAAGCAGAGTCTGGAAAAGACATTCTAGAGGCAGGGAATAGGATATGTAGATGTAAAAACTCTGAAATAACTGTGTTAGAGAAAGTCTAGTAGTTTGCAGTGGCTTGAACTTAGTGGCTAGGAGTGGCTAGTTGGGAGTGATAAAATGTAGATCAGATTGTGAATGGCAAGATGAGGTCAAGTAAAATGAAAGCTTCATTAGATTGTTTGCTCTTCTCTTTAGGTCTATCATAGTGGGATAGCTTGAGGAAAGTCTGAGTAGAGGGGGTTTTTAGAAGAGACTTTACGATTTATTTATTTATTCTTTGATCTCTACATCCAACATGGAGTTTGAACTCACAACCCCTAGATCAAGAGTCACATGCTCTATGGCTGAGTCAGCCAGGCCTCTCCAGAATAGATTTTAAATATTGGAGAAGATAAGTGAGACAGGCACATGAAGCCAAATATTTAGACTCTTAAGTAGCTAAAATATTTGGCATTAATATTCACCATTTAAGTTTCCTCTTTTAAGGAAAAGAATGACAAGTTTAAAATAATGTCATAAATAGATTCATCCACCTATTATGTTAGAATGATTTGGAGGATGGAAAGAGACTGGAAGCAGGAAGGCAGTGATAAGTACTAAGATGGGAGTGGGTAGAAAAGAAGAGACAAATGAGAAAGACATCATGAAAGAAGACTGGACAAGCTAGAATTTAATAGATAAGGGACAACAATGGACCCCATTGACTTAGGCAGTTCAAGGAGGGTGGTCGTGGATGGGGTAAAAAGATGAGTACTGTGACTTTTGTAAAAAGCGGGTGCATTTATGTATGTATGTATGTATGTATGTATACAATATGTGTGTATTGTTTTTAGACCTTTCTATTTGAGTCAGAAGCAGAATATCCAAGACAGTGATATATAACTGGAATCAAAAGAAAGTTTCCAGCCAGAATTCTTGAAATTACTTTGTTTGAAGATGATAGTTCAAGTCATACATCTTCAAAGAAGTTAGTATTTTTTAAAAATAGTAGATCCTAGGGCTGCCTGGGTGGCTCAGTCAGTTCAGTGACTGTGTCTTGATTTCCGCTCAGGTCATGATCTCATAGTTCGTGGGTTCGAGGCCTGCGTTGGGGCACTGACGGGGCGGGACCCCTGCTTGGGATTCTCTCTCCCTCTCTGCCCCCCCACAAATAGATAAATAAACTTAAAAAATAAGTAGTAGATCCTAAATAGTCTTGGCTCCATTCATAGCCAGGAGATAAAACCTAGCAGAGAATTCAATGAAGGAGACAGTAAAATAGACAAAGGAAAGATTTCAACAACATAATATTGTTACATAGAAACCAGGAGATAAAAGAAATTCAGGAAGCAAAGATAGTCAACAATATGGAATGTTTCAGAAACACTTTTGATATTGTCACAATGGTTACAGTCTCTTTTATTCTGTGTGACTAGTATATCTTAATGAGATTTAATGAGAAGTTAGCTACTTGATCATGACTTGAGAGCTTCATCTGTTGAAATGTGCCTATAGTATAGATTATCATTTCAAAGCTGTGTATGTAAAAATACCCAGAGCAGGAGCTTTATTCCTTTCAGCACAATAAATCTGTTGTCCGGTTAAAATTTGGGTGTTCTACCTCCAAATTTTCATTTTCTGTTTACTCAGTTTCATCCTCTGCTTTGAGGTAGATTTGTATATTTACTTCTGAATAGTGCATTTCATATAGGTTGTCTGCACAATCTGTCTTTTTTGGATGTTCTCTAGTATATATTCCCTCACCTCTATTCCCTAACACAAAGTAAACTCATCACAGCTATGTTTCAGATAGTACAGCTCTGGTTTGTACACTGGCATGTGCTGGAATTTTGCCATTGATAATCTTCATTTGACATTTAGAGTCAAAGATGGCATAGCTAACGTGTATGCTGTTTTCTCTGTTTAGAAAAACCTTTACTCATATTTCATATTTGGGCCTTCCTGGGCCCTTTCTGAATTGAGTTCTTCTATATGCTTCTCTAGCATTGGGTGCATAGTCTACCCTGTAAACTTTGAACTTCTTAAGGTTGTTTATTTGTCTTCAGCTATTATTTGTTAAGGTTTATTTCTTAGGCTGTAGTGAGAGCATGGATGGTTGTCACAATACTCTTTAGGCCTTTTCATATGTCTAAAACAGTGGTAATTTGTAAGAGGCCTTCTTCTCTAAGGTCATAAACATACTCTGTATTTTCTTCCAATACTCTTAAATTTTGCTTTTGCATTTGGGTCCGTAATTAATTTGGAGTGTATGTATCTGTGATGAAGTAGAGCTCTTTATCTTTTTGCTTGTGGAGCCAGCTGTCCCAATACTATTTATTAAATAGTCCTTTATTTCCCCAGTGATAAGAGATGCTTTTTTTTTTTAATCAGATAATTAAATTCTTAAATGTACATGGGTTATTTCTGGATTTTTTGTTTTGTACCATTGGTAGAATTATTCATATGCCAATGCCATGCTTTGATTACTGTAACATAGTATGTCTTAACAGATGATACAGCAATATTCTGTTTATTTTTCCTTTTGAAAGTAGGTTTTTGGCTATTATCTAATATTTCATATGAAATTTTAAATTGGTTTGTACGTTTTCGTAATAAACCACTTTGCAATTTGGATTAAAATTGTATTGCATTAATATGTTAATTTGTGAAGAACTGATGTCTCTATTATATATATTTTGTTTTTCATTCCATGATATTTGAGTTTTCCTAATGAGCTGTTTAGTAAGGTTTTATACTTTTCTGTATAAAGTTATTACATAGTTGTTTTTTTTACATAGTTCTTATTAGATTTTTCTTTCTTAGATATATTATAGTTTTTGATGGTGTTGTGAATAGGATTTTTTCTTTTACATTTCTAATTGGTTATTAGTGATGTATAGGAGAGCTGTCTATGTTTTTTGATGATCTTTTGTTTATTAAACTCTCAGTAGTTGTGGTAGTTTGTCATTTGGTTCTCATTCTTTTTCTTAATAGATGGTATTTATACGTTTTTCTTTTTCCATTTTTATATCATATTTATTTGCTCTATTTTTAGTTAAGCCCTCTAGAACAGTATTGAATAAGTGATGACTCCAAGCATCTTGTTTGAATTCTGACTTTGACAGGAATGCATCTAATTTTTTTTTAAGTTTATTTAATTTGAGAGCATGTGAGGGGCAGAGAGAGAGAGAATCCCAAGAAGGCTCCCTTATGCGAGCACAGAGCCAATGCATAGCTCAATCTCATGAACCCTGAGATCATGACCTGAGAGGAAATCAGGAGTCGGATGCTTAACCATGTGAGCCACCCAGGCAGCCCTCTAATTCTTATTTTTAAGTATGATGTTTATTGTAAGCTTCTGATAAAGTACTGTGCTACCACAGATGACCATTTATTGAGTACATACTTGTCAGCCAGATAAGTTTTAAGCACTTCACATTTATTGACTTGCTTAGTCTTCCCAAAAGTCCTAGGTAGTATGTGGGTAGGTGGTAGTGTTATCCTTATTTTACAGGTAAGGAAAATGAAAGTGAGGGATATCAAATAACTTGGCTAAAATGTTATACAAAATTAAGGAGCTGGAATTTGAACATAGGTGGTCGGATTCCAGAATCCATCCTCTTCTTTATTATACTTCATCAAGTGGATGGTCTCTTTCAGTCTTAGTTTTCTGACACTTTGTTGTTATTTTTAAATTTTAAGTGAAGCTTTTGAATATTATCAGTTGCTTTTCAAGCATCTATTGGAATGATTATATAGTTTTCTTCTTTCAATAAATATGATGGATAGCATTGTTATCTTTTTGCATATTGGACTAATATTTTTAGGCTAAATACTTGTTAGTATTTATGGTTTTTGTTTTGTTTTGTGTTCATGTACATTGCTAGAATAAACTTGCAATGCTTTAATTAGGATTTTTCACACCAGTACTCATCATAGTTTGATAATAGTTTTATTATGTAATCCTTGTTTGATTTGTTATCCAAGTGACTGTGCACCTTGGACTCACGGCCAAAGTAGGATAATAAGGATAAGATTTACCCTCCTGCCTGAAACAGCCATAGAATAGGAAAAACACATGAAGCAATGATAAGACACTTGACACTGGATAATGAAAGGCAGTGATCTTATAGATTGGAAACAAATAAAATGAACCCTATGACTGCACTATCCTAGTACGTTGAGAAACTTTCCAGGCCATGGCATAGGTAGGAATGCAGGGTAAGTCCCATGGATGTGCATTCTCTTGGATTTCCAGAAATGGCCTGGAATAACAAAGGTGCTAAAGTTGACAGAACAGAATACTAGAGAACTCTTGAAAGCTTCAGATGTCCCATTCAGCTGTTCAGCTGAGTACTGACCGGTGCATGCATGTAAAGAAACATACCAGGGAAAGAACCTTCTGGAGACAGTAAAGATAACAGGGTTGATCCTTCCATAGAGACAGGAATGGTACCTGTCCTCACCAGTCAGGTTGGGAACCAACCCTAATTCCTGGGACATTGGAGAGTACACAGAAGGATCCTGCCTCAGTAGTAGGGAATAAATCGCCCTAGAATAAGCACTGCTCCCATCCTACCCAGTGTATTTTTTTAAAATTTTTATTTAAATTCCAGTTAGTTAAAATACAGTATAATATTACTTTCAGGTGTACAATATAGTGATTCAACACTTACATACAACACCTGGAAGTCATCACAGGTACACTTCTTAATCCCCATTTTCACCTGTCTCCACACCTACCTCCCTTCTAGTAATTGTCAGTTTATTAGCTAGAGTCTATTTCTTGGTTTACCTCTCTTTTTCTCCCCTTTTCTCATTTGTTTTCTTTCTTAAATTCCACATGAGTGAAATCACACAGTATTTGTCTTTCTCTGACTGACTTAATCTTGCTTAGCTTAATACTCTCTAGCTCCATCCATGCTGTTGCAAATGGCAAGATTTCATTCTTTTTGATGGCTGAGTAATATTCTGATGTGTATATATACCACATCTTCTTTATTCATCAGTTAGTGGACCCTTAAGCTATTTCATAATTTGGGTATTATAGATAATGCTGCTATAAACATTGGGGTGCATGTATTCCTTTGTATTAATCTTTTTTTTTTTTTATTGTTTGGGTAAATATGTAGATACCCGTGCATCTTAAAAGCAAGATGTGAAAGGACCAAACTGTTTCCAAGTAACTTAACTGTGTCATGGAACAAAGCTCAAGAGTATAGAAGTACAGGGGGTACCTGGGTGGCTCAGTCGGTTAAGCATCTGACTTCTGCTCAGGTCATGATTTCACAGTTCATTGGTTCGAGCCCCACCTCGAGTTCTGTGCTGACAGCTCAGAGCCTGGGGCCTGCTTTGGATTCTGTGTCTCCCTCTCTTTGTCCGCCCCACCTCTGGCTTGTGCTCATTCTCTGTATCTCTCAAAAAATAAATAAACATTTAAAAAATTTTTTCTAGGGGCACCAGGGTGGCTCATTCAATTGATCATCTGACTTCGGCTCAGGTCATGATCTCGTGGTCTGTGAGTTTGAGCCCTGTGTTGGGCTCTGTGCTGACAGCTCAGAGCCTGGAGCCTGCTTTGGATTCTCTGTCTCCCTCTCTCTCTGCCCCTTTCCCACTCATGCTCTGTCTCTCTCTCTGTCAAAAATAAATAAACGTTAAAAAAAAATTTTTTTCTAAACACTGTAGAAATGCAAAAAAATCCAATAGCAAATAAGGTGAAATTCAGTGGCATACAGTCAAAAATTATCAGGCATGCAAAGAAGCATGAAAGTACATTATATAATAAGAAAAATTAAAGCTCACCCAGGGCTCACACAGATAAAATTACCAAAGAGATTAGAATAATTATATGACTATGTTCTGTATGTTTAAAAATCTAAGTAAGGTTATAGAAAATATGAAAAAGACCCTATTGAACTTCTAGAGATGACAAATAACATTGTGTAAGATGGAAAATACATAAGTTAGGATTAATGGCAGATTGGACATTGCAGAGGAAGAAATTAGTAAACTTAAAGACATAGCGGTAGAAATTATAAAACCTAGAAAGAAAGAAAAAAATGGACTTACAGCTCACATCACTGAGCTGTGGGACTACTTCAAGCATCCTGATAATACATGTTATTAGAATCCTTAAGGATCGGGGCGCCTGGGTGGCTTGGTTGGTTGGGCATCCAGCGTCAGCTCAGGTAATGATCTCGTGTTTTGTGGGTTCCATCCCTGTGTCAGGCTCTGTGCTGAAAGCTCAGAGCCTGGAGCCTGCTTCAGATTCTGTGTCTCCTTCCTCTCTCTGCCCCTCCCATGCTCATGCCGTCTTTCTCTGTCTCTCAGTAATAAATAAAAAAACGTTACAATCCTTAAGGATGGGAGCAGGAGGGTCAGAGATAAATATCTTCAAAGAAGTAATGGCCATAATTTTTCTAGATTTGATGAAAACTATAAACCAGCAGATCTAATAAGCTTATTCAACTCTAAGCATAAGAAACACGATGAAAACTATACCAAGGTATGTTATAGTCCAGTTGCTCAAAGTTAGTGATAAACTAGTTACAAAAAACTTAGATTCATCCAGCGGAAAATAAGAGACTTCTCATCCAAAAGAAGAAAGACAAGGATGATAGTAGATTTCTCATTAGAAACAGTGCATGCAAGAAGTTAATAGCTACATTTTTAAGTACTGAAAGAAAAAACTATCAATTGAGAATCTATACCCAGTGAAAATATCTATGAAAAATAATAATGCAATGCTTTTTAGATATATAAAGACTTAATCACCAGGAGACCCACACTACAAGTGTGACTACAAGCAGACTCATACTACAAGACCCACTACAAGTGGGGGTCTGCTGCCATATATATATGTGTGTGTATATATATACACACACACACACACACACACACACACATACACACACACAGTCTTTCAGTCTTTCAGGCAGAATGAAAGTATCAGATGAAATGTGGACCCAGACAAAGGATGAAAAACTCTGGAAATGGTAGTGATATGGATAAATATACAAGATTTTTATATTATTTAGTCTTCTCTTACAATAATTATTTTAAAAAATAGTGACAGCATGGTTTATAATATTTGTAAACTACATGTGAAGTTTATAAAATATACAAAAGTAAGTTGTATGGCAAAAATAGTATAAAGATCAAGAGGAGAGAAATGGATGTATGCTGTTTTATACTTTACTGTGCATGAGGTGCTGTAACATCACTTGTAGACTAATAAGTTGTCTATACTATACTGTGTGTACTATAAACCTTAAAGTAACCACTAAGATAACAAAACAAAGATTTAATAGCTTATAAGCTAACAAGACAAAACAGAAATGATAAAAAAAAAAGTAATTAAGTGAACACGTGACAGTAAAAGAAGAAAAGGGAAACAAGAGGTTAAATAAGTAAAAAACAAATACAAAGATGATAGCTTTCAGCCCAACTGTTTCAATAATGATATTAAATGTAAGTGGCCTAGATACCCAATAAAAGCAGAGGTTGTCAGATTAGATACAACTGTATCCTGGTTACCAAAACAAATAAAATGCAACAAAAGACAAACAGTGCTCTTTAAATATGAAGAAACAAACAGGTTAAATATAAAAGAATGGGGAAAGATATACCATAACACTAATGAAGAGAAGGTTAGATTGTCTATAATGTCAAGGTAGATTTCAGAGCAAAGAATATTACCATTGGTAAAGAACATCATTGCACAATGATGGAAGAGCCAATTCATCAGGAAGACCTTATATTTATGTGCCTAATAATGTAGCTTCAAAATATATAGGACAAAATCTGAAAGAACTGCAAGAAGAAATAAAGTCAGAGTTCTATTTGGGGATATCAATACCCCCTTTTCAATAATTGATAGAGGAAGTAGAAAATTACTAAAGATATAGAAGATTTGAATAATACTGTCAATGAGATTGACGTTTATATAACACTCCATCCAGCAAAAGCATTGCTTTTTAAGTACACCCAGAACACTGATATCAAGACTTAAAGCTACGGTCATCAAGACTGGAATAGTTGTATAAAGATAAGCAAATACATCATGCCACAGAACAGATCAGGAATTGGATAATTAGCTCTCACAGGGGAAATCTAGGCTGCCTCCTTTTTTTAATAAAGTATTATTAGAATACAGCCACACCCATTTGTTTATGTATTACCTATGGCTGCTTTTTGCCACAACAACAGATTGGGTAGTTCCAGCAGATATCTTGTGATCTACAAACCCTAAAACATTTATTCTCTCTGGCCCTTTACATAAAATGTTTACCCAGCCATGGAATAAAGATTACCAAAACAGACTCACACATATATTGGCAGTTGATTTTTGATGAAAGTATAAAGGTAATTCACTTGAGAAAGGATAGTTTTTCTACATACAGTTCGGAAACAATTGGCTATTCATATGTAAAGAAAATAACTTGAATACCTACTTTATACCATATATAGAAATTATTTTGAAATAGTTGATAGACCTGAATATAAAACCTAAAACTATAAAACTTTTAGCTAGAAAACATAGGAAAAAACCTTTGGGACTTTGAGGTAGGCAAAGATTTCTTAGATACAGTAATTAGATACCAAAAGATTAGTGCTTAGATACCAAAAACACTAATTCATAAATTGGACTTCATTAGAATGAATATTTCTGCTCTTTAAAAAGAATTAATAGAATGGAAAGATAAGCCACAGATTGGGAGAATATACTTAAAAGAATTTTCTAATAAAGACCTTATATGTAGAATATGTATATATTTTTTAATTTTTTTAACATTTATTTATTTTTGAGAGACAGAACTTGAGCAGAGGAGGGACAGAGGGAGGGAGACAGAATCCGAAGCAGACTCCAGGCTCTGAGCTGTCAGCACAGAGCCCAACGTGGTGCTCAAACCCATGAACCGTGAGATCATGACCTAGTCAAAGTCAGACACTTAACTGACTGAGCCACCCAGGCATCTATATATATATACATATATATAGATGGGGGTTTTTTTGGTAATGTTTATTTTTGAAAGAGTGTGAGTAGGGGAGGGGCAGAGAGCCGGAAACACAGAATCTGAAGTAGGCTCCAGGCTCTGAGCCGTCAACACACAGCCCGACGCTGGGCTTGAACCCGTGAACTGTGAGATCGTGACCTGAGCTGAAGTCAGATGCTTAACCGACTGAGCCACCAAGGCACCCCTAGAATATATTTTTAAAACTTTGTAAACATAGTAATGAAAAAACAACAAATGCAATTTAAAAATGAGCAAAATATTTGGACACATCACCAAGGAAGAATATGAATAAATATATACCTACCATATATATGACCTAGCTATTAAACTAGCTATTTTCCAAAGAGAAATGAAAGCTTTGTCCCACCAGACTTGGGACTGGTTATATTATAGTATATTTTTTCCACTAATATATCATGTACTAGCTTACAACAAGGAAGTCAGTTTATCCATCCAACAAATATATTGAGGTACTTACCATTCTAGGTATGATTCTTGTTGCTAGGAGCATAGTTGAGAACAAAACACACAGAATTTCTTGCCTAATTTGCTTGCTTTCTATTTTAGGTGCACAGTGTATTAGTTTCCCAGGGCTGCTGTAACAAAATGGCACAAGCTGGATGACTTAAAAAACAATAAAAGTTTATTAAGTTATTCTAGTAAGAGAAGTTTATTCTCTTACGGTTCTGGAGGCCAGAAGTCCTTCTGAAACTCTCGGTAGAATCTTTGCCTCTTCCCTCTTCGTAGCTTCTGGTGGTAGCCATTCCCTGCCTGTGTTGTCACATGGCATTGTGCTTGTATGTTTTATCTTATAATGACAAGCAACCAGTATTAAGGGCCACTCCATTATGATATCTTAACTAATTATATCTGCCACAGCCCTATTTCTAAATAGGGTCATATTATGAGATACGGGGGGTTAGGAGATCAACATGTTGTTCAGGAGGAAAACACAATTCAACCCATAACAGCCAATAAACAAAATAAGTAAATTAAATACTATTTTGGCACACTTTCTGAAGTGTTGGCATACTATGGTCCACAGACCTAATCTAACCTGCATCCTATTTTATTAAATAAGGTTTTATTAGAATTCAGCCATCCCTTGTTTTTTTAATTTTAATCCAAGTTAGTTAACATATAGTGTGCCCATTTGTTTACATATTATCTATAACAGAGTTAACTAGTTGCAACAAAGACCTTAACACACACAAAACCTAAAATAACTATTATTTGGTTCTTTATAAGAAATATTTGCCAAGCTGTTTTAAAAAGTATTAAGTGCCATTGAGAAAAAAAAAAAAAAAACAGGAAAGGAGGATAAGCAATACTGGGTGGCCAGGGAAAACCTGTATGAGAAGGTGAATTTGAGCAAATGTAATAATCTTTATGTATTGACTTTAGTAAGGGAAAAAAACAAGTTATAGAACATTTTTGTGAAATAAAGTGTATTTATACAGTATAATTTTAGAATATACAAATAAAAATTTTGCAAGAGTTTCCATCAAATTGTTGACAGTAGTTCTCTGGGGATTATAGAGGACTTGTACATGACATTTTCAACTGCTGTTCACTTGAAAATTTAAAAATAATTATTTCCTTTATATTTTAATATATCATTGTTATAAATTCAGTTTCTTATATATTATTAAATTATATCAAAGTGTTAATATTTATGAAACAATAATGGAAGATTCAACTCCTTTCCTAAGTTTGAAGTTATCTTTTACATTTCAAAGAACTGCCATTACTTTTACACCAGATTTAACCTAGCTTTGAATTTTAAACTGAGTTTTTATTTGTGTGCATAAAATAGTTTGGCAGTTGAAGAGTTAGTAGTCTTA
This sequence comes from Prionailurus bengalensis, assembly GCF_016509475.1. Lineage (NCBI taxonomy): Eukaryota > Metazoa > Chordata > Mammalia > Carnivora > Felidae > Prionailurus > Prionailurus bengalensis. Next base: position 124,973,537 of record NC_057343.1, on the reverse strand, counting down.
ACTGTTAGTGAAAGGTTAAAAGGTATGATTCTGTTAAAGATTTGTTTTAACTGCTTTTGTCAAATTCAACAAAATGTCCCTTTCATGTTTCTGTGACATTACATGAAAATCAGGGAAGTTTGGACTAGGCACAGAGGGGCTGATAATGTTTCCAAGTATGTATTAAAACAGTAGGATGGGGGAGCCTGAGTGGCCCAGTTGGTTAAGTGTCTGACTTTGGCTCAGGTCATGGTTTTGCAGTTTGTGAGTTCGAGCCCACCGTCAGGCTCTGTGCTGACAGCTCAGAGCCTGAAGCCTGCTTAGGATTCTGTCTCCCTCTCTCTGCCCCTCCCCTACTCACGCTCTGTCTCTGTCTCTCAAAAATGAATAAACGTGAAAAAAAAGGGATGTTTAAATATTGTTATACAGGTGTTTATGGGATTGTTCTATACTGAAAGTCAGAAGGTATCTACAATGGAATACTTTCAGAAAGCCTTATACTAGGCAAGGATTTAAGAAGTAAGCATATAATAAATGTTATCAAAGCCAGCTTTCTCTATAAGGCTTTCCTCTCTTTATAGTGAGAATCAATGAAAAGAACATGACTTTTGGAGGCAGAAGACTTAGTTTCACATCCCTACTTCACTTCCTAATTTTGTGATTTGGGTAAGTAACTTAGCCTGTTTTGTTTTTCTTTTGTGAAGTTCCAGTAGTTAATCCTTGCCATTTGAAACCCATTGAATTCAATATCATGAGTGAACCCTAAGGTAAACTATAGACTTAAGTTGCTTATAGTGTGTCATGTAGGTTCAACTTGGGTAGAATGCACCATTCTGGTGAGTGACGTTGATAATGAGAGAGGCTATGCCTGTGTGGGGGCCAAGGGTATGTGGGAATTCTTTGTACCTTCCTGTCAATTTTGGTTTAAATGTAAACCTGTTCTAAAAATATAAACTCATAAAAAAATAAAAAGTAACCCCTGCCCTACCTACCTGCTTCTCTAGGATATTAGGAGAGTCAAGTGAAATAATTTACATAAAAGCACTTGTTATAATGTAAAACAGTAGTATAAAAATGTTAGTTATGAATTAGTAATTAGTTATGGAAACCAATTTGACAATTTCATAAAAATATAAATAAATAAAATAAAATAAAATAAAAAATTTAAAAAAAAGGAATTAGTAATTAGTACTAATGGAATAGAGCAGAGCCAGATAATTTTTAAAATAATAATTAGTTAGGGGTGCCTAGGTGTTTCAGTCAGTTAAGCTTCCGACTTCTGCTCAGGTCATGATCTCATGGTTTGTGAGTTTGAGCCCCTCATTGGGCTCTGTGCTGACAGCTCAGAGCCTGGAGTCTGCTTCCCGTCCCCCGTTTGCTTGCACGTGCTCTCTTTCTCTTTCTCTCAAAAATAAACTTTAAAAAATAAATAAAATAATAATTAGCTAATATAATATAAGTTTGATGGATTTTTTGCAGATTTTTCAGAGTAACACTGTACTATGTATACATGATACCATACTGAAATTTTTCCCATCTTCATCCCTGCCCAGCTTACTCAACAAACATTACTTTGCCTTCTATTTGGCAACTGTAGTTATCTATTCTGCAATTATAGTAGTAATGTTACTGTAGTAACTAAGTTTATATTGACATTCTTCCTCCCATGAAATCTATATCTATACATATTATTCATGCTTCTTTATTCTGTCCTTGGTTCAAAGTGAAATGAACAAGAGACTCAAAAATCACAATCCACAAATAACAAAAATAATTATAAAAAATAATTATAAAGACCAAAGCTATTAAATATTTATCCATTATAATTCCCATGCATTCTCCCACTTGAGAAAATCCATGGGAATCAAAGTGAATAAGAACAATCAACTATAGAGACAGTGTTGAATTTATTTTATTTTTTACATCATTTATTAACTTTATTACTTTAATAGTTGTGAATTACTTGTGATGCATCTTATAGCACCTTTCAACGCATTACTGTGTTGAACCACCACAGTTGAGGAATTGCCACTGCAGAAGAACCACTCATTGCTTGGAATAAACATTCCCTGTATCTGTGGTTAGTAGTTATGTTTTAGCTCCATAAAATCTTCCAAAATAACATGCAAATATCAAGGAAAATCATTGTTTGCAATGTGGTTATAATATATGTGTGGAAAATTCTGCAAGAGATGAAGGAGGATAATGCTAATAATAGAACTGTAAATTGAATATGTCTTGTCAACAAATTGAAAGGACAGGAACAATAAGCAGGATACTGTCAATTCTGTCCATTTTAAAACAAGATAAGCCCCAAAATTAAGTTGGCGGTATTGCATTTAATATTTTAGCTAGTGCTACTGTGTTTCCATCTCTTAGGTTTGAATTGTGAAATTAAGTTCCGTAATGCATGTATCTTCATCACATCTCAATGACAATCCTTTAAAAATTAGGAAACATTGTTTTCTAACTAAAAAATGTGAAACCTAACTTTGCCTGTTTTCCTTTACTTAATGTGTTTGTGGCCCCGCTTAGATAAATCTAGTTGCTTTGTGGTAACTATAAATACATTTACTTCATGGGACCTCTTCTTTTGGAGTTTTGTTGTAAGAATATAGTGTAAAAGTAGAAAGATTGTCAGTTTCCAGGAACCATAGAGAATCCTCTGCACAGTGTGAACAAGGTACTTGGTGGGGGTGGTCAGGATGGCATGACCACATATCGCTCTCCTAACATGCCTTGATATTTTATTTTGTTTTGATGAACACTTGAGTGATGTGGAGTTTTCTCATATGGGACTATTTAAAGTTGGCAAATAAGAGATACAACAGGTGGAGGAAAATGGTTCCTGCACCTTAACTTTTTTTATACCTTTACCTTGGGAGAATCTAAATAGTTCATGAACATATTGTTTATGGAGTGACTGTTACATAGTAAGGGAGTGCATAAAATCAAGTTAGTATTACTATTTAATAAAATAATACTTTGTTCCAAATATAGTACTGTGAAGCCCTCACCAAGAAGTTGATAGTGTTATTTGGGAGAGTTTATGCATCAAGAATTTTTTAATTTAAATTTAGTTTTTTGGGGGCGCCTGGTGGCTCAGTCAGCTGAGCGTCCAACTTTGGCTCAGGTCACGATCTCGCCGTTTGTGAGTTCGAGCCCCGCGTCAGGCTCTGTGCTGACAGCTCAGAGCCTGAAGCCTGCTTGGGAGTCTGTGTCTCCCTCTCTCTCTGCCCCTCCCCTGCTCACGCTCTGTCTCTCCCTCTCTCTCAAAAATAAATAAACATAAAAAATTTTTTTAATTTAGTTTTTTTGATTAAGTACTAAAGTCACATAGAAGGTGCAACTAGTATATGGTAGAGAGTCTCCCTCCTACCTAGGTGTCTTACCTCGTGGCAGCCAGTACTTGAATTTTTATCCTTCTAGAGGTGTTTTGTGCATATATAAGGAAATAATTGTGTGTTTTACCTTTTTGTGGTTTCTTCCCACAAATAACAAAAATATACTGTCCTCTATATTAACAGTATTTAAAAAATTTTTTTAATGTTTATTTTTGACAGACAGACAGAGCATGAGCAGGGGAGGGGCAGAGAGAGAGGGAGACACAGAATCCCAAGCAGGCTCCAGGCTCTAGGCTCTGAGCTGTCAGCACAGAGCCCGACGTGGGGCTTGAACCCACAGACTGCGAGATCATGACCTGAGCGGAAGTCAGGTGCTCAACTGACTGAGCCACCCAAGCACCCCTACATTAACAGTATTTTAGATATCATTACATACCTGTGGATCTAGAGCTTTCTCATTTTTGTAGGTACATGTATGCTCTATTTGGATGTGCTATAATTTAACTGCTCCCCGATTTCACGAACATTTAGGTTGCTTCAGCCTTTTACTATGCTGTAGTTGATAATCTTCTATATGTGTCATTTTGCTCATATCTGTAGTATAAAATACTAGAGATATAATCATTAGATTCAAACATAGGTGTTTTAATTTTGATGGATAATGCAAAACTGAGCATATGCCTTTTGTGCATAGGTTCTTTTCTTGGTTTATAACTGAGTTCTACTTTACAAATAATAAAATTCACAGATTTAATGTACAGTTTATTGGGAAGGTTATGCCATTTTATACTGTAATGTGCAGTGTATGAGACGGCCTTTATGTCATAGTCTCATAGTCTCAACGTCTCAACAGTCATAACACTGTTGATAATTTTTTAGTTTTTATTTTTTGACCAAAACTAGAAATGATACTGGGTAGTTCTTGTTTTATTTTTTACTATTTTTACTGTGCAACTTACATGCAATGAAGTCCACAGACCATAAGCATAGTCCAAAATATAGAACATGTCCAGCATCCCAGATTGCTCTCTACTGTCCTCTTCTCCACCCCCCAAAAAAGATAACTCCTATTCTGATCTCTATCACCACATATTACATTTGCCTGATTTTGAGCTTTGTATAAAGGGAATCATGTATACTTTTTGTGTCTGATTGCTTTCTTCTCTATTGTATGTGAGATTCAGTCATTTTGTTTTGAGTACCTGTAATTCTTTTTCATTCCTGTGATTTAGTTACTTGAATTTTTCTGTTCCACCATTTCTCTGGTTTTGGGCTTCTACTTTTCACTATTTATGATTAAAACTTGTATGAACATTCCTGTACGTGTCTTGTAGAGGAGTGAGGCACTGATGTCTTTTGGGTATACACCTTGTCCAAGTAGATTTTGCTGGGTTTTTTAAATTGAGTTTTAATTTATAAAGAATAAAATTTATCAATTTTTACTGTACAGTTTGTTAGGATACAATTCCTCATAGGTCTCTTGAAGATTTGCTTACAACCTTGAAAAATAGGGGTAATGTTTTCCTCCAGAGTAAAAGGCAAGCATGCTTACTGACGTTTGAAAAGATCTGGGTTTTTAAGCTCAGTCTTCTCTCCTGTAACATAACCCACTGTGTGTACAGGTGTTACCTGACTCTCTTCACAATGCTGTGTCGGAATTGGGGCTCAGGCAACTGGCGCAAGAAAATGCTGATAATCTGAAAATGCTGCTCCTGGTGTGAGTAATCAGGTCCTTTGTCTCTGACAACAGGAGTTTCAGGTCTTCTGCCAGTATCCATAGAACTGGCAGGCTAACTTGTTAGCTTGCAAGTAGGGTAAAATCTTAGAGCTTTCACTATTCTTAACACAATTCAGTGAATTTTGACCATTGACTATTTGAATATTAAATGTGTAGTCTTGTCACCACCACACTCAGGTCATAGAACATTCCCGTCACCCCAGAAAGTTCCTTATGCCTCTTTACATTTATTCCCCTTCCCCACTTCAGCCCCAGTTAGCCCTTTATCTGCCTTCTGTCACCTTAATTTTGCCATTTGTTGAATATCCTGCAAATGGAATTATACAGTACATAGCCTGTTATGTCTGGCTTCCTTCGTTCCACATGTTTTGAGATTCATTCATGCTATTGCATGTATCACTAGTTCATTCCCTTGTATTGCTGAGTGGTATGCTATTGTATGGATATACTATTGTTTGGGTATTTGTGTATCCATTCACCAGTTGATAGACATTTTTTTTAGTTGGGGACTATTATGACTAAAGCTGCTATGAACATTTGAGTAAAAGTCTTCATGTTGACATGTATTTTTAGTTCTCTTGGATACATTCTTAGGAGTGGAAATGCCCACTGTTATTATGTGCTTTTAACTTGGTAAAGAACTGCCAAATTGTTTTCCAGCGTGTCTCTTTTATCTTGTATTCCTGTCTGGGGTAGTTTTAATTTGCATCTCTCATTATGAGTGAAGTTGAGAGTATCATTTCATATGTTTAAATTACTTGTATTTCCTTTTCTATAAATTGTCTATTCAGCTCATCTTGCTTGTTTTTCTTCTAGGTGTTGGAATTTTTTAGTGATTTGTAGGCATTCTTCATATATCAGGGGATATTTTTGGTCATGGTATGAATTACAAACTTTTTTTTTTTTCCATTTTGGTGAATATCTTTTGAGGTTGGTTTTGGTGGGTTTTGCCATGAAGAAATTTGTCTCTCTGAAGTATTGTCTCACATAGTGTTTACTAATAGTACAAGTCTACACATCAAAAGAAACAGGATTGCTTTTTTAATTGATCTTAAAGTGTAAGTTGTTTTCCATCACTATTTTATTAGCCATAACTCCAGTGGGAATAAAGAAAAATGTTTTGAAGACTTAAATTTGTTTTCTGCATCCTCATAAAATTTTATCACCATTTAGAAGATGATTATACAGTGGAAGCAAGAGCTTCAGAAATTGTGTTATTATGTGTTGTAAGAGAAAAAATATTAAAGATAATACCATTGTATGTCTTTTACAGAAATATCTAATGCAAGATGTTGACATTGAAAACTTGGATAGTGCAAGCATTGTTTATTTTCTTCACCACTGAATCTGTAGGTAAGATTCATGAAATACCCTTCCTCCCAGCATCACAAATTAGGTTTATATATTTTTATATAATTTTATAATTAATCTTATGTTTCATAATTATATAATTATTTTTATTTTTTTTCTAGGATCATTATTGAGAGAATAATGCTGTTAAAAATGATTTTGAAATGTAAAAATACTCCTGGTAAATTATAATTTGAGTTGAAACAGTCACCCAGTAATCCTAAATGCTGTTTCTGTATACTGGCAATAACTTTAAGGTGGGGAGGGGAAAAAACGTATTGTTGGTTTTGTTGGGTTTTGGTTGTTTTTTTTTTTTTTCAATTAATACATAGGGGAAAGTCCACATTTAGTGGCCAAAGGTATCACTGAGCAGGAGTGTTATTGTGATACCAGAATAAAGAGGTCACTTGGAGCAGTACTGCTCAAACTAGACCACAACGTGATGCCCATCTGAGAACTGGTTGTTGTTACTGGTCCACTTAAGTACAGAAATTAAGAATGTTAGAAGTTCTTAACAATTTGACATAGCCATGATACCCAAGCATGTGATCCCTGGACTTGTCTCATCAAAAATGGTACAGAGCAAAGATTGTGAAAGACTGGGGGGAAGAAAAAGCCATACTGATCTTTTCACCACAGATAGTTTGACAAGTACTGCTATAAATCATCCCCTTTCTAAATCTAGGAATGCAGCTCTTTTTGAACACTTTAAGTGACATAAAGCTTATTTTGAAAATTGTTGCTATTTGAGAAACCTTTACTTATTCTGAAGCCCAAATTTTTCTCCTTGAAATGTTTTCCCATTAACCCTAGTTCTAGACTACTCCCACTTTCTCTTCCCACTGTTCAACTCTTCACATATTGAAGAACTGTGTTTATGTGTCTCTTGAGGCCTCTCTTCCCCAAATTGAACTTACGCAGTTATCCTAATTATTTTTTACAGCCTTGGCTTCTAACCCTGTACATGCTGATTACACTTCTCATTCTTCCTTTGGTTGCCCATAGCACCTTCAAAATACTAGACCATCCCACCTCTCACACTTACCAGCTGTAGGACTTTGGCCAGTTGCTTAATCTGTGCCTTAGTTTCCTGATCTATGAGATGGGAATAATAATGGTTCCTAACTCCTAGGGTTATTACGGAGATTAAATGAATTATTATACAGAAGGCATCTGGACGGTGCCTGGCCCATAGTAAACATTATAAAAAAGATAGTAATTATATAATTATTATTGAGGTTCAAATAAAATACACTTAAAAAAGTGAATTTAATGTACCAAAACTGGACTTGGTCTGAGTATAGTAATTTTATAATTTACTTTGATCTAAACATCTTTACTCAATCAACATAGTTTTTTTCCAGCTAAGATGGACTGTAGTTTCATGTTAAGCTACTAGCCAGTGAAAATTCTTAAGTTATTTTCACATGAATTACTTTTAAGCCATTTCTCCCTTACCCTGTATTTATTTCATATCAGCCTGAATGGGAGGTATTTTCCTCTCTGGCATAGTTCATTATCTTGGTTTTAGCCTACTGGTCTATTTTTTCAATATAATTTTAATCCTAACATTATGATCCAAAGTGTTGTCAATCCTTCATAGTCTTGTCCTTTGCTAATTTGATAAGTGTGGATGTCTCTCTGTTTTCTGCCAAGTTATCAATAAGTATGTTCAGAATAACAGGACCATGTTATTGCTGTTTCACAAATTACTCTAAAACTTTAGGCTTAATATGGCAATCATTATTATTTCTCATGGTTTGTGTGTCATGAATAAAATAGCTGGACTGTTCATCTTTGCTGTATGATATCTGGGACCTCATTTGGAGTATTCTAAGATTGGGAACTAGAATCATGTGAAGGCACATTCATTTATATGTCTGGTGTTGATGCTGGCTGTAGTTTGAGGACTTTGCTGGGCTTGTTGGCCAGAACAGTGCATGTAGTCTCCCCATGTGACCTTGGCTCACCTGCAACATGTGGCTGGGTTCCAAGGACAAATGTTCTAAAAGAAAAAGAGAGCTAGTCAAAAGTTGTATTCATTTAATGATCTAGCCTTGGAAGTCACATAGTACACTCCATTAGCTGAGGCAGATTGGAGGGCCATTAGTACCCACACAGATCTGAGGGCAGGAGTTGACCCCATTTCTTTGTGGAAGGAGTATCAGTCACATTGTAAGAAGAGCACGTGGGATGGGATAAATATATAGGTGTGACCATGTTTGGAAAATACAATCTGGCACAAGGGCTAAGAGCAGGCACTTGAGCCTACTCAACTCAAGACTTTCTCACGCTGACTTTTCTTGTAGTATTTTTTATATTTGAGTAATCAACCAATTAAGATTCAATTTAGTTTGAACCAATGGAATTTCTGTTTTTGTAACTCAGGAACAACCAAATAACAGTTTTGTAATGTTCATGCTATATTACATGTTATAGTATATTCTAATCCACATTTCTTCATCTTGTCTATGTAATTACCCCAACTAACTTTCTCAGATGCTTAAAAATTAAAATGCTTTCTTTCTAAACAATTTAATCTCAAATAACCTGGTAGCCATGTAAAAATGGTATTAATTTAGCATAGGATGATTTTAATGAACCTGTATTTCACTTTGGAACATTTGTTCATTTCTGGTATTTCTCTTATTTTGCGTGTTTAAAAAGTATTAATACTGAGCCTGTAGTTGTGTCTCATGTAGTTCTGTAAAGTGTATTGTGTACTTACTGTTCCTTATAATTACTTTAGAGAAAGTAAAATAGGAGTGATTTTACCAAGGAATAAAGTGAGGTCTAGGGATTTGTAAGGACTGGCCCACTATCAGAGTAACTTGTTAGTACCCCACAAGATGAAGTTCCATACAATTGGAAGTTTAGAGTAATGCACTGGGACTTACTGTAAACATAAATAAATAATAGCAAGGTCATGTAAACATCCCACATTATGAGTTTTGAAACAAAGAATACACATTCCTACTCTGGGCATTATAGGCTTTATGAGAGTCCAGGATTCCATTTTGGAGTACAGTTTTGACTGCAAAAAACTGTTTTTAATTCTTCCTGATGACTTTGAGAGAACCTTCCAGACCCTATCACTGTGACTTGATTGTCTCTGGAGATTAATAATAATGATGATAGGCTGCCATTTATTGGTGGACTGTTGAATATCAGGCATTGAGATAGATGTTTTACATAAGTAATTTTTAATCTCAGAAACACTTGTTTAGTAACTTCATTTTCCAAGTGAAAAAAACTGAAGCTCAGTTAGGATAGGTAACCACCCAAGAACCCATTGGCAAATGGGATTTTCTAGGGAAAGGTGCCTTACATTTCTGGGCAGTGAGGCTAGAATCATGCCAAGTAGTTGGGAATTTTATGTTGATGGTAGCAGGAAACCATTAAATAATTTAAAATAGGGAAATAGCATGATCATTTTGAATAGTAACTCGGGTAGTAGTATGCAGGATAAACTGGAAGGAGGTCAGGCCGTGGTGTAATGGCCTGAGCTTCAGCAGACAAAATAGGGCTGGTAAGAAAGTGGTTGATAAACATATTAAGAATCTGGAACCAACAAGACTCAATGCAGTGTTGTTAAGTTGGAAGTTGGAGGAATCTAATTAGAGACATTGAAGGTGACTGCAGGGTATCTGGCCTAGATCACTGGATGCACATGGTGCTCTGAGCAGAGATAGAGAAATAATAAGTTTAAAGGGAACTGTGGTACATATATCTTTAGATATGTTCACCTTAGAGTACTTACAGAAAATCTCACATGGGTATGTATTTCAAGCTATTGAAAACAGTAGGAAGTTAGAGCTGGAGATAGGGATTTAGTTGTCATCCGCATGGAATTGAGTATAGTTAAAGCATATAGTTGTGGTATAGTTATTTTTTCATGCAGTCTGATTTTTTTGTTTTTTAATATGGGATTTTATCCCATATACTTACTGCTAAAACATATATTTGGTCATCTTGTTCTAGTCTCCATGGTTTTTTTGTTCCCTTGCTGTTTACTTTGTTGTCTGAATTTTGTTAAATGAACATGCATACTATCTTCCCTGCCCCCATCTACCTGCCCAACACCATTCAGGACTGGAGAGCAGAACCTACCACTGCCTCTTTTCTGGAGGGTTTAATTTAGACCTTGGGTCTGAATCAAGGAACAGGATTGCTGGTGGAATAAGTCTGAATCATGCTGCAGGCAGTCTGTGTTTCCTAAAGTAAAGTTGAAATAACTATCAAAAGGGCTGAAGCTTACATACATTTTTCTTTTCATTAGCCTTATAATTTGTGTATTTCTTTACAAATTTAGGCATTGAATTCTGGCCATGTTTTGTTTTTTTTTTTACTGTGTGTTCCTTTTTTCCTGTCTTTAGAGATAATTTATTCAATATTGAGGGACTGCTTTGATATAAAATACCATTTTGTACCAGAATAATTCAGTCCATTTTTATATTTTCTGTTGTTCCTTTTCAGGTGAACTTCTAGAGCCATGTGGTCATATCAAACCTGAATCTCCAGTTGTACAACTTGGTTCTAATTTCACTGCAGTTTGTGTGCTAAAGGAAAAATGCATGGATTATTTTCATGTAAATGCTAATTACATTTTCTGGAAAACAAACCATGTTACTGTTCCTAAAGAACAATATACCATCATAAACAGAACAGCATCTAGTGTCACATTTACAGATATATCTTTATTAAATATTCAACTCACTTGCAACATTCGTACATTTGGACAGATTGATCAGAATGTTTATGGAATCAGAATAATTTCAGGCTGTAAGTTTTTTTTTGCCTTATTTCAGACTTTGTTATGACTGTTGAATTACATTTGTAATGTCTGTTGGATTTTATGAAATGTGGCAGTCTGTTGGCTTAGTGACTTTTGGACATAATTAATTAAAAAAAATAAGTTTTGAAGCGGAACTATATTTGCATTAATAATATACAAAAAGCCTGAAGAGTAACATAAGTTTTCTCTTTTATGAAAGTCAGGTATCCATCAGTTTTCTAAAAAAATGTTTTGACATGAGACCCACAAAACATTGTTGAAGTTTATGAATGTAGTCATAGTAACTTTCAGTATCCCTTAATTGCCGAGAAGATGCACATATAAAGCAACTAACTGGCGAAAGTGAAGAAATACTGGAGAAAGTCCTATGTCAGAGTAAATAAACTTAGTGTGACCCAAGAGTGGATTATCAAATTTATGGATACTCAAAACCATAATTTTGGGATTTGCTTTTCCTCCAGCAGAGTTTTGGAAAGTAATAGGAAGAGAAATATAATTATTTTTGTTTCCATTTAATTGCCTTTAATAACATTTGCAGTATTATTAAAATAAACTTCATGGAGAAATCAGTTAATATTGATATCCAGTTATAAATGAAAATTGATTTTGTGTAGACAATTAATTTGAAACATGAGTTATGACAGTTATTATAGAAAATATGTATTATTTAATCTAAAAAGTATGAGTGCAAATAGAAAAGATTCGTTTTTTAGTCATCAGTCTTCTATACTTTTTGCTTAGGTTTGTTAATTTATCATCTCATTTAGGTTTTAAATATCTTGGGTAGTATATAAATTGTATGTTATTTGTGGTCAAAAAGCTTTTTGAAATTTGCTGATTTTTCCCTATTAGTGCCTCCAGAAAAACCTAAAAACTTGAGTTGCATTGTAAATGAAGGAAAGAAAATGATGTGTCAGTGGGATCCTGGAAGGGAAACATACCTGGAAACAAACTTCACTTTAAAATCTGAATGGCAAGTTGTTCTTGTTTTTTGTATGTTAAATTTAGTAAATTAGTCATTTGTGCTGGAGTTTTTATTTCTTCAAGTAGAAATATTAAATGCAAAATTCTAAACATTTTTTCATTTTAATGCTTGTTTGTTTATTTGTTTGTTTGTTTTGAGAGTCAGCAAGCGAGAGCACAAGCAGAGAAGGGGCAGAGAAAGAGGGAGAGCCAAGCAGGCTTTATATTGTCAGCATAGAGCCCTATGTGAGACTCGAACTTCTCACCTGAGCCAAAGTCAAGAGTCGGACACTTAACCCACTGAGCCACCCAGGTGTTTCAGATTTTTAGACATTTGTTTAAGCTTTTATTTTAGAACATCTGAAACATTTAAAAGTGGAAAGAATAGTATAATAAATCCCCATTGTGTTTATCATCCAGCTTTAGTAATGATCAGCTCATGACCAATCTTATATATATCCCACCCCAGATTATCTTAAAATCTCAGACATCATATCATCTCATCCATAAATATTTCAGTACATATCTCTAAAAGATAAGGACCCTTTTTTAAGACCCATAACTACCGGGGCACCTGGGTAGCACAGTCAGTTTAAGCAGCCAACTTCAGCTCAGGTTATGATCTCACTGTTCATGAGTTTGAGCCCCGTGTTGGGCTCTGCACTGAGAGCTCAGAGCCTGGAGCCTGCTTCCAATTCTGTGTCTCCCTCTCCCTTTCTCCCTTTCCCCTGTTCATGCTCTGTCTCTCAAAACTGAGTAGACTTTTTTTTTTAAAGTACCCATAACCACATACCATTATTGTACTGCAATAGAATTGAAAATACTTCAGTATATCATTGCATTTTCAGTTAGTATCATGTCTCATGATATATAAGTATATGCATCTTTTTAATATTTTTTTAGTATAGTTGACACAGTTTTAAAATAGTTTAAGCTGTACAATATAGTGATTCAAATTCTGTATACCTTGTGCAGTGCTCACCATAAGCATAGCTGCCATCTGTCATACACTATGACATTATCATTGACTGTATCACCTGTGCTCTGTCATGAATATACGTATATATTTTTACATGTGTTCAAATCACAATCTAAATAATCTCTATGCATTGCAAATTAATAACGTTTTATAAGTTTGTCTTTACCATAGGTTCCACCTGGTTTTCTCTTCTTTCTTCTTCTTTGCAATTCAGTTGTTAAAGTTGCAGTTACACATTGTTTAACATGTTCCTTTGTGCCATCCTAAAAATTGCTGTTACATCTAGACAATCAGATTTGTGTGTGGTATCTTTTTCTTTCTTTTTTCTTTTTTCAAAAGTAATTTGTAAGGGTGGTGTATACCTCCAGTCAGGAACCACCACATAGTGTTTGACTCTTTTTCTCTTTTTCCTCTTTGTTTTTTTTCCTAAAGGTACACACCACCTTTTATCTTGATTTAAACTGGAGTAATAAGCAGTTAGACAATTTATGTCTACTATTTCTGACAGTCATTTTTATCTTTTCCAGTCCTATTGTGAAATAATTGATATACATCACTGTGTAAGTTTAAGGCGCATAGTGTGGTGGTTTGATTTACATGTACTGTGAAATGATTACCACAATAGGTTTATCTAACATCCAACTTTTCATATTGGTATAATTTTTTTAAAGAGGAAAAAAAATTTCTCCTTGTGGTAACTTATAAGATTTATTCAACATCTTCCCTGTGTATCATACAGTAGTGTTGGCTATGGTCATGTTGTACATTATATCCCTAGTACTTAGTATCTTAAAACTAGAAGTTTGTACCTTTTAACCACCTTCCTCCAATTTCCCCTCGCTCTTCCCACCGCGTTTGGTAACCACAGATTTGATCTCTTTTTTGGGTGAGTTTTATCTTGTTGTTTGTTTTAGATTCCACAAATAAGTGAAATAATAAGTATTTTTCTTTCTCTTATGTCACTTAGCATAATGCCTTCAAGGTCTATCCCTGTTGTCGCAAACAAGGAAAAGATTAATTTTTTAGTCACCAGTCTTTTATTATGTCCATGTCCATACTTTTTGCTTGGGTTTGTTATTTGTCATCTAATTTAGATTGTAAATGTCTTGGATAGTATGCAAATTATATGTTATTTGTGGTTACAAAAGTTTTTGAAAATTGCTGATTTTTCCCTTTTATTGCATCCAGAAAAAAACTTTAAAATTTGAGTTGCATTGTGAATAAAGGAAAGAAAATGATGTGTCAGTGGGATCCTTGTTTTTCATGGCTGAATAATATTCCATTGTGTATATAAACCACACTTTCTTTATCCATTCATCCATTGATGGACCTGTACGTTGTTTCCATACTTTGGCTGTTACAAATAATGCTGCTGTGAACAGGGTGTGCAGATATCTTTTCAAGTTAGCAGTTTTTATTCATTTGGGTGTATTCCCAGAAGTGAAATTGCTGGATCATGTGTGGTAGTTTTATTTTTAATTTTTTAGGATCCTACATAATGTTTTTCATAGTGGCTGTAGCAATTTTCAGTTTCACCAACAGTGCATATGAGTTCCCTTTTCTCCACATGCAGGCCAGCATTTATTACCTCTTACCTTTTTGAAGATGGCCCTTCTAATAGGCATGTGGTGATATCTTATTATGGTTTTAATTAAAATTCTTCTCATAACAAGTGATGTTGAGCATCTTTTCATGTACCTGCCGCCCTTCCATTTATCATCTTTTGAGAAAAATCTAGTCAGGTCTTTTGTCAATTTTTTATTTGGGTTTTTTGGTTTTTTGCTGTTGAGTTGGATGAGTTCTTTATATATTAAGAATATTAACCCCTTATCAGATCTGTGGTTTCCACATATTTTTTTCCTGTTCTTTAGGTTGTCTTTTCACTCTGTTGATGGTTTCTGTGCAGAAGATTTTTAGTTTATGTAGTTCCGCCTACCTATTTTTTATTTTTGCTTGGGCTTTGAGTGTCGTATCCCAAAAAAAATCTTTTCCAAGATCCATGTCAAGCAGCTTCATTCTTGTGTTTTCTTTTAAGAGTTTCATGGTTTGAGGTCATACATTTAAGTCTTCAATTTTTTGAGTTAATTTTTGTGAATGGTATAGGATAAGGGTATAATTTCATTCTTTTGTATGTGAATATCCAGTTATTCCAGCACTATTTATTGTGAAGAGGGTCTTCTCTGTCAGGTATTCTTGGCTTCCTACTCAAGTATTAGTTAGCATAATTAGTTGATTTTGACAATCTATGATATTAGCTCTGTCTTGTCTTTTCTACCTTGATACCTGTAATTTGAGAGGAATCCTGTTTGCATTTGAATGACTTAAATATACTTTAGTTTCACTTTTTGATATGACCCAAGGAAGCACTAATAGATTTTGAGTGTTGCTTATGTGTTTGAAAAGCCTGAAGTCATTAAGATAGGTTAATCTAACATGGGGCTCCGGGGTGGCTCATTTGGGTTAGGAATCAGACTAGAGCTTTCTAGAGTAGGACTCTGTGCTGGCAGCTGGGAGCTGCTTCGGATTGTGTGTGTGTGTGCGTGTGTGTGTGTGTGTGTGCCCTTCCCCTGCTCACACACTCTCTCTCAAAAATAAAAACACTTAAAGAAAAAAAAAAAACAAGAAAACCTAACATCAAATTGGAAGCCAAGTAACTTGCACAGGAGGAATATATAGAGAATATTGGGTGGTTTGGCTAGAGCATAATTATAATTAGGGCAGGGTGCATAGGCTAGATTTTCTGGTTTTCAAAAATTGGAATTACAATAAAAACTTTTTGTGGTAGTTCAGTTTTCAGTAGCAAATGTGTATGTAGAGGATCTTATTAAAATTGAGACTTATTTGAAAAAAAAAGTCGATTTCTTTGACTATTCAAAGTCTTTTCTGTTTCCACGTAAATTTTAGGAGTGTTTTCCTCTACTTTTGTATAAAGAAAAAAGCCATTGGAATTTTGATAACGATTGCGTTGAATCTACAGATGGCTTTTGGTGGTGATAACATTTTAACAATATTCTTTGAATTCATAAACACAGAATACCTTTCTTATTGTGTCTTCTTTGATTTCTTTCATTAGTATCTTGTAGTTTTCAGAGTAGAGATCTTTCACCTCCCTAGTTAAATTTATTTCTATTTTATTTTTTTGATGCTATTGTAAATGGGATAAATTTATTTCTTTTTCAGAAAATTCTTTGTAAGTGTAAAAATACCGCTACTGATTTTTGTATTTTAATTTTGAATCCTACAACTTTACTGAATTCCTTGATTAGATCTAACAGATGTTTTGGTTGAGGATTTTTGCTTTTCTGATACCAAGATTGAACAGTGGTTTCAGGTGTGTTGTCAGCTCAATCCATTGATTATAAAATTTCTCATTCTTTTTTTCTTTTTCTTTTTCTTTATTTTTTTTTTGCAAAGACAGGTTTTGTGTACTGGACCTGGCTTTGACATGACTGACACACACTGCAGACATAAGTAAAAATTGATTATAAACAAACTGTTCTTGACAGCAGTTTTTATCAAAGCTGGAAGAACTTTGCAGTGAACATTTATACAGACCCATTACCTAGATCCTGCAATTAGCATTTTACTGTATTTGTTTTATCACACAGATGTGTATCTATGCATCCTTCTTTTCACCTTTTTTAATGCATTTCAAAGTGAGTTGCAGAAATTAGTATACTTCACCCTTACACGCTTCAGTGTTTACATCATTAATTAAATGTAATTAACTAGACAGTCACCCATAGCTTTTGTGTTTTCATAAAATTTATGTGCATCTTAAAAATACATACTTTATTATTAGTCAATGAGTTTTGGCTACTACATACAGCTATGTAACTCAGACTCATATCAAGATTTAAAACATAATCATACCCCCAGAAAGTTCACTTATGCTCCTTCCCAGTCAGTCCTAGCCACCACCCTGTCTCACCCCATCCCACAGGGCAGCTACCTGTCAGATTTTCTTCACTGTAGATTTTTGCTTGTTCTGAATGTCATGTAATCATACAGTATGTACTCTTCTGTGAATGGTTTTTATGACTCAGCAGGATGTTTTGGGAATTAAACCGTGTTGCTTCCCATTAGTGTTTCACTTAAAGGTTTGAGCCATCATCAGTGATCATTATTTGTACATGAGGTACAAAATAGTGGTATTCCATCTTTTTTTTAAAGTGGATATACTCAAAACTTCCTTTGATCAATCATTGGTTACCCTTAGGTACACAGTTCTTAGAAGGAAAATGGTATTGGTATTTTTCCCTTTACAACTAGTTTTATGATGACTTAGTTCCCTGGCATCCTCCAAAGGTAAATAATGAAGGGTTTATCCCTTCATTATGAATTCATATTTAAATATATTTGATGTGTTTCGGTCCATTACCATTTTTCTTGGTACTCACATTGTCCCATTTTGGTTCAGAGGAACTTCCTCAGGTTGGCTCTTCCTTTGACTTTACTCATTAGTCTTTGACAGCTTTCTTCATTTCTGATATGATGTGATTTTCCAAGTTCATTTTCTGAGTTCATATGTCGTGCCTCAGACCTAGAATCAGCCATTTCCCAAGTAGCCATGTTTCCATTTAGTGGGAAATACCATTTCGGGACTACAGTCTGGGTGCTAGGGGAACTTACTGGTACTGGGTTGTTGTTTCTTGGCTTTTTTGGCAGAAAGAACTGGGAAGTGTCTTTAAGGTAAAATACATCATGAACCAATACCAATGTTTCTGATTTAAAATCTGGACTGTTTTTACTTAATTTCATTCATCTGACATCTACATCTCCTTTCTTCGCTTCTGAAAACCTCAGTTTCCAACAGCACCAATATAATTATTCATTTGCTTTAACTCACAGTAAACACAAGAGCTGCAGAATAACAATGCCAATATCAGCACCAACAATAGGAATACTAAGCATTATAAGATTATTTTTCTTTCATTAAGGATATAAATTGCTGTCTTAAAGTTACTTAAAATAATTTTCTCTGTGTTATAGCACCAACTGAACATCATAGTTCATGTATTTCATTTTGCTTTTGATTTTTAGGAATTTTTTTTAACTGACATAATATACAGTATCCTGTTGGAGGTATACCTCAGTAATTCATAGACGTTACCTGTTTTGTTTTGGATTTCACTTACCCTTCCATTTAAAAAAAAAAAAAAGTGTGTGTGTGTGTGTGTTTAATTGATGTATAACTTAAACATAGGTGAGTAAATATTATAGTATCATTTAAACTTTGGTGATAAAAATTAGAAAGTGGTTGCCTGGGTTTGACTGTAAAGAGGCTAAGGGAATTTTCTGGGGTGACAGAAATTCTTATCTGTATCCTCCTGTCACCTCATAACATATTGTGCTTAGAAAAGGCATACTGTGCTTGAAGAAAGACATCACAGGTACAGTAAGGATCCTGTTTCAGAAATGGAAAGAAACGGTAGTAAGATTCCAAGAAATAGATTTTTAGAGACAGGTCACTGAAGATAGAGCATGGTATTATAAATGTAATGTCCTTGGAGTAAAAATTTGAAAATAATTTTGTGTTGTAAGGTATAAATCAAACTCAAGTTTTAGAGAAAATTTGTTTTTAATGATCAACAATTTATTTCATACTTATAATTCACTTATTTTAAGCAGTAATAATCTGGGTCTCATCAAATAACATTTTTCACTCTAATGTTTTGAAATCTATTTTTAATGACCGGTTCTTCCATTTTTGTATTTAGGGCAACGGAGAAGTTTGCTGATTGTAAAACAAAACGTGACACCCCCACCTCATGCACTGTTGATTATTCTCCTGTGTATTTTGTCAACATTGAAGTCTGGGTAGAAGCAGAGAATGCCCTTGGGAAGGTTACATCAGATCATATAAATTTTGATCCTGTAGATAAAGGTAGTTATAACACTGAATTTGAGAATTTATTAGATTTAATGGCTTATTAATTAGTTTTTCAATTTTAATGTAGAAACAACCACTTATTATCTTAGTGACTTTTACAAATTCATTTTATCAACATTAAAAATAATTTGGAAAAACAAAAATATCCATAATCCAACTGCACTCATAGCAGTTTTTATTTTGAATGTTATCTGCTGGTATTTGTGCAGTTACCAAATAGTATTTATAGCATAGTAATCATGGTATGTGGGGTCCATTTTTATTGTGTTTTTCTTTGCCTATAAATATTGTCTTTTGATATTGGAACCTGAAAAAATTAACAAGCATAATAAATTGACAAAGAAAACTAAAATTTCTTCAGAAACGTTATCTTTTCATTATAATAGTATGACATAAGTACTGTTTTCAGAAAAATTAGTTCATATGGTATGAGTAAATCAATATAGTGAAATATAAGAAGTATATTTTGAGTCTGTATAAGAATTTGTAAAAATGATAAAAATTCGGATTTATTTTATTCTTCAGTGAAGCCCAATCCACCACATAATTTATCAGTCAGCAACTCAGAGGAACTGTCTAGTATCTTAAAATTGACATGGATCAACTCAAGTATTCAGAGTTTTATAAGACTGAAATATAACATTCAATATAGGACCAGAGATGCCTCAACCTGGAGCCAGGTAACTTGCAAGTTACTGTTTATGCAGATAGTCTTAGAACCCTCTAACCTAAAAGTCTCAATATACTAAGGTTGTGAATATATGTAATATTTTGTTTCACACCTCTTCTTGATCTGTATTTCATGCAAGGGCAAACAGGAAGACATTCGGATAGAAAATATAGTCTTGCTGAGTACAGTAGCCTTTAAATGAAGTATGGAGGGGATGTAGGGTGGCAAGAAATAGTATTTTTGGTGGGAGGTGAAAGGAACACAAAAAATAAGAATTAAGTGGGGGAGTATATGAAGAGATTATATAGCAAAGGTAGAGAGCAGGGTTTAACTAAATCTGGAGGCCAATTTCATCCTGCCATCTGTTCTTATAAACAAAGCCACACTCATTTTTTTTAATATTGTCTTTGGCTACTTTGTGCCACAGTGGACGAGTTGAGTTGGAACAGAGAGTATCTGGCCCACAACCTAAAATATTTACTATCTAGTCCTTTTTAGAAAGCTTGTCAACCTCTTAGTAGAGGAAGGAATTATTGGGGAACTTCTAAGCCTGAAAAGGAAAAGAATAGTGTACCCAGAGATGATGCTATCACCAAAAGAAGTACTTAGAACTTTTTAAAAGGATGTCTGTCACCATAGCTTTGTGTTCCCCATAATATTCTTTGTTGTAATTTCATTTATCACTAACAGTATGCTTTTGCTTTCTCTTATTGCAGTAATGAGTTCATAAGGGATTTGAGCCCATGACCTTACTACTTCTGCTCTCCATTCCACTTACAGGGCTCAAAATAAAACCAGAAAAAGCAACAAACAAAAATGGATTAATGCTTCATGTTGTACAGAGAGGATACATACCTAAACTTCAAAATATTTTTAATAACATAGAATCTTAATTCACTGATAGAAAAAAAGGCCCCTATTTTTATATTCAATATTGGAATCCCATAGTAGTAGAAAGAATCATTTATCTTTATTCTCTTGTTTCCTGAAAACCAAGTTTATATGCAATGATAGTTTTTATTTTTCTTGATTGGGCTTCATTTTGCCTATCCAGAGTTACACTCTGTTCTTCTCTACCCTACTCTTTGTCTTGGAATGCTGACTTGTATGAATTTCATCTGTGGGTTCACATTGTCTCTGGTTTCCTAGTGAATGTGATTAACGGGAGGAGGGGGAAGAGGGCCTAGCACAAGAGAGGAGAGAAGTGAAGTGAAGTGAGCATATTTATTTTCCCTGCTTCCTCCCTGGAGCTGCTGTCTCTCAGCCTAAGGTCACTGGTCCTGTCAAGTTAACCCTGTCTCACCCTCCTCTCCCAGTTTCTGCTACTTCCCCTTGTCCCTTTGGGGCTAGGGGTGGTAACAGTGACAAGCCCCAGAGTACTGACCACTGCCTAAGTTTTCCCTACACTCTACCCATATTTCCTTTAGTAAACCCTTCTTGAATGAAAGTCTAATTGGAATACGCCATCTCTTTCCTGCTGAGACCCTATGTGTTACAGGCTTCGTGGAAGGAAGATACAAAAATCAAGAAAAGGAAGGAAGGATTAATAATAGATAGTTCCATACTTCCCAAATCTGTTAACTTACTGACTCTGACTGCTTTCTGACTTGCATTTATTTCTTTCCAGCATTTGTTTGTTAGTTCTCTTTTATTAAATCAATTTCTAAGATCTTAATGGAATTTAGGACACTTATAATAAATTCCATGGGGTTTTTTTGTTGGTTGGTTTGCTTTGATTTCAGATTCCTCCTGAAGATACAGCATCCAGTAGAACTTCTTTCACTGTCCAGGACCTTAAGCCTTTCACAGAATATGTGTTTAGAATTCGTTGTATGAAGGAAGATGGTAAAGGATTCTGGAGTGACTGGAGTGAAGAAGCCAGTGGGATCACATATGAAGACAGTAAGTAATTAAGATCCATGAAGAAGTAAAGGTTTGGAATTATGGCTATGACTTGTGTCAGGTCTTAATAGTATAAACCTCATTGCTTCTTACTTTGTGATCATTCTGTTCAAACTTATATTTTACACTTTTATTTTTAAGGACATAAAGATATAAAATGTGCATTATTGATTGTATAACTCTATTTGATTACTAATGAAAGAAGATTACCATGGAATTTTTTTTAGATACCTTGAGAAAACCATTGACATAACAGTTAAATCCAAAACATTTTATTAAAAGGGAATGTTTCACAGTATCCCTAACTAGAGAATCATATCCTGAGTCATTAAAATAACGTTAACAAAATATACCATAGACTCTCACCATCAGAAATATATTTGTATTATATTTTTCTTCATTTTTTCCCTCCCGTCACTTAATAAACCCCTAGAAAAGGATCCTAAAGTTTAGGTTGGTTAGTTTATTATCATTTTCCCTTTTTCCTCTCCACGATCATATAGGGCATATAGTGCACAATCCAAAAGTTATAAAAGGGTGTATGTTAAAAGGTAAGATCCCCTCCCCAAAACACCTAACATTACTTATTTATTGTATAGCAATCAAGAAGTAGTCCTGTGGCATAGAGATTTTTCTTGCTGAACATTTTTCATTCTAGTTTCACCCTTTAGATGTCAATAGCAACAACTATGGCTTTAAAACCTTCTGTACCACCTATATCCCTTCACTTCCAGCTCTAGTAGCAGTTTAGATAGGTGAAGTGACAATCTCAAAAGGCAGAATAGTAAACTACCCCTCTCCACTAAGAATTTTCTCTTATTCTCATAAATGACATGAAAGAAAGCAATCCTGCTGTTGCTGAATTGGGTCCTGAGTTGGGTCCTCAACCAGATTCCTTTGTCTTGGCTGGGAATTCTTTTTTTTTTTTTTTTAATTTAAGTTTATTTATTTATTTAGAGAGAGACAGAGACAGCGCAAGTGGGGGAGAGGCAGAGAGAGAATCCTAAGCAGACTCCACACTGTCAGCACAGAGCCCAATGTGGGGCCCGAACTCACAAAACCGTGAGATCATTACCTGAGCCGAAACCGAGAGTCAGATACTTAACCAACTGAGCCACCCAGGTGCCCCCAGGAATTCTTAAACTGGCATCATAGAGGTCTTGAAAACTGGTTGGGTCAGTTTGGGGGGCAGGGGTTGCTGAACTTTAAAATGTGGACAAAATATTGTAGTTAGTGCCTGTGTGCATTTTCTGGGGAGATGGTACATAACCTTTGTCAAATCAAAAAGATACCCAGAAAATTATGAGCCATTTAGATAAGCATTTCTTCAACTTAATGAATGATGCCTCCAGGTTCTTTTCATGTTAGGAAATCTTTCTGGCCTATAACATTTTTTTTATAATTTCTTGTATACTGATGCGTGTGTACCTATTTGAACCCCTTATACTGGCAGTCTTTTCCCCAGCCTCCCTTGTCTGTCTTTCCTCTTTGTTTTGTCCTCTGTAATTACCTCTTTATAATGAGCACATCACAGTTTAGATGTTACTCAGATCCTTTTTTGAAAAATCAGTTGATCCTATAGGAATTTTGAAAACCTAATTACTGGCATTTGATATTTGGTTTTATAAGTTTATTTATTTATTTTGAGGTAGAGCACACACATGCACATATAAGCAGGGGAGGGGTAGTGAGAGAGGGAGGGAGAGAATCCCTAGCAGCCTCCGTACTGTCAGCACAGAGCCAGACGTTGGACTTGATCTCATGAACCCGTGAGATCATGACCTGAGCCGAAACCAAGAATCAGGTGCTCAAACGACTGAGCCACCCACGCGCCCTGATCCTGTAAAGTGCTTTTTCATTTTTCACATGTTTGGTGATTATCACAACAGTACTATGAATTCATTTTTATTATACCCTGTTAACAGTCATCCCACCGTAAGATAATAAACTTAGCCCATATTTATTCAATTTATTATTTTTTGTATTCTCATATATGTACATTTAGGGTTTTTTTTTCTTAATGTGTATTTATTTTTGAGAGAGAGAGAGAGAGAGAGAGGGAGAGAATGTGATTGGTGGGGGGAGGGTGCAGAGAGGGAGACAAAGAATCCAAAGACTTGTGCTGTCTATGAAAAGCCCAGCATGAGGCTTAAACCCATGACCTGAGTCAAAGTCAGAGTCTCAATTGACTGAGGCACCCAGGTGCCCCACATTTAGGGGTTTTAAGTGTATATTTAAATACGGTTTTTCGGTTTAATTTTTAGCAGTAAGAAATGGTGATGCATTTTTGGTATACGTTAGGATATATTTGTAGCTTTACAATTTTAACATAAAAAAAACATTCTAATCTATATCATCAAGCTATCTTCCTCTATAAAGGAAGACCCAGCCATGGTGTGCTGCAATGGGAAAAATGCTAGTTTAGGGGTTCCTGGGTGGAGCTGTCGGTTGAGCTTCTGACTCTTGATTTCAGCTCAGGTCGTGATCTCACGGTTCATGGGTTCAAGCCCTGTATCCGGCTCCATGCTAACCACACAGGACCTGCTTGGGATTTTCTCTACCACTCTCTCTGCCCCTCCCCCATTCTCCCTTTGTCTCTCTTCTCTCTCTCAAAATACATAAACATGTAAAAAAAAGATACATCATGTGATTGAATGGCAAGAATAAGAACAAAGTAAGAGAATAAGAGAATAATTTCCAGGATTATATTTTACTGCTATGATAAAAACTTTTATTTTAAAAAGTTTATATCATTTCTTTAGGACCATCCAAGGCACCAAGTTTCTGGTATAAGATAGAGCCATCCCATACTCACGGCTATAGATCTGTGCAACTCATATGGAAGGTAAAGAAAAAAAATGCATGTTTATATTCTTTTATTGCTTACATAGTACATTTTTATGGCATTATGAGTGTAGTTTTTTTAACTTACATTTTTATTCATCTTAATATCAGCAAAGCGTTTAATAGAAACAGAGTTTTATATATACTACATAAAAGGATCATGAACTGCAGTTCACAGATACTTCACAGTTCTATGAAAGTTTGTAAGAAGGATCCTGTCTGTCCTTGAACTTTCCTGAGTGCCTCATAGAAAATAGTTAATAAAGGTTTTGGGTAATCAAACTGTATGCCAATAATAGGAATTACACAATGACTGTCAAGTCCATAAGTGTTAAGGTGTACCATACTAAGAAATGGTAGAGAGAAAAGTACTCCAGCATAAGATGATTTAGGGCCAGATAGTCACAGTGCATAATAGTTTACAGAACTAAAAGCTAACAGAATGGTGCTACTTTACTTTCCCTGTTAGTCAAAGTCATGTGTTTACTCTTCATTCACTGTATAGTAGTTTTACTTAAGGTTGTGAGTTGCAAATGAGGTTGCCAGTGCCTTTCAGTTAAACATGGAGGTTTGACGTAACAGCAGAATTTGTGAACATGAAAAAAAATGATTAAAGATTTGTTAAATACATTTTTAAAATTATTTTATTATAGACATTGCCTCCTTTTGAAGCCAATGGAAAAATTTTGGATTATGAAGTGACTCTCATAAGATGGAAATCACGTTTACAGAATTATACAGTGAATGACACAAAATGGACAGTAAACCTCACAAATGATCGTTACATAGCAACTCTGACAGCAAGAAATCTGGTTGGCAAATCAGATGCAGCTGTTTTAACTATCCCTGCCTATAACTTTCAAGGTTTGTATCTGTGAGATGGGAAAAGTGGTTCATAATACATATTCATAATACATATTCTAATACCTAATACATAATTATTCTGAGACTGCCTCTTCAGTATCGATTATAATAGTTTTAGAAATCAGTCAGCAATGAAATAATTCATTCCATTATCATGTGGCTCACTTAAACTTTGAAGTAAACTACTTATTTATTTACTCATTTTCTAATTATCTCGTTTTCTTAAATATTATTTAAAAGCTTTGGGAGCCATATATGAATATGACTTAAATATATTGTTTATGGCTTTCAAAGAAGAAAATATTTCCATTTACATACACAAAACATTTGAAGAATTTGGGGAAAGGAAGAATTTTAGTTTCAAAATAAATTTACTGTCTATTTGTAAATTATAATAAAGTGTTTTTGTTAATGGAAATACATATTAATATTATATGCTACAAAAACTGATAGCAAGTTTGGAAATGTAAAACATCAAAATTTGAAATTTTTTAATGTTCATTTATCACACCAGTTTTCAAATTTTGTTTTAAAGCTACTCGCCCGGTCACGGATCTTAAAGCATTTCCCAAAGATAATATGCTTTGGGTAGAATGGACTGCTCCAAATGAATCTGTAAACAAGTATATACTTGAATGGTGTGTATTATCAGATAAATCGCCGTGCATCCCAGACTGGCAACAAGAAGATGGCACTGTACACCGCACCTTTCTAAGAGGTATTCCTAGCTAGAAAAAACTTAAGTTGAAATCCTTTGTGTAACTCTTCAGACAGATTTTTCTTTTACATATTTTTGTCTGTTTTACAGATATTGTGGTCTATTGAAGAGTTTCAGTTTATGATAGTTAAAAGTTACATATAGTTTTCTCGATGTGTGACTCTCATCAAGTCACATTTAATCTCACTGAATGAACTACAGGATCTGTTTATGGACAAAGCAGAGTTAATAGTATCTTCTGTTTATGGTTCAGTGTTTTGATCATCAAAGGAGCACTAATAAAACTGTAAAGTAAAAGACAAATCTAAGATAATCTGATCGCTGCTGGTAATTAGTTGAATGGTTCTTTACCTGATTTAACTTCCTCATCCTTCAGTGAGAAGATATTTTCCTATAGCATATGAATGACTTGTTAACCTCTTAAAGTTGTTGAATAGGGGAAGCAGAACTAGAATTCAGATTTCCTTACATCTTTTAACTGGAAGTTCTAATGATACCGTAGAGCTCCAAAGTGGTAGATTGCTCTGCATTTTAAGGTACAACTTTTTATGTGGCTTTGAAGAGAACAACTTTAAAGACAAAACACTCAGCTTTTATGTGTTTTATTTAGTAAAGAAGGATAACCGTTAGAATTCAATTATGAATAATATGATTGCTGAAAGAAAAGCTCTAAGCAAAGACATATCTGCCATAAAATTTTGTGAGCTTTATTTATGAAATAGGCTGTTTGGCCCTCATTAACCTATCATTTAAAAAAACAATAGAGGCACTTGGGTGTCTCGCTCAGTTAAACGTCTGACTCA
Source organism: Prionailurus bengalensis (assembly GCF_016509475.1). Classification (NCBI taxonomy): domain Eukaryota; kingdom Metazoa; phylum Chordata; class Mammalia; order Carnivora; family Felidae; genus Prionailurus; species Prionailurus bengalensis. The sequence continues at coordinate 124,946,695 of NC_057343.1, read as the reverse complement.
TGGTTTCAGCTCAGGTCATGATCTCACTGTTTCCTGAGTTTGAGCCCTGCATTGGGCTCTGTGCTGACAATGCAGAGCCTGCTTGGAATTCTTTCTCTCCCTCTCTATGCCCCTCCGACTTCACGCTGTTTTCTTTCTCTCTCAAAAATACATAAATAAACTTTAAAAAAAAAGTTTTAATAAATTTGGTTGTCTAGTCTACTAGCCTTATCAAATTAAAAGAAAGGTGGAGCTAGAGAGAAGACACGTTGGTAGTAACTGGACAATAGAAATGTTTTTAATAAAGCCTCGAATAATCTCTAGAGACCTTCAGGTTGCACAGGTAGATCCAGTGGCTCAGTAGTCCTGATAACATCACTGTATTACAACACAGTCTAAAAATTCTTTATCTTCTTGATAATATTGAGTCATCAAGAAAAAGTAAAATTATTCTGTTTAAGAAAGCAAAGGAGCTGTCGTATATAACTTTGTGAATTAAGTTAAGGAAATAAAAGTTCTTGTTGAAAGTATAAACTTTGGTATAACAAATACCTTATTTTCTGTTGTGGGCAGATAAAGTGGCTGTATAAAAAAGATTTAATATGGAGAGATTATAAATAAAAGAGGTATTCAAGATGGCTTTTTAATATTACTTTCTTAGCCTGAATGTCCATCAACTGATGAATAGATAAAGAAATCGTGGTTTATATACACAATGGAGTACTATGTGGCAATGAGAAAGAATGAAATATGGCCCTTTGTAGCAACGTGGATGGAACTGGAGAGTGTGATGCTAAGTGGAATAAGCCATACAGAGAAAGACAGATACCATATGTTTTCACTCTTAGGTGGATCCTGAGAAACTTAACAGAAACCCATGGGGGAGGGGAAGGAAAAAAAAAAAAAAAAAGAGGTTAGAGTGGGAGAGAGAGCCAAAGCATAAGAGACTCTTAAAAACTGAGAACAAACTGAGGGTTGATGGGGGGTGGGTGCGAGGGGAGGGTAGGTGATGGGTATCGAAGAGGGCATCTTTTGGGATGAGCACTGAGTGTTGTATGGAAACCAGTTTGACAATAAATTTCATATAGTAAATAAAAAAAAATAATATTACTTTCTGGGGGAAATGGCACTAATTCTTTTTTCCCCTGGTTTGACAAACCAGGGCCATTAATGCTTTCCCTGGCTCTTATAAATGGGTCATTAGGCAGTTCTCAGAGAATTAGTTAAGATGTACAATGTCAAACTATAAGACCAATGATAATTTGAGATCAGAGTTTTATAAGTCCTGAATATAAATATAATAAGTACTTTTACTAACAATATATTTTTTAATCTACTGTATTGGCAATAAAAGTAAGCTTTTACTGGGGCGTCTGGGTGGCGCAGTCGGTTAAGCGTCCGACTTCAGCCAGGTCACGATCTCGCGGTCCGTGAGTTCGAGCCCCGCATCGGGCTCTGGGCTGACGGCTCAGAGCCTGGAGCCTGTTTCCGATTCTGTGTCTCCCTCTCTCTCTGCCCCTCCCCCGTTCATGCTCTGTCTCTCTCTGTCTCAAAAATAAATAAACATTAAAAAAAAATTAAAAAAAAAAAAAGTCAGCTTTTACTTCAATGAAAAGCTTTATTCAATTAAGCTTGAATCCAGTACACAAAAGGCAATGCTTGCTTAAAAAGCTGTAGTTTTAAAAGAAAAGAAAGTTCAATAGTCATGAAATTTATAATGTAAAGTTAATAATGGAATGTAGACTTTTTTGTTATGTGGGGAAAAATGCTTACTCTGCCATTATTTCTTTAGGGAACCTAGCAGAGAGCAAATGTTATTTGATAACAGTTACTCCAGTATATACTGATGGACCAGGAAGCCCTGAGTCTATAAAGGCATACCTTAAACAAGCTCGTAAGTCCAAATTCATTTTCTTTGAAATATGTTGAGTTTTGTATTAACAAAGACATTTTTTTCTTTTTAAAATAAGGGTATGTCTCATAATGTTCAAATAATATAATTAAATTTTAGTAAATCCTAATGACTTACTAAATCATAGTAATTTTTAGTTATCAAATACTTTTATTCTGTTTTAGCACCTTCCAAAGGACCTACTGTTCGGACGAAAAAAGTGGGGAAAAATGAAGCTGTCTTAGAGTGGGACCAACTTCCTGTTGATGTTCAGAACGGATTTATCCGAAATTATACTATATTTTATAGAACCATCATTGGAAATGAAACTGGTAATAAATTCTATCAGTTATTAAGAATCATTGGTTTTTTTCTTAAGCTTTTAAATGTTGTCTCACCTTTTTATGTTATACATCTTAAGTGTAGTATATTATTCTCAGAAAAGAGACACCTGAGAATATGCCTATTAAAAAAATACTGTGGAAAAAAAAATACTATGTTGTGCTTATAGAAGAATATTCTGGCAGAGATAAGAAAATTATTTTCTGGAAAATATGTTCCTTTTTAATACTTTTACAGTGTCAAAAGCCAAATCAAGCAGAAACATTGAGTAGTTAAATAAAGCAGACTTATTTTTTTCTTCCAGCTGTGAATGTGGATTCCTCCCACACAGAATATACGCTGTCCTCTTTGACCAGTGACACCTTGTACATGGTACGAATGGCAGCATACACAGACGAAGGTGGAAAGGATGGCCCAGAATTCACTTTTACTACACCGAAGTTTGGTAAGAAATAATGACATTTGCTCTTTTCTTCTTTTTTTTAATCAGACTAAATATGGACTTAGTTAATAAGCTAAAATTTTGTTAAAAGTGCATCTTTGGATCCATAGAAATGAATTGTTGGTATTGTATTGTTTATCTGATTTGGATTGTTTCTTTAAACTATCAAAACTCAGCTCTGTTATTAACTGCTTCTGACTGATTTCATCTGTACTCTATAAATGCCAAAAGAATTTGTGTATCTTTCTAAATGGGTTCATCTTTTCACTGGCAAAAGTCAAATGTGGTCTCTTACCTTCTTGTCTTACTCCTTCTTTTGTAGGCAGGTTATTGGAAAGACTAGTTCACCTTCTTGAGCTCCACTTCCCTTCCTCCAGCTTAGTCTTTAACCCACTGAAATCAGGCTTCCAACCCACCAATCCACTGAAACCTCCCTAATGTCACTCAGGGAAGGCCTTTTAGTTATCATATCCAGTACATGCTTTTTAGTCTCCTTATTTTTATACTTCTCAGCATTTGACTCAGCTTCTCCATCCTTGAAACTGCCTCTTCCTTTGGTTCTTCTCACGTGTGTGTGTGTGTGTATAATAACACTCTCCTGAGTCTTCTCCCTTTCTCATACTTCCTTCTTGATCTCTTTTCCTTTTTTCACTTTTTTAAAAAATGGTCTTTATTTTCCATATCACTCTTCTCAGCCCTGTATTTTATCTGCCTATTTAAACTCTCTGTCCATGACTTCAGTCATGCTCTTTCCCAAATACATTTCTCTTTGTTCCCTGCCACAGCCATCCAACTCTTTGCCAAACCCACAAATTTAGATAAGGATGTGATAAATTTTTTGTTTTCATGAGTCTTTTTTGCTTACATGAGCCAAGTGTAAAATCCTATTGATCATGCCTTCTAATTACTGCTTTTGCATGCCCTTTTGTAATCTCTTTCTTTGGTCATATGCTTCTCATTATTTTCTCCATCTTTTCCCAGTGTGTAGCCCTACATTAAGTCCTCACTTTTTCTAGTTCCTCTAACCTCCCTAAAGCATTCTTAAGCTGCATTCTTTCTTGTTCTTCCTACATTTTGAATCATAATAGAAATTACCTTATTTTGTCATTTATTTGTAACCCCCACCCCCAGTTACCAACATAGTGAATGCTAAATAGTAAGCTATATTCCTTGTTATTGAATGATGGGTGAATGAGAAAATGAATGAGTGACTACCTAAAATAGATAATAAAAGATCCTGAACTTTGCTGTGATTGCCAAAAATGAATATAGTTTTTGGAATAAGATTTTGTGGTGACATGTTAGTAAAATAAATATCTAACAAGTAATACTTGAAATTGATCTTTAGAAAAAAATAAACCTTTAAAATATTCAACTAATGAAAGTGATATTCATTATAAGAGTAGATTGTGTACTATATAGGCCTTTAGACTATACAGTACAGAGCAGAAGAAAAACCACTCCTAATTCCTCATCCAGAATAATCTCTTAACATATTTGTATATCCTTCTATTATTTTCTATACATACATTTTTCCCCCCAAATTAGATCATACTTGTTAGGATTACTTAATTATCTGCTTTTTTCACTGATCTATTTATTGTTTTATGGACATATTATGGCTTCTTCATATGACATGGGCCTTGCTCCCAAAGGACTTTATTTGAAGAAATACAACATAAGTAAAGTAATTAAATGGAAAGGCATTTGGGCCATGTAGACAGTAAATAGAGTAGGAATTTAAAGATAATTTATAGGGGGGAATTTCATCTTCATAGATTATATAGAGGAGTCAGTACTTGAGTCCCCAAAAGTTAGGATGTGGATAAAAAGGAAGAAGAAGGCATCCTAGGACAGATAAGCAAAGGCCCAAGACTTGAAAACATAGTAAGTTTGGCAACAGTAATAACAGGGTCTGCCTGAATTTGATTTGGCACCTATATGAAAACCTCAGTGTTCAAGAGTGAATATCTGCCAGCCTCCAGTTTATTTCCGAGCACTGATCTGATTTACTGATTTCTATTAGGCTTTGTAGAATATAAAGTTACTTGTAAAGGGATATATGTGGTGCAAAGATTAGACTGAGTAAATAGTATGTGACTGCAGTATTACTTTTATAAATTTTTCCCATAAAAGACTACTTCTACTTATAAGGAGGCTGGAGGAGTTAAGTAGAGACAGCCATAAGGTAAATCATTAAAAAATATCTCCAATATAAACTGTCCAATTAGTGATTCATTTGCTCAAGTAAGCCCTCTTTTAAATGCAGGTTGGGAATTATCTAGAAATCTTAGGCTTGTTGATTTTAGGTGATAGTATTCCTATTTCTGCCACTCCTTGTACTTAAGATTCTTAGCTGTATACCAGATATGCTATCTTTTTGAAAATCTATTAAAAATTTTGCTTGAACCTTTTATTTTTATTCCTTATACAGGATTCCATATTTCCACTTGTGCCCAGCACTCACAGATTGCAAAGATAAGCATTTGTTAAGATTCTGCTGGGTGCAGATCATAGATGTAATAAATGGTTAGGTTTGAAATTTCTAATTTATTGGATAGATTATCTGTCCAGAAAACTGAACTAGTCATTTTATTCCCCTAACCAACATAGAGTTTATGCTTTCTCTGTGGCCAGGTTACTGTGTCAGGTATAAGCAGCTAGGATATGATTTACCAAGGGGCTCAGGGGTGGCAGAAAACAATCTTTAAGTTTGAAAAGGCTATAAAAATGGGATGGTATTTCATCTTTTCAACAGCCATTTGGTTGGGAAGTTTCATTATTTCTCTTAGCACATAAGTTGACATTTATTTTACTTCTTACCCCTGATTTTTAGCTCAAGGAGAAATTGAAGCCATAGTTGTTCCTGTTTGCCTAGCATTTCTATTGACAACCCTTTTGGGAGTATTGTTCTGCTTTAATAAGCGAGACCTGTAAGTACCCCTATTTGCGTTTTTGCAGTTCTTCACTCCAGGTTTATTGAGCTATAATTTACATGCAGTGAAATTCATTCATTTTAAGTGTATGGTTTGATGAATTTTAATAGCTGCATACGGATATATAACTACCACCACAATCAAGTTAGATACTGTTTCTATTACCCTAAAAGTTTCCTCGTTCTATTTTATCGTCTCTCCTCTCCCTCAACCCCTGGCCCCAAGGTAATCACTGATATGCTTTCTGTGACTGTAATTTTGCCTTTTCTGAGATTTCATATAAATAGATAATATGTAGTCTTTTTATAGGATGTCTTTCATTTAGCATGTTTTTGAGACTCATCCATGTTGTATATATACTAATATTTTTCTGTCTATTGAATAGTAGTCTGCAGTGTAGATACATCAAAATTTGTTCATCTGTTATGGAAATTCAGGTTGTGTCTTTAATTTGGGGCTATTATGAATAATGTTGCCATGAACATTCATCTACAGATCTTTGTGTAGGTATATGTTATCATTTATCTTCTGTAAGTACATACCTAGTATTGGTATTGCTGGGTAACATAGGAAGCACATATATAACTTCATAAGAAACTGTTTTTCAAAGCAGGTGTACCATCATGTATTCTCCCCAGCACCGTGAGAGTTCCAGTTGTTACATGGCACTGTTACTTGGCACTGTCAGGGTTTTTATTTTAGCCCCTTGTTATCAGGGTGTAATTTTATCTCACTGTGGTTTTAATTTCTATTTCCCTAGTAAATAGTAATGGATCCTTCCATGTGTCATTTATCTATATTCTTTTGTGATAGATGTTCTGAAATCTTTTGCCCATTTTTAAATTGAGTTGTTTGCTGTAATATTGAGCTGTAAGAGTTCTTTATATATTCTAGTGACAAAATTTTTGTCAAATATGTTGTGGAAAGTCTGGTCTTGTGGCTTTGGCTTCTCGTTTTCTTCACTGTGACTTTACAAAATGCACGTTTTTAATTTTGATGAGGTGCATGTTATCAGTTTGTGATTCTTGCCTAAGTCATTGTCACAATTGTGTTCTCCTTTATTTTCCTCTGTAACTTAATCATTTTAGCTCTATGTCTATGATCTATTCAGAATTAATTTTTGTGCATGGTGTGAGGTCAGGGAATTTTTTTTTCCATAGATAACTAGTTGTTCGAGCATTATTTACTGAAAATACTTTTTTCCCCATTGTATTGCCTAGATATCTTTGTCAAAATCAATTGTCCATGTAAGTCTGGATTTATTTGTGGACTCTCAATTCTGTTCTATATGTCTATTCGTGCCAGTACCACACAGTCTTGATTTTTATAGCTCTGTAAGTTTTGAGAGCAGTTAGAATTCTTTTAATAAGTTGTTTTTCAAAATTATTTTGACTAGGTTATTTGGTAAGCTGATATTATTTATATGAAAAGGAAAGTCTTTTTTAAAAAACTGAGTACGGTGCTAATTGAGATTTTATTGACTCAATAAAATTAGGGCAAAAAATACAATCAGAACATGAGTTCACAACATTTATGTCACATGGGTCAGTCCATGAACATGTTAATCTCTTTTGTTTTTAAGTTTATTTATTTATTTTGAGGGGGGAAGGGGCTGAAAGAGGGAGAGAGAGAATCTTAAGCAGGCTCCATCCTGTCAGCATGGAGCCCTGTGTAGGGCTCAAACTCACAACTCCGAGATCATGACCTGAGCTGAAATCAAAAGTCAGATGATGCTTAACCAGCTGAGCCACCCAGTCACCCTTGTTAATTTCTCTTTGTTTAGGTTTTCTTTTTCTTTTGCACTGTTATATGGTTTTCAGTGGGTAGGCCTTGTACTATGTTAAATTTATTCCTAAATGTTTTTTATACAACTGTAAATGGCATTTTTAGAAATTTTTATTTTCTAATTGTTCATTGCTAGAAATAGAAATGCAATTAATTTTGTTTTAATATAATGACCTTGTATACTAAGACCTTGGTAAGTTCATTTACTCTAGTACCTTTTTGGGTCCCTAAACATTTTCCACATACATAGTCATACTGCTTAGTAAAGATGGTTATTCTGATGTTTATCCTTTCAGTTATTTTTCTTACTATACTGGTTAAGTAGTAACTTTGCATTATTCCCAATTTTAAGGGAGAAAGCATTCAGTCTCTGACCATTGCATGTGATGTTGATTTTAAGTTGAGGAAGTTCTCTTATATTTTTTTCCTGAGAGTTTTTGTCATGATTGGGTCAATTTTGTCAGATGCTTTTTTGTCATCTGTTGAGATGATCATACGATTTTTCTCTTTCCTACATGTATATGGTGAATTTTATTCATTGGTTTCTTTCCACATGTTAAACTGTCCTTGCATTTCTTAGACTGTCTGGATTCAGTATGTTAATTTTTGCATTTATCCTTCATGAGTGATATTGGTTCTTTTTGGTGGTGTGTTCATTTACTTTTGAAATCAAGGGGATACTGATTACCTCATAAAATGAACGGTCTCCTCAAATTAATGGGGACACCTTACCTTCTCTATTTTCTAGGAGAGTTTATATAGTATTCATAGTATTTCTGTTGAAGTGTTTGCTAGAATTCACAAAGCCAGTTTGAGCCTGAGATTTTGTGGGAAGAATGTTAATTTAAAAATTCAGTTTCTTGCGGTGCCTGGGTGGTTTAGTCAGTTAAGCTTCTGACTTTGGCTTAGGTCGTGATCTCAAGGCTCGTGGGTTCAAGCCCCTCCCTCATCGGGCTCTGTGCTGATAGCTGAGAGCCTGGAGACTGTTTCAGATTCTGTGGCTCCCTCTCTCTGCCCCTACCCTGCTCGCTCTCGCTCTCTCTCTCTCAAAAATAAACATTAAAAAAATTTTAACTCAAGTTCTTTATGTAAAACAACTGAAATTTTTTTAAGTCTCTTTCATGGAATTCATCCATTAGTTGGTCTTTTGTTTAGGTTGTTAACTTCATTATTTTTTACATTACACGTAGATTTTATAGTTGTTTGCACAGGAGAGTCAGTCTGTTAGGATCTTATTACTCCGTTTTGTTTTTGTATTTGAACTTACTCTCAAGATGACTCACTTCCTGTATACTTATACACACTTAGGGACCTCTAACTTTGGACTAGGAACTATACTGAGGTAAATATTCTTGTGAAAAAATCAAATTTATCATATTTTAACCTGGTGGCTATGTGAAAATGTGTTATGTGGTTTTAGTTGGAAATTGAACGTATTTGCTTCTTTTGTTGTTGGGAGGGGGGTGTACTTTAAGGTTTTGTGACTTTATTCCACTTTTTGATTGGTTTCTATTGTAGAATTTTATTTCAGTTTTTTAAATTGAATGCTGATTACTAGCCTTATTAGTAGTTTTTCATTATGACTAGATTAAGCTCATGTTTGGAATTAGGGACTGTTCATTATTTATTACATGTGGTTCCACAGATACTTTATTTCTTTTTCTCTCCAGAATTAAAAAACATATCTGGCCTAATGTTCCTGATCCTTCAAAGAGTCATATTGCCCAGTGGTCACCTCATACACCTCCTAGGGTAAGATAAAGTGTTTCTGACTTGTTTATACATGGACATTTCAGGGTATTTTTATAGAGTTGAACCAAATGATAAGACCAAATTGAAAAGTAAATGATAAAATATTATCATAGCATATTCTTATATTCCTTATTCTATTCAGTAAACATGAAAAATACTTCATTGAACTTGCAAATTGAAAACTTAATATGTAAATACTCCTATATGGTAAATGTTGTAAGGCAAGCATTTTGTATTGGATATTAAAATCAAATTTAACAGTCTACCAGTTTCATACTGTTGCAGTGATTTCTAGAAACCTAGACTAAATTCTTTGAACTTTTCATGTTTTCTACTTTTTAGTCAATCCTCAACTCTGTAGTCTAGTAATGAAATACTGTATATACACCAGTAGCTTATCAAAATTTAACAGTTGATTGGGAATTCTGAGGAAGTCCACTCTGATTCATACTTCTTAGAATCATTTCACAGTATCTGTAGTTGAGCTAGTTGACAGTGCTTAGTGATACAGATTATGTCCGCACCAAATTACTGAGAAGTTTCAGAGATGCATTTCTCTGTGGCTTTAACTAGAATTTGCCATATATATTTCATAGTTTCTAAATGAACCTATGCCATAGGTAATAATAAATTTTTTTCTTTCTTTCTTAGCATAATTTTAATTCAAAAGATCAGATTTACTCAGATGGCAATTTCACTGATGTAAGTGTCGTGGAGATAGAAGCAGCAAATGACAAAAAGCCTTTTCCAGAAGATCTGAAATCACTGGACTTATTCAAGAAGGAAAAAATCAGTACTGAAGGACACAGCAGTGGTATTGGAGGTTCATCATGCATGTCCTCCTCTAGGCCAAGCATTTCTAGCAGTGATGAAAATGAGTCTGCCCAGAACACTTCAGGCACCGTCCAGTATTCCACAGTGGTGCACAGTGGCTACAGACACCAGGTTCCATCGGTCCAAGTCTTCTCAAGATCCGAGTCCACCCAGCCCTTGTTAGATTCTGAAGAGCGGCCAGAAGATCTACAGCTGGTAGATAACACAGATAGCAGTGTTGGCAATTTGCCCAGGCAACAGTATTTCAAACAAAACTGCAGTCAACGTGAAACTAGTCCAGATATTTCACATTTTGAAAGGTCAAAGCAAGTTTCGTCAGTCAATGAAGAAGATTTTGTTAGACTCAAACAGCAGATTTCAGATATTTCACAGTCCTGTGGATCTGGGCAAATGAAAATGTTTCAAGAAATTTCTGTAGCAGATGCTTTTGGTCTACATACTGAGGGACAGGTAGAGAGATTTGAAACAGTTGGGATGGAGGCTGCAGTTGATGAAGGAATGTCTAAAAGCTACTTACCACAAACTGTCAGACGAGGTGGCTACATGCCTCAGTGAAAGACTGGTTCCTGTTAAAACTTCACCAGTACCTGTAAACTAAAGCTAACTTTAACTGTTATTTCAGAGAAAAATAATCTTCGCTCACTGAAGATGATCATTTGCCCTTAAGGACAACAGTAAACTGTCCTCCCACATGGGCTGTTTCCCTTCCAGAATATCTGGGATTCTACTTTCAAGCACTACATAAACTGACTTCATCCTCTGAATAGCTGAATGATTTTGTGCTGTTTCAGGATGTTTGCACTGAAGAAAAACAGAAAGCTTGTCTGAAATTTATAAAGTAAAATTTTCTGTAGCTAGACAACAGATGGTCTTTAAATAATAAGCAGTGATGTATTTAGCACAGCTCTACTGATTTTAATGAGAATAGTCACCAAATAAAGTGGCTGAGATGGACTTAAGATAAAAAATTAGATGAGCAAGGTCTAGACCCTCTACTTTAGCTGACAGCGTAAGGAGAGTATTAGGTAGCATAACTGTATGAACCCAGTTTTTGTTGTCTGACCAAAAGCAAAAAAAAACAGTGGGTTGAATTACAATCTTGCCAACATGAAATATTAGACATTCTCTTCTGTTGGTGTAATGATGCCAGCTACTAGATAAATGGAATTCTAGAGTTTTAATTTTGCAGATTAAAAAATATATTTTTGAACATTTTTATCATAAGTAACTAAATTTTCAAAAATGTGCTTTATGTTGTTATTCACAATCTGTTTGAAGATCCGTTTCACAAATTCAGCAGTTAAGAGTGCCCAGTTAAAAAACTAGCAATGAATGCCAAAGTAGCTTAACCATTTTAAAAATTCTTTGCCATTTATAGACTCGCCATTTTTCTGTATATATAAACATTGACCCTTTTTGTTAAAACTTTAGAGAATTTGGTTGATGAAGCACTTTATACAATATATCTTCAACTAAAATATGTTTTAATATGCTTTGTTTTTAAGTAGGCCAAGATTGGAAGGTATTTTTTTCTAGATGTTCGAAGCAAACTGAGAACACATGGGCACTACTTACCAAAATAAAACCCTATCCAAAAATGTACATATTGATGTTAGTTAATATCACAGGGAACACCCTGTTGTGGAGGCACTTAATGATGAGATAGTATTTTAACACCTGCTAGGTCTGAGGTAGGTGGAACTTAGTTCCACATTGTGATTTAAAGAGACTTTAAACCTCTTCCCACAAGTTCTCTTCTTCCCAGAGAGAAGTGAGCGAGGGCTCCAGAGTTTAGCACTAACCACACTTTCACATTTATGCCCTACCCTACCCACCACATTTGATAGGAGGCAAGGGCTAAAGACAAGGGCTAAGTGAAAATTTTTGATACGTCATTAGTAGTTGACTAGTGTTATCAAGTAGTTTTGCAGAAAGTATATTACAGTTTTTTGTCATATTTAAGTCACAAAAACCAGGCCCACTTAAAATGGTTTTTAGAGGTTATTCAAGAATAAAAGGCTAAAAGAAGTTGCTCTACATTTACAGTTGAAATCTAATTCTGCTCATTATATATGATTCTGTACATATTAGACTTCCTGTTAACATTTTTATACTTTGTATTCTTGCTTGATGTGTTTCAGAGTTCTTTCATACACAGGGTCTTTGTGATACAGGGCAGGTGCAACATGAGATTGGTAGAAAGGATGAGAAGTAGATGAGGAAGACTGGGCACAGAGAAATCTACAGAGAAGTCACACTATAAGATAATGTCACCGCCACCATTTAAGTTGGTCAAAGCCTGATCCAAATCAGGATTAGATTTATCTTGCTAAGAATCTGTCAAGAAGTTTTTATCAGTTATATTTTTCATTTCCTCCAAGTAAGTAGTCATGTTATTGTCATCATGTTCAGCTATAACTTTCCTCATGATAAATAGCAGTGTTACAAAGAATTCGAGTGTGAAGTTTGTACATGGGGAGCACTTAGAATATGCAGACTCCTAATCTAAGGGGGAGGAGAATGAAGTCATTTAAGAAAGAACATTATATAAGCAACCCTATTGGTGGAAAACTTGTATAGAAAATGGTATCTGAGTGAATGCCCCCCAGCTGCAAGAGCACTTTACACATACTAGATTGTTACTATACAGATAATCCAATCAGAAAATGTAGATTGGATTACCAGTATGTGATGTACATCTTTTGCCCAGATAAAGACAAGCATTCATGAAACTTGTTTCAAGTACAAAATTACCTTCCTGAGTCATGTCTTAGGATAATTTGTTTTGAGGCATGTAAATTGTATTTTAGGTAAGCAGAGAAGTGGATCTGGTTTATGTGAAAATTAGTCTATATATAAGCAGTGGATGGGTTACTCAGATGTTTAGTATCCCAAAATTTCCTTTAAAGTAACACTGGCACATCAGAAAAAAAGCCTCTCTGTAGACAAAACTAATACACTGCTTCTGATGCGCTCATACAGGATTAAAAAATAAGCATACATGCCACATGTATTGTTATAATTTGACTATTAGTTACTGGTATGTTGGTACCCTACTTCAAGCCAGCACTGATCAGTCACGGCACTCAAGAACATACTGTGTAAGTAGAAGCAGGGTAAAAAGCGAAACCATTCATATATTCTGTGTTCACATCTACCTAGCTGTTCATTTAATTGCAACTTTACACATGAAGTTACCTGGTCTTCCTAGCTTACTGTGAAGTTAAAGGTTAATGAAGTAGAAATATACTTGTAAAACATTAATTTATGAAAGCTCATCCTTAAAGTAGAACAGCTAAAATAGCTTTGTAAGTAGAAATCAAATTTTTAAAAATGGTTAGTTTCTATCCACATAGTTAACTAATTAAAATCATGACCAATGTAGAAGTAGAATAATCCTGTTGTACAATTCCCTAAAATATTTCTTTTAACTGGCACATATTGACCAAGCATAAATCAAGTGGAGGAGCTCTTCCTCCGTTCTGTTATATTCCACATCATTCTCCTATGTTTGGTTTAAGAACAAATTTTTAAACCATACACTTCTGTTGTTTTGTTGAAATGGGTAAAATTTCAATATAATAAGCTACATAAAAATTTTAAAGTTCAGTTGTTAAAAATTACTGGGATAGCTTTCTGTTGCAGGTCGTGTTCAATTCTACTGCCCAAGATTGCTTTAAAAAAAATTATTGCACTTTTCTATAAAATGAGAATATGGAGCCATAAAATGGCAAGCTATTTATGTTTAACCTAAAATTGGTCATGGTCGGGATGCCTGGCTGGCTCAGAAAAGCATGTGACTCTTGATCTTGGGGTTATAGGTTCAAGCAAGCCCTATGCTGAGAGAAGACATAACTAAAAAAAAAAAAAAAAAAAAAAAAAAAAAACAACTTTGAAATCCATGACAATGACCCAATTTTATTTTTAAAAGAAGGTATAAAGTAGCAACTGGTCTTTGACAGAAGTTCCTTTTCAGAATATTTATAAACAGAATTCGGATGCAAGTCAAAACAACTTTCTAGAGCCAAATGTACTGTCTTTTGGATTAATCTTTTTTTTGTATGTGCTACTATTATGCAGTAGTGTGATATTCTACTATACATTTCGTTAAAAAGAAAAAGACCACCTGGGATGAGCTCTTGTGTTGTCCATTTGTTCCTAAATTTTTAAGAGCTTTTTGCCATCAGTAGTTCCTTCAGGTGGGCTAGTTTAACTTCATTACCAAGTGCTTTAAAGTTAATGATAAAAATGCATTGAAGACCATGGAGAGAAATGTTCTACATCTTTTATCCCTTAAAGACCAGTTTTGTCTGAATGGTAACTACATGTTTCAAGTGGTGTAACATGAATACCAAAATGTGATGTCAGATGGTTACTTTAAAGGCAGTTATTTGAAAATCCTTTAGTCTTAACATGTTTATTGAATATACTCTAAATAAGTGTGCAATTTGCTAGTACTACAATACAGTGATTAGCATTAGGTATGTATCCTCTTTATATCTTAGCTATGTCCCTTTTACTTGTAAGTGCAATCCTCTCAAGTTCACTTGCTCTTTTACCCCTACGTAGTCTACCTTCGTGTAGAAGGCTTGTCTAGAAAGAGTAAGTATTTTTACCTCTACGGTGAATTGCATGTGCTAATTGTTACAATAGCTATCGGTCTTATGTTGACATAACTCTAAATGTTATTGTAAACGTTGCCTATGTATCCGCTCTAATCCTTTAAGTAAATTTAAGAAATAAATTCTTGTTTAAATTTTTTTTCTTTGTATGATCACTACAATTGGATGTCATTACACATAATGTTTGAGATACCAGTATTTGTCACTACTGCTCTAGGGTCTTAGTGTAAACTAGATGCCTTCAGAGGGTTCTGTGGCTTTTTAAATGTTCATCTAGCATAATGGAATAGGTTTTAGAAGAAAATTGATACACTGTCTTGGTCTTAGTAACAAAGTATGGACTGAGAGATTGTAAATTTGGAAAACTGGTAAATGAATTTTCCAAGATGAGTTCTGGAATCCCAATATCCTGCCACCTCCCAGTGGTTGTTTTTTGTTTTGTTTTGTTTTCTATTAGGGTGCCAGGGACCAACCAAGTACAGAGGTAATGTGCCATCTAGTGGCCAGTCTGTAGCCACACTGCTGGAGTCTCATCCTTATTAACAATGAGGCCTGAAGCCAGCAGACATACATCACACTGCCATCCCAAGATTGCTGAGTAGTAGTATGTGAAACTAAGTGAACAGTTCCACTTGGAAGAAAATATGGACAATTAGATTTGTACATCTTCACCCCTTAACTTCATCCTTTCATGTGTGTACTATAGGTTACAGAAATAATTTCTTGGCTTTGAGCTAAGCGTTCCTTTGTTTAAAATCCTTCATTTGGCTCTACCAGCCTCAGCCTGACTTCTTTGTGGTACCTTTTGTCTTATCCTAATTTATATTATGCATCCAACACATCCTGCTTCCAGAAAGAGTTACCTCAAAGCATTGTTTCCCTAGCCCAGGGGCAGAAAACAACTTTAACTTTTGGTTTAAGCTTTTTTCTCTTTAAAGTTAAAACACGCCTTCCAGTTTCAAAATACAAATCTAAAACTTAGTACAAGTATGAATGCACTTTTACATACACATTTAAGTCCTATGCTTTGGCTAGTTAGTCCAAGTAAGCAGAAGAGCAGGATGAAAGCTGAACAGAGGTAGAAAAAGAAGAGAGTGCAGGGAAGCAGAGGGAAGTGCAAGCCACCAAATCCAGGCCCTTGTTCCTGTTGCTGCTTGGAGTCTCAATAGCTTAAAATGGTTCTATGTCCACTGAGGAGAAAAATAGGTCTTTAAATTCAAAGTTCAACATTTATTTTTATAATTATTCTCTCCCAACTGTTACGGATTTTAAACAAATGATGTGGCATAGCTTGGTTTCAGAAATCTGTGGACATTCAAAATCTGATTCTTTTACAGTTATCCTTTGTCACTATGGTTATGACAACATGCCAGAAAGGTCTAACTAGAAGGGTATTATTCCTGAACGTGTTTTCGTGCGAATTCTCTCCCACTTAATGGTATTTCTGTATCCACTTATGCATTTGTATGAAACTGGAATCTTACTGGTATAACATGATGGAATATATAGTAGGAACCCTCACACACAAAAGTAACAGGGGAAAAAAAAAACTACCTCAGATGAAGTGTCTCTCCCACCGCCTTATCCAGGGCTGTATACAATCCTTTAGAGACAGAGTAGGCAGAGTAACCCAGCCATCAATTTTTCCCCAAGAGACCTACCTTTGGACTCAGACTGGACACCCTTTGCTAGGACAATCTTAATGAATTGTCTGTGCTACAACCAGTAAGTACATTTGAATCCTGTTCGTATAGGAAACTCTTTTCCATGCAGTTTTGGCTAAATTCAGAAGCCTATTGTTCAGTGATAGCTTTTAAATGAATGAATACAAATTTCTCTGGAATTTGGTTCTGTAAGCTTCCACGAAGGGGATCATGTCTTTAAATTAATGGTCTAAAGTAATATTTAAGTAAAAAGGCACTCAAAGGCACTGAGATTCTCACAAGAGAAAACCTAATTCAGCATGAGCATTCAAAGAATGAAAAGGGCAGTCACTCTTTAGTCACTGTGGATTTGGCCCCTTCTTCAATCTAGACTTACAAACACCTAGGCTACCCAGCTGAAATCAGAGCCTAGAAAACGACCCATGAAAAATTCAAACTTCCAAATTTACAATTTTGACTAGAAATTGTTGGCTCCTCATGTTGCTGGGGTGCACATTCCCTGCACACCCAAGACATTTCTCATTACCTACTGTGCCACAGGCTGCTGCGGGCATAGAAACTCGATCAAATACATACCATCTATAAAATACTCATTTGGGGTCATTAAATCCTTAAAAACTCTCACAAGGTAAGGAGCACCTGGGTGGCTAAGTGGGTTAAGCATCTGACTGCAGCTCAGGTCATGATCTCACGGTTTATGGGTTCGGGCCCCACATCGGGCTCATGGCTGACAGTTCAGAGCCTGGAGCCTGCTTCAGATTCTGTGTCTCCTTCTCTCTCTGCTCTTCCCCCTTTTCAGGCATGCGTGCTCTCTCAAAAGTAAACATTAAAAAAAAAAAAGGTAAGTATCAACATTATTGACAGACACAGTCTCAGGTTTAACAACTTGCTCAGGGTTGTATGCTAGACAAAAAGCAGAATGGGGTCCCAACTCTAACTGACCCCAAAGCCCAGATTCTTTGCTATGTATACCAACTGTCCCCAAATGCTTTTAGTGAAAACCTTGATGATCAGCATGCCCGTGGCTGGCTTGCACAGTGACTCACTTGCTTCTTAAACCTTGCTGACTCTTCTGAGTTTCTCTCCCTTTTCCTCATCCCTGCCTTCTCATCACCAACTATCGCCCTCAAGCTTCCCCCTCCCCAGCCCTTAGCCCAGAGCAATGTTTCTCAATCAGGATCCCTTTAAGTCCTCATCTGAGTTAGCTCTGAAGCCAGCCTTCCCCCACTCCCTGCTCATGCATTTGCTCTAAGCCCATAAAGCAATACCTAAAAGGGAGATCAATGTACTGGAATTTAAATAAAAACTTATGAAAGGAAATGAAATGAAACAAATGGGAGGGACATGTGTCCCTCTTTCCTCAGCAGAATGCATTTTAACAAAACTCCTACAGTTTCATGTGGCCAAAGAAAAAGTCATCCAATGGTGGAATCTGGCCCCCTGCAGCTAGTGACAAAAGGAGACAGGACACCTTTCCTGGGTGCTCAGCTCACACTCCTCTTATCCCACGCCATTCTGCTATAGACTGCCCACATCAGCCACCATGTGCACATAACCATCCGCATTTGTCTACCTCTGGGGCCTCTCCTTCAGGGTGGCTTCCAGCTGCTCCCATCCATCTCCTGCCGATCCACTAGGGGGCATCACTGGCAACATGAAAGGCTTGCTGCTGTCCAACTATTCTGACCCAATGGCCAACATTTGGTTTTCTGGCTCCATCGTCTTACCTGGTCTGCCGTGCCTCTATTTCCAGCTTCATGTAGGCTCTTCTCTAGATATACACTCTCCAGTTGCTGGAACACACTGTTTTCTCTTACCTCCCACCCTGTGATTTCTTCTCAAATGTTCTAGTTCCAGTCCTTAGCTTAGTGAGAAAATTCTTCTTAATGAAGAAGAGACTCAAACGGATCCTCCTGAGTGAGACCATTTGTTCATCTCCTCCTTCTTCCCAGACTTAAGGGCCTTCTGTTTCCTGAGACCACACTGATGGCCAGTTTTTGTCTCTCTCTGACCTAGGATCCACATCCCCTGGAGGAAGGTTCCCAGTTTTTTTGTTTGTTTTCATCTCTGAGTCTCTGGCACCTAGTATGCTAGGGAGATATAGGTGCTTGGTAAATCTTGCTTAGAAGAAGAAATGAGGGCATGAGTAGAAGAGATTTCCAAATTTGTTAATGATTTTTTTTTTTTTACCACCTGTCTCGGGTTGAGATTTGCCCTCTTCTCCACCTCCAACATGAAAGCATCTCCTACTTCCCATTCTTATCCACCAAGGGCTTAAAAACTTTTTAAAGTAACATATACACTCAGCGAGTTGAAAAACAAAAACTCAAGATGGATCCTTATAAACATCTTGTTCTATCTCCTCATTCCACAGACGAGGACCATGAGAAAACAGACAAGTGAATGTTCCCACAGCACAAGAGGGAAAAACTCAATTTGGAAGGGTTATAGCAGAAAAAGACAATAGCCCTGTCCTAAGAAATTATTTTCTGGAGAGGAAGATGAAATAAACACTTAGGATTAGCCTTAGCCTTAAAAAAGAGTAAGTGGGGGTTGAGTAAACCAGGTTCTTAGTTACCTCAGGGCTTGAATATAGTGCAGCCCCAAATACGGAGTGATCTCCCTATTTTTCAGTGAGATCTAAAGAAAATTTTTGAACATGAATGTATAAATTTTATAAATGTTGATTAAAGAGCTGGATGTCTACCTATAGTTACTGTTTTAAATTAGACAATATCCTTGGGGCGCCTGGGTGGCGCAGTCGGTTAAGCGTCCGACTTCAGCCAGGTCACGATCTTGCGGTCCGGGAGTTCGAGCCCCGCATCAGGCTCTGGGCTGATGGCTCAGAGCCTGGAGCCTGTTTCTGATTCTGTGTCTCCCTCTCTCTCTGCCCCTGCCCCGTTCATGCTCTGTCTCTCTCTGTCCCAAAAATAAATAAACGTTGAAAAAAAAATTAAAAAAATAAGTAAATAAATAAATAAATAAATTAGATAATATCCAAAACAGGAATATAAAATATTGACTTTTTCACTCATAAAATAACTCTATCCACATCTTTGCATGCTCATGGATAATAGTTTTCCTTGTCATCACCAGTAACTCTTTTTGAATCATCAGCATGGTTTTCCAGGGCTCATCCTTGTCACTTCCACGTAGTTGTCTGAGACACAGCGTGATGACGCTGTCATTGGAAACAGTTTGCTAAGTCTTAAGTTTCCACTTGTGTTAATATTAACAGTTACCCAATTATTTCAGATGTGCGTATGTATCATCTCCGTAAGGTAACTGCTTACCATTTGCTTTTTAAAAGGGTCTTTAATAAACTTGTTTAAATTTAAATCAAATATATTTAATAGTGATATCATACCAAAGGAGTAATTACTCAATCTTTGGGGTTTGCTTCTGGCTCCCTTTATGGCAATTCTTCCGGTGATCTCCACCAAAACTCCCGAACTAAGCATGATTGAGGTCATTTTGGTGAATGGGTCTTTCCCAAACACTCTTATTTTCAAAGTAATTGAGAGATAATCTGTAATAAGAGACACTTTTCTGGGAAATTATTTTCAGGAAAAC